>NC_139686.1:16550502-17199930 GCF_964106915.1 Podarcis gaigeae | reverse complement strand
CCCTTAAACCTGTCCTCCATGTTTCCAGCTCTTTAGTAGTATGGAAGGGAGGGGCTTGTGCACTGGAAGGATTGTGTATTTGTGTACATGTGCATGCACAAACATTGTTGTGTTACTTTGTGCAAAAATCCACACTTGGCTTGCATGAAAAACCCCAGTTTTAGAGGAACAGCTCATTAGGTATCAATAGTGGAAGACAAGTTTGGCTCCCTTAGTGCAGTGCTTTACTTCTCTCAATAGCAGTGAATGGCTCTTACATACTTATTTAGAATTAAGGGGGTTCACTCAGGGAACACCGAGGAAGAGGTTAAATCTGCTCCACACCTTTGATGGAGTTCAGGGTTAGCCAACACAGTGTCTTCCTGATATTGTTAAGACTCTAACCCCCAATAGCCCCAGCCAGCATGACCATTGGTCAAAAATACTGCGAGTCGTAGTGCAACAATATCTGGATTGTACCACGTTTGCTATCCTTGCTCCATTTATTTAGAATCAAGATTGTCCCTTTCTGTATAGTTACATACTAGGTTCTGTTTCTCAGTATGAGGGCTAGAGCATGAGCAGCTATCACTACCTTCTCCTGTAAGAAACTTGCTGAGCTTGTGAGGTAATAGGATGTTCATAAACATTCTGATTGTTTAGAAGATGTTGTTAGCAACAATGAGAATATTAGCAGCAATGCACTTTAGCAGAAAGAGAGAGATACTGTAGTTACCGTAGGAAAAAACCTCTCAATCTTGGGCCTTGAAATACATGTGTTGTTGGCAGCAGGCAAGGGACCTAAAGACATGTGATATTGGGAAGCAGGGTGCAAGGAGTCGAAGAGAACAGGGACAGAGGCTGAATTTTATATATTGACTTGAAATCACTGGACAAATTTTTGGCTGCTGGTCAAAGTTCTCATTTTTCCTCTAAGAAGAACCAATGTATTACTTTAAGGCATCTTATTGCCTCGGGACTCCATGCATACTATAGAACCATAAACTGGAAATGCAAGCTCTGAATTATGTTAAGCAAATCCTTGTCCTGCCAAATCTTACTCTAAAGTATATTTTTCTTAGCACTAGCCAACACTTAATTTCAATCTAATGGACCAACTGCAGAAACTCCATCTCCAGGAAGTCTTCATCCCCCACCTCTTTAGGCTTGAATCAAAGGAGATAAACAATGGAGTAGAAAAGAAAAACTCAGAAACTTTTGAAACCTCAGAAAGATTGTTTGGAATTTATTCCCTTTTTAACGTGAAGAGGTAACATTTGCACAAAAACGTATTGTTTTCACAGCAACAAGAGTTCCAAAGTTACAGAATTTGAACACAAATGCAACTCTGCACCACCACAGTAAGGGCAAGAAAACAAAAATAAAAAAGGGTACAACATCTCAAGTTTGAGATGTGAGGCTTTTCAGAGCACATTTCCCATTCTTCCCTGAGCCACAGCTTAAATCTCAAAGCAGGGGATGTTTTTTCCCCTCGGATTTTGCATTTCAAAATAGGGGGCATTTAAGCACACCCCAGTTTAATTGCTGGGAGGGGGAAAAAACAAAACCCGTTTCTTACGAGATTTAAGGTATTTTTCGCTGACACACAAGTAATATTGCATTCTGTTTAAGAAAATACTCAGAATAACTCACATCATCCCTCAAGAAATGCATATATACACAAATAACAATACAAGTCACTATCATCTACAAGGTTTGAGAAGGGATGAAAGGACAAGAGAAAGGAATTTCATCTCTCCCAGGAAAAAAGTGTTCTCAACAGGATTTTATGGTGGATCCCCAACAATTGTATAAATTTTACATTTCATTTCTTCCCTGTAGCTATTCAAAAGTGATGTTCACTTTGAAAGCACATAACACTGCATTTTCCTATGTGCATCGTTTTCCCTTGATGCACCATGTCCAGACTCCTCATTTTGCTGCCTCCTCATGTGCCCTGTGGTTGGACACATTCTTCCCTCCACATCAATCCCACCATAAAAACCTAGTAAGAACACTGAAGGGGATGCAACGGGGTCTAGGAACAGTCTCTCAAGAAAGCTTCCAAGCTAAATTCTGGAAGGCTATTTTTCACAGGGTAGGGACACTATCTTCAGCCATTCAACATGCATGCTTAACAGTAAACTTCCAGCTACACGGGACCTTTGATTTCATACTAAAAGTGATTCCATACATTATGGCAGTTCAGTGCAGGCCACAAGAAATGCAACCATACACTGGTATTCTGTACAGGAGATGACTAAACCGCTTCTGGCACAGCGGAACACTGTGTCGGAAGCCAGAGCGCATGGAAACACTGTTTACAGACTACACAATAGAGCCAATCTATTATTGTGCAATTAATGCTGATTAGGGCCTCTTGTGGAGCAGCCATCAAATTCCAGGTGGCTGCTTTAATATATAAAATAATCCTAACCTCTTTGAAGAGACAAACCTTGCTTGGGTCTGTCTGCACATAATGTGGCATAAATCCTGGAGTCCCACTGTTCTACCCAGCTTCAGGTCCACAGTAACATTTAGAAAAAGAACTGTATCCTTATTCCTACTTGTTCAGAATCCACTGCACACAGTTTTGATTGGCCTGCAGAGTTTTTTAAAAATGGTTGCTATCTTGCTGCAGTGGACACAGTAAAAACCAAGCAACATTTCAAAAAACATTTCAAAAAAACTTCTCAAATGCTGCCTTCATTGTGCAAGGTTACCAAGACCGTCTCTAGACTTCCTAAAAAGGTGGAAAATTGTATCACATCAGCCCAAATGTTTGCTAACCTATGATTAATTCTGTAAAGAACATGTTCTGTTAAAACAGAAATTGGTGCTGTTTGAGTACTGGCAGAGTTCATGCCAAATTTGGGGCAAGTGAATTTTGCATTACCTATCAAGTGCATTTTAAACCAGGGCGACAGCTAATAATAATTTAAGGAACTATATTAACTGAGATCAAGTTTAGCACAATTTATAGTTTGTAAAGCATACGCTGAATCAAAAAAAATACTTATACACTAGTTATTATGTCAAAAAACAAAGAATTATATTCATTCAGATCATGGTTTGTTGAGACTAAAGGTAGTATGCTAATATTTTAAAATTTGTGTCCAGGAGACATTATATAATCTTATTAAATTACATATATACGGACATTCTTCACTGATTCTATACTGCAGGTATGTTGTTGTAACATTACCATTAGCACAATTTAATACAGAGCTTAACCATGCTTATACTGAATCATGGCCCACAGAAATATGTCTTAACTTCTCCCTGTGCAATTCCATGGCAATTCATGCTTCTCATTGGTATACATTGGATGAACCAATGCAGTTTCAGGATTCAACAATATGTTTGTTACAACCAACAATATAATTTCTGTTGTTTTTTTAAACAAAATTATTCAGTGCTCTATTGAGGAAAGGAACAAATTTACTGATACACCTTTTTATGTAGGAAAGAAGAGTCTGCCAAAATGGCATCAAAGGGAATAGAAGATGCAGCTCCTCTAATCACTGATAAAAGAAGAGCATAGAGCACCTCTAATCACTGATCAAAGATTACACCCTCTCTCCCTCTTCCCGTGTTTTAAAAACAAATACACAAGCAAATTCAGCTTGCATTCTGCAGATATGGGTGCATGCTACTAGACACCCATCAAAAGCTCCTTCAAGTATATGAAAGAGCAACTGAAGTCCTACAACCCAACTTTCTGTCCATGTGAAATGCTGCAAATTCCATAGTGGAGTGCTGGCCTCCACTAAAAACAGCAACTATGTGTTCCAAGATTTGACTGTTAGTCTGAAAAAAGGTCATATTTAAGTCCTAGTATTTCATGATTACTTGCCACATTCCAGCCACCTCACTATAGTGCAATTAGCTTACTTCACTGGAATATACACTGTTAAGGACAGATATACTCCACTGATAATACTATTTACTTCCCCTCTTTCAAAGGAGGATATTAGTACAAATTCTCTCAATTTCCTATATTTCTTTTCTTTTCTTTTTTTAATTAGAATGCTTTTGACTATGTGTGTAACATTCCAGTGACCTAGCTCATGGTGAATTACCTTAATTTCATTACCCCTAAAAGTTATTGAGTGAAAACCAACCGCCTTTATATAAAATTGTAAGGGCAAAATGCAAAGAGACTGTTCCAAGCCCACTGGACCCACAGGAGGATTAATACATTCAAAAATATTTTACAGACATTTACAACGAAGTGCAGAAAGAACAATACTTCCGTGTTAAAAAAAAAAAGACATGTATAAAAAATGACACTCACTGTAAAACATTCCAAAATACAAGAGACATACAACTATTACAGAATACAACCATTGAAAAGCAAGGGATTTTTTTCCACGCCCAGCATCAGCAGCAATTGTGTCACAAAGGCAAATGCAGAGAGTGCTTGACACAAAATCCCAGGAAGACAGTACAAGAAAAAGGCGTAATACAGAGTTTGCCCGAAGCATGCCAGAGTTCAGCACAAGAAAGCGCCTGTCACAGCTTTCACCACCCCTGCACCAGCAGAAAGGGTTGCACGTTTGGGAGACAGTGTGCAAGAAGTGTAACCGGATAGCAGCAAACATCAAAAGCTAACCCACTTAAAGCACTCACATGTGCCACACACACTCCTGGGCAGACCAGGAGGTGGACATCAAGAGAAGATTTGGCCTATCCTAATGGCTAAATACTGAGCTTTGAGATCAGTTAATTTCCCCCTTTGTAACAGAATAGGGGAAGTCACAAAACACCTATAATGCAAGAGCCACACATGCCAGAGAGCGAAATTATCTCACAATAAAAAGTGCTTATTGTTTCCTGACCATTATTCTAATGCCTCAGTACAGAAGAGCTCTCTTCTCCACTATTCAAGTTCGCCAACAAGTAGGGAAGGGAGGCGACATAAAATTTCATAGTAACCAAGCAAATACTGATTGCAGATTTGTTTGAAACATGCAAATAGAGTAAGCACGGCTCCACTAGCATGCATTTACCTATTCCACGGGAATGGGCAGCTGACTATGAACACAGGCCAATGGGAGGTGCAGATTTCTATTCGTTCCAAGACTGCACTTCTCCGCTTCCCCCACTACCATCCAATTACATTCTATTAAAATCACATTTTCCCCCTTTTCAAATCACCATCGTTTTCCACATTATGAAATGCCAATCTCTGCATGAATTCCAGTGTCCGAAACATGCAGTTAATAGAATTATATCTCTACCTCAATGGCAATTCAGAGTTTGCATGAGGACAGACCAGCCTCGCAGAGGACTGCCAAAGTCTGAAACTTCTCTGATTAGGATACTTCAGCTGGAATCCAGGGACTGAAACGTTTTTATCAGCTCTGAACACATAAAATGCTGGCTTCTGATTATCTGAAATATTTCCCCCCAGCACTGTCTTTAACTATTATAATAGTTCATGGTGCTTATATAACACAAAGGCCAGAATTAATTATTCAATTCATTATTGCTGGATTCTACTTTGTAGAGATTACAATATCTATAGACACATAAATAGGTATATGTAAACAAAGACACATGAAAGAGTCCTGATCTTAAACTTTAAACATATAGAGATTCCTCTAGCAGCCTCCTATGAAAATACACATTAATTTCCCATACTCTTTGAGTGATTAGCAAACTTATACATTCAAGTTAATTTTGAACTCAGCAGAGAGCCAAAAATTGTCTGCTTTTTGCCCTGACCAGCAGGGAACTAGAACTAAAAGTTAGATGGCTTACAGGGAATGTAGGACAGGTTTCACTACAATATTAGGCCAAGAATAATTATTGCTAAACTGAAATTAACAAGGTAAAGAGCTGGTGAAATATGCTAGACCAAGTTGGCAACTCCAACTGCAATCAACTTCTGCAAGATTGTCAGTCTCATGACAACAGAGGCAGAAGCTCAACACAAGCAGTATTCAGAGTCTGAACTCTTAAAAGTTATCTGAACAACCACATCCAATCTCTGATCAAGCAATTTAATTAGTGCAAAATTCCAGAACTGTGTTTCCACAGCCAAATGACTCCTATCCAATAGTTACAAGAAGCTGTGTTTTCACATTTGAAAGACTTGCTTAATACAAAATGTTTTTCAGAGCTTACTTAAATATTAAATCTCTTTCATTTTGCTTCTGGGTGGGAAATGCCACACAAATACAGAAACTGTACAATGCTATTGAGTGCACACAACTAAAAATAAATAAATGAAAAAACATATCTTGAATGATCCTTCAATTGGATCTTTTCATACTATTTAGAAACGTTTAGCCAATGGAAGGGTAACAGTTTAGTTCCTACGCACGACTACGGCTATATAATTTAATTCTACATAAAAAAATAAAATCTAAATCTGTTTGGCTTGGAAGATTCCGCAACTAGAATCCAGTCTGGCCTCTTATCAAGTGCTATTCAAATTTAATCACCAAAAGGTCAAAGTAAAAGTCCGTCCAAACAAGAGTTTGTGGCACAAATTGAGTCTATCGCTCTCTCTCACACAGAGACAGGAATCAAGTTTAAGATTAACCAGAATGCCCTCAACAGCATACAGCTTGGTTTGTCAGCCCCAGTCCAGAACAGCAAAGCATATATTTGGGAGAAATTTCCACAACCTGCCAACACCAAGATCACCCAGAGTTAAAGGCTGTGAAAGACAACAAGGAATGTATAGCAGGCATGGTTCAAAACGTATCAACAAGGTTTTGATGTTTTGCTATTCAGACACCATGTTGGTGAGAACTAGAAGATAGTTTTGCAGGTGAACACAGAAATCCAGTCAATGGACTTCTTCATACCATGCTAATGCTATATTTAATTCACTCAGCAATGCAGATTTTGCAGACTAAGGGTTGCATCCAGCTACGCTCTACTCAGAGTAGACCTGATGAAATTAATTAAGCTAAGTTAGTCGTGTCCATTAATTTCAATTGGTCTGTTCTGGGTATGACTAGCAATTTTTAATTTATTTCTACCTACCCAAGAAATCTTGAACTGGGTGTCTGTGTTTACCTGGACAGCATTCAGAACAGCAGCTTTGTCTTACAAACCATAATGTAATCCCACCACCACATAACCCCTAATTTCCTCCTGCACACATGTTACACAGTGTTACAAAAGTTGTTATTACTGTATTAATATCCTAGTGCTGATAAAAACTCCCCCATTATCTGCACAAGAACCTCTGACTGGACATAGATAAAGGGGACTCCAAAAGCCATCAGCTGGCACATGAAAAAGGAGTCCAAAGGATTTTGGGCTACGTGGTGCCCAACTGAGGAAACTGTGTTTTGCAGGAGCTGGCTTGCCACCCTAACTCTGTCAAAGAGGTGGAGCGAGTACTGCATCACCCTGCCAAACAAGGAAGCAGAGCTACCTGGAGTCCTCTCTGACGAAGTTGAGATGGAGTTTGCACGTCCGGCACCGTCAGCCGCCATGTTGTCCTGCTGGATCCCTTTGCTGTCCTGGGGGGGGGGGGGAACAGGCAAGGAAGGATGCAGTTATTAAATTTATGTAATTTAAAAGTGAGCAAATGCAAAAAGACAAAAGGTGGTTTTATGGTTTTAGATCCAGGAGAAACAATAACCCTAGTTTATTCAGGCATATTCCAGATCTGGACACACATTCTCAGTATATCTTTGTTATTTATCTAACTGCTTCTTCAAGTAAAGCCATATGGAGGGCATGCCTGGGGTTAGCTGATTTTAACAAAAAATAATAGTATCACATGTATCATTTTTCCATAGTATTGCCTTGAAGAACTACTTGCCGTAAAACCAACTGCCAAAAAATTAACTGCATAAGTAAAATGAATTCATGTTACTTTGTAAATGTAATCGTTGTCCAGTCGATCAGCTATTACATATATTCTCAAGGCAGTATTTACTTTAATTTATTTTTATGTTTTAATTATTAAATTCCCACTCTTTGGGTATGAGTACTTTTCAATAGTCCCCTGATAAAAAGAACCTATTTTTATTATCCAACACCATAAATTGGATTTTGGATAGACAGAAGTAAATATGAATGGCGACGTGCCTATTTGCACATCACTGGCACAGCTTTTCATCTTCTCTCTCCAGACACACTGCTGTCCTGGTTTTGGTAAGCCAACAAATTTATAAAAACACTGCTGTCCTGGTTTTGGTAAGCCAACAAATTTATAAAAACACTGCTGTCCTGGTTTTGGTAAGCCAACAAATTTATAAAAACAACAACTGATAAAAAGTTTCCATTATGTGTTCTGTTTAAGAGTTTACAGCTAATAAAGGCAGGCAAGATCAATGCACATAGGATTCAGAAAGATTCTGCAACACTGCTCTCCCCCTTCCAAACAACCCAAAGCCACTTCCCAACATAAAATGGCAAAGCAGTCTCATCTGGGAAATGCAAGGAAACAGCCTACCTTTCCTGACAGAGGGCCCACTGCCGGTCTCTTCCTCTGTGCATAACCTGAAAGTCTGTAACAGTAGTGAGGCTTGCAGTAGAATTTTCCTGCAAATAGAGCAAGGGGGAAATGGTAATGAGAAAGACAAAAACTACATGCCACAATTCCTCTGTATCTCCTCTGCCCTGTCACATACAAAATACATGGAGACAATTATGCCTCAAAGATTTCATTCACGTTAATTTCCTCCTTTCCTGAAAACAAATGGATTTTCCATAGGGTGCCTGATAGCCATTTACCCAGCACCCAACCAATAGCCAGAACATCCCAGGGGAACTTGCGTGGTATCACACACAAAGCAGCACTGTATGAGGAACAAAGGCTGCATCACATGGAAATCTGGCAGAAGTGCTGTGGAAAAGGCAAGAATGAATGCAAAGAGGAAAGGGCTGGGCATTAACTCCAAACAGACCACTGCTTACCAAGAAGTGACCAATCCAAACAGAAATCTATGTACTATGGTCACCCAGGTGATTTCTAACTACAAATATTCAAAAGTTATCATCTCACAGATGCAAATTAGCCTGTGGTATGGTGCTGCAAGAACTTCCAATGTGTTGCTGAACCTTCTAAACAGTATTCAAGGAGAGCCCTGTTTACATGATGCTGCAGTTGTCTAGCCATGGGTGGAAATACAAGAGTAATGGCTTCCCACTCTGAGTTTTCCATAATCTCTGGCAGCACACAAAATCCTGAGCATGGAGAGGAGTTCAACTCTCAGTTCAAACAGCTTCAGACTGCAGTATTTACAATGTGCGTTTTAGTTTCTACAAATACCGTATTTTTCGCACCATAGGACGCACCGGACAATAGGACACACCTTGTTTTAGAGGGGGGAGAACAAGGGGAAAAAATTCTTTCGCTCTCTGCCCAGCGCCCCTTCAGCGAAGCGGCAGGAAGCGCTGCGCAGAGAGTGGGAGAATTTTCCCCCTCTTGTTTTCCTGCTCTAAAACAAGGTGCCGTTTAAGGTGCGTTCAGGCGGCTACCTTGGAAGCCTGGAGAGTGAGAGGGGTCGGTGCGCACTGACCCCACTCGCTCTCCAGGCTTCAGGTTCCTTTCGACCTGCTCTTTGGGGCTGACGGAGGGAAGCCCACCACCAGCCCCAAAGAGCAGGTCAGGGAGCAGCGGAAAGGCGCAGCGGAGAGGCTGCTGCCATAGCCACGCATCACCTCTCCAGCCGGGAGAGGGTCGCGGGGGGCTGCTTTAGCTCCGCGCGCACTCTCCTGGCTGGAGAGGTGACGTGCGGCTATGGAGCCTCCTGCCATAGCCGCACGTTACCTCTCCAGCCGGGAGAGGGTCGCGGGGCTATGGTGTCTTCGCTCCATAGGACGCACACACATTTCCCCTTCATTTTTGAAGGGGAAAAAGTGCGTCCTATAGAGCGAAAAATACGGTACCTCTTGTACAATAATAATTTTGGGTGATGTATCTGAAGTGGGCCAAACAGTGATGTAATAATTTCCTGACCATACTAAAGATATATGGAATCCTGAAGGTTATTTCTAAGTCAAAGTGCTGAATCCAATAAAAGTTATGTTGTGATCTCAATGACTTCAGCTTGTACAATGGAACTCCCTCTCCTTCTACTCCCTGATTCCCCCCCCCCAAAAGAAACTCTGTCCCAGAAGCCTGTGGGAACCCCCAGAGAAGATTTGGGTATGGGGACACAAGTGGGGGGAAGGAGGAGGAGAAGGGGAAGTTATGTTATGCAAGTAGAAGTCACCTGCACAACAATTTTGCTGATTGCAACCCATCAGTTGAAGCTCTTGCCCATCCCCTCCTAAGGGAAAAGGTAAATTTCACTTACCATCCACCAGGTCGTAGGCATAAGAGGACAAGCGCAGGGTTGTAGCACAGTATTCACATTTGAAGCAGCTGCGGTGGAAGAATTTGCCTTCAGCACTCAGCCTTTCCATCACGTAGACACGCTTGTGGCAGAAGTAGCAGACATCACTGCCTCCCACATTCGGAGGGAATTCTTTTTTCAAGGAACCCTAAAGCAGCAACAAGGAAAGGTCTAGACTGAGCCACAAGCTTACTGTTACTTCCACTGTCGTGCCATATGTATTCATTAGATTGTTTTGGAATCCTTCAAAGGGAAATGGAGGACGTTTCAGCAAAAACACTAAGCAGGCACCTATGGATAATTCCAAGGCCCCAACATGAGGAAGAAAAGGTCAGCCAAGGAACACCCTCCGTAAGGTGTCGCATCCAACCACCTGAAAATAAAGAGTCTGGCGGAATATGGGAGAACTGAAGGATCTAAAAATTCTTTAATTCTCTCAGCTTTAGCTTTCCCACACATCCTGCCTCTAAAATGGGAATAATGATGACATACCTCACAAAGTTGATGAGAGACACCAAGTGTACACAACTAACGAATTGTGGAAATGGTCACACAATTATGATAGTAATCATCCTCCTCCCACATTACCACTGAAGCTAGGCTCCAAACAACCACTGTCAAATGATAACTCCACACATTTACTCCAAAGACACCAAAGCTTTCAGCAACAGATCTTTTGTGTACTATCCATTTTATTTATAGCAAGAATTCAAGAACCCACAAGGGCAAGTGGAGGAACAGGCAAGGAAGTGCTTACATCAGCTACCTTTAACTAAACACTGAGGGAAAACTAAAGGCTCCATATTACTGAGGATCTAAGGAAGAGCTGTCTAACTTCTAATCACAAATACTCATCACCTTCTGAACATCATTCTCTTACCAGTTCCTTCTTGTCTAGAAGGGTTTTGGGTTGGTCTTTCCTTTGAAGCTGATTGGCTATTTGCTCAGCCAATGAGCTCACGCCACCTGTATACATCTTTATATACTTCTACCAGATGAAGGTAATGAGGGTGGGGGGAGGTAAGATGGATGGGGAAAATGAGGGGAAAGAGAAACAGTATAAATTCAGGATGAAAACTATGAAAGAAAAAAATGGCAAAAAAGGTGCAGAAAGGGGTGAAACCATGCCAAGACAGTGGACAACACAAGCGTGTGTGGCACCAGCAAAACAAGTGATCTCAGCAACCACTGGTGTGGGCAGCACTAAATAAAATTATTAGCAGTTTGTAATCAGCCACTCTAAGACCCTGGGTCAGAGACTTTCTTTTGCCAGAGAGTCGTTGGAGATGAAACGTGTTTCTAACCCCATCTCCCACAAAGGTTTCCCATAAGAGCTGCCATGTTCTTTCCAAACACCATGCTTATCTCTAGATTGGCAGCTGAACATTGTCCTGCCATAGGGTCAGATCTAGTCCATGAGCTGCTGGTTGTTGACCCCCTCCCCCAAACGGAAACCCCAACAATAGGTGACTAAGAGTGCTATGGGTTCAGGGATGAGGTAGCATGGATTACCCATATTGGGATATCATGGCTATTTATGATATCCAAAATCAGACTGAGGAATTACATAGTCTGGGGAAAGGGTATCTGGAGGAGAAGTTAAAAGGGAAAGAGGGGTGTAATAAATTTGCATGCTCAGATATATGTTCTTTCTTGCAGGGCTGCAAAAATACTAGTGTCCATAGCCACTGTCTGTTTCTTCATCCCCATCTCCCCAGTTGGATATTAAGCCCACTATCTCTTTTCATACCCCATCTCAGGTTGGAGGCCAATGTGCAGACACTGTCGTTTTAACACCAACCAAGGCTTTTTCTCACCTACATCCAGCTTATGAAGAATGCTGGAGAACCCAAAAGCTTGCTCATTATTTTGTTACATCTTGGTTGGCCTTAAAAAGGTATTTCCTTACTATGGAAGTTGCGAGGGGAGTGTCTTATGGACCAATATGGCTGCCTTTGCTTATTTTTATTAAAACAACATGATTAGTTTCAACTGTTATTTAAGCAGCAAACCGTATAACACAAAATGATAACTAGATAGGATTGTGTTTCAGAAATATATTGGGGGGTGGGGGAGAGCACAAGCCATTAAGTTTACAGAACCTTAGATACTGAGATTCTTCACACACAGTCCCACCTAGCAAGTCATATAACTGCACCCCCCCCCAAATTCTCCCTTAGGTTTATGGGGAGAGGAAAATAGATGAGGGTTGCCTGGCCTCTCAGCAAGGAAGCAGAATATCAAATTCAGCTCAAGAACCTTTGACAGCTTGCCCTTTTCAAAAACAACAGATATTCCGCTTATTATAAGCCAATGCACTTTGTACTGAAGAACAGAGAGTAAAATCAGCAAGTCCTTCTATTTACCTAAGTAGATACATTATTAACAACTAATGGGCCTTTCTGTTAGAAGAATAGACCTGAGGGTCCAGAAGACTGGTCAGGTGGAGGGCCTGAAGTCAACAGGACTCTCAAATGATACGGTATTTCAAATTGCAGCTACTTGCTGATAGATCTACACATTTTGAAAGATCCATAACCCCATGAATCTGTGTAAATTCTCATGACTTCTTTTAAAGGTAAAGGGACCCCTGACCATTAGGTCCAGTCGTGGCCTACTCTGGGGTTGCGGCGTTCACCTCGTTTTATTGGCCGAGGGAGCCGGCGTACAGCTTCCGGGTCATGTGGCCAGCATGACTAAGCCACTTCTGGCGAACCAGAGCAGCGCACAGAAATGCCATTTACGTTCCCGTCGGAGCGGTACCTATTTATCTACTTGCACTTTGACGTGCTTTCAAACTGCTAGGTGGGCAGGAGCTCACCCCGTCGCAGGGATTCAAACCACCGACCTTCTGATCAGCAAGTCCTAGGCTCTGTGGTTTAACCCACAGTGCCACCCGCGTCCATGACTGCTTTTAGACCCAGGCAAAAACATTTCTCTTCAACCAGGCCTTCTGTTAAACAATCTATGGCCTTTTAAATGTGGTGTGTGTTGTTGTTGTTTTTATTATGATTGTGTCATGAATTTTGTGTTTTTATGTTGTAAACTGTCCTGTGATCTTCGTATGATGTGTGATATATAAATTTAATTAAAAAATGAACAAGTCATTAAAAAAGCAATTTGAGCCATTGACCACCACATCTTATGACACAAGTGAATTCCATAAGTTTATTACATATTGTGTGAAAAAAACGCTTTATTTCATCTGTTACTGACAATTTCATTAAGCGAGTTCTAGTTTTATGAGAGGGAAAAACATTCCCACATTTTCCCCGCATCATGTATTATTGATGGCACAGGTGTTGGGGTAGTGCATTCCACATCTATATTGGTATTCTACCAGCCTCTGAAGGCACACCTGTTTATACAGGCATTCTTTTCATCTCTTGACCCAAGTCTCCTGTTTTAATTGCTGTGGGGTTTTAATGTGATAGTTTTATTCCATATTTTAATCACGTGTTTCTATTTTAACATTTTAATGGGATGGATTTATTGTGTATTTCAATTATGGTACGTTCTTCATTATTCTGTATTTCAACAAGGTTGTGCAACTGGTTTTAATGTTTTGTAAACCACTTTGATGCCATGTAGACATTGAAAAGTATATAATCATCTTATAACCCTATACTGTGTCTCCTTTAGTATTTCTTTTCTAAATTAAAAGGCCCCAAACATACAAGCCTTGCCTGGAATGCCCTCCCAACTTCTTGACTGGTATTTTGGTGCCTCTTCTGCACCACTTATCCATCTCTGCAATATTGGAATTTGTCTTTCCGCAGCTGCTGCACCAAGTTTTCACTGAGCTCTCCACCGCAGCTCCAAGTTGTCATTCTTGGACAGTCTCAGCCAGTTTAGACTCAATCAGCATTGGAATGTTTTGTTCCAATATATATCACTTTACACTTATTAGCACGTTTTTTTGCCCCTTCACCTCATTTGGAGATGTTCTTTTGGAACTCTTCATAGTCTGCTCAGGTTTTCATCATGCTCTATAAATTGGTGCCATCTGCAAAGTTGGCTTTCACTGATCACTTCCAGATCATTTGTGGGCAAGTTACACAGTCTTATTGTCTCTAAGACAGCCTCTTCTATTTTTTTCTTTTGTGTGTGGACTGTGTGCAAAACAAATCTCTTCAGATACAGACTTCCTCATAAACTGTCCCAATGCAGATCTTTGGGGGATTCCATGACCTATTTCCAACAATTGTGAGAATTTTTAGCCTATTTCTACCCTAGGTCAGGGGACACAGGTGGCGCTGTGGGTTAAAGCCTCAGCGCCTAGGACTTGCCGATCGAAAGGTCGGCGGTTCGAATCCCTGCGGCGGGGTGCGCTCCCGCTGCTCGGTCCCAGCGCCTGCCAACCTAGCAGTTCGAAAGCACCTCCGGGTGCAAGTAGATAAATAGGGACCGCTTACCAGCGGGAAGGTAAACGGCGTTTCCGTGTGCGGCTCTGGCTCGCCACGTGACCCGGAAGTGTCTCCGGATAGCGCTGGCCCCTGGCCTCTTGAGTGAGATGGGCGCACAACCCCAGAGTCTGTCAAGACTGGCCCGTACGGGCAGGGGCACCTTTACCTTTACCTTTTTACCCTAGGTCAAGTAGAGGGGACAATATGGGAAACCAAATGAGAGGCAATGTGGTTGCTTTGTCAGAAACAGGTCTATTGTCGTCCACAAGTTTTCTTTTGAAGGGAAGGCCTTCAAGGTCTACAAGCAGACAGAGGGGACTATCTGCTCTAAAGGATGGTGCTTCTTGCCCATACTAAAGATTACTACATTTGCCTAACATCGATTTGAATCTAATCCACCTCTCCCATAAAAACCCTACAGAATTCTCAGAGCAAGACTACATTGTTTAAAATGAAATATTAGTTCTACAACAGACAGGTGTCCACATTCCCCATGCCCATCTTGAAGAATTAGACAACATTTAGTGACACAATGACCAATACAGTATAGCTCTTCCTATAGAACAATCAGAAATCCCTTAAACCTTAATCTAGATGAGGCAAGCAGCAAGCATTTCAGTATTCACTACACTGTTCAAAAATCAAACCACAACTAATCTGTTATATTATAAGACACACAAAGCAATATAGTGGTTTGAATCACATCCTCAAAGCGAAGGAGCAAACAAGCATTTATTCATCATGTAGATGTTCAATGGCCACAGAAAATCCAGTGCTAGAAACAGCTGTTAAGAGACAGACAACACAGTGAATCCCACTCTTGGCAACAATGAAGCCTTATTGGGGGATCCTTAGTAGTCAGAAATGGCCGTTTGACACAATGGTCCAGTTCCAACATCACCATGGTTTGGTGGTCAGTAGCAGTCTGCATTATTCCACTTCCCTTCCCCGCATAGCAAAAGATATACTGGGAAGCCATGGTTAAACTAGCAGGTCATAATTACTGCTAGCCTAATTTTGTTTTCATTTGAGTGACTCAAACCACAATCTGAACTTGGCTTTAATTGCCAACTTGAGAACGAATTATAGTGAGAAGTGATTATGGCAGCACCTGTTCAAAACATTATAATAAAACCAAGATATAGCTACGGAGGAAATGAAAGTGAAGTGAAGAAGCCCAAGGAAGATGCAGGAGAAAGCAGAGGAAGAAGCATTTAAGCCCACAAAGAACTTCTGATGATCAAACTATGGCTTGGTGGTTCGGACCCAACACACCTCCCAACTGGGTGAGTGCATTCCAGGGTATGCCTTTACTTATCTGAAGGCAGAACAAGCCAGTTCTGGATGAGACATACAATATTCTTTGTGAAATGTTTGCTCTCTCTCCTACCAGACAATCAGTAACTCTGAGGTGTAAAGGATATGCCCCATTTCCAAATTCACAAGCCTTGGAATAACCAGGATAGAGAGGAATCCCAAGCCTTTCTGCAGGCACACAGGCTAAGCTCAGCCACACCCAAGGCAAAGAGAACTTATTAGCCTAGCTTTATCCAGTGCGGCATTCTCAAGTGGCAGGAGATGGAATAGGCCAAAGATGTGCAACCGGGTGCAGCCTCAAGCCCCACACCATGCTACCTGTCTGAGGGAGTCAGAGGAGGGAGAAGAAGGGCGACTGGAAGAGCGGAGGTTGCGGGAGAGCTCCCACTGCTCAACAACAGATCGACGAGATCGCTCAATCTCTGGCTACAAAATAAAGATGAGAAAGTCAGAAGACGGCATTTTAAAATAGATAGGAGCTTTTGGGAAGGGGCGGGTGAGACAGGCAGCAGAGATCTTGTAGCTTGCAAGTGACGTAGGAAAACTGTGGGCATGCTCTACTACTTTTAAACTCCCCAGCCAAAGTTCAGAACATTGATATTTGGGGGGGAGGGAATGGTGGAACAGCAAATCCATGTACTAATTTCAGCTGTGAATGACCTTCCTGATGCTTGTCTTTCAAGTTTTAGAAATGAGTGGATTTATAAAGAACTGTGGGCTAGATGTATCCTGAATAAAATACGAGGAATTCTATTCTAATCATGAAGCAATACCAAAAAATCCTAGTAAGAAGGTCGAAAAGAAACAACTTTCTAAAATTTCTGCATGGTAAAAGAGACTGCAAGACTGTTAAGCAAGACACATGTCAAAATGCATGTGCTTGCATTCAATAGTCTCTTTTTACCCCATCTGTATTTTGTATGGCAAAATGAATAAAAGCAATTGATATTAGACCTTCCAGAGTTTAACGAGATGAAATACATTATAACAGCCCACACAGGGTCAGAAAATAAATTCTGATGAGCAACTGATGATATATGATTGAATATTGGCACTGACATACATGTTTAAAAATTAGGGCACATATAGAAAGAATGTGTATATTGCTTAAAGAAATAAACAAGTTTTCAAAGCCCATTTGGTTTATATATAAAGGCTGTTCTGAGGTTAGTTAACTTCCTGGTTTCATTTGTTTTGGGTTACTCTTCAGCAAGCTAATTTTATAGAACCTTGCTTCTGAAACCTAGTTACGTACCGCAGACCCTCTTCTTCTCCAGACTGGCTAAGCAATGCTCCACCAACACTTATTGAATCTAGCGGCGTCTTTCTATACAGATTCTACCCTACTCTATGGAAGTGCAAACTCTCAAAAGCCCCTTTAAGTTAGGAGCTTCCTCCCCACATATGCCACACATCTTTTATTAGTGCTAGACGCATCTATGCAAGATTAAGTGTTGATTCAGCAAGCAGGAACAGTAAGTTAACAGGAAAGACGGAATAATAAGTTTGGATCTTGTTGTTTTACCCTAGAGTGCTTGAAAGTGTTCTGCTACAATGTGATAGTGTACTCATCAGCCATTAAAACAGGACATCTGATGCCAGCCATGTTACAGCCCAAGCAACCTTTCATTTCCCATTCTACGGAACGGCAAGCAGACACAAAGTGCCAGACAGACAGGAAGGCAGTCACCTGATGCCTGGTTGCTGGCCTTTGCTCCAGGAGGGCAGCCAGCTGGCTTGCCCTCTGCTCAATGGTAAGCGTGCGCTCTGGCACACGGTCATCTGAAAAGAACTGGTGAGGTCTCTGCAGAATAATGAGTGAGGGAAAATGAACAAGAGAGCACAGGGGGAAAAATATTCATGGAAAAAGCATGGCAGTAGGAAAAGAAACAAAGCTGAAAATAAGGTCAGAGGCAGTTAATTAAATGCTTGTGCATTAAAAAAAAAGTGGGACACAGGGGTAAGGAGGGGAACAAGAGCTCAAAATCCTCTGGATGAAGGTTGCGCACACACACACACACACACCGCAGATGTGACATACATACAACACAAACCATTTACGGTAGCCAAATCCAAATTAGGTCTACTCTGGAAGTCACTGATTTAAATAGGTTTACTGCTCAGGAAGCATGCAGAGGGCTGTGACCTTTGGAAGCTGTGGTTTATGAATCCTACAGCAGCAGGAAAAGGAGCCAAGATTGTGCCGCCAAAGCAGCATCATAGTTTAGTTGCTGTGAAATACAGGTGTGTCACAGGGATCTGGAGAAGGGCACTTGCTGTCTGTAGTGACGCACACTACTGAGAGGTAGGGAGTGAATAGAGGCAGGGAAGCCAGGCAGATGCAATATGGACACAGGGAAGAAGAAGAAGAAGAGTTTGGATTTGATATCCCGCCTTTCATTCCCTTTCTGGAGTCTCAAAGCGGCTAACATTCTCCTTTCCCTTCCTCCCCCACAACAAACACTCTGTGAGGTGAGTGGGGCTGAGAGACTTCAGAGAAGTGTGACTGGCCCAAGGTCACCCAGCAGCTGCATGTGGAGGAGCGGAGACGCGAACCCGGTTCCCCAGATAACGAGACTACCGCTCTTAACCACTACACCACACTGGCTCTCCTCTGGGTTTTCCTTCCTCACTTCCCTCGCTCCAACTTTTTAACCTGGTTGTTTTGGAGACTAGATGCAATACCAAGCTAGTGGTGAAGAGAAGGGTCATGGAAGGGAAAGGGTCATGGCAAAGGCATAATTCTCTGAGGGGCTAGTGATGTTTTAACACAAAATTCTCAGTATCCTCAAAACTGTATTGTGTTGGGTTCCTTTTCAATATTACTTACTGTGATGAGCAGCTTTTAGAAATATATTGAGCAGGCAGACTGCAGCATCGATCCATGCCTTTATTATGTCAATTCATTCTCTTTCCTTGTATGTTCTACATTGGTCCAAGCTTATTCCAGTTAATTTAGTTTTGTATGCTTTTGTGGAGGGGTGCTTAAAAATGTCCCTTTCTCCCTACTGTCATGAAGATTTATTTGTGCATTCCATCAGGCTATGTGAACTGTTTCTATCCCAGCTATTATTATTATTATTATTATTATTAAAACTCCACCCATCGGGCTGGGTTTCCCCAGCCACAGTTTCCAGCCCACAAAAAACCACGATAAAACGCCAAACAACAACAACTTCCCAATAAGAGGGCTGCCTTCAGATGTCTTCTAAAAGTTGTGTAGTTCTTTATCTCCTTGACATGGGATGGAAGGGTGTTCCACAGGGACTAACAATAGTTTTATTATTTACAAAAAGAACTAACAAAGAACTGGTTCCTGCATTGTCTTGTTTTCCTCTTTCTGCCCCATCCCTTTTTCATTTTGTGTCATTCCTTTTAAAGTGTGAGCCTGAGGGCTAGGACTGTCTAGCTTTTTATTGATCTGTAAGCTGCTCTGGGAGCTTTTTTGGCTGAAGAACGAGGTAATAATGATTCGGATAGATGGATAGATATTTTCCGACACATCAGCAGGCCCTTTCTACTCCACTATAGTATCTCCTATTATAGAGAAAAATGGGGAATGCCAAATTCAAAGTGCTAATATGTGCCCAACAGAAAAAAAAACAAAACATACTGCATGATGCTCAAAGTGATCAAAAGCCTGTCAAGGCAAGTAATTCTGCAAAGGCCACACAGACACAAAACCACTATTTTTACGAAGCATTTTCAGTAGAGCCTGGCTATTAGTATTATGCTGGCATATGAATAGCTCTCCAGCCTTCTCTTACCCACCCCCAGCTTGCACAACATTCTCCCAAGAGTGCACACACCCTCTTCATGCTGCTTTTGCTCATGCTATTTTACCCGCTGCTGTCTGGGACTCTGCTCTCCAGCTGGTTCTCCATGAAGTTCCCTGTTTGCCTGCAGGCAAAATAATGACCTTGACAAATCCCACATACACACTCACAGAAAGATAGCATCATTCAGTTAGGAGTCACCCTACAAGAGAAACATTAAAACCACAGTCCTGGAAAAGCCATAGGAGGTTTGCAAAGATCATGTGGCTGCTGTGAAGAAAGAGGTTTTGTGCAGAGCAGTTAAAAAGAATACTTTATACAAACTGTGTTAGTAAATGGTGACAACAGCAATAAATAGCCACACAGTGATACACGTGGTGGTGGCAGAAGAAGGAACTGCTCCCAAGAAACCATAAATTGTTCCTTGGAAAATCCTAGTTTAGTTTTAAAAGTAATATGAGGAATAAACTTTAGAGAACTTTAGAGACAAAGTGAGATATGTCCATTGAGCTTAAGTAATCACCAAGTCTGTTTTTAATTCAAAGGTTATTTTGAAGAGCCTGGGCTCCCCTCAACGTGAACAAGAAACAAGGCTCCCTGGCCTGCGAAATCCACAGTGGTATCCTACGATAAGACAGACTGTAATCTTCCCTGCCCCAAGAATGCAGACACCTGGAGGCAGCTTTGATTATCCTCTATACACACAGGTATAGTTTTATAAAAATGTAGCTCCCAGAAACTCACAAACCTGCTCATACTTATAAGACAAAATAGGTGTGTGTGGGTGGGTGTGTCCTGCAACTTTCTAGTTTTGTGAGTCAATGCAACTATATATGAAATATAAAACACCTTAAAAACAAATAGTTTACAAGACTGAGTGGTAAGTTCCCCATTTAGAAGCTAACTCTTCTTGCAGATCAAGCAAGAGAACCTGACCCAGTTTTTCCAACTGTAAGTAAATCATTTTCTACATTGCGGACATCAGAATAAGTGTGCCTTTGTGACTAATACTATTTTGGCCCTGACTTTATGGAGGGAACTCCTGGGGTAAAATATGTAGCATGATTCATCTAACAAAACAACCCAGTTAGTGAATGTCCTGCACAAGGACTTCCCCTTGTGCAATGGGTTTTCCCTCCTCTCCACCCCCTGCTCCCCCTGAAATTGGCTAGGGAGTAGGGGTCAGGAGAACCCCAACAGTAGCACGCTGGGGAGGAGAAAAGAGAAGGAATTATTCTTTTCGGCAAGTTGCAATGCTTGCGCAAACGGAACGTTCAACATGGCGCGATACCAATAAAATATGTCATTGATGTTGAGATAAATTGTACGACTGCCCCGTATTGTATCAGTGTATTTTGCACTGCTATCTAATTTTATTATCAAATAAAACCATTTATTATAAATTGACTCAAGGCCCCCACATTTTTTACACAATCATGTAACTGGGGTGCCTGATTTGAACAAAGCATTCAACAATAAACCACTTTGGAGGAATGTTTTAACAACGTCAGTGAGGGAGGGTGACCAGGAAATGAGGAAAGCTTCCCAAGGTCCCAAAGCCAGGTAACACAGCTGGGCCCAGGCATTCTAGACCACTGCCATGCTGATTAGTGGTACTATGGTCAGTTGGTGGAGGTAAGTAAGAGCAGCACAACACACTAGGAAAGTAAGGGAAACCGCAGCAGGCTAGAATTGGTAAAACCTGGAGGACTTTTGGGGGCTATGTTTTGGAATTCCTTGTCATTCTCGTGAAGTGGGGAGCATCCTGGCCTCCCCCAACTTCTAAGTAATGTAGGTACAACAATGGGTTTACATTCTAGCAAATCGTAGGGTGTCTGCACGACCCCTTTATGAAACAAAGTCATCCGGGTGTTGTGGGAGAGGTGCTGCAGCAGTTCCCACATCACAGGCCAAATGTAAGAATCTGCTTCAAGGCTAACATTCCCCAGTCTGGTGCCCTGAGGATATCATTGGACCCCCAACTTCCATCAACCCTACACAGCATGGCTAATGGTCTGGGGTAATGAGAGTTGTACTAGAACAGGCCAGAGAAGGCAGGTTTAGGCACATTATCTAACTTATTTTCATTAGAGAGAAAGTAAGGTCCAGGATAAGCTCTGATCCTGAGATAGGATACCCCTTTCAGTGGTATTTAATGGGGGCAGGGGAGAGAAAAAATATCCTAAACCGCTAAATTGTCCTGAAATATCTTTTGTAAGCCGCCTTGGGAGTGAGTGGCTTTTCTCTGAAGGGTAGCATGTAAGTACTTCAAATAAACAAACAGATGGATAAAGGATGCACCTGTAATCTCAGCAATGAATGGGAAGCCCACAGAAGCATTAGATTATGCTTCTCTTCTCATTACAATGCAAAACCAAGCTGAAGGCCACCTAGACTGCTCATTTTAGATCCAGAAACCAGTATGTCACTCCTCTTACAGCACCCAATATAACAACTGGGCGCTATCAACAGCAACCTTTACTAAGATCTCAGGTTTTTGTTTGGTACACCAACCTACTACACAACGTAACCATAACAACAGAATGTAAGAAGTTATATGTGTAAAGGTAAAAGGTAAAGGGACCCCTGACCATTAGGTCCGGTCGTGACCGACTCTGGGGTTACCTTAAATCAAACAATGATAAAAGGAATTCTGGGTTTGCTTGTGTTACTGGTTTTGGGGAAGGGAAGATCAAGAGGTCTGCTGACACTAGGAGAAAACTCAAAACAGAAAGGGTATGTGGCCTACTTGTGGAAGCAGGAAGAGAGGGAAAGGAGGACAGAGCATGCAGAATGAAATCACCTGCTGACTGGGGTACGATGGAGAGGAAGTGCAAATGGAGGAAGAAGAGAGCATGATCACTTTTTTGGGGCAGGTCCGAGAACGCTCCTTTTTCCTCATCTTTGTTTACAAACAAGGGAGAAAAGAAAAGAATAATAATAATAATAATAGAACAAGAAGAAACATGGTCAATGATGATGGTTATTAGTTGTGGCAAGGCCACAGACTAAAGTTTCCCCAAACAGCGGATGAAATATTAAAATTCTTCCTGGATTATACCAGTTCAGGTTACCTGGGAGTGGAAGGGCTCTGAATGGTCCCTCAGCACACACAAAAACTAAGTACTACCAAGTAGCACAGCCTTTGCCTAACAGAAAGCTGGCATTGGAGCAGGGAATTTTTCATTCAACCATATGGTTGCCTATCTAAAGTTGTCCAGGGATAATTTTACCACCACCACTGTGTCTGTATGTGAGCAAGGCCTCAGAAATGCATCGTGCGGAGGATGTTGATCTTGCTTCTCTTTCTCAGTTGACAAGTAGGAACCAGCATTGTTGCGCATCAACGCAAGTGAGCTGTATTTCCTCATGAGGTGGACAATGTCGTTTGAAGTCCCCGTGTCACTACATGCATAGCTGGCAATTTTATGATGCCTCATTTATCTGAATGGCTCAACCCACAGGTGACATGAGGGATATATAAATGAAATTCGGGTAACAGGGATTCAAATATAAGTAGTTCTGTTTGGAATCTCAAAGGCATCAAATTGGCCCATGTCTAAAAAGGGCATTTTTTATGCAGCTGCTGTTGAGCTACAGAATACCCTATTCCTTTCAAATGTAACACACACCAAAAGGTGCAGGGCATAAAATAAAGAAATTTTACCAAACTTTTATTTGCCGCAGACTAAATGCTGGAAGCTGAATGTTAACATGACAAAAAATATGCAAATCTCCGTTCATTCCTGATGCTCATATTTATGTGTACTGGGGGTTGGGGGTTGGTACCCCCTTCTAGTCCAGCCAAAAGCCAAAATGGGATTTTTAAAATTGCACTTGACTGTGTATTTTGTTGTATAAAATGCCCTCCTGGGGGGGGGGGGGCAGGCAGTGCTGTGTTTCAAAAAGCAGTATATAAATACCACCACCACTAATGTTCCTTATTTTGAAAATATTGGTCCACTTTGAATTTTTTTATTTTTTTGCTATGCAAATCCAAAAGCCCTTCTTAAAAGATGAATCTTAAGCACTTTTAACTCATCCATAAGGCACATTAGGAATGTTTCCCATCCCTGCTCAAACTGAGGGGAAAGGAGAAAGCTAATGGGGACCCTTAATAAAATCCAGGACGTCATTGACTGTCTCCCACCAATTTTAGCCAGATCATGTCCACCTCATATAGCCTTCTAAAAAAAAATTAGCTAAGAGAATAATGTTCGTTGCTTTTTCGTTAAGGTGGCAGTCACACCTGCTGGCCTTCCTATAATTAGAACATTGTATTCCATCTTCAAGTAGGATGCATTTCTGAGTTCAGAAAAGGCCCGTAGTAAATGATGCTCACATTAGTAAGTATAAAATGGAGGAAGATTCCACTTGACAGAAACAGGTTGGCTGGCATAGTTCTATTCCATCTCAATGGCTGGCTCTGGTCACTTCAACTCAAATGGATCTTTGAGTGTTATCATTACCAAAAAGAGTGTGTTTACTGCATATCCATATATCCTTCCAAGAAAAACACGAGACAGATATATTCCTTGACAACAACATCTTGAACTTACCACCCTCTGAACCCAGACTTCAAACAAGCAACTTCCAGTTTCACAGGCTTCCTTTGTTTTACACACACACACACACACACACACACACACACACCTCTCTCAAGTGATGTCAGTATGCAAATGAATGATGAAGTTAAGAGAATGAGATGAAGTTCATTGAAATTAACAAAAAGACACAATTATTCCCATGACACGTAATAGCATGGGTTTCCACCATCTCTAGCAGCACAGCAGATTCAGCTCTTTTTAATAAGACACCAATCAAGAAATCCTCAAAGAGTAACCATCAGAGGCAAGGATATTTTATAATCATGCACATAACTCCTGCAGGTAATTCAATCCCATTTCTTTAAGGGCTTAACAACTCGTAGCATGATCATGGATATCATGGATATTTTCTTGAAAAGAACGGTGGATGTGTTGACCTAAGTGTTGGTGGAGCAGTAAAAACAAAAAAACACATTGACTCAGGAATTATTTTAAGAGTCCCTTCCTTAATGCACATACCCATGACTTTCCAGAGCCACTTTGCATTGTGCAGGTACTTCTCATTGTACTGTATACTTTCTCTGTAGCGCTAAAAGAAAAATTAGGCAACAGGAACTGGTACAGAGGCAGTGAACACACTTGACTGCATTTCTTAAATCAATGGGGGTAAACAGGACTCATGGATCAAGCTGATTACCTGTATAAACAGTAGCAAACTGAGGGGCCAGTTCATCAGGTGCAAAAATCAGGGTCAGATGGAAAGCTAGAGAGAACAGGGTTTGCCGGCCACATCTTTCCCTACGACCCGGACCATGTTTTCATTCAAGTGTCTCCTAGAATTCTTAAATACCAGTTCTGCCATGTCTTCTCAAGAAAGCAAACATAGGATAGTACATCTGACATGCTGGAACCTTCTAGGCAAGAGAGACAGGTACTTTCCATGTGAATTGTTGGATTTGATTCACCATATCGAAGTGTCTAAACTGAAGTTTGGAAAAACCCATTTATCTGCCTTCAAAAAAGCCTGAAGAATCTTAACAGAATGTACCCAAATTATTCTGTTAACTGTACTTGGAAAATCAGGCAAGAGTGAAATGCCTCAAGAACATGCCCAGCCAAAGCAGGTTTGCCTATACCCTAAAATCTCTGGCAAGGCCAAAAGCACTCTCTCATCAAATACAATAGTAATAACCATGGGATTTATGTGGATAACAATATCCCAGTGAAGCTATGAAAATTTGAATCTAGGCTATGGCTATGAATTTAGGCCAAACAGACAAATCTGGAAAATACCAGTCTAGACAAACAGAAAGTAGAAAGTCACATGTGTATGGGTTATGTGGATGTAGGTTTGTGATCTTAGGTGTACCTACTTGGCAGTAAGAACAATTCAGTTCAATACAACCAATTAAACATGCATGGGACTGTTGCAAGAGTCTTAGATTTTAATGACATGCTAAATAGAAAGTCATCCTGCCCTTTTGAAAAATCTCTTTTCCAGCAAATAATTTCCGTGGTTCATGGTACTGAACCCAGCTCATGTTTCCTAGTTACTGGACAGCTTGAGCTGAATTTCTGCAACATTCAAAAGTATCTAACTGGCTTGGATGAAGTGCCCTCACCTCCACTGCCTGCAAAAGGCGTGCACAACTTTAGCCAGAAAAGGGTGGAGGCCTGTGTCTTCTGGCCCAGTGGTGGCTACCCAAAGCAAAAGCATATTTGTGGACACTCCATGGAATGGAGTGCGATGAATAGCAGATGATGATGGATGAAAAGATGGTCAGCAACATGAGCTTACTGGAGTTGCAGGCTGGTGACCTTAATTCATTTCTACCCCTGCTTCCATCTATGTGTTAAGCACATTTGAAGGGAGGAAATAATATCAGAAGCTGTATCACTCTCACTCATCCCTTTTTCAGATCTCTTGAATATAGAAACAGTATTTACAAAAAGCGTATTGACGCACAAGCTATTCCTGCATTTATTTTCTGAAATGATTTTTATTTGCTCATGCTAATTCATCATGGGATGGGAAAGCCCTGCCATCGTTACATTACGAAGAATCTCTATACAAAATATGTTTTAAATAATGCTAGTATAGCAACTACAAGCCAGAGCAGAAGGTGATAAAATCTGTTTCCTAAATTATCTATTCCAATCAGGCAAACTTGGGTTGGATTGGTGTGGTTTTCTTACTGACACTACCATTCAATTCCAATTTAAAAAGTAAAATAAAATCCCTCAGTTGAAAGCGATGGAGAATATTAGAACTTTTAAAAATTAAATACGAAAACAGCTGTCAATATCTTGTCTGTTACAAGTGGAATAGTTATTTCAAAGAAAGCAATGCCTCTGAAGATGAAGACCAAAGTCCATGGCAAGAATGACAAAAGTCTTACCAGTTTCAATGAAAATGGATAGTTCAGGGTTCTATTATAGGCAGTAAGAAATGTGATCAGTACACAATGACCTCAACCTGCTAATATGGGCCTGTGAGAAATCACAAGCAGAGGAGGTACAGTATAATAACAAGGAACATCTCTCTTCTCTATCTCTTACTTCAGACAAATGGTTGATTCTCCCATTCTGTTTTCCAATGTTTAGGATCTCCCCTTTGAGTGATCTTCATGGATACCAGAACAATGTTGTCAAAACACATTAACTGATTACCCAACCCGCTCTTGAACCCTCCAGAAATCAAATCTGGATTACACAAATTAACAGGTAAGCAAACATAGACTGAGTTTCCTAAGGCTCATTTACAAGAGTAAGCCCCTAGCTGGACAAGCGAGCACAACTTCTGCTCAAATATTCACCAATGGTCAGGAACAGGGAGACAGTGAAAAGATGACATAGCCCTTTAATGTGAGCCACACCTACTGTCAAATTACATACAGGCTTTCCCTTTTAAAACAGTGCCAGTCCACAGGAATAACCTGGAAATTTGGTATGGAAAAGCAGCAGCCAATGGGGTGGTAGCTTAGATGGATTGAGCATCACAGTCATTCATTCGGTTTCATTTTACCTGTTTCCACTGAGGCATGGGGGCAAAGCGGCCCTGCTCTCGCTGTCGGTAGGCTGGCTGGGTGAGAGCACGGTCTTGATAAGGCTGGGCAGACTGTTGCATGCAGGTCATAGAATAAGCAGGATGGAGGCCACAGAGGGCATTAACACCAAACGCAAAACGAAACTCACAAAGAAACCCACAAGGGGATGAGGTAAATGTTGGGCCAGGGTGGTCAGCAGACAGACATTTAGGAGAAGAAGAAAAAAAAACGGAGTAAGGAAAAATTAGTTGGCAAATAAAATCGTATGAAAATGGAGAAAAGTAAAGAAAAAAGGAAGATGCGAACTTAAGATATAGAGGGCCGCATTTTATTTATTTTGGAATGGTTTATTTTAATAATGTTAGGTTGCAGCTGAAAGGGGTTTAAACTATTAGAGAACCAAACATTCCTGGAATTCTCTCAAGAATTGAGAGCGAAGCAGCTGCACATTCATTCTCAAACCGTGATGGAGAAGGCTCCAAAATCTTGCATCTTAACCGAGATTATTGGCTTCAGGAAGGATTCTCTACTGATAGGCTTTTATGGGTTTTTCTACCCACCTTCCTGAAGAACCGAAATGGACACAATTTGAGGAGGGGTAAAAGAACAGGCACTTTGCTAGAGGGCTAAAGCATTATTTTTGAAAGCCTCTGCTTTCTTTTACTTTCACACTCAGAAAATGCCATATTAAAGGGACAGAAAAAAGTTTTCCTATGGCCCATTTGGTGTTTTGGATATTCCCCTGGGATATGGCAGGTCAGCATGCTTGCTTCAACAATATGAATTTGTTTTAGTCCTTGTGTACTCCCTTGCCCTGAAGACATTCCTATGACAGAATTGCAAGTGAAAACATGATTCCGCTTGCAGTATATTATAAAATGGATTTTCTATGTTCGCAGATTTCTTTTATTAAACTTTCCCAACTATGCTCAAGCAGGTTAAAATTACACAGGGTGCCAAGGTGATGAGTGCAGCACTCCAGCTAGGAGGATCTGCTTTCCTAAACAGGAAATCTGGTTATGTATGGAGTGATTCACAGGGCAAACGATGGGGAGCCTTCTCTCGTATGTTCAACTGATGGCACCGTACCAAAGATTAGCTCATAGATGACTCACTTGACACACACAACTCATGTAGCTGCATCTCCCAGAATGGGGCATAAAACATGCATATGAACAAATGGGGGTGGCAGAAGCCAACAGTATCGTCATACAGAAATCTGCATGAATCGAAAGCCTGGTTAAACCTACAGAACTGAAGAACTGTTCTAATCCTTGGGGCAAAGATGGAGCAACATGCAAGCAGCTCTTTGCATTAGAAAAGCTGCCTCTATCAAAATAGTACAAAACCCGTAAGTGCAAGAACAGTAGTTACTAAGGATGGAGTTTCCCCTCTATCCTTAAGATGTTTCACCTATATGACTTATTTGAGAAAAAGGAGGTACCCTGGTCAAAGCCAACAAGCCTCCAGATTCTCCCTGCCAGAAAAACCCAAAACATCCTACTAGCTAAGCCATTTAGCTGAGATGCAAATGACATTCAAGCTGAAAAGCCTCTTCCTACCTGTCTCCGGATGCCTGTGGACTGTGCGGGGGCATTCTCCTCAAATTTGGCCAGCAGCTGTGTTGCCATGGACTTCACTTTATTCTGATTCCCAATGGCGGCATCAATTCTCCTCTCTGTCAGGGCGCTCACCAGAGTGGGCCTCTCTTCTCGGTAGCTTCGGGAAGAGTCCTCCTGGCAAATTGAAATGGATTATACACTAATGGATTCCCTTTCCAGAGACACTTTCCGCATATCTCCAATTTTGTGCATCACTCCTAATTTTCAAAACACATCTTCCTTCTCGCCAGTTTACCCTGCTCACTATATGCCCATCTACCTGCTAAATTGCTCCTGCTATGAGAATGTGCAATGAAATTAAGATAAACAGAAGGAAGGGGCCATAGCTCAGGGATACAACACAATCTTTGCACGCAGGAGGTCCTCTGGTTCAATCTCCATCTTTGAGCTGAAAGGATCAGAGAGCAGGTGATGGGAAAGACGTTTGCCTGAGGTCCCGAGAGTTCCAAAATTTCAGTAAAGCTAACCTGAACTTGCCCATCTGAGCTAACTGACTCCCTCCCCCGCATGCCATAGTATTAAGAGGAATTCAAAGAGGAAAATCCCATTGATCAAGATCACAAATGCTAACGTACTGTATATCTCTCTATCAGGATGCACTGCATATCTTCATATATTCCCGAAAGCTCACCTCCAAACATATCAAAGCAACATTGCTCAGGTTTAGCTGGAAACATCTTGCAGTAAGCAAAACAGTGACCATAATCAGAGCCTTTTGTATTCAAAACAATTACACCTCTCTGACAGTTTGGGTGGATAACTTGGTTTTACAAACACCTGGAGGGGGGGCATGTTTCTGAGCTAAAATAGAGGCGGGATCACATGGCTGAATCCTCTCCCTTGCACACAGAAAATTGAACAGTTGCTTTTGGGAGGAACCTCCTGTGAAGAGGAAGGCAAAACGGAAAATAAAACAAAACAGATTACTCTCTTTCTTACATCTTCTGACTGGCTTGTCTTCCTCCTCTTTCCTGCACCATCCAGGTCCTTCTCCTTTTTATCCTGGGCAGAGAAAGGGGGAAAAACATTGAGCCCATATTTTCTCAGCCTATAATAATGCCTATAATAAATCTACTTTGCATTTTAAGTAAAAGTCATACCTAACCTTCTCATCTAAAATAAGCAGGTGTCTGAATAGCTGATGGCATGTCCTAGGGCTATGCATTAGCTCTGGGTAACCTGAATTACAAGTGATTTGGGGAAGGTTCCCATGTTTCCAAGTTAGATGACACCATCAACAAAGCATCTCAAGGTGGATCAGCGTGTCCCTGAACTGGGCATAAACATAAGCACTCTTTCTACAAATTTATTCCCAAAGCAACTGTGACTACCTTTGGTGTCCGTTTCCGAGAGATGCTCTGCCCCAATTTGCTGAAGAAGGAGATTGGAGATTTAGCGGTAGCAATTAATGCAGCTTTTTCTTCTGCATTCAGTTCCAGGTTATCTGTGAGCAGAAACAAATACGATTAGTTGAGACATAGCAAAATCTGAGACTAAACACCCTAAAGAGAGTTCCATTTCTTCTCATATATGAGCATTAGCATTCTATATCCTTCTTTTTCTCTCTGCCCTCTCACTTTTCCTTTTCCTAAACTTTATGCAGCAAAACACCCAAATCAATATTCTATTCAATCTCTTTTCCATTCTAGAAAAGGACTGACCATTTAAGATATTTTTGCTTAAAGTTGTTCAGAACTCATTTTAGAAGAGGCATACAACCTTTCCCTGTCTGCTTTCTCTGTTCCATCAGAAATATTCCCAATAGGAATATTCATCTCCAATTCAGGGATAGATTACAACATTGCTGCTGGATCCTTACCTGTGAAGCTGGCGCTTCAGGAAGCAGCAAACACCCCAAATGCCTTCCTAGGCGTTACAATTTTTAAATATTTGTGGCATTTGTAATACACTTAAAAACGCACAATGAAGCAATAAATTAATAACTGTGTGTAGCTGTAGATTGCCCACCACCAATGAGTCAATGACCCCTGAAAGAAAGAAAAAATCCCCAGCTTGGCATACAGCGTTCAAGAACTATTTCTAGCAGATATATCCTAGTTTTCTTACCACCAGAAGGAAGAGAGTCCTTGAACATTTCGTAGAACTGGGTGAGATACATGACCATGGACAGCTTGTCTGGTTCACCAACTGATGCCATATCTTTGCCAGTCATGATGGGAGAGATCCCAAACTCTTTCTCAGCAACGTCAAATGCCAGCTGGTTATTCTTCTCTACATTGTGTTCATCTAGAGAGTCAAAGTCTCTGGAGAGAAGAAAATGTGTTGCCTAAAGGTTAATTTCTCTATACCCACTAACCATTAGGAAACTACAAAATCCTCCCACTAGCAGCCACCAGATCTTATCTCATTATCTCCTCTCATTTCTATGGAGGACAAGACTATCGACAGCTACTGGCCATGAGGGCTATTGCTTTGCCTCCATGGCTGGAAGCAGTTTCCTTCTGAATACTACAGGAGGGGAGTGATCTTTGCTCGTTTCCTGCTTGCAGGCTTCCCCCGTGCATCTGGTTCGCCATTATGACAAGAGAATGCTGACTAGATGGGTCATTGGCCTCATTCAGCAATTCTTACTCCTCTCCCGACCCCCACACCATTCGGACCATCTAGCGTCAGGATGCCCTCTTCAACTTAACATTCAGTTTCTTACATGAGGTCAGGGCGATATCGGTGGATAATGGCACACAGCGCTAGGCCGCTCTTCCAAGACATTGTAAGATCTGTTACGTTTACACCGGCATATCCGTCCGTCTGCCTCTGACACCAGCCCAGGAGTTTGCTAGAGCGAGCCACCGACTCTAAATACAAACACACAGATATGCAACTGTTGTTCCAGGTGCTCAGCACTGTTGTCCAGAATACAGTGGTACATCACAAGACGAAATTAATTCGTTCTGCGAGTTTTTTCGTCTTGCGAATTTTTCGTCTTGCGAAGCACGGATTCCCATAGGAATGCATTGAAAATCAATTAATGCGTTCCTATGGTCAAAAAAAGTTTAAAAATGACCAAAGTGTACAGTAAATAGATAAGGAGCGTACTGATGAAGTAAAAAGGAATATATCCTTCTGCCCCCCCCACAAAACTTCAAATAACATTTTCCATTATCATGCCTGTACACAAAAGTTAAATAATACAGCTTGTGTTTATCAAAGACTGCAAATTGTCAAAGGGACTTTGAAGTCACTAAGGGACATTGAACACGGCTTTTAAGAAAATATCCAGGCAATACTCTTCTAAAATGTATCATCTGAGAACGTGACTTCTGATTGCCACTGACATAGACTGTGGTTTTGAAACTCATGAGAGGGGAGAGAAGAAAGTGCCACAAAAGGAATGGGGAAGAATGGGAGCTTACCATTCCGCGACAACTTTGGTGTCTTGGAGTTCACCAAATTCTCTATTTCCAAGTGAATGTCTTTCAAGTCTCCTGTATCATACAAATGACGTACCTGCACCAGTTCAAAAACATTTGATTATTATCTCAAGCTTCAAAGAAGAATGCAAAAAAGTTAAGCATTCCTTGAATGACACAGGTGCGAGTGAACTATGTAAGTATCTGCAGAATAGTCACTCTCATGACAGCAGGGATGAGCACCCTCTGGCCTTCCAAATGCTGGATTCAAACTTCAGCCCCAGCTTCAACACCCTAATTTTAAAATATACCCAACGAAATGTAGAAATCAACATCCTTTAAGATAGAGAGAGAGAGAACGAAAGAAATCAACATCCCTGATGGGATTCAAAGGCTGTATAGCTTCTATTTCATGGCAAGCTTCTGTCTTGTAGCCATTACTTTCATGTTGTATATTGATTTTGTTTTATACTGGCTTTGTATTTTGTTCTTCTCCGCAATCCAAAAAAGCAATAAATAAATAAATATAAATATGTAAAATAAATGAATACTAAGTTACAAAGTTAGGGTAACTTTGGACAATGGATTTCTGCCTGCTCCACTCGTCCTGTCTGTTGATTAATGATAGACAGATAGATAGACAGATAAAATCTACCGTATTTTTCACTCCATAAGATGCACCCGGCCATAAGACACACCTAGTTTTTAGAGGAGGAAAACAAGAAACAAGAAAGCAACGCAAAGCTTTGCGTGGCTATCCCAGCTCTTCCCAACAATCCCTCTTACATCTGACTCAAGGTACAGTACACAGACAAGAAGAGATAAAGACAGCCACATCAAGGCGACACGGGACTCAAAGTGCATTTAAGCACACTGGAAGAGCCCAGGATTAAAGCAATCACCTGGGCTGGTCGCAGGAAGTTGACATTGATGTTTGGATACCGTGTGACAGGGTCAATGCAGTACTGGCTAAAGTTTTTGCTCACATTCTCAGGGGTGGTCTGAGGCAATAATCTATAGATGCTCTCCCTAGGAGAAAGAAGACAATGGCATTAGTACCGGTGACGTAAAAGAGTGCCTTCAATGACATGAAACGTTGCCCAGTCAACGCCTTTTCCAGCAGTCATCACTGAACAAAATTATTTCACCCCACTTAGCAATTGTTTCTCTTTGCCATCTATGGCAAACAGTTATCATTTGTTGCTGCTTAGGACAATACCTAACTGTCCCACGCGCATGTGAAAAGCTAAAAGTGTGGCGCTCTGTTCATTTTAACTGATTTGTAAATGTGATGTCCTTTCTGTAAATATTTCAAGGCACTCTGTCATTTAACTGATTATATTTAGGTTTCAAGCAATCCCTTATGACACGGTTGGCCTGAGCCCAGAAACTCAAGACTCACTTTTTCCATTCAATTAAAAGAACCAGAAATATTTACCTCGTTTTAAGTAGGATAGTACAAAAGCAGCCGGCGTTTCTGATTCACCTAAGTTGTGTTTGCCTGACCACAAGTATGTGGAAAGCCATCGACAGATGCACCTATTTGCTGGAGCCTTGCCATGCAGTAACAAACAAAACAAAGCAAACCCAACTACCTGATGAATTTCACCCTGCCATGCAATATTTGGGGCCTGTGCAATGCCTGAGCATTTTTGGAATGCTAGGAGGAGCCGACTGATGAGTAATGGCAACATTCAAAGGCAGTTGGAAAAATCAGTTAGGAGAGTGAGTTGAGAGAATTCAGAGTGAGGGTGAGCAGTGAGGGGGGGCAGCTTATGAGAAGGTTAGACAGAGAATAAAGGAATTAGCGATTAGCACGATAACATCTGTTTAATTTGTTACAATTTCTCTTGTCTCTCCTGTGTGTATGAAGTAAACTTCTATCACAACCTTTGCCTGTGCCAGGGCATGACACCAGAAGTTAACAATGCTGTTATACAACAGCATAAGGAATGAAATGTGACTCAGAAAAGAACAATTTTGAACTCAGAAGAACAATTTTCATCTTAATTACATTGCTGCTTGGCTTCAAAGCCTTTTAAGGTAGGTAGGCCCAGAAGTGCTCGTTTGTCAACTGATCTGTCCTTAGAATACTGGGAGAAGCTGGCAGAAGAAGAGTCTGGACCTCAATCTTATATTTACTAATTACACTTGAATTAGTGTTCTCCTTCATAGTTCTTCCCACTATTGCCACGTGAAAGGTTACATCTCATTAAGGACATCCTTCCTGCAAGTTGCTTGGATAATTTTTTACAATGTCCCTGTTCATGGCTCCTCATGTATTATTCACTCAGGAAATGAGGACTAGTGATTAGAGCACCAATATCAGACGTGGGATGAAATCCCTATATTCTCCAAGACTAAACACACTTAACCCCAGAGCAAGTGTCACAGTACTCACCGGGGCTTATTTCTGAGCAGACATACACAGGACTGCAGTGAGAGTCCAACTAGACAGGAGTCTCTTTCTCTATCTAATCTCTCTTGTAAAACCATTGCAAGTATACATAAAGTAATCCCACTTAAAAAAACCCTGTGTTGCTTGCAGGAAGACAATGGTATGAAAACTGCTCCACATGACCATTAAATCTGATTCTGCACACAAAGAGAAACTTCCTAATGTGTCTGGGTGGAATTACACAAATTCAGCAGAAAAACACACAAAGAAAAGCACAGCAAAAAAGAGTGGGGAAACTGAAATGCAATCGGACAAAAAAGGTGCAGAATTAAGGTTGGTTCGTGCCTGCATAAATATCGCATGATTTCTGCAGGTATATTAAGGAGCCACAGACACTTCCATATTATGGCCCAGTTTGCACGTCACATTAAACCCTAGTTTAAAACGAACTGTGGTTTAATATGAACAAGCAGCACGCTAGTTCGCAATACTCAAAAGTTCCCTGAATGCTTCCCCTCTACTAACTCCTGCTGCTGCTGCACAGGTGAAACAAACCAGAGTCCAGCTTGCCATGTCATCCGAATGAGGGCTCAGAGTTTGCTTGTTACAAACAAGCCATGAGTCATAAACCAAGAACTAAACTTGACTACTGCTTCTGGCCTGTTTTGGGGAAAACAAGCCCGTGTTTGGGATACACAACAAGCCACACTCTGGCATATTTCATTTGCAGTACAGTAGCCGCAGGGAATTACAGTTTAAAGTGACATGTGAACCAGGCCACTCTCTCATCTGGAGAGAATTCATGTTTGTTCTCTACCCCCCACCACAAAACACACAGAAATTTCTTTACCTCTCTGCCAGAACCTCCAAAGGACTTGTTCCCAGAGACCAGCTTCGTACCATCCAGGCAGAATCCATGGCAGCAAGGAAGCCCCTCGCAATTCCAGTTCCCATCGGCCAGAATGGCTAGAAGAGACCACAAAGAAGCAATGGGGGAGGGGGGAGGAAGAAGAAGAAGAGAATAAGTTCCCTAAGAAAACATGAGAAGCTGACATATTGCAATACTGCCTTAAGACCCGGAATCCCTCCAAGCCTCTGTAGGAGCAACATCTAATAATTCCAATGCACCCTTATCCCCTAAGCTGCCACAGTAGCTTTCCAAAGCCAGATATGCCATTTAAGTCAATTACAGACTGCTAATTGTTGTTTGCTACCCAATTACAGGCTCTATAAACCATGCTTCTTTTCAAGTCATAGCAGAGCAATGGGGGGGGGAGCACTTCCAGCAGTTACTCATCTGGTCTCTTTTGCATGTTGCGTTTTTCAAGTCACAAGGACACTCCTGCAAGTCACACCCATGTCTGGATGTGCATATATATGTAAGACCTACAACAACACTCCACTACTTCCATGTGAAGCCAGAGGCAAGAGAGCTGCAAAAGAAGCAACACTAGCATGCATCAAAACGTTCTGAACTGTGAGAAAGCTCGCCTCCTTTCATCATGCAAGTTACTTTTTAAAATTTATTCAGTATAGGTTTGTTTAATTGATGTGGATTCTGGAGAAAAAGCAGTGTGTTGATAGAGAGCAATTAATAGTCCACCCCTATTCAAATGAACTAGATAGTGATGGAAGTTGTCTTTTGATAGTTCTCCACACATTTACAGAAAAAAAGTAATTATTCTTTATGCACAGAACCCTGCCCCACAAGATCACTGGGTGGTATTCAACACTAGTCCTACACAGTAGACCCACCAAAGTTAATGGACGTGTCTAAGTTAGCAGCATTAATTTCAATGGGTCTACTCTGAGTTGGATTTTCTCCAGTGGTGTCACACAGCTGATGGTGATGCCTCCCTCTGTCAGTAGAAAGGAGGTGAACAACTTTCTGTGATTTCCCCTCCTGCCTACAGCCTCTGCATCCCAAAGTTGCTTTGGAGGGCTCCCAAACTTGTTGGAATTCTAGCCCGGTCAGAGGGAGGTCAAAGGAATTCAGCCGGTGCCTGAACAGATAGGCACATACCTCTGACCGGGCTAGAATTCCAACAGTGGTAGCAGAGCTGATGGTTTCTACGATCCATGGAAGTCTGCAGAAAGAGTGGCAGAGCTGCTGTATTCATTGCTCCATGGAGGCCTGAGGTGAGAAAGCTGTTTCTCTGCAGCCAGAAGCTGACCAGAAGAAGCTGAAAGCCAAGCAACGGAGCCCAGGTATGAGATTTTTGGGCTTAGAGGTGTGAATGCAGGTTGATTCATTCTCTGCTTCAAGGGAGCAAGGTTTGGGAAAAACAGCTCCGAGAGAGAAGAGCTCTGCATTCCAAACATTCCTGTGGTTAATCCTGTCCAAGGAAAGGAATTCTGTTGCTTAGCAACGAAGGCCAGTTTCACGAGAGGGCTGGAAGTCAGGCTTTGCCTCAGAGAGGCAAAACAGCCTATGTTTTGACTTAGGCCCAAAGGAACTGTTGGAAAGGGACTTTCCAAAGCGGCCAGTGTTATAGCTGCCAGGTGCACAGAGTGTAAACAAGCCAGCTATTGGATTTTAGAGGCTTGTGTTTGAGAGTCAATGCAAGGACTCAAAATGGATGCCAAGAAGGGGGGAGGCCTGCCTTCTCCAAGCCTCCTGACCAGTGACAATTATGCATCTTGGTCTATTAAGATGAAGGCCTTGCTGCAGAATCAGAGACTGTTTGGGGTGATTGAGAACCCCATCCCTGCAGCACCAACGCGTGCTTGGGAGTCACAGGATGTGAAGGCCAGAACAGCTATAATTCTGTGCGTATCAGACTCTCAGCTTATTCATATACAAGATTTACAGCACGCGAAAGATGTTTGGGACACGCTGAGAAGGACACATCAGAGAGATGCAGGTTCTTCAGCGTTGCTGTATTTTGAGAAGCTGACCAACCTGAGGCTTGCGCCTGATGGAGATGTTCAAGCGCACCTGACGGAAATGAAATTTCTGCGTCAACAGATGGTGGAACGCAATTTCCGTCTGCAGGAAGAAGTGTTTTGCTTCATGGTGATCAACAGTCTGAATCGGACTTACAAAGCAGTTGCCAGTCAGCTGGGGTCTCTCCCAGCAGCTGATCTAACGTCGGACAGGGTCTTTGCCGTCGTTCTGAATGAACATGACAGACTTGCCGCCCTGGAAGTCAAGGACAGGGGGAGACATGAACGGAGTTCTGACACCCCCACTGCTGTTGCTACTGGAGAAAATGCTGTAGCGTTAAATGTTGTCCGATGCTACAATTGTGGGCAAACTGGGCATCTTCAGCGGTACTGTAAGAAGCCACGTCAGCAGAAAGGAGCCAAGGGAAGCTCCACAAAGTCTGAGGCGTCAGACAAAGGTCACACCAAGCCAAAGGCAAAGGCTGCAAAGGCTTTGATGTCCCTAAAAGCCACACCAGAAGTGGGGAATTCTTTCGTTTTGGACACGGGAGCGACAGTTCACATGAAAGGACACAGAGGACTATTTTTGTCGTTTAAGAAGCAAAGCTTCGTTGTACAACAAGCCAACGGTCAAGAGCTGGAAGCCACCGGAATTGGGACTGTGTATCTTGAAAGTCTGAACTTGACTATAAACAATGTATATTTGGTTCCAGAGTTGAAGTACAATCTGCTCAGCGTTTCGCAGATTGCCAAGAAGGGACTAAAACTGTCCTATGATGATCAACACTGCGAGATCTACAAAGATGGAGAGTTGTATCTTTCTGCCAAAGAGAAAGATGGACTGTATTTGTTGACTTTTGATCAAAGTGATTACATGGAATGTAATTCTTGTGATTCTAACATGATTTCTTTTGCAGGTGTAGCCAAGGAGAACACCAAGAAGGTGACCTCGAGGGTCAACAGGGCATTTCAGCGGGTGTATGCTGATGTGATTGGTCCATTTAGCACCATCTAGAGGCAATGCAAAGTATTACCTAATATGTGTTGATTCTTTTACAGGTTTTGTCTGGATTTATCTTTTGGAGAGACCGAAAGAAGCCTTAGAAAGGTTTAAAGAGTTTTGTGACAAGGTTAAAAATATGCATGATGCTGACATAAATTGTCTTTGCACAGATGAGAAGCCAATCTTTCTTTTACAGGATTTCCAGAGGTTCCTGAAGAAGAAAGGGATAAGACACAAAATTGCTAGTTCCGAAGAAGCTTGGAACAGATGTGTCTGTGTTAGGGTGAACAAAGAATTGCAAAAGGGAATGGAAGCACAATTGCTTAGTTCACATCTGCCACATGAGTACCGGGCTGAGTCGCTAATGTCATTTTGTTATACGTGGTTGAGAAAGTTTTCAAAAGAGTTGGGAAGTTCTCCTTTTGAGAAACTGTTCCACAGAAAACCTTCTGTTGCCCATTTCAAGGTTTTTGGGTCTTATGTGAGAACAGAAGCTCCGGGTGGAGTAAAGAATGCCAGAGGCATTTTTGTGGGTTATGAAAAGGGTCTCTACAGAGTAATTTTGTCTGAATCTGGTAAGGTGATTCTCACAAAATTTCTAGAGAGTGCTCCTGAACAGGAGAGAGTGATTGTTCACACATTTCCCACAGGAAGTGATGATGATTCTGATGATGATGATGATGTTGATTTTATTGAGTTCAGTAGTACTGATGATGGCAGCGATAGCTCAGACAGCTCAGTTGTCACAGTCATTGAGAGGAAATCTCACATAATGACTAGACCCTCAGAAGAGGAGGATGAACCACTGTTTACAATTGGTACTGGTTCTCCAAAGAGTCCAAAGGTTGAACCAGAAAGCAAAGAAGAGCAGCACCTCTTACGTAGGTCTGAGAGAGCAACGAAGGGTGTACCACCCAAGAGGTATTCACAAGAGTTTGCTAACTTAGCTGTTGCTGTTGTAAACGACCAAGGTCAAATTGAAGCTGTGTCTGAGTCAGAGACAAAGGCACAACAGAGAGTTGTTAACCAAGGTAATGCAGAAGCACTCATTCCTTGGAAGTCACACAACCAGAGAGGTACATTGGTGAAACCAGTGGCGGGTAGTTCCAAGGGTGGAACTGAAACAACAGGGGAATGTTATAAGTATAACAACTGTTTGTTTTCTTCTCTGGATGACGCTTTGCTCGCAGCACGCATTGATACTTTAGGGGGAGTATGTTATTCTAAAGCAGCAATGCTGCAGCAAGCAAAGGCTCTAGCAGCTCAGTCTGCTGCTTGTGGCTGGAAAGCCAAACAGGAAGTATGTGACTGTTGCCATGAAAACGAAGGGGCAGTCCATTCTCCTTATTGAGCACAGGATGTGAGCTCAGGATGTGTCATATGATCTGTACAGGATGTACATGGGTGGAGTTTTGAGTTTCTCTCTGTTTGTTGAAGAGAGCAGACATCTTTTACTGTATGACTGCTAAAGACAGGAATAAAAGCATGTAGTTACATTTCTGTCTGTGTCTGATTCCCCTCCCTGGGGATATGCAGGGAGGAGAAGGAGGAGAAGCAGTTGGTGTGTTTTTCTCACAGCCTGAGGAAAATCGCCGGAACGGACCTCGTATGTTTTTCCTGCCGGGAGTCGCCGGAGGGAGGTCAAAGGAATTCAGCCGGTGCCTGAACAGATAGGCACATACCTCTGACCGGGCTAGAATTCCAACAAAACTCTCTGAAGCAGATACAGAGCATCAGCTAAGCAACAGTGTTTGAAATAACCCATTGTTTTCAAATTCTGTTTTTCTCCACCTATTTATTTTTTCATCCAGATTATTTTTTCTGCTCTGTTCAGTGCTAATCCCCTCAACAAACATGGAAACAACTACATATTTGATTGTAAGGTCTTGAGTGCAAGGACTTCTGTTGCAAAGTGCTGTGCACATCAGTGATATTACACTAAGCATACAAAACGTTGTTGACCGCCCTGAACATCTGTGATGGGAAAGTAAATAAAAACAAAGCCATTTGAAACAAGAAACAACCCATGTAAAAGAAACAAACCTCTAATAGACTGTCCCCAACCAACGCCACTAGCAACTGGTGGCCATTTACTTCTCGAACCATGGCTGCGTTCTCTGAGGCATACATGCATGTGAAGTCAAACATGGCCACATCGGGCTGCCCATAGTGGTTGATAGCGAAGTCCAGCGATGGCAGTTGCTGATTGGTTGAGAAGTCAGCTGCTTCCCTGGCGTAATTGAGCAAAGCTTCCTGATCCACATTCTCCCGCGAAAGAAGGAGCTCTGTATCTGCATAGTCCTGCAAGACCAAAAGAGAGAGAGAAAGGATCAGGGATTGTGCAATGCTCTGAGGGCATATAAGGCAACCCTAGCACTGAAACCAACCAGGCCTGGCATCGCCAGCTAGTTGCCTAGACAGCAACCCCTAGGAACCACTTCTAAGTTGTTCTAACTTCCTCAGCAGGAGAGCCAAGCATAACAATCAGACTTTGTTCAAGAATTGTGTAGGTGGACAAGTTTGGAGCGCAGTGTGCCAATATTCAAGGTGAACTTTGGTACATTAGTGAAATGGATGAACTTTTCCATTGCAGATGTCCTGGGCCTCTGCCATCAGCCAGGAGAATAAAGATCACAGGGAAGATGCTCCCCTGGCCTCCTAGGAAGAACATCATGGCAAGGAGGAGATCAAGCTGGCCACTTCCATTGACCAAGGACCAGAAGGGAACTTGCTCTACCTGTCCCTGCCAAAAATAACACTTGTAAGAGCTTCATAACTCAACAAGTAGTAGTGCCCAAGTTTGTATCCCCCTCCTTCCCCCACAATATTGTGTTATGTGCTTTAGACTGTAAGCCGGAGAACTGGGACCATCTTATTGTAAGCCACTCTGGGAAATTGTCAGCTGAAAGTCAGGATAAAAAACACTTTAAATAAAATAATGGGAAGGAAAACTTATTTTCAGCTCCATAGCATCTTATTCACACAACAATATGTACTAAGACAACTGCTCAATCTATACTCTGGTGGTTAAAAAACAACCCTTTGCTGCCACACTTTATATCAAATAGCATAGATGTATTTTTCGTGGATAGATGTTTATGCACAAAACAGCAGCTCCCAGCAGCTCATTTACTGAGTCAGTTCAGTTACACAGTGGTAAAACAAATATGTCAGAACACAAGAGCAAACTCTGCCACAACTGATAATTAAAGATACCAATCATTCTTGTCTTTCAAAATTACTCAAGGTCATATTTATATAAGGTGAAATTAGCTCTTGAATTTTGGTGACTGCTTCTTTGGGCACTTGGACCACTGCATTATTTGTCAGTTTCCCATTTAATAATCTAATGGTCTCTTTGCTTTAAATTGATGCTATCAATAATCTGAGTCAAACCCTGTCCTAGAAAATTGATGTGACAGCCAAGAGCAAGTCAGCAGAATAGTTAGCAAACTTTAAAGTGCTTGAATGATGGTGCTGCACACCACACAGTGTACAAAGGTTTCAAAGAGACTTAACAAGCACACTCACATGCAATATCACTCCTTTTTCCAGTAAGCTCTGCTTTTTGGCAGTCATAACAAAGTAGTGGGTGTCGTCTTTGTAGTAGACAATGTTCTCCAGATCAATGCCTAAGTTGGAAGAAAAACAGACACAGAATCAAGCAGTGGAGGGGTAAATACAAGAGCATGTGGCAGAATGCAGAATGTATTGCAAGGGGCCCTCCCAGAGATCTCACCTTACATGTCCTTGTAAGATGGTCTAAGGAAGACACCTATAGGGAAAAACCAGTCCCAGACTACAAGGTGCTCCCCATGCTACAACAAGGTGTCCAATAAGAAAAGGAAAAAGGCTTCTTCCTGGAGCTGGTGCCAAAATTGGGGTATAATTGGGGTATAAGAACAGCACAGTGCCTGGAAAAGGGAAGGGGAGTGATGCCATTACACAGATCTAGTTGATATGGAAACTCTAAAGGCCCAAGATGCAAACCTCTGCCAAGCAGACTGCAAGGCATATAATGCTTTTGATCCAAACAGACAGGGCATTTTTTCTAGAAAAATAGGTGCCAGTACTGACCATGAAGTTGTTACAGTAACTGCCACACTTATTAACAACAACAACAACAACAGTGGTGCCAGTGCTGCGTACGCTTGAGTACCCCCTAAACCCCCACTGCAAACAGATGTAGCCCATAACTTGCAAGTTGTTAAGTGAAGAAGTAGTCCTGGATGAATGGCCTTTCCGAAAGCCTCGGCAACACGGAACCAAACAGTGAAAACCGTCCCACAAGACAACACAAAGCAGAGACCCACTTGAAATGTACATACAGTGCTGTGGGGGTGGCCGCAGTTGCCACAGCTGTTTCCATACTAAAAAATTAAAAAATAGTCCAGTCGCACCTTAGAGACCAACTAAGTTTGTTCTGGGTGTAAGCTTTCGTGTGCATGCACACTTCTTCAGATACACTGAAACAGAAATCATCAGACCCTTATATAGTGGGAGGGTGGGGTGGGGGTTTTCTCAGGAGGGTAGTAAGAGATGGGTGATTGGCTCAATGGGTATGGTAAACCTGTTGACGACTGTTAACGACTGCAATTAGTCCTACAGGAAAAAGCAAGGGACAGTATGCAGATGACCAAAAATAGCTTTAGCATGTGTAATGAGACAAGAATCCAATATCTCTATTCAGACCAGGTCTTTCCATAGTTTTCAGTTTAGTAATAAGTTGCAATAATTTGTAATTGAGCAAGTTTCCATACTGGGAGAGAACACCTGAAGTGTTCCATAAGTGGGTTGCTGCGATGCTACAGTTAGGAAACATGCAGGTAACATAGCTCCTAAGTGGCTGAACATCACCGCTGTAGTTACTTAACCATTATGGCCCCACATAGAGTGTATCAAAATCGAAACGAGATTGTCTTGAGAATCAAGCACAATGAAAACATACCATAGGAATCCACTGTTGTTTCACCCTTTAACAGGAGGAGAACATAAGCCAAGACTCAGAAACCACACTATCTGCTCTATAAACTGGGCAACTGAGACAATCCCACGTGTTCCTTGTGGCACCACGAATGGCAAGCAGCCATCCTCCAGGTAGTGCAAAGAAATTGTGAAAACTGAAAAGATCATATATGCATATTGAAAATGCCCCCTTTTTGTCTTTGGACTACTTCTACAAACCTGTAGCTTCTCGTAGATCCTGGAAGAATTTCTGGTTGAATATAAAGGCCACACCACTGATCTCTTCAACTTTGGCTTCCGCTGTTGTATTGCGGTTGATGAAGTTTGCCGTAATGGCAATTGCCAGCTTGCCACGGAATTCTTTTCGTCGAAACCCTACAGAAGAGATAAGGGACAACAACAAAAAAGGCATGTGGTTCAAAGGTCTCACTGTGACAACAAAAGGGCCAATTAAATAGGCTCAGGGGTGTCTTGATAATGGAAGTGTTGACAATGGAAGCAACATCTGCATGGGAGTAGTAGAAAAAACTGGATTAAAACAAGAGACCTGGACTTTTACTCAGCTGCCCAAAGACTGAGTTGTTTCATTCACCAGAGTCAGCACCTACAATGTATTTCTTATAATTAGGGGCAGATACATTCATTTCACTAAGTGTGCGATAAAACTTGTATATGGGCCTTTCACAGTCCATTCTGGGTATAGAACCATAAAAATGTAGAGTTGGAAGGGACGCCTGAGGGTCATCAGCCCCCTGCAATGCAGGAATCTCAACTAAAGCACCTACTAACTATATAATGCATGTCCTCAAAGTTGCTTACTATGTTACTTTCCCCCACTATAGTTGCAGACAATGTACCAAGTAGTAACTTAGTACAGTGGGAATACCATGAACAAGCAAGGGGATCCTCTGCCTGCATGAGGAGGAGGGTGTTTCCATTCCCCATCTTCCCTCTATCTCTGACTGGGTGCAACTGTGAAATAAAACTCTCTTCTTGTGGCTTAATACAATGTATGATACACCTTGTTGCATGACCAGTGTGATTAAGCGGTAACTTGATCAAAGTAGCCAAACTGTGCTTCTGCTGCAACAGACAAAAATCACAGAGGCATCTTACAGATTAACAAATTTACGGTGGCAGGAGCATTGGTTAGAAGGAGCTTCCTTAGGTCAAATCCCCCCCCCCCAAAAAAAAATCTTGTCCAGGGGAGTGAAAGTATATTTTTCAGCAGTTTGACTGGTTAGGAGCTGCTGAGTATGAAAATGCTCCACCAGAGCATAAACAAGGCAAGCCGGATGATCCAGGTCTAGCAACTTAGCACACATGAACACACAACACTTCCTTATACTGAATCAAACCAGTAGTCCATGTAGCCAGTGCCATCTACGCGGACTGAAAACAGCTCTCAAGAGATGTCAAGAGAAGAGATATTTTCCAGTCCTGGAATTTGGCATCTTCTGCATAGGGCTGGCCCTCTCATTAGGTAGGATGAGGCAGCCACCTAAGGCAGATGATTGTGGGGTGACATGAAAGGGCAGCAAATTGTTCTTCACTTAATGTGTCATTATTGTAGTATATTTAGAACTGCTTGTGGGACTGCCTGCCTCAGGTGGCCAAGCAACTTGACTACTCTTGGGTATTATGCACCTTGTCTTAGCGAGGGGCAGCATTAGCTGCTCTGCCTCAGGCAGCAAAAAGTTTTGGACCAGCTCTGCTTCTACATAAAAAGTGCACGTTCCATCACTCAACCACGGTCCCCACATCCAACATAATTTATTTCAATAATGTGTCCTCCTGGAAGACTTGCAAGACAGTGGTTGGGGGTGCATAGCTGAGCAGAAACTAGAGGCGCTGACTCCACACTGGTATAAACACCAGTAGCAGTTACCTTCCAATGTGTTCCTCCTTCCATCTCCTCCAATGATCACGTCAAACTCGTATTCCGACACAGGATGCGTTTTCGGGTGAACTTGTGCACGCCAGCCTATTCCTATGAATAAATTCTGCATGTTAATAACATTTTAGCACAACGATACCAGATAACATTTCACTGAGCCTAGCAAAACTGGTGTGGAAAGTTAATTGCGCCTTAACTTGCCTCCCCCGGGGGTTTCCCCATTACATGCATTACTGAAGCAGCCCGTGACACTATGACAATGCAAGAACCAGCTCTCAGGCGCCACCAGCAGAACAATACACGCCTTCATCTTTACTCTTCCAGATCCTGCTGCTCATCCCAACTCTACTTACTCTCATTCTCCTGGTCCTCAGGAGGGTATAGCAGCCCCTGGAATTCCACATTGACATGGATCTCAACACCCAGGATTAAGGAGACTTTCAAGAGAATCAGCTGGAGCTGACGAATACCTGCGAGACAGAGGGACAGACAACGAAAATGACAAGAAGTGCTTAACGTGAAACCTGCTGATTGGCACTAACGCATTACCAAGGCCTGACACTAACGTTACCATCAATCCCCTCAAAAGAGCTTTGTAACCTAAAAATATAATCCAATAGTCAATGAAGCGACTAAAAGCAACCCTAGATGCTTCCCGGATGACTATCAGCAGCAGAACTCTAAAGATTAAAGCATCTGGATTGCGATCAAATGAGACTGTACAAAAGAAAGTGGATAAGAAATCAGAGGGGAAGAACTATTATTTTGCTCTGGTGAACTTCTTTGCTGAGCTTACTCAATCTAGTGTGATCTGCTTTTTTACCAGGGAGACTCATTAAAACATTTCTTCTCTCATGTGGCAATAGTACCTCTCTCCACAGGGAGCAATTGAAAGAAAAAACTCACCCTGTGGCAATTTATACAGCCATGCAAGTAACTACCCACCTGTTTGCTAGAGACTTGTGATTATTATCTGTCAACAAACACAGGCTGCTGCTCTTAATGAACTTACATGTGTTATCTGTGTACAGCTACATACATTGGTTGCTGCTGTATCAATACATTAAAAAATTCAAGGACAGAAATCCTATGCAGATTTTCTTGGAAGTACTGTATGCCTGAATTAACTCAGTGGAATTTCTGAGAATACAAGTGCATGAAAGGATTTGAAAGGCTGTAGAAGGAGAACTCACTATCTGGCAGGGGACATGTTGCTCCCATACCCACCAACCTCAACTCTAGCCCCCTTCCTTCCTCCAACCCAAGTTAATAAATACTATTGTGGCGGGCAAGTAATTTTCTATGTCAAAATTATCTGGATCACAGCCATCTCAGACAGACACACACACCACCCTCCTCAGCCCCATCTAAGGATATATATAATTTGTGATAACCAGGAGTGGTACCACTTACTGATATGGTCGATGGCTCCTGCACAGAATTTGCCATAGAATTTTTTGGCGCCAAGGCCCCGCAAGTCATGTATGGTAAATGGCCACAGATGCAGAACATTGTTGCGGGAGAAGGCATCACGCTTTTCTATCACCACCACCTTTGCTCCTAGAAAGGATAGGTCAATGGCTGTTCGAAGGCCGCAGGGTCCAGCCCCAATGATGAGACACTGCAAGAGAGGCAACAGTTTTATACGTCGTTGTATAAAGATGATTCCAAAATTCAAACTTCCAAGTCTGGACTGGGGGGGGTAGGTATATATGGCCTTTGTTCACTGAAATGCAACAAAATCCAGGAAGACGTTGAAAGATACTCAAGTGCACTTTCTACAGTTCTGGCTATAGGACGATCACCACAATTTCAGTGGAAATACACAGCAGTGACAAAAAGCCAGTCTTCTTCATCAGGAATCACTTCAGATTTGTGTCAGGCAACGTCAAGTTTTCAGAATAACCGTAGTCTTTTCCTAATATGAAATGGTTCCACAGAATCAAATCAGGTTACCTGCATGGCGGTATGCCTTAGAAAATACACACAAACCAGCTTACAGTTTTCCAAAGCAGCTTTTGTCTACACAGGATTCAGCAAAAGCAGTGCTTGGAGTCCCTACCCATAATAGTTCCCCCACTTCAGCATTTGACTCCACTATCATAATATTTGGACAGGGGCATGACTCAGGGGTGGAGCATGTACTCTGCATGCAGAAGGCCACAAATTCAATCCCTGCCACCTCCAATTAAAACTATCTCATGTTCTGAGTAAGACCTCTACCAAAGTTCTGCTCAAATCTCAGAACAAGTTCGCTTTCTAATTCCCCTCCATTCCCAAATCAGATTTATTAAAAAACCATTAAATGTACACCCCACTTTTCCTCTAGGTGCTCAAGCTGGTGTGTACACAGTCCCTTCACTTTATCCTCATAACAACCCTGCGAAGTAGGGGAAGCGCACTTTGTGAGCTCCATGGCTGAGTGGGGATTCAAAAATAGGTTTCCCAGTTGCAGACAAACACCAAGCCAAGCATCCTCAACCTGCAGCCCTCCAGATGTTTTGGCCTACAACTCCCAAGATCCCTAGCTAACAGGACCAGTGGTCAGGGATGATGGGAATTGTAGTCCAAAACACCTGGAGAGCTGAAGGTTGGGAATGCCTGCACTAAGCTGCTGCTATAGTTCCTGACACCATCAAGAAGCCACAGTAACTTCCATGAGCGGCCACTCTGGAATCCATGCCCACATTCTGAGCTGTGTTTGGGAGAGGAAGAAAGTCATATTGCTGCCTCTGCAGAGATTCCATGCCAACTTCATTCTCTACTGTGCTAGTTTCTATTTACAGCAAATTTTCATAAAGGGTAGTATTAAGAAATGTGATCTGTGCATGCAACCTGAAATGGTACAACTGCCTCAAAGGTCTACCTCCTCTTTCAGCTGCATATGCAGACTAAGTGGGTTGCCCAGTGTAAGTCCCTCTGTCCTCACCTAGCTCACAGCGTTGCAAAAATGATACGAAACAAAACAAACCAACCAACAAAACCAGAACACCCACATGTTCATCCCCAAGACCTTTGGAGGAAGAGCAGAATACAAATGAACATTCACACAAGTAACAACTGAGCGCTGGTGACTGTTGGAATCCTGTCCCTGGCATAGCAAATGGGGAAATCACTCAGAAGCTGCAATGGGAATTCTCACCTGCTCCAAGAATTATATTAGGAAGCGATATCACTAAGCCACCAAACAGCCAGGACAGAAAAGATAAGGTCAAAGCCAGGATAACAAAGATGAAGCACAGGCAGTGTTAACAAGAGATGGAGGCTGCAAAGCACACTGTGAACAGTGTTGATCTTTGGGAACATGCCGTTTCTGCAGATGAAGCAGCCCAACTAAACACAGCTGCCAGCAGCTTCCCAGCCTTACATCATACTGCTAAATACAAGTTTTAAGTAGATTATTTATTGGTGGTATCTGTTTGTTTTGAAAAACCACCAAGGGTTAGCAGGCAATTAGCTGACAAAATAGGGACTTTTAGAACAAGGTGATCAGCAATTTTAAGAAACTAACTGGAAATTTAAATAGATTGTAACTGAAGTTTATACTTTTCATAAATAAAATCTGGTCATTTGAACTTGGAAGAGTTTTTCATGAGGATCAGAATCAATTTTTTATATCAAGCAGGTGCCTTCACTATACTCTCTGCAGCACCTGCTAAAGGCATTCTTATTTAGAAAAGCCTACCCAGGTGTTTTAAAAGTCTGTATGAGTTCTAACTTGCTTTAGTCTATTGTATTGCAGTTTTAATTTTCTGCAGGTTTTAAATGATGGTTGTAATTTTTTCGTGATAATGTTTTAGGAGGAGATTCCCTAAGACTTCCACACAAAGCAACAAGTAATCTTGCTTAAACATGTAGTATAATCGTACCAGCTGCAGCACTCTGTGTAGCCCAGCTGCACATTGAATTGAGATTATTGTTCAGCTTAGCAGGGATAAACAGCAAGAGCCACATGGAAAATACTAGCCAACATCACAGGCTCATCTACATGTAACTGCACACAGCTAAAGGCCATTTTCATATATACTGTACAGGTAAACCTAATGTAACCCTGCTTGTCAATGCCCACCTTCGTGTTGGCGCATACTTTCCCCTTCTTGTAGTCCTTGTGGCAGCCTCTCTTATCCAACTTGGCCCAAAGGGCTTTGGCTTTCCAGTAATTAAGCTTGGACTTGAGCTTGTGGTAGAAAGTACGATAGTCTTTGGGCTTCAGCTCTAGAAAATCACAGAGCTCCTGGAAGGCTTTGAGAGTCCCTTTGCAGGTCGAGGCCTGGACAAATCGGTCAAAGAGGACATGGGCCTGGTTCATCTTCTCATTACTCCTTTCCTCCATGCTTCCAGCTGAGCCGCTGGCCCTCCTTGGCGCATTGGCAGCTGCCCCCTTCCAGTCTGCCTGCCTTCTTGTCAGCTATTTCACTCATCAACAGTCGCTTGTTTTAATCCACATACATTATTAACCTAGAAAAGCAAAAGACAGGTCAGTGAATCCACACAAACACATGTCAATGGCATGTAAACAGTGGGGCAGCTTATGCCAGTTCACATAGATCTGCTTAACTCGGTCCGATGCAGAGAGCTTCATGGAACTGAACAACCACTGAGGCCCCATTCCTGATGGTTAGAAATTCTGCTCAATGTGCTGCCCCACCCTGGGTTTCACAATCCATTATCCATACAACTTTTCAAGCCTATCTTCAAAACCATAAAGGGTTAGCTATAATCCTCTGTGCTCACAGTCAAACAGCATTCCCCCACCCTCTCAATTACTCTGAAAGGGTGGAAAGATTTAACACTTTCTATGTAACACGGGTGAAAAGCAAAAGGGGTCTTGGGGGTCAAGTGGCCAAGCTCCACTGTCCCTTGTTGCTATCTCTGTTGCCTTCCAACTCATGGAAGGAGACTGAATCAGGAAGCCTTTTGTATCCATGGAGGCTCCCCAGTATCAGGAAGTTTTTAATCTGTGAGGTTTTATTATGTTTTTATATGTGCTGGAAGCACCCAGAGTGGCTGGGGAAATCCAGCCAGGTGGGCAGGGAATAAACATCATCATCATTATTATTATTATTAATTTATACAGCCCCAAAACAAAAATCTAATTTCCATACAATGGGAGGGTATAATTAACTTTGGCTTCCTGGCTTGTTTCTCCACTCACGTGAAGAGAGAAACAAAACAGGGGCAAATGAACCAAGTACAGAAGAAAGCTTGCTCATATTCTGTTTTAATAAGCAAAGATTTTATCATGCAAATTCAGCTTAGGAGTGAAAATTGAACAGTTTTCCTACAAGGATCCATAAGTGAGCTCATAGTTACTTTCCCTATCAAGGGAGCATCTGGTTAAGAATCATCAGACTCTATAAAGCAAATGCTGGAGAGAGAGCCCATGGGGTCGGCTTTGTCCTATCCAGGGCCCCAAATGGCTCTGATGTGGGCAAGTTTGCCATTGAGGTCTACCCTGCAAAATGGCTCTGAAATAAAACAATGTGCAATAATAGTTACACAATAAAAAGGTAAAGGACCCCTGGCAGTTAAGTCCTGTTGCAGATGACTCTGGGGTTGCGGCGCAAGTCATTAAAGCAATCCCATTCCTACTCCGAACACCAAGCCCACGAAAACATTCAAAACATGCAGTATTCTTTAAGCACCTCCCCTCCCCCAGCAAAAAAGGGATCGTTTATGCTAAGAAAGCTGATAAACAATTAATTTTATTTGTTTCCAAGTGTTTAAGACCGAGTAAATTCCCAGTGTATCACAAGACATGATACATCCCTATGCCCTTTCAGTTTTCTATGGAACAGAGAAGACTAGTAGGCCTTAAAGCAGAGATTAAAAATAAATAAATCTCATAATTGTAATGTGAAACCAACAAGCACAATGCCCCAGGAACGCAGTAGTGCTCAGATTTAATAAGACGGGAATGTTGGCACACCACTGATTTAACACTCATTCAACACAAGCTACAGCACCTGGAGAAGGACAAAGAATACACATAAGAAGAGAACTACTGAAGAGAGAACTCTTCAGGTATGTTGCCAAAACTAATACGCCATGGCCTAGTGACCCAACTACAAAGGCGGCTATTCACAATGGGCAGGGGTATGAATATACCATGTACATCATTGATCCATAAGAATTACTTGTATTTATATTTTTAAAATGCAAGAACTGCACAGTTAAACTATGGAATTTCCTCCCACAACAAGCAGTGGTGTCCACCAACTTGGAACAGCTTAAGAAGAGGATTAGACAAATTCACAGAGATAAAGGTCATCAGTGGCTACTAGCCATGATTGGCTATGGTCTACCTCCACAGTCAAGAGGCAGTAAGCTTCTGAATACCAGGTGCTAAAAACTGCAAGAGAGGAAAGAGCTCTTGCATTGGGGTCCTCCTAGAGGGCTTCCCACAGGCATCTGGTTGGCCACTGTGGGAAGAGGATGCTGGGCTAGATGGACTGTGAGCTGGCAGAGTCTTCTTATGTTCCTAAGTCCTGAAGACCGCAAAGATACAACTGAAAGTGAATGTAAGTCTCAGAAATCAGAAACTATTGCAGAACTTGCAATAATCAGGGGAGAGAATGATTTAATGCCCTTCATAGATAGTAGCAGGATTACTTATTCAAAGGAAATTATTCAGGTTACATACTGCTGAGTACAATAGCCATGTAATACATTTCATCCCTAAAGGCCTGTGCAAAAAAAAGTAAATCTTCACCCAACTTTGAACAGTGACAATACCAGCTGCACCTGGGCATTCTACCATCTGAAAGCCACCACAGAAAAGATCCTTTCCTGAACTTGGCAGCAGGGCCTCCCCTGTCAACACTCAGGCAAATCTATGTGTGAGGCAGAGGTCCTTGAGATATTTGGGGCCCAAATCCTTTAAAGTTTTCAATGTCAATATATGCACCTTGAACTGGGCTTGGGAGCACACCGGCAACCAGTGTTGGCCTGTAAGATGTGGTGTAATATGTTCCCAGCCAGCACCCTGACCACTGCATTCTGCTCCAATTGTCAAACCACATGGAACTGGTTGCCTACCCTTAGGTTTTGCAGAGAGGATTGTATCCAATATAAAGGGTCACAATCTTCTTACCAGGAGAAGTTTCATGCACAATTTGCCCAAATGAGAATGGAGGTTTTGTCCCCAAGTGTGATGGTTTGGACTTAAAAGACTTATTTAAATAAGTAAAACGCTGAAATCTGGATGTCACACTTATCATATTACAACACCATAAATGGGACCAGCATTCCAGATCAACTGTTTTCATCGGCCGCCACATCCATCTACCTCCATTAGCAGGCCTTGTCTTTGCTACCATAGGCTGATATTCCTATCCACACCAGAGCAACACATCCAATCTCTGGATAAAAAGGAAGATAGATAGAAAGTATGCTTCTAAGTGGCACAGCTCCTACAAGCTAATATGATTTTTAAAAATAAAATGCATTTTTGCTGGAATGGAGATATGGCTTTAACTCAAATTCAACTTCATATTCTTGTTTTCTCACCCCCTGGCAGTGAGTAAGCCAAGGCAAATCTTCACAAATTATGCTTCTTGCCATTCCAATGTGTCAGTTCTCTCTGGAGTGTTTTGCCTGTTGCACATTTGCCAACACTACGTCAAGTGACATTATTCAGGAGTTGAAGCAATAAGCAGGCATCTCCCCCTGGGGCTTACTTACACGATAAGGGCACATTCACACAGGATGACAGGCGCCATAAAATCTGTACTCAAGGCGTAGGGGGAACAGACAGGCTGGCTCAGAAGGAAGCCCTATTTGTGTGAAATACCACCATTCCTTGCTGCAATTTACACAGTGGTGGATCAAAACAGGGTCACCATCATCACAGAAACCTGTTGCCCTATGGACACTATCTGCATACAGCAGACATGATGACCTCCCAGTGTTTTGGACTACAACTCCCATCAGCCCCAGCCAGCACAGCTGGAGGGCACTACCTTGAGGAAGGCTGGCACAGAGAAACAATCAACACAAATAGCACCTCCATGGACCTAACCAGAGGCAGCCCTGCGCACTCTCCACGGTTACCGTATGGTTGCTGCTATCATGTATGAACCACTGACAAAAGAATTAAGAGTAGTCTGAATGACCACAGCAAAGCTAGTCTCAAAAACAGATGCAAATAAAGGTTGTGAAGGGCCATTAACTCAAGTGGTGGTATTCAACACTGGTCCTGCTCAAAGCAGACCTATTGAAATTAATGGGCATAACCCATTATTTTCATTCATTCATTAATTTCAGTGGGTCTACTCTGAGCAGGACTGGTGTTGAACACCTCCCATGTTTTTTAATGGGTGGCCTCTTTATTCATTAAGGTCCGAAGTACCACTTTTGGCAGATGTTAATGCATTTTTGAGAAAAATGACCTGTCTCTTTTGTATATTATTCTGTATCGCACCATATACAACAATGGTAAAAGCGACACAATGTGAGCTACATTAGCACCATCACAAGTGTGAGAGTCATTTTTCCCACTCATGCTGCTGATCTGGGCTAAATGCAACATTACTCTTTCAGGAGAAATGACTGAAGAACGCAAGTAGTGAGTGACCAGTCAGTCTTCCCTGATCAACCCCTCTAGAATAAAGACAGTGCCCTCTGAAGACATCATACCTGCACACAGAGCCTTGTATCCACCCAGAGAGACTCTCTGTACATATCCCCAAATCACTTCAGTGTATCAAGTTACACTTGCGCCCCCCTCAGTTGCTGACAAAATGCTTTTTATAGCAACAGAGGGCATAAAGCAAAGAACACACTACGGTTTAGTGCCAGCAGAGGTCCACGGAGCAAGGCTGAAGCTAAACTTAGCTCATCAAATGTCCTCCTCTTGTTTTTCCACTTTGCCAGACACAGGAATGCCGAAAGAGAATCTTATGTAGTGTCTGGGGAACTAGGGGAAGGGAGTTTAAAACAAAGAAAATCCAAGAGCCATGTCATCTCCAGGAATCGAGTGCACGGCCTTTTGACCCCACCGTTTACAACCATTTACAATGAACTTGTGGGTCTGCAGATTTATCTGCTCACCCAAGGATAACAATTCAGGCATTTGTTGAAGTGGGATCTAGTCTACAAAAGCTCCTGCCATAAATAAATCTGCTAGCCTGTGAGGTGCCACAAGAAACCCTTGCTTGTATTGTAGAGCTTTCAGTCTTTGTGTGATGCGATCCTTCACACCGGCTGCCTCAATCTTAGGATGCCTCTTAACAGCAGGGGTGCAACATTAAAAAGCAGGTGGGTGCAATCCTCTTCCTGACACAGGGGAAAGGGGGCAGAGGCACAGCCGCATCAGCAGCATTCAAAACGTCCTTCTGCCTGGAGCTTCACTGATTTCCATCCACTAACTCCTGCCGGGAATATTTGGACCCCTAAAGCTCTCGAAATCTGGAGGCAACAAGCCAGAGAAATACAAGGGAAGGCAGAGGTGCCTGCCAGGTTTCCAAAGTATTGGTTTCCCTGCCTGTGCCTTTCAGCCAGCAGGACCTTGCATGTTTTTGTCTTGAGGCAGTCAATGCTGACTCAGTCCAAGTGGACATTAGATGGTCATACACTCAAGCAAATACAGTACATAGATTTAAATACCTAGGATTACTTATTAATGAAAAGCTTTCATGGCAGAGGCATAGCTTAGGGAGCTCACTGGGCGCCACACCGCGGGGGGGGGGCACTTACCATGGGGCCTGCAGCGTGGGGAAATGGCAGTGTGGGGGAGGGTGGTGGGCAGACTCGCCCTGCCTCGGCTTGCCCCACCCCCAGGCGCAGGGCATGCATACTGAACAGCTAGCTACAAAACTGTATCACGGAAACCCCATCTGGATGCAATCAAGCTATTATCTGCCCGCTCTACTGGACAGCTCTACAGGTTCTTCCACTCGAAGGGGAGGCAGATAATCAACCCAGCCATAAAGATCTACGTGTAAAAGATCATTGCACAAATGCTTTATGGGGCCGAGATATGGGGAAGTGATATCAAATCAGAACTAGGAGCCCAACAAAACAAACTCATGAGAAAGATATTGGGGCTTCCACTGGGGACTTCAGCAAAAACAAAATGGGAGGCAGCAGTTATGAGTTCCCGGTCTCTGCAGCCGTGGAAGGCACTGTGGTTCTCTAGCAGTTTGACTTGACCGCCAGAGGAGCACCCCGTTCTCTCTTGAGAAAGACAAATGCCAACAACTGTAACAAAACTGCAGAGTGCTGCTTCCCTCCCCAACTCCAACTCAAGAATAGAGGGTCTCTTCACCCATTATGTCCACAGATGCAGACCTAACATGCTTACACACCTAAGCATGTGAAGCATGAATACAAACATGTGAAACACAAATACAGAGATCATGCAGGCATGCTTCTTAGGGAGTTGAGGTTGGTTGTGGTTCCCCGTTTAGTGTAGACTTCATAGCAGGCTTAGATTGCTGCTGCATAAGGTGTGAAAACCCCACTAAAAGGCAACAGGATCAACACTCAGGTCTTAGCAGTGTGGGCTGGACTGTTTCTATCCCAGGGCATAGCAGCAGCCTAACAGGCCCATAGTATTCAAGTGAGGTAATTTAACAGAAGCTGGCAGGGATCAAAAGGATGGCCCCCATCCATTTGCTCCATAGCAAGGCAAAAACATCCACACCTTCAACCTTCTACAGATCTAACCCACATCATTCATCTTGCCTTGGATAGCTGCTAAAATGTCATTTTACATCCAGTGGTGTGTGTTAATAGGCGCCAAGCTATACAAATTTTCCAGTTGGTGTCTACTTGCACAGGGCAAGGCCCCAGGGTTACCAAGAAGAGAAGGGCTATATTTTTCCACATCCAATGCCATCTCTATGACAGCTCTGTGAATTACACAAAGCAAATACGGTAGATGCACCACCTATAATTACCAGGGTAGAAAAAGGAACACACAGTTTAACACACACACACACACACACACACACACACACACACACACAGAGTCATGGGTGGCAAAATGTAGCAGGCTGGCAGAGAAAGCTTATTTGCATGCACACACTCAGTTCATGAAGTTTGCCAGCATTCAGAGTCAATATGTCTTAAGAATCTTAAAGGTGAGAAATCTCTCTAGAGCCCTGTTTTTGCAAAGATACTGGGTCTCAATTTAATCTAATCTAAGAATCATGGAGAACTGATGGTACCAGTGTTCTGTATCTGAACTTGGGGGGAAAGTGGGGCACCTCCCAACAGGGAACAACCATAGGAGAAAAGCAATGTCTGAGCATGCCCAACTGTTTAGCTGAAAATGTGACCTGCAGCAAAATAAATAAATAAATAATTTTTAAAAAATATCAGATAAAGCGGTTCTTAACGACTTGGTAATTGCTCACTATGGACTTAGAATTGCTCAAAAGGACCCCCACCTCCTACTTTAAGAGGACACAGGAGCTGGCCTAAATTCAGTGTCCTAAACCAAAAGGTTTGTGTTATTGTATGCCTGTATCGGGGGACGCGGGTGGTGCTGTGGGTAAAAGCCTCAGCGCCTAGGGCTTGCCGATCGAAAGGTCGGCGGTTCGAATCCCCACGGCGGGGTGGGCTCCCATTGCTCGGTCCCAACGCCTGCCAACCTAGCAGTTCGAAAGCACCCCTGGGTGCAAGTAGATAAATAGGGACCGCTTACCAGCGGGAAGGTAAACGGCATTTCCGTGTGCAGCTCTGGCTCGCCAGAGCAGCGATGTCACGCTGGCCACGTGACCCGGAAGTGTCTCCGGACAGCGCTGGCCCCTGGCCTCTTAAGTGAGATGGGCGCACAACCCCAGAGTCTGTCAAGACTGGCCCGTACGGGCAGGGGTACCTTTACCTTTACCTTTACTATGCCTGTATCCCTCATCTTAATTTCATGTTGGTAACAAGAAGGGGAAAGGGGGAAAGCAGAGAAATTGGAGAAAGATGGGAGAGAAGGGGTGCCCCACTTTTGGCTCTCACTGCCCCATTTTTACTTCAGCCCCACAGACCACTGGCATGCAACCCTCCTGCAGATTATGGGAATATGGCCCTTGACAAGAGAGAAAGGTTCATCACTCCATTCTAAGCCAATATCCCATGTGGTTTTCAGCATGTGTGACTTGGCCAGCCAGCATCATTGGAAAAAAAAAAGCGGGGAATCTGAGGAATGAAGTGAAAAGTAAGCGTCTTTCCTCAGCAACTCATTACCTCCACAGATGCAACCAAGATGCCAATTTGGCAGCTTTCCCGAGCTCTTGGATGGCAAAGATATGTGTAGTTTATGTCCAGTTAAAAACAGGCTGACAACACAGGTGTGGCCGGCTTATGCTTGTTCCATTTATGCAGAAGGAACATCAAAACCTGGGCTGTGTGTCAAGTTTTCCCTCCAGTTCTGCGGAGAGCAGGTGAACTTCACCAACCTTCCTGTGTATTTTGTGCTTTAGGGCTCACTTTCACCGGCCTGAGTGAGTCACGTATTAAGTAGTCATAACCACAGCGTGCACTGATCCATCCACAAAGAATGGAAAAAGCTGCCTGAGGGTTAGGACATCACTTGCTGCTGGACGTTGCCTTATAAGAACAGATGGGAATCAGTTAGGAAACCAAAAATAAATACAGAAAAAAAGTCAGCACCCAACAGTATACCAAATGCCAGGTTTGGCCCTGAGTCTGAAACTCTTAACAGCGGAGTAGGCAAAGAACTAAGCTGTAAACTAGGAGCGTTTTAATTGAATCTCATCTGTCATCTGGGTGCCTTATGCCAAATATGGGAAATGTATAACCTCGTCCACCCCAGGCACCATGGCAAATGGTCAGACACTATGAAAGTTGCAGCCCAACAATGCCTGGGACTACCATGTTGTCCACCACTTGATCTATATGCAGGGATTTTATTTTTATTTTTTCAAATAGAGAAGTATTCAGATTCTACAAGAAGTATTAAGTAGCCATGCTGGCCTATCAGAAAAATTCCAAAATGCAAGCCCTCGTCTGAAGTCTGCAATGGTACAGCCCAGATAGAGGTTTGCCACCTCAGCAAAAATAATATATATCACCATATGGCAAACACAATTCAAGAAACGATTTTCCATTTCGCTGCCTCTCAAGCAAACATACCCTCTGCTGCTAATGGAGGGGGGAGGGAAATGTCTCAAGCATAATGCCATTACAGAATTATGTAATTAGAATTGCAAACTTGGGGGAAGGGGAGCTTCTTCCAGAGTCCCATGAGGAAGAAGCTTATCCGGGGGTGTCTATAAGGAACTTATAGACTTGTATTTAAGCACGAGCCTGGTGACCACAGGAACCAAGAGCTGCAGGCAGATGGAACATCACACACACGAGTGAGCAGGCTGGTGATAGAGGGTTGGAACACACAGTTCCTCCTCTGAGGCCAATATAGAAAACCAAGCAAGCTGCTAGGTCCTCCTCTGCCAGCCCTCAGCAGGCTAGTAATTATTTTGGAAGGCTAGTAAATGTGGGGGCTTATTTACCCGGCTGTTGTAGCCACCTGTTGTTGGCACTTGTCTGTCTTAAGAGACAATGAAAGAGTGTGCCTTTGAGAGTCAAGTCAAACCGCTGGAGAGTTGCAGTGCCTGCTCTGTCTGTAGAAATCGATACATGAGATAAATGCTCTATTACAGGTGGGGCAGCAGAAATTTGAAAACCTGAAGAATCAACACCAGAGAACACGAAAATGCTCAGAGGTATGTCAAGCAGACTAGTCCTATATGACTTGCCAAAAATCTGCTTCAGCACAGCTTTGGCTTAGACACCATAGATACACTAGACTGGAGTCAGAAGTCCGTATGTATATCAATCACAATGGGTATTTTAAAATCATATCTCTCAACCACGACAGAGTAAAACCTAAGTACTGTTCCAATTACTCCCTAGCACGACCCTGTCTCTCTCACATCCTCATCTTGGCAGAGACCACTAACTATAATATGACGTGGTCCAGACAAGGCTGAAGTCATCCTCACCTGGATCAAAGGTGCTGTCTGAACACGACGGATGATATTGTTCTACGTATTTCGAACTTTGTACATTTCCCCGCTGTATTTTGGCACGGGGCAGAGCAGCAACAGATGTAAACACAGTGAAATGCATGCCATTTAAATGTGTTTTTCTGATATACAGTACTGCAGGCAAGTGCTCATTCAACAAATCCTCATCCTGGAAATAGACTGTTTCATTTCCTTTCAATCTCAGAGAGATCTGATTATTGGGGGGGAAATAAAAAATCCCAGACATAAGACATGGGGACCAAACCCAGGATCTTCTGAATGCAAAACATGAATGAGCTCTACCACTGAGTTATGGCTCTTTCCCAAGAACCACCTCTCTGAATTCCCAAAGCAGAAATAACTGTTGAATTCAGTTCCACTGCAAATCAGCATTACAGTCAAATGTTGCAAACTCACATAACCAGCTTCCAAAAGCCACTTTTCTTATCTTTGCCCATAAACCTGGTTATCACACAGCTTACCCACTGCAGAAATGCAGAGCAACATAAGCCAAACAATGGAGCTTTTTAAAAGAAATAACATGACGACACCCAAGCTAGACAGGAATCATGTTCTAATGGGGATGAAAATTAGGAAACAAGGGTCTGGTGTTCTTGTCTGAGAACTTTTCTACTACATCCACAAGAAGCCTAACTTTTCTGCTGTCACCTTGGACTGATTCTGACATTTTCTTATATTGCCTATGTATTACAACCTTTTGCTCTTGCAACAAGTTATTCTGTCGCTTCTTTATGCCCACTCCTCAAAGATACATTATTCTAGTGTAACTCCTGGATGCTACTTAAAAAAATTATATACCGTATAAGTCAAGAGTTGAAAGGAAGGCACCAAATGCTTTAATGAACGTGATTCCATCCAGTAGAGGGCGGCAGCACATACATACCCAAATCTGCAAGTTGTTGATTTTGCCAGCATAACAGCAACATCAGAGTATGAAGGATGAAGACAGCCCAGCTGCATCCAGCACACTGTGAACTAGACAACTATGCTCATAACTAACAGGTCAGAAATTAGGGCACATCTTTTAATTTGGGCAGAAGGTTCTAAGGACAGGACACGGCTGGTTCTTGCGTTGTCAAGGGATCTAGAACTGCATGATTGAAATGGGGTGGCTACATTCACTGAAGATGGCATACAGAGAACATTTCAGGTGCTCAGAACATATATTTAATCCTAACAACAAAAGCAACAACCCTGTCCAACTGGTCTGTTTTAATCCAATACTGCAACTGGTGGGGGCTGAGGTCAACAGATACCGATTTGCCTGAAGCCAGCTGATTAGTCTAATTACTGAGAGGCAAGATCTATGGGAAACAAGTACAGCACATCTGCCAAAATGTGCATCCCCAGTTGCACATGCAACAAGGATCACACCCTTGCATTCTGCACTGATCTGGAAAACTACCATTTCTTCATTCCTTATTTTTTAAAAAAGAACTTCTTATGGATTAGAATTCATACTGCAACCTACATTAAGTGATCTTGAAAAATGGATCCTGAAGGCACTGTGGTTTTTTGTTTGTTCATTTCCATACTCTGTGAAGAAATAACACCCTTTCACTCCAGTTTTGAATTCCTAAATACAAGCTACACCAGACCAGTTCTCTAAACTTCAACCGATCCCAGTTTCCATTACTCTTCGAAAACTAACATGCCATACTGCATAATTTAAACCAGAAGATGAAGCAAAGCAATTAGAAACAAATTAGCTAGACTTCCCACACTGTCCCATTAGAAGCTTCACACCCTAACCAACCACACCTTACCATATCTCCTTAGTGATGGGAGAAACCACCAGCTCCAGAAAACAAAGCCTGCTCCTGTTAGGTGGATGCTGTACCAACATTCCCCATTCAGAAGGAGATTATAAAACTTTTGTTAGCACAGCTAAGCTAAACAAATTGCTTTCCCATGAACGATGGCAGGGACTGAGCAATTTCTGTTTCCTGGGCAAAGAGTCTCAAGCAAGCAGCTCTCTACAGGACCAATGACCTGGATTCTGCAGCACTAACAGCTGAATAGGACCGGAGCTTCTGCCTTCAGGGGTGAGCTTCCATCTTCCAAGCGAACAGCGTTTGTGCACTGTTCAAGCACTTAAAAATAGCAACTGGGCAGCACGCTCCCCTCTCTGGTTGGACACCTGACTCCCACTTGAGGCTGGAACTAGCATTTAGTAAAGCAATTTGCCTGAAGACACCAAGTATGTGGAAATGTCTCAAGCCAAAAAGGATACCAAGTTCAGTACGTGGATCAAGTAAAGTCCTCCTAAGAAATCCGTTTTATCAAAAGGCAGTGACATTGGTGGCATGTGGATGCGATTGGCGGTGTCCTCCAAGGCAATGTAGCCTCTCAAGGAATGCCTCACCCAGCACTTCCAGAGGCATCAGCAGTCATGTGCTCAAGGTTCTGCCACACTCCACAGCAGCCTTTCTCAACCCAAATGTTGGACTACATCTCCCATCACCCTAGCTAGCGGCCCCAGTGGTCAGGTATGATGGGAGTTGTAGTCCAACGACATCTGGGGACTCAAGGCTGAAGAAGGTCACTCCAGAGGCTGTGAAAGGAATTGGTGGAAGTGATCTGAGTGTTGTGGACTAAGAGTTTTAAAGCAACATCTGCTTCCTAGTAAGAATCCAATGTAAAATATGATAGAGCCTTGCAACTTCCCTCTGGTCGCTGCCCAGTTCAGTTTCCAGATGACCAAAGACCCTTGTCCCTCTTCAGGCCTGTGCAGAGGATGTGGGGCGCAGCTGGGTAGACTTGCCTTGAGCTTCAAAGGGCTAAGATGGCGGGGGGAGGGCACCATGGGCCTGTCAGACTTACACAGTCACGCCATGAATCTTCTCTTTAGTGGAGCTTCAAAATGCCCTTTTAAGATCCATGTGCTTTCAAAATAAAAAACCTAGCTCTATACCAAGGGAAATACCAGTTAATTTGGCTTAAACTAGGGGTAGGCAACCGTGGTCCTGCAGGTGTAGCTGAACTACAACTTCCATGGCCTCTGACATTAGACATGTTGGCTGGGGCTGATGGGAGTTGGGAGCCCAACAATATCTTGAGAGCTGATACCTGGAGGTCATCTGGTTCCTCAACCCTGCCTTAAAACGAACATACTCTGTTCAAGTTGCAATATTTAGCACCTTTACGTGAAATTGACAATGGAGAGAAACTGCATGAGTTGATGGAAGCAGATAAGAAGTCCGTTTAGAACAGAGCAAGGATAACTGAGGAACCCTAGGGAGACAAAGCAGAATTCTTGGGCAAACAACCCTTATCCCAAAGCCTCCCCTTTATACACATTCCCAGCACATTTTAAACATTTCTCGATAACCACGAGAGTTAGGAATTGCTTTCCCTTTTTAAAAAATAAATGGTGAGGGGGAAAGGAAAGCAAACTGCTGTACTGGATTCTGTTCTGAGCAAAGCAGGTTTCGCTTAAGGAAGGCTGCGCCAAACCATTTTCAGAGCCAAAGTAAATAAGCTTCCACAGCTGCATTATGCCAAAAGTACCAGTCGTTCTTGCAGACGAGCCGATGATCCATGAATTGACATGGACAAAACACAAACCCCTCCACCTCTCAAAATGCCTCACGGCAGCTAGAACAAACTATGTGGCACAGAGAGGTAGCTTCCAGCTTACACCATGTACCCCCCTATCTTTAGTTCCTTCTTGAAAGTGAAAAAAGAAAAAGCGAATGCAATTCATTAACACCCACCGCTAGCCTGTCTCCAGGTTGGGCCACAGCTCAGCAACGCGTCAGTTGGAGCAGCAAAAGGCCGGCATGAACTGGCAGCATGCCACGCCAACATGCTTTGGTAGTTAGTGCAAATAGGAAAATCTGAGGGCTGGTCTTAAGTCCTCTGGATTAAATATTGGGACGTCAAACACATCCTAAAAGAGGCACATTACATCAGAGGTAAGCGAAGTTCAGCACAAGGAACCAGGACTTGCGCTCTAACATGACAGCGCCTGGAGAAGCTGAAGAATATCTGGTCCACATCGACAACATGGGGAAAGCCAGCGTAAGGGATTGAACGTAGCAGATATACACGTTTCCAGGGCCACAAATTCAAAAGATGTGATTAAGAGCAGTTTAAGAAGAAAAGTGGATGTAAAACCACAAGATTTTATTTGCTGGCAGTGCAATCATTTTGTAGGGGATTACTCTGTTGTCTAATCAGCACCGCATTTGGTTCAAGATGCTGTGTTGCAGTGTGCTGGCTAGATCTTTAAGCTTAGGGTGACATCTGTTAGAGACTAGTTCATGTCACATTTTTCAAGTGACTAACCTGCGTGCCCAAATGCCCATGGAAGACTAAGAAGAAAAAGCAACCAGCTACAGTGAACTCTAAAAATATTTTAGTCGGCAGGTTTGTGAAAAAGAAATTCAAGACTATTAACAAGTTTATATGCTACACCTCTTGGGTATCAAGGAAAGGCAGGTATCAGTAAACAAACAAACTTAGAACACTGTCATTCCTTTAAAAAATGTAAACATGCTGTAAAGTTGAAATATGTACTACTAACCGTTTGTGTGTAAAAATACATGGAAGAAGACAGAGAAGACAAAGGAGACTTTCGTTCTTTTCCGCTCCTTGGAATTCCCTTCTATACAGAGGTCTTTTGTGGCTGTCTACATTGCAAACAACCCTACTCAAGCCGAGGAAAACCCACAGCACGGTAAGAGAGTTACTGTTTTGCATACAAGAGATTCCAGGTTCAATCCTGGCAATTCCAACTAAAGGATCTCAAGTACATGGGAAAGAACTCTTCCCGAGACCATGACAAGCTGTTGCTAATTGGAGCAGAAAAAATTAAGTCAGATAGGCCAGTAGTCTGTTTCGGTATAATGTGGGTTCAAATGCTCACAAATCAGGAAATTCTGCTTTTGAGCAGAGTTGCTTGGGCAGTGGCGGCAAAACACAAAGGCAACCTCCACGAGAGGTCCAGAGCGTAGCAACACAAGTGGCAACTTCCTGCTTGTCAAGTGCTCTCCTCAAGGAAACTCGCCTGGCACCTTTGTTACATATTTTGAGGTGCCAGGCAAAGACAGTATGCCCTTCTAAACTGGGGTGTGTATGTGTGTGTTGTTTGTTACTATGTTATGTATTATTGTGTTTTTGTACTATAAGCATTTCTGTGATCCTTGGATGAAGAGAACTGTAGAAATGTAATAAAGTAAATAAAGTAAAATACATAAATAAATAAATAATACTAGCAGGAACCACTGAAGCAGTCCAGTGCCTAGAATGTATGTCCAGACAGCATGAGGCCTTCCCTATTTTATGGCAAGTTTCACGTTTTTCTACATGCCTCCCTTCCAAAGTGCAACACACACACACACACACGATACGGAACACAAGAAGCTCCTTTTTCTCTCAAGAAGTCATAGAATCAGTACTATAGATTTGAAGGGGACCCAAATGATCGCCTAGTCCAAGTCCCTATGATGCAGAAATCACAGAGCATCCTTAACAAATGACCATCCAACCTCTGTTTGAAAACCACCAAAGAAGAAGAGTCCACACCGCCTTCCGAGGTGGACTGCTCCACTGTCAAAAAGCTCTTGCCATTGAAAATTTCTTCCTAACGTTTTCCTAATCTTCCCCATCATCTGCTACCTGATCTTTTTAACTCAAGGGTGGGAAACCTTGATGCCCTCGTTGGGAGTCCAACAACAGGGCCACAGGTTCCCAAGCCCTGTTTTACCTAGTTATGCCAGGAATGCAAAACACACCCTGTCACCAAGCACAGGCTATCACTTAGAATGAGAAATTAAGCATGGAATGAGTCTGTGTAAGAGATGTGACTTCCTGCACTCAAGTAACCTCCCAGACCATTAGACTGAAGGGGTTGTTACTAGCCTCAACAGCGAAAGAATCATCAGCCATAACAGGGAGTCCACCCATAATTTAGAAAGCAGTTCCTGGTAGAAGAACCAGAGCAAACAGTAATTCAGCAATCAAGCAAAAAACAAAACAAAACACTTCAGTGCTTTAAATAGTTCAAAACCAGATTGTGCTGTAGTGTAATTCCCTACTTCTTAGTGTGAAACATACCCAAGGGCAAAGGTTTGTTATGCTGTGGGCAGTATAACACAGAAGTGAAATGTTTCATCTCTACACCGAGTTCCCTGCATGCTGTACGGCTGATGACTGATTATGTAGAGGCCTGAAGAAAAAAGAAGGAGGGATTCAAGAAAATAGGCAATTCTTCTCTCCCAAATGTATACCAGGCTGCAAGTCATTCATGGAGCCACTACCTAGTGTCAGTTCTTTGGCAAGGCACTCATGGCAAGACCCCTTTCGCCCCATTAAGTGTGGGGAATGCAAATGATGAATTCCATCATGTTATTTCTTACCACCTTGGCTGTTCTGTGCAAAGTGGTGGAGCACAAAGGGCAAGTGACACCTTAGATGCTTTTGGGGTCTTGGTTAATATGCGACGGCGGGGGCCGGGGGGGGGGGGAATTGGCAAAAGGGAAGCACCAAGTTTCAGATCCAAAGTCAAAGAGGCAAGTCTTGTTTTATTTATTTGCAGAAACACTCTAATTTATTTCTGTACGTAATAGATTGTGAGTGCTTTAAAAATAGGACCATTACAAGACCAATAAAGGCTGGGTATATTTTGTTCCATTGTTTCAAGCACTTGCTCCCATCATCTTTACAAGCGATCTTCACAAGTAATCAAATGGGGAGGAGGTTCCATTCCTTTTTTAAAAAGCTAAGTAAAAGCAATCTATGTAATGTGCCTTTTAATAACAATAGAATCAGAGTTGATTATACAACAGAAATGGAATGGAAACATATAGATGTTACTGATCTTATAGCAACAAATATTAAAATATCACCTGAAAGCAAGCTGGTGTCAAGCATACTGCTCTGCTTTCCTTTGGACCACATCAGTGAGGCCGAAAGGGGGGTCATTGTCTGGGCAGTCCAGGATCCCAACACACACTCCCCAGGCTTGTGCCCTACTTTAGTGCTGCTAATGCAGCAGTTTTGACTTCACCCTTGGAGGTGCACTCCATTGCCTCTCGAGTCAGATGAATGCCACCAATAGCAAACTTGAAAACATTAGCCATAACCAGAAACTGACAACTCTTTAGCACCATGTGAAGTTCACCTCTGTTTTTCAGGCTGAGCAAGTGCCCTCTTGGGAATCAGGTCTGCTGTATTGATCACTTGCAATGAAATGAACGAACAGTAAAATCTCTGAGAATGGACCATGCACTGTCCATTTAAGCACAATTTAGCTTCTAGACTCTACCTTTCCCCCTTTCCTACCAGGGAGCTGTAAAGAACTCTATTAATAAACTAGTTATGCTACACATACCTGCAAGGAGACAAACTTTAGTAATTAAAAGTTTTCAACACACACCTCCACATTTCAAATGAGAAGAGAATTTCTAAAAACACATTAAGATAGACTGCCCGATGGGACTTAAAAACAAAATACTGATTTGGGGAATTCTGGACAGTAAAGGAACACAAAAAGTAATTGTGCAGAAGTTTGTATTAACCTTTTTATTCAAGTTATGTGTGTGCCAATGAAACTACTTCACTGAGAAAGGGAACTGCATGTACTAAAATGAAAATCCAAGCAAAAACACACTTTAAAAAATCTAAGCAGCAGCAGAAGCAGACTAATGCAGCTTCCCTCCTGGAAAGTATAAACATCTATGGTGCTTTTTGGTTGATAAGAAGTAAGCAGCTGTAAACAACTCCCTTTCTCCACCTCCTTACAATGTTCTTCCATTGAACTAATCTGTTGCAAAGACTTTCTAAAGTTACTGCACTTACTGCAAAATTGTAAACCCCTTAACTGCTACACCAATAAATACCAGGCCATATAGCAACTTGCTGCGCAAAGAAAATTGATACAAATGGGAACAGGTGAGTAGATCAAGTTTCATTTGCCTCCGTCACCAACACTGACACTAGGTTACTGAAGTATCTCAATCAGTCCCTGATCAGCTTCCACATTTGCTTTAGCAGGTCTGGCACCAGCACCAGATACCCTCAAGGCCCCTGCACAGCCTACCACTAACACTGGTGACTGGGAGCAGCTGCCGAGACCACATAGCACTGCTCCTGCAAGACCGACATTGGCTCCCAGTATGTTTTCGAGCACAATTCGAAGTGCTGGTACTGACCTTTAAAGCCCTAAAAGGCCTTGGGCTCAGTATACTTGAAGGAGCATCTCCACCCCCATCGTTCAGCCCAGACACTGAGGACCAGCGCCGAGGGCCTTCTGGAGGTTCCCTCACTGCAAGAAGTGAGGTTACAGGGAACCAGACAGAGGGCCTTCTCGGTAGTGGTGCCCACCCTGTGGAACACCCTCCCACCAGATGTCAAAGAGATAAACAACTACATTCAGAAGACATCTGAAGGCAGCCCTGTTTAGGGAAGATTTTAATGTGTGACATTTTAGTGTATTTTAATCTTTGTTGGAAGCTGCCCAGAGTGGCTGGGGAAACCCAGTCAGAAGGGCAGGGTACAAATAATAAATTATTATTATTATTATTATTATTATTATTATTATTATTATTATTACCTACCTGCATGCCCTAAGTTCCCCTTTTTAAATAAAAATTAAAAAAAACAGGTGCTCCAATGTAATGAGTACCCTTCTGGGCCTGGGGGAGGTGCCATGTTTAACCCTGGAGTGATGCTATATCATGGGCATTTTGGGAATCAAGAAAGATGTTCCCCCTAAAAATTCATCTTGGTGTTACTTGGTACCACCATCACCCAGAAAGCCTGCCAGAGCATCTCAGCATGAAACGTAAGTTGTGAATTTATCTGTGGCTATATCTTAATTGCTTCTTGTGCCATTTGATTCTTGTAGCATGGCATATATATTTACTGTTTTTATTATTTTAATGTGTGCCACCATGGGAATTTTTACTGATGAGTAGTATAGCCTTTTTCTACACAAATAAACAAATGGTGGGCAGCTGCTGGAACACGTGGAAATGCTTACGCCAATCTGTAAAACAATTATAAATAGGTTCAGTTGGTTATAAATGGAGGTTTATAAAGGGAGTATTTTGAAGTACATTTGTTACAAAGACTGAACTGAAATCCTCAGGGGAAATAACCAAGACTACAGGAACCCAACCTGAAGCACTTAGGAACAGAACTTTGTTTTGTAAACTAGTTTGAGGTGTTTGGTTTTTTTAAAAAACCCAACAACTATCAAGCAGTATGAACGTTTTATGAAACAAACAAATAAGAACGGAGGAAACATTCATACAAGAACAAATAGTAAATTACAAATCATACATGTTCACAGAGCATTTCATGTTTTGGGAGGAATAAAACAAAAACTAGTTTTGCAACTTTATCAGCAGCAACCAATAGTTTCTTTCAGTAATTATTGATCAAGACTGGATATGAATTAGTGCCTCAGAAATTAGGTTTGTTCTGCAAAAGCAGAGCCTGAACCACACAATGTAATCATGCAATAGTAGCAACTATTAAAAAACTAAAGTAAAACCATCTTTATTTTTCAAAGAACATCCCATATTCTGCTTTCAAATGATCTGTGCATCCTGCATAGTAGCAAGCAGCTTTACGGTCAAAGGTCTACATAAAGTTTTAAAACAGGACAACAAATCAGTCAGGATAGTAGAGAAAAATAATATTTAAAAGTAATTTATGAAGCATGCCAGGGGGCTGAGGGGGAGAACACACTGGCTTTCGCAAATAAAGGTAAACAGAACAAACACTCCCCTTGAAAGGCCAAGCATCACCATACATAGATAGCATGCTTTCAGTTCCATTACATGTTTACTAGTCTTGTGCAGAAAACTATAGTGGAATTATGATTCCAATATGCATGCCAAAAAGTCTGCTGCAGTGATGTTGATGTCCACGTGGTTATGCTGGTGCCTAAATCAACTAAAGAAAAAATGGAAGAACTTGGGTTTAAAAAAAAAAAAGAGGAAGAGGACGAGGACAAGGACAAGTTCCTAAGTAAAATAATGTCATGGTGGTTGTAAGCATTCTCAGATCAAACCTACAGAATCAGAAACAACTGCATAGGTCAGTAACTGAAGTGCTGCCTGACTTCAAAGTTGCTCAGTTAGTTGCCCCTCAAAATCTGGAGAAAGTGTTTGTGCAGAACTTGTCACCAGGCCACTTTATAATCAAACATCACACCCTTCCCACAGTGGACCTTCCAAGAAAATTAAGCAATAAATTGTGCCTTGATTGACTACTACAGTGAGCAAGTGTTAGGGAACGTTTGTTTCTATGATGTCTCCATATTAACAGGTCTAGACTGGATAGAGTCACCGCTGATAAGGTATTGGTTAAAAAAAAAAAAAGGTCACTGATTAGAACCAAAGCACAATATATTGCTTAAAGATCTTTTCTACTGAAAGGACCGCCAAGCTTGGACACAAGGAATATCCATGTGGAGAAGCTGATTTCATGTACCCATCATACACATCAGCATGATGTGGCCACTATGTGGAATAAGTTTTCAGAAGTCTTCACATGGGAGCAGTAATGTCAAGTCCAAAAGGAGAGAGGAAAAACAGGTAAAGAAGAACACAGCAAAATGTTTTGTGAACATTGCCAACTTAAAAGCAGGTCTTCTTTCCTAAATGCAGAGACTTTCAATTGCAGTTGGCAATTTACATCTAATCTGCTCTGAGTTTCTACAGCCAGCTCCTGTTTTCTTTTCAGCTTCCGATGAGGGAGTTAGCAAGCTCTCTCCCTCGTCCAGACCAACCAAGCATAATTGAAGCCTGCTCTAAAAGATATGCAATGTCAGATTACTGAATAAAACAAAGGAAATATTTAGGTCATGCATCATTTCTTTTACATGAAGAAATCTTGAAGCGACAAGAGGAAAACCCTGGCTTGTATCCAGAGTTTGTGCCAATTTTGGAAGCTTTTAACTTAAATAGGAAAAGGTAGGATGAGCTCACAAACAAACGTGCACACACCCACACACCAAAAATTGAAGATTCATAGGCTAGAAATAGACAATGAAGATATACTATAAATGTATTTATAAATACCAGTCATGGGTAGTAAGACTAGGCCTCTCAGGCGGAAAATATTGTAAAATATATAAATTATAATACAACTTTATTACAAAAGTCCCACTAACTGCAGTTCTGAATTCCAACTGCTGTAAATAGCACAAATTAATGGAAAGCAGACCAGCTACCTGTTTCATGAAGATTTAAAGGCATGATGTGGGGGTTCTGTGAACACGGATCTCCAGTGTTAGTTCTTTTTCAATTATTAATAGCAGTCTCGGGGAGTGGAGATTTGGTTTGGGACCTTTGACCTTTGTCATTTTCTCAGATTAAAATTGCCCCCCCTTGCCCTACAAGGCAAAACATACCAGCCCCCATGTGAAGTTCTATTTAGTGATAAGTTTCAAGTTCTTGAAAATGGAAAAAAGGAACCTGATGTTGATATTGAATATTCAGGGCACTTACTTCCCTACTAGTTTATATGGTTGTTCTGTCTTTTAAAAGCAACACACAGCATGCTCACATCTCTGAATTAGCTTAATTTAGCCAGATTTATATTTATATAAATTATGTATTTACGTTTATGAGTTTACTACACAGAAACACCCACTTTGTTACACTTGCCAAATGCTGTAAATTTAAAAATAAATGAATCTAAAAGCAGACCTGGGTGGGACTGAAATCTAAACAGGAGTGTTGGACTCAGGTGCCCCCCCAACTCAACCCCTGTTTTGCCAGTGTAACTGAGATTCCGGGGGGGGGGGGTTCTTCTTTCAGAACAGGGACCCACAGGGGAACAGAAGGAATCACACAAACCTTTTTCGACCCTTCCTCCTGGCCTTCGCTATTATTACAACTGAGTTACAACAATTAAAACAGCTTACCATCGCAGAAATAAAGCATGTCCAAAAAACATACATCTCAGGCATCGGAAGAGGTGTGTGTGTGTGTGTGTCTTCAGCAGTCCCGCAAAGATGTATAACGAAGATGCTGCCAGACACACCTCTGTGAGGAAGGAGTTCAAAAACTTAGGGGCTGATACAGATAATGTGTTGTCCTGCCGCCACCCCAAGCTTCTCAGAACAATGGAACAATCAACAAGGGTCAAAGAGAATTACCCAAACCAAGAATACAGCTCACAGTAAATTGGAGTTTCAGCAAGAGTTAAGAGTTTCATGTACTTAGTGGATTAATTCTTGCAGCCCTTTAAGAACTGACTATCCTAATTATGGGTGAATCTGTCCATTTTTATTCATCTCCATTTCCCTTTCTTCCAATGTTAAGTTTGCTTTTCCACATCAGTCTGCGATTTTCTTCTTAAGTCCTCATGGACATTTTTAGTGTCAATTTCTTCTAATATACATATTTGAACACTTTTTTTGCCTTATATACATTTTCACAAAACATTTTCCCTAATGCTACTTTCACCAATATATGCCATTTGAAGATGATTTTACTCTAGTTAAGTTCACCTTTGTACATGTGGCTGAAGAATGGCATTGCAAAATTCAGACATGGGCAAATTTCATCAGCCCCAGCTGCAACAAAACATGTCTCTCCTGCATCCGTCTCTACAGTCACAGTAGTGTTCGCCTGCAAAAGTGCATTCCTCCATTGTCTCCCGAGACAGATAGATGCCAACAGTTGCATTTCAGTTCACATATTGATTTAGGCAGTGCAAATTAAGCGCGTCTCTAAATGAGATATCAACTAAATTGATCCCTCCAATCCCTATTCTTTGGTAAGATGGAAAGCAACTAATCAAAGCATGAAGATAAAGAAGTATAGAAATGACATTAATAACATTCTCGATTCTAAATAATGGGCCTTTGAGTTGGAAAGAATTAGTCTTATCTCTGCCTAAGAAGAGTCAAAGCTCACCACTCTCAAGTCAAAAGAGGGAGCTGGAGAATGAAAACAAACAGTGTGCCCTGCCTCCTTAATGACCCTTGGACAATAGCCATAAAGGGCTGATCAGGGCATCAGTGACATCATTTTCCAGAGAGGGGGAATAAGCAGACAACAATACACAGCCCTGTTACGGGTGGGCTGGGGGATAGGGCTGTACTTCCTGCCAAGAATTCCCCCCTCCCACTTATAAGCCCATACTACCAAAGATAAATATAGAAGGAGTCATTTCTGTCCAAGCCAACTGTGGTCCTGGGCAAAGCAATGGGGAGTGAGAACTGATGTGTTTGCTTACTATGTCGTTTCCAGTTTGGCCTCTAAATGCACCTATTAGATTAGGGTGGGGAGGGGAATGCTGTTAAAGAGAACTAACTGAACTCTTATATACAGACAGCAGATTTCAGACCATGCGGTTTTACTGCAAAAGGCTGCTTTACCACCTACTGTGATGGAATGGAAATGGGGGGGGGGGTGTCAGCTTAGCTACCGAAACAGCTGTTGGGAAGTCAGTTTTAGCTGTATACCTCTGGCAAAGGGCATAAAAAGCCATGCTGCATCATTACGAGAACCCAAAGTTAAGGGTAAATATTCCAGTCACTACCTCTTCCTTGAAAAAATAGTCCTTTTGCTTCCAACTCTCTCACTGTACCTTAAGCCGGGTACCTGCTTTGGGTACCCCCAGCACTAGAATTCAATAGCTACTTATAGATGCACAGTTGTGGCACTGTCTGTTACTTGTATTTGTTATTTATTATCTTAATTTAGGAATCACCTTTCACGTGAGCCTCAAGGTGATTTACAAACATACACTAAAAACACTAAAAACTTTTTTTTAATAGTACAAAATCTAATTATAGGTTTTAAAACAATACAAAAATAAACACCTAAGGCAGAGACCTTTCCACACAGCTGGAAAAGCTTGAAAAAACAAAAATGTCTTCAATTGTTTCCACAAAGTACAGAGGGTGGATGCCTGTCTTATCTTAACAGAGATACTGTTCTACAAATCTGGTCGTATAATTCCTTGCCCAGGGAGGCTTCTGGGTTAAGAACTTCCTATTAAGAAATACTTTGTGGGGCTGTGATAATGTTCCCAACAGGTTTTAGGATGCAAACTAGGGATGGGCAATCCTTCCTCTATTGAGTCCTGCATGCCCTCATGAGTAATCTGTCATGAGCTGCATGCTAGTAGTGAGCAGAGTCAATGGTGAGCGGAGTCAGAGACAAAACCGATCTGGGTTGCCTAATCTGGAATAAAGATCACCCCCTGTTTCAATTTTCATCACAGCTGCCCCAGAGCACAACTCTCAATCCTATGAAGTTCAACTCACAAGTAATCTCAACTGTGCTTGATAGGATTACTCTCACATAAGTATACAGAGGGTTTAAATTTTTATTTTTAGTGCAGGAGAGCAACCCAGTTACTGTTCTGGAAAGTAAGTGAAAGTAATTTCTGATTTTAGAGAGCAAGACATACATGCATATGACACACAGAGAGAGTGTAAAAGTCTTATTGCAGGCATGTCCAAAGTCCATTTCAAGGTCTAATCTGGCCCCTGTGGCAGTTTATTTCCTGGGGTAAAATCCTAAAAAACACGTCAACAACTTCAAGCCAAAAAACGTCAACAACTTTGGTCGGCCCTTCACTTCATCAAATCTGGCCCTCTTTGAAAAAAGTCTGGACATCCCTGTCTTATTGGTTTGTTCTCAGATCAAGCCAACCAGAAGAAGTTTTTAAAATTTTTATTTTTATCAAATAAAATACTTTCCCCTCACAATTGTTTAGAACCTAGGTAGAAAGGGGAAAACAAACCTTTAAAAAACAAAGGAGGGGGGACAGAGAGGAAGGAACTCTAACAGGATGGAAGTATGAGAGAACTTCAGGAGGAACGGAAGGCCACAATAAAACGCCATTAGAGGCTGCATAGGACCTCTGGCCTGACTCTTGTTGGGTATCTATTTCATCATTTCACCGTATTAACAGAAGCTGCATTTTAATAAACTGCAAGTCACAATGAGGGGTGAGCAAAATATACATTTCAGAGACACCAGCAGTTGGATGTCTAATTGTACACACCACAAACTACCGGTACCTGCATCATTCCAAGTCAGATGCTAGTGAGTAGATAAAAACACTTAATAGTTGCACACTAAATAAATCTGCTGGATGGACATGAATTCTCGCAGTGTCTGCAACAGCCCAAAGCTATATTCCAGAAATGGGGCGTTTTTCTACAGCATGGGCCTTTTTTATATAAAAACTTTGATTAAATGAAAGCAGGGCCTTCAGTTTTGTTCAAAACTAAATTTTGAATCCGTAAGACTTTGGCTTCAGATCTATACTTGTTAAGCTACAGGCTTTATTCAATACAAAGGAGGTTTAAATCATTATTGGACTCATGGGATTTGATCTTTAGATAAAATGCAGCAAGTTCTTTCGCCCAAAGAGCTATAATTCAATACCATTCATCTTACAGACAGATGGATCTCAGTATGATGTGTGCAAGTAGATTGTCAGATTTTATTTTATTTTTGCCTCAAGGACATTTCAGACATTTTGATATGCAAAATTCAGAAGGGCAACTTTGTTTAAAGTAACACAAACCAGGGGGAAATAAATGTTCTGCATATTAAAATTAAAAACATGAGGATTCAGAGACTTATTTATTGTATTCTTCTTCATATAAACTAAAGTAGCATAGTGGCTAATGAAAGTAAGCTGTGAACCAGTACTGGTGATGGGTGAATGATACAATTGGAATTGGTGCGGTAAATATGAGCACTCCCAGCAAGTTTTGAAATTCACTAATGACAGCCCAAGGTGTGTTCAAAAGGCAGAAGTATACAAAAGGCTCTGGATAACTAAGTCCTAGAAGGCCTCCTGAATTAACAAGATAGCCTGTGGATGAGAGTCTGATTCTGTGCTTTCTTTGACTGGTTTTTCTTTGTTATTATTTGCAGTTTGGATACTGTTATGTCTCTAAGAACATAAAAACGTAAGAGGAGCCTGTTGGATCAGGCCAATGGCCCATCTAGTCCAGCATCCTGGTCAACATCTACACTGAGCTATTCACTAGGATGCCAAGGTCTTGTTCTTGGTCAGTCATGAACTACATTTTCTGCTTATATATCAGGAGCATCATATTATCTATCTCAGCTTGAAGGAAGGTGGGACACGATGCTGTAAAAAGAAGGAAAATAAGTGAACAAAATACTTAAGCCACAGAAGTTTCATTTCCGACTCTTACTCAGCCAAACATCCACGTAGCCTACCATTCCAGAGGATTTTTTTTAAGCAAACATCAGCCAACTGAACAATGCTCTTTTTTCCCTGCGCTAAGTGGTTGCAATGATGAATGAGAGAGATGAGTTACTTTCTTGGAGGAGTGTGTTCCTCACAGGAAAATGTAAACCACTTGCAATGTTCTGTCTCTCCTGAGGTAAAGTTAAGCCACAAGCTGACTAAAGATAGCCCAGTGATTGTATGTTTGCTGAAAAGCAGAGAATGAAACACTTTCCCGGCAGTCAAATGTCAAGTAAGTACAAGTGCTTGGAACGCTTAGACCATTCCATAACGCGGAAATTTACATGCAGAAACTATCTCTACATACATTCAAAGTTCAATTCTCAACACCCCTGGGTAGGATAGGGGGAAAGTAACTGCCCGTCAGTGTAGACTAAGCTGGATGGATCAATGGTCTTATTCAGTATAAGGCAGCTTCCTATATTCCTATGTATAGCTAGAATCTTTTGTAATGAGCAGTGGTTTTGTGACAGGCACGTTAATGGAAACAGCAACCCATGAAAGCAGAAAGTTCGAAACCTACTTGATAAACCTCTGAGCCTACTACAGTTTTTCAAAACGCCTTGTTTCTGCAAGAGTAGAAGAATATCTCATGCACACCAGATCAGTAATGTGGAAGGCAAACCAAATCTCAAAGTACCAGCCTCCAGTTCCCACTTCCACCTCATTTCCACCCTCAAAGTTCATTACTTCAGAAATCATTAACCTGCATTCCTTTTGTGACTGGGGTGGAATGAATGGAGCCATCTCAACTAGATTCGCAATACATGGAGGAGGAGGCGAAAGCAAAGGATGGTGAAGAGCGTAGCCCACAAAGGGAAGTGACAGAGCAAACATTGTTTACAGACACTGAGCCAGGCTAATGCAACCTAATTTCATGTTATGCTCGAACAAATCCCAAACAATAAGGCAGGAATGGGGGCAGGATGGGAGAATGGTATCACCTCATCCTCCATAGTTTTGCTGACTGGAAGAGGGCCAGGATTTCAGGCTAAGTATATGAGCACAGTAGCCAAAGCAACAGAGGCCTCCAAGCTTCTGCCTTGGCACAGCTGACTATTTCTGGGCGGCCAAATCACATTGAAAATTATTGGCAGTGGGGCAGGGTGGGGGGTTGGAAGCAGCTCACCAGTTGCTTTTAGAACTTTACTGCTGCACACTCCACTCATGCCCTGCACTGGGTATCTAATGGATTCTCTCAATGGGCCTCCATAACTATTACATAGCAGAGAGAGACATTAGTTCAGTACAAGCTGCTGCAAACTCCTTCACCTTTCCTACACCAAAGGCCTCTCTCAATGCACAGGACCTCTAGCCCCTAGTCTGTCTTGCCCCAAGACCAGTCTTGAAAACAAAGGAAAGCAGAGGGAAACTACAGATGCAGGATCTCCTCCCATATTAGGTTTTTAAGCTCTTGGGCCAATCCAACAAAGGTTTTAAGATTCCTGCCTGAAACTCATCACCCATCAGGTCTAGTCAGCATGGGATGATGCAAGTTGTGGTCCAGCAACATCTGGAGGGCTGCAGATTAGCTGCCCCTGCCCTAGAGGCAGGCAACACTGGGTTAGACTGACCAGAAGGGTGAGCCAAAAGAAAGAAAAGGTAAAATTAACGAGCAAAGCTTGTACTGAACTTTAGGAGGAAGGGTTGCGATTCAGTGGTAGAGCACATCGTGCATGCAGAAGGTTTCACATTCAAGGCCTGACATTGCAGTTGAGGTTGGGAGAAACCCCTGGCTCAAACCCCAGAGAGCTGGAACCAGTCAGTGTAGCCAATGCAGAGCTAGATGAGCCAGTGGTCTAACTCGGCATAAGATAGCTTCCAGTATATCTGAAGGAGCGTCTCACCCCCATCGTTCTACCCGGACACTGAGGTCCAGCGCCGAGGGCCTTCTGGCAACTGCCCCCACTGCAAGAAGCCAAGTTACAGGGAACCAGGCAGAGGGCCTTCTCGGTAGTGGCACCCGCCCTGTGGAACACCCTCCCATCAGATGTCAAAGAGAACAACAACTACCAGACTTTTAGAAGACATCTGAAGGCAGCCCTGTTTAGGAAAGCTTTTAATGTTTGATGCATTACAGTATTTTAATATTTTATTGAAAGCCGCCCAGAGTGGCTGGGGAGGCCCAGCCAGATGGGCGGGGAATAAAATGTTGTTGTTGTTGTTGTTCCTGTGACACCTGCACACAGTACTACGATCCTATACATCAGGCATAGGCAAACTCGGCCCTCCAGATGTTGAAACTCCTATTTGGGGATTTCCCTGGTTTTTTTCTGGTCCATGTAGGACCAATCTGAATAGTTAGCCTTGGTGAAGACTTGACGTTTTTATCCCCAAAAAAGTTTTTGATTGAGTTCCACTGAAGTGAGACTGCATTTTAATGTTTTAATGTTGTATTTTAATCTTGTTTTTAAGCTGTATTTCAATCGTTTTAATATTTGGTGCTAGCCGCCCTGAGCCCAGTCTTGGCTGGGGAGGGCGGGGTATAAATAAAATTTATTATCATTATCATTATTATTATTATTACAACTCCCATGATCCCTAGCTAACAGGACCAGTGGGCCAGGGATGATGGGAATTGTAGTTTCAAAACAACTGGAGGGCCAAGTTTGCCTATGCCTGCTATACATGGAATCATATGAGTGGGAAGGGGGCTTTTTATAAGGCTGCATACACACCATGCATTTAAAGCACAAAGAATCCTGGAAACTGATTCCTTCCTCAAAAAGCTACAATTCCCAAAACCCTTAAACTACAGTTCCCATATTTGGGGGTGGTGCTTTGAACATATGGTTTGCAAGCAGGTCAAATCTCTTGTTCAGCTCCCTGATTGATACAGGAGCTCTAGATATAATCTTCACACAGGAAAATACAAGTGTACTTAATGTGCAAGCGGCATGTTTCTTGCCTCTGAGTGCATGCAGGCAGCCAATACAAGCAACTCCTATTTTCCTACACAGACTTGCTACCTTAGGAAAATATTTCTCTTGCATGCATGCATGCTATATGGCAGGGTTTCAAACACTTTAGGACCCACCTGAATCTCCCTCTACAGCAGAATGTAAAAACATCAAATCAGCGGTTAACAATACATTGTTATTTCCCCTCCCCCACAACCCAGTTATTAATGTATATATCGGCAACAAGTGCTGGGACGAAATTTAAGTGCAAAGTGTGGTGATGGAACAAAGCTGTTTCTTAAAAGGGACAGAGAACAACAGTAGGTAATGTTGAGCCTGGTAAAAGAAAACAACAACATTCAAAATGAAAAACAAAAAGCCCATCATTGCGCAACCCACCCAGAAGACGTCAGGACCATGAAGACTGCTATATGGGTATGCTATGTACTTTGGCACTGACACTCCTGTACAAAAAGTAAATGGAAAGATTACTCATACTGAAAAAGGGCAGCAGAGAAGCAACTTTTTAATAGCATTCTAAGCTTATCGTACTGATTGCCTCAATGAAAGATCCCTTCAAGAACAAACAAAACACTCATTTTGCTTTCTGCAGAGCAGCTACGTTACAAACTTTGACAGGACAAAAACGGTAGGCTAACAGACTTCTAAGTTTTTCAACTGAAATACTTTTAGGCTCTCGGTCTGGGGTGAGGTACTTGAAATCAATATGCTAAAACAGGCAAGGAGACAATCAATTGCTGTCAGCACCCTAATATTATGTTTGGTGAGGGAGGAAGGGACTGGAGCAAGGAAAAAAGGAATGAAAGATATTTTTATCTTGAGATCCATCTGCACAGAGGTATCTTGGAGGCACTCCTGTGATACATCTGATTCCCACAGCCTACACACTCATAGTTCAGCCTGCCTGAAAGAAGGCACAAAACCAATGTTTAAGGCATCATCAGGATCCCTTCCAACCAATGTTTGAAATTCCCACTGTTGTAGGCGCATTTTGCGACATGGAATTTCATTAAGGCGAGCAGTTTCTGAACTCTACTGCGCCTAAGATTTCAGATTAAAACTACGGAGTGGAAGGAAAGGAGGACCTTTTTCTGCCTTCCCACTTCCAGCTACTCTCTGAAGACTGGAGATGAGACCCTCTTAAGAATATTAGGGGGGTGGGCAGGAGAAGGACTAGACCATGTGAAAAATGAACATAATATTTTAGCTGCAGTTCATTCATTTTCAGCTTTGTATTCTTGTTATAAAAAAGCGTGCCTAGACATTCTGTTGTTGTGCCCATAACCTAGGTTTAAGGTGCCACTTAGCTCCTAGCTTTCATATCTCAATTTCTAACACTGTTTCCAACTCCACAATTCTATGATACTATGACCTATGTAATTCTGTGATGAATTCAAAGATCCAGATTGGGCAGGTTTGGACAATTGTATCTCAGGTTAAGTCAAACTACGAATGAGCAGCAGCACATCTAGGGCTTTCACTTGTCACTGTGCAGGAGGAGACAAATCAACCAGCTATAGCGTTCCCACCTCCCAAACTGGGAAACTTTGTTTAACAGCTTCCAAACAAGCCAGGAAATTAAAGTGAAAAGGGGGGGGGGGGTGAAAGGCTCATTCATCTGTTGGGTTATTAAGCAGCCAAAGTGTCACTGAAAGTCAGAAAAGGTTGTGTGGCCAGGAGAAGCCATGGTGGGCTCACCCTGTGTTTCTTTCCGTCGCTCACCCACAGCATTTAGGGTGCTTTTGCAATGCATGAAGAGGGAAGGAAGAGGTGATGAAAAGAACTCAAGACACCTCAGCCACTCAGGTCCAAATGTTGCTGAGCACCTAGAAAAGGCATGCAGGTGACCAAATTGTTCAACCATACAAGGCGATAACCTAACAGTCTCCTGAATGATCTTTTACAGCAGACAGTGGCACCAGATGGGCTCTCTCCTGTCACGCAACTACCAGGGAGATTCTAGGCTATGGCACTTGATTAAGTGACGCCATCATATTCTACAGGGGCCCCTTTGGGATGTAACCCCCAGAACCCTGTATCCCTGTGCAGCATGGTTTTTCACACAATCTGCTTATTTTCTTTGTTCCCTCCTCAACTCCAAAAGCAGCAGCCCACACCGCTGGTTGAGACCCAGGTTTAAATCACCACTCAAGCCATGACATTGACTGGGTGACTCTCTTGCACCCACCTACCTTGCAGAATTGTTGCAAGGACAAAATGGGGAAGGATGTATGGTGCCTTGAATTTCTTGGAAGGTGGCATACAAATAAAACTCCCTCATTTCAACAGCAGTTTGTGAAAGTTCAGAACCATGCTATATGCAGAAACTAACCCATGCCGCTCTCTAGATCACAGCCTTATTATTAGCCTCTTTCAAGCCAACATTCCTTACATAGGCAGACGTGCCTGAGATCTGTTTCATATAAATGCACTTGCAGAAATCAGCCAGAAGCCACCAGATTTTCATCTAGGATGGACTGCCACGTTCTTCCTTCTCTCGCATCTACAGCAGCCTTCCCCAAACTGGTGCCCTACAGACAGCTGTGCTGGCTGGGGCTGATGGGAGTTGCAGTCCAAAATATCTGCGGGGCACCAGGCTGGAGAAGCTGCCCAGTACCTGTTGGAAAGACGGTAAAATACACAGCAACCTCCACACCAACCTTTCTGAACAGAGATGCTGACAACAAGTTCGAACAAAGAATCTAATGACCATTTCTCCAAACAGAATGCAGGACATCCAAAATATATTTTTCTGTGTGGACAGATGAGAAACAGGACTGAATTCCTGATCTTTCTTTTTAAGTCTTAGATATCAGCAGTCCATATAGCAAAAGCTCTCCCTCAGTGTTTCTCCAGTAGCTGAGGCACGCAGTTTGAAAGAGTCCCTGTTCTGAGCATGTCTCATCTGTGAACAGGTAGTTTCATTTAATCTGAAAGTTTATTTAGAAAATTTATAGGATTTATTTAGACTGAATGATCCCAGGGAGACTTACCACAGATTGTGTGTGTCTGTACACAAACACACACACACAAAGAAACTCAGATCATCTTCCAAGACAACAATGCCCATTTACACCACAAAGAACTCATAACCCACCTACTTTCAGCAGCCAGAAACACTATAACCAGACACAGGAGAGACCTGTCAGGAGTAAGCATGGACCAATGGTACCAAACAGTATGGGAAACAGCCCTACTAGAAAAATTAACCAATAAACTGAAACTGACACGGGACAAACAGAAGACGACGCCTTTCCCCCGTTATGGCTCCCCTTTATCACATACACATCCCAACAAGACAATGACAATAATCCACCAACAGCATACAAATCAATATGGCTAACTGGATCCAAAACACCCACCCACCCCACCCACACATGAAAACAAAGATCACCACAGCCAATCACAAACAAACAACCACACCCTAGGCCAACCCCAACCTCTCTCACCACCAAAGGAACACAAGTGAACAGCACAAGCAATGCTGACACCAAACCCTACATACATTAAGCATAATAGAAACATCGCCATCCGACCCCACTCCCACCCATCTTCCCTCACTCCACCCCTTTTTTTTCTCTCCCCCTAATGTCTCAACAAATGAAACGGATTTGTAAAAATGTTACATGGAAAAAATAGGAGAGACATTACATTTCATTCTGTAAAACAAGAAAATCTTTAATAAATAATAATAATAATAAAACAAAAGAAACTCAGATAACCCTGACAGATAGGACAAGTATTTGTGCTCCTCTTCAAGCTTTGCAGTCTCAGGGCAGTCCCTGTTGCACCTCTGCAGTCCCTAGTCATACCCAATGCAGATGCAAAATAGAATTTTGCTTCCAGCAAAGACTACTTATTACAGAAGCAAGGCAAAAGTAGCCACATCATGCAGGGATACAGTGTGCAACCTCCTCTGCAACCAAGTGAATAAAAAGGCTCACAAGAGACTTTAATTTTGAATATATTTCTCTAGCCACCCTAACAGCTCTCTCTCTCATGGCACACATTTTCAGAATGAATGTGAATGAAGGTTGGACAACTACTGCTAATATAAATATACCAAGGCTTCCATTTTTACTCTGCTATAGGAAACCTACTTTATTAAGCCATATCTTACCCATCTCAGGCAAAACAAGAAACACAACTGTATCTGGGATAATGCGACATAGCTTACTTAAGTAGGGCTGAATAATGGCTGTACAACTCTCTCTCTCTCTCCGGAGAATACTTTGCTCTCTCATTCCAGTCTGCGTCAGGGCTTGCAAAGTGCCGCATTATCTTTAACTGCTTTGAGTACCAATCCCCATATGCTTCCAGGACCAGATGTTTATGTAAAAATCCACCCATCTCACTTTTGCATTACTCACACTGGCAGCTTGGAAAGTTGGACACGGAAACACAGCGACATTTCCAACACAAACAGGTTCGGCCAAGTCCCAATCTTTTTCTTTTCATCATATGCCATTATGTGGGGAGGTTTCTCTGAGCTACAATACACTAAAGCCAGGTGGAAATATGTTTTTTATCATTTTAAATATGGAGAGATAGTAGTCCTACCTGGAGTGAAGAAATGCAGTCTTAAAACTAGTTGTTTCTTCTTAAAGGTATCTTAAATCAACTTTACTTAGCACACAGGAGTGTAAGCTCTCTGGGCAGCCACTGCAATCTATAGTCCTCAACAAGTGACTGGTGAGGGCGGGGCAGAGGAGAGGGTCATGACATTGCTAAGCAGATCTAGGCCTGCATAAAGCTCCCCAAACTACTTTCCCTAAGATGTTGAATGCAGAAGTCAGTAGGACAGAGGCATATGCGACAGATTCATGTTTCCCAGAATATGCCCCACTATAACATGCAAGGCAGTGTGGTTTAGAAGACATCTTAAGGCAGCCCTGTTCAAGGAAGTTTTTAATATGTAATGCTGTACTGTTTTTAACACTGATTGGGAGCCGCCCAGAGTGGCTGGGGAAACTCAGCCAGATGGGCGGGGTATAAATAAATTATTATTATTATATTATTATTATTACAGCACTAACCTGGAATGGGGGTGGGATTGGGTGATATCTGGTCTTCAACATTGTGACATATCAGCAGCTAAACATCACAATATACCAATATATCATGATGTCTGCAGTAAGGATGGAACTATATAGAGGCAGTGGCTGGTTTGACAGTTTTCCCCACATTGTGATTTTTGCAGGCGCCTGCTCTTGTGATTCACTGTTCCCTCCTAGAGGCAGGAAGGGCAGAGCCTGCAGAGTTAACAGGGGCTGCAGGAATCAAGAGAAGCATTGGTTGGCTTCATGGTTTTTCCCACACTGTGATTTTTGCATAGCACGTGCGCACACACGCACACGATTCTCGATATAGTGCCAGGTCAAAAACTTAGGAAACTGATGCCATGGTATGGACTTCAGACTAGTTTGGGGTGATATATTGCCCAGTCCTAACACACATCATGATTCACAATTTATTGCCAGGTCAAAAAATATGAAACCATTATGATATGGACTTCAAACTGGTTTTGAATGATATATCAGTATATCGCCCAGCCCTAAATGGGGGCAGGCCTAGGTTGAAACTCCTGTTTAGTCATGAAGTTCAGACTGTTACTATCTTTGGGTCCACCTGACTTCATGGGGTGGTTATGAAACAAAACTGAAAGTGACCAGAGCACATTGCTAGCAGCAGAAAACAATGTATTAATAGACACAGAAGTTGCTCAGCTTCCTTGCTTAGAGAGCATCTTGCATTAAGTGTCTTGATTTCTGGATTCAAAATACTGGGGAAGATATGTGACACCCCCAGTTGGAAGAAATGAGAAATGAGATAAATTGTCGGCCTTAAAGAGACATACCCCTGGGAAGGGTGACTCCACATCACAGGAGTGAAAAAAATTAATTCCATTTGTATCAGCAGAAGCAGATTTAGTATGTTTAATGTGTGGTTTAATGTGCTACTTGCCTTGAACAAAGTACTTTGTCCCTAGTTAAAAGGAAAATTTAGCTGAGAATTATGAAACCCTCTGTATCATAAAAAATACTGCTGCAGAAATAATCAACATTTGGATCCCACATTCATTGCTCTTTTTACTGCACTCTGAAAGGCACTTTTAAAGGAAAACATTTTATCTGCTCCATTTATTCAAGCACTAGCAGAGCAACTTAAAAGCCCCACAAACATAGCCTCAGCTCTTAGATGTCATGGTTTCTCCATATGGGGATTCTAAAACTGATAGAAAGGAAATACTTTGCTCACACCACATGCAATTAGAGTATGGAGTGTGCTGCTACAGGATGTGTTGGAAGCCAAGAATTTACAATTTAAAGGTGGAGGTTTTTTTTAAAAGAAAAGAAAAGAAATTTCCCTGTGGATAGCAGGAACATACAGGACTGCAATGCATTAATGTAGTCAGAAAATGTTTTATTTGCAGTTTGTAAGTCAAGGGTCACAACATTAGAACTATAGCAAGGACTGCAACTAATTTACACCTTTAAGCAAATTGTTAGAATAATGCAGAAAAGAACACGTGTCTTCACTGCTGGGACTTGATGAAGATATAAAGTTTTGGCTTAAATATACAGATGAGTAGCTGCAATTTCCCCCACCCAGTGAATATGCTCCCTCCCACGCAGCTACTACCTCCAAAGTGACTGCTACAGGATTCCTTATGTCAAGGTGTTTCCTCAGGCAGGAAGGCTGCCCATTCTGTTTTGAAGCCAATGCATATGGATGCTCAGAGAAGCGAGCTATATGGACAAGGTTTGGTAGAAGAGAAGGATTGCTCAATGTCAAGTTTCAGATCCTAGGGGTGGAAATGGCCTTGCTAGTTAAAATCTGGGAAAAGTTACAATTGCCTGGTCTGTTTACAATATAGGAAAGCTTTTGTAAAATGGAGAAAATAATTGATACACACACACAAAAAACCCTAGCTGTCAATGGGCCACAAATAATTAAGATGGCACTTGGGCTAGCAGAACATATCTGTGGGCTGGTAACTTTCATAAACTTATCTGGGGGATGGGAGGTAAATGTTTTGAAAGCACACATCTCTAGTCTATATTCTGGAAGGAAGCAATTTAAGTATGCACTAACAGCAATATTTTCTTTATGTATAATTTAGTTTTCATAGTATAATTTACACTAATAAAGCACCATTAAATAACAAAAGTAAAATAAAACAGAAGTTCAAGTCTTACCCATAGTTCCAGTAAGAACAACATACATATTTCTGTCTTTCTGATATCGCAATATCACATAGTAAGTCAAAGGTGACAGGACTTGTAACATGCATAATTTTGAAAAAAGAAAAGAAAGAACTATCACTGATAAACACTTGTTATGAGATCCATATCTCCAAAGCTGCAAATGATGGAGGATAAAGTATGCCAGCTCAATTTGTGAATGAATTAAAATAATGCTGAAATGGCAGGCAAAACCTCCAGTTTCCCCCGCCCCTTATAATTTTCATTTGTTCAATTTTCCCTGCAACTGCTATTCTTCAAGCAGTTTGAGACTATAAATCCACATCCAGTTCCTCTAAAGATTTCCATTTGGGGGCTATAAATGTGCTGCTAACAGCAAGATTTCTGTTTTAGCAAACCCTCTTCTTCTGCTCCCTACATCTCCCTCTCTGAGAAGCTTTATCCCTTTGTCTCCTGAATCACTGAAGAGGATGCAACTGTCAAGAACATTGGCAGCAACCCACAGGATATGGTCTCAGCAACAGAGAGGAAATGTACGCAGGGATGAACAGTCAGGGAAGTTGCAGAGAGACACAGCATCCCAACCCAGACCGCCAATTAAGCGCCTGAACAGAAAGAAAAAACACCCAAACTTTCCAATTCCTCTCTGGAGTTATTTCCATTCTATCTTGCAATGCTGCCTTATTATCGGAAGCAGATAAGTTTGGTGTTCTCTTCTGTCAACTAATAATCTCTCTGCAAAGCTGGCACCACAATTGTGCCACTGCATAATCCTTGGCAGAGAAGGTGGTTTCAACTGTATGAACAACTAACTGGATGCTGGTGCTCCAGTTGCAGATTTATTCATCAGATCTGCACTGTAGCCAGTTTGAGCAAAGTGCAAGACAGACGCCACAGAGTGAACTTTTACTGCAATACACCTCAAATTGTATCTATAGAATTGCTACGAGGCCTACGGGAGAACAAAAACCCAGCACTGTCTGTTATTTAAACAGATCCAGCCATCTGAAGACAATGGGCTTGAAGCCAAGACTGTATTATCAGTAACCATGCCATGCAAGCATGGAATTTCACAACAGAATTTAGCATCTTACATTAAATTTAAATCATGTTAGTGGCTCATTAGACTGAAGATTCACACGGCCACCTTTGGGCATCATTCTGAACTGGAGACAGGAAGCCTGTGGCTCAATTCCAATCATTCCTGGGGCTGAGGAGAGCTGGAGGGCACAAGGTCCCAATCCCTGAACTAACCATAGTTTAGCACGATGTGAACGAGCTGGAGCAAGCCACATCAAACCTCAAGCTTGGCCACTTCTTCCTCCAGCATGGCCATGAGGAGAACTTTGGAAACTTTCACCTCTGCTTTAGTTTACCAGTTTCTTATTTTGTCCTAACCAACAAACTGCGCTTAATGTTAACCAATGCAAACTGGTCCATGTTCCTGATACCAGTAGAATCAAACAAACAGGCTGAAGAGCCTGAATCCCCACTCTTCGATCCCAGTGGCCATTTTATTATTCTCTCTCTTTTTCTTTTGCATTGCACTGCTTTACTTTAATGGCATTTAAATTATAAGCCACTTTGAGCCTGTTGGAGGCAAGGCAGAATAGGACAACAGTCATACCTCGTGTTGCGTTAGGTTCATGTTGTGTCTTTTCGGCTTGCGAAAGCAGCAAACCCAGAGGTGTATACTTCTGGGTTTCACCACACGTGCACGCGCAGAAGCATTCTGCACACTTCACACATGTGCAGAAGCGCTCTATTGCACTCTGCGCTTGTGCAGAAGCGCTGCTCTAGTTGCGGACTTTTCAGGGTGTGAACGTCACCCCGGAACAGATCATGTCTGCAACTAGAGGTACCACTGTACAGCAAACAAACAAACCTTGCACTAATGAACAGATGAAACTGACTTTAGCAGGTACAGAGTGGATTTCCCTTACCAGAAAGAAACTATGTATGTCAGGAATTGGGCAAGGGGACTTCCAGATCAGAAGGCGATGTCTCCAGACAAGACGCCAACACCATCTCCTTTTTAAGAAATTGGGAGCTGGATGTGGCCCTTCAGAGTAAGGGGCAGTATTTGAAGGAAGAAGAAAACAAAAAGTGTTTGAAATCACATGCATTGTATTTGAACAACTGCTCTGGAGGATCCAAAGTGCTCGAGGCCAGCAATGCCACATCAGATCTGGCGATGGAAGTCCTCTTGCAAGGACAAGAGAGATAAAGGAAGGACACCCTCTTTGCAGAGCCATCAGTGCCTAGTCAGGCAGCAGACATCTTTTGCCCAAAGAATGAGCTCCTTGTGTGCATTATCAGTCCTGCAACAACCACCAGCTCCAAACAGGGTAGCGGCATCCAGCAACAGAAGCAAACACTCCTCATAAAACACCCAACCCTGGAGTTATCTTCCTGACACAGAGACAAGCTTTGTGTCTCCTCCAAAAATGGCGACCGCCCAACACACACACACACACACACACACACACACTAATGAGTGAGATGCAGAGCAGCAGATGCTTGGGGCGTATGCCAAGCTGCTGCTCTTTTTCAGCATTAGCAAGCCAGATAACCACCACACTTTGCCCAACAACAGTCTTCAAAGAACTAACATTAAAGGGGTAAGCTATGCTACCATTCAAAAGGTTCCAGTTGTTCAGATCTCCACAACTCGTGAACTAGCTAGCAAGCTAAACAGCAGCAAGCAATTTAGGCTTCCGGAGTTATTTTAAAAGAGTACACAAAAAAGAATATCCAAACTGATAGGGCACAGTTCAAATTAACACGGTGGTTGCGTTTTATTTGTTCATATTAAGTATTAAGCCCTGTATGTTGAAACAGTTTGGATTATTTTTTAATTTGTTTTCTTACACAGGCATACAACCTCTGACACCCAAAATGTTCCAAAGATTGCAAAGCAAAAGAAAATTAAACAGTACACTAGACAGTGTACTCATCTGAATTTTATCCCCATTAGGCTGTGCTTATAAGATCTGTATTTTCAGATCCTGGAATAGAATGAGGAGGACAGGAAAATTGGGTTCCAGGTGGAAAAATCGAAGTTAGAAACTGAATTGTTAGAATCCAATACTAAGAACCTATCAAAGATATATAACTTGCTGTTGAAGTGGAATACAATTGATGAAACTGTTAAATCAGCAATGGTTAGATGGGCACAGGACCTAGGACATGACATCATGTTTGCTGACTGGGAACAGTTGTGGACCACAGGTATAAAATTTACGGCTTGTAATGCCTTAAGAGAAAACATTATGAAAATGATTTATAGGTGGTACATGACCCCAGTCAAGCTTGCTAAGATTTATCATTTGCCCAATAATAAATGCTGGAAATGTAATGAGACTGAAGGTACCTTCTTTCACCTTTGGCAGACCTGCCCGAAGATTAAAGCTTTCTGGGAAATGATTTATAATGAAATCAAGAAAGTACTTAAATGTACTTTTCATAAGAAACCAGAGGCATTTCTTTTGGGTATGGTGGGCCAACCGGTGCCAAGGAGGGACAAGATCTTTTTTATGTATTCCACAACGGCAGCAAGGATTCTACTAGCAAAGTACTGGAAGACACAAGAGCTACCCACGCTGGAAGAATGGCAGGCGAAAGTGATCGACTTTATGGGACTGGCAGAAATGACCGGCAGAATCCGCGACCAGGAGAAAGAAACTATGGAGGAAGATTGGAAGAAGTTTAAAATATATCTTAAAAATCGCTATAAAATTGAGGAGTGTTAAAGTGTGAAGGGAAAGGAAGAGGTATAATTACAGCTATATTTATTCTTTTTGTTTTAATGTGATGTTGAAAAGGAGAATAAGTTTAAACTTTAATTGGCTAAAAGAGTTGCTGAAAAATTGTGAAACTAGGATGCAAAAAGGGGAAGGCATGGGGAAGTCCGAGAAAAGAGGCTTACGAAAAGGAGGTTAAGAAAGTAGGATTTATGTTTTTTGTGTGTGTCTGTTGTTGTATGTATTATTTAGTGTTGTTGTGCCGATAAAATTGGAAAATCAATAAAAAATTATTTTAAAAAAAATGGAATAGAATGAGGGGGGGGGGGGAAGATGGCAGCATGAGGCATGCACCCAGAGGACTACGGCGGCTAAAGCAGGGGTGGTCAACCTGCAGGGCACCGCAAAGCACCTTGATTTTGTTGTCAACCTTAGGCAGGAACAGGAAGGCCCTATGGGTCTAGCTATGAAAGGATCAAACCAATACACCTGTCTGCTCCACCAATCTGCAACAGAGAAGCAAAGCCACCCCAAGGCACAAGAGGCTGAATAAATGAAGGGAAGTCTGCACAGCTGTGCTACAGTCCAACTATAGCATTCTGGCATGTCGTCCCAAAAGCTTTTCCCATCAATGGGCTAAAGTACTTGGAACAGATCAAGACAACTTAAATTCAAATTGTTGTTCACTATGAACCTTTTAACCAGTCAATGTCTTCCAGCTTTACCTACATAAAAAGGAGTCAATGGGAAAGAAATCTGAATGGAAAAGAAGGTTTTTTACAAAAGCACGATAATAGCCCATGTGGAGGGAGATTGCTGGGGCACAGAAGGCCGCTCTATACGTAGAGAGAGAGAAATACCAGAGAAAAATGCACAGAAATCTATTCTTCGGCCATTTCAACTCTTCCTGCTAACCCCAGGGATGACTAGCACAAAAGGGAAAGTCATTCTTCACATTCCCATCAGTGCTTTAATCTCACAGGGCTTCGTTTGTGCCAGAGCCTAGCACCATAATTAGCTTTAAACACAAAATATGAGGCCTGGAATATGTGCCTCTGAGCATGTGCAGAATGCCTTCCCTACTCACAAAGCAGTTTCAGCCTGATCTCACAAATACAGGCTGAAGAAGCAAGACAACCAGGACAAATGGCAGCATCATTTCCAGGCTGGCTGAGCCACAGCAACTTTTCTAAATTAATTACAGCAGTGCTTCTCTGCAAAATTTCACTTAGCCCAAAGAACAGGTGCTAGGAATGAAAACACCTTTGGAGCCAGGTGCTTTGCCTGAAAAGTGGACTGGCCCTGCTACACCTAAAAATTTCAGCCTACAAACCATTTCAAATCCTGAACATGCTTCTTTCTGCAGCCTCCAAATACTATCAGGAGTGACACAACTTTTAATACTGTTTTTTTAACAGTACTGTGACATACTGACAAACTAAATTCTGCCTCAGTGTCTTAATTGTGCTATGTGCCAAAAAATGGCAGCCATTAACTGTATGTTTATGATGCGAACAAAGACGGCAATTTTGGTTTACGCAAGTAAAAAAGAAAGCTACAACTGTGTGCCCCATTTCCAACAGCTACTACAAATATCCTTCGGCAAATCATTTAACATTTTCATAAACTAAAAGGAAATTGCAGCAGCTCTACAGAGGACAGAAAAAAGCAGCAGCACAATCAAAATCTCTTTCATCTCAGATGCCATGCAGAAACTTCAAAAGGACCCCTTTGATCCATGTAGCATCTACATTTCCAAGCAATTCTATCTTTCAGTCTTTTTAACAGAACCTACAAAACCTATACAAGTTTACTTATAAGCAAACCCCCACCTGCCTCTGTGTAAAGCACCAAAGCATTTTTTCCAGCAAGGAAAAGAAAAACCAATTTGTACAGAGAATAAACAGTACCCAGGATTACTGTATAGTAAACTTGGAGACACTTGAAGTTGGCTGGATACTTCCTAAAATCATGCTTGTGCAATATTTCCCAACAGAAGCATTTTCTTTGATCTGGTTATCTCCTTTTAAAGCCAGCACACTAAATTAAGCCATTCCTTCCACACAGGAAAGATGCAGGGCAGATTAGACCTTCTTAACATATTCCAACCTATGTAGAGAACTAAATCTCTTGCTCCAGCTTCTATTGCTTGAACTACATATGCAACTGATCCACCTACATGGAGGAAGAGAGCTGGGATTGTCTACGGTGGTACCTCGGGTTAAGAACTTAATTCGTTCTGGAGGTCTGTTCTTAACCTGAAACTGTTCTTAAACTGAGGTACCACTTTAGCTAATGGGGCGTCCCGCTACCGCCGTCACGCGATTTCTGTTCTCATCCTGAAGCAAAGTTCTTAACCTGAGGTACTATTTCTGGGTTAGCGGAGTCTGTAACCTGAAGCGTCTGTAACCTGAGGTACCACTGTATTCATGATTCAGCACAGAAACACTTTTACAATATTTTGTTACGAGTAATTATACCAGCGTTCATTTGAAAAATTCGTTTTCAGGCAAAGAGAAGCTAAAGCACTTTCTAGACACCTTTTTTACTGTGAAGTTCTGAAATGCTGTTCTGCTGCTTCTGGCCTACAGTTTAAGTAGGCTGGTTCCTTCTGACTGCCACTCTCCGCAAATTGAAAAAGACTGGGATAGGATCAGTGCACAAAAACAGTTTGCATCTAAGTGGATCCCTGGCAGTGGATCTTCAGAGTAAAGCTACCAGGGAGTGACCCTGGGCCATTTTTCATTGCAAGCCACACGGTCTGCCACTGAGCTATGGCTCTTTCCCACCACAGAGGTACTAAATAACAGGGTTGAAATACCAGTAGCTGTGATTATACGCTAAGTATTGATCATGGCTTCCAAGCCTACAGTTGGTAACCATATATGGAACCCCCAAACACTGTGCTGTCATTCATACTTAAAAATATGTTTACAAACCTCATGGTGATGGTGCAAACTCTGGAAATATTGGCAACTGATTCAGCTACAAGCTCAAGGACCAGATAGTAACTAGGTAGAGCTTTCCTACAGTAAGAAGGAAGCTTTAAAACTCTAAAGCTAAGTAAAACATGCAAATTACATATGTGCAGAGTTAAATAATGCAAGTAAATTACAATATTATGTAACACAATAACTCACTTGTAAGTTGCAAGGTACGCTGGTTGTATTTACTGTGTGAGTTGCAGGCCCTAATAAGCTGACTACCTACCTAATTTTTAATTGTTTAAGTAGAGACTAATAATATTTAATAATCCCCCACATAATAGAAGCCATGACCATTCGACTCAGTTCATAGGGTAAGAACAGAGAGAAGCAAAAAGGCTATGAAAGGCAGCAGATTTGCATGTGGAACGCCTATCAACAGTAGATGGCTGCTAGCAATGAAACAGAGATGGGTAAGGATAAAATGTCAAGAATCACCCTAATGGGTCAGAGTAAGGATGTGCAGCCCAACATAATGTTTTCTACAGTGGGGGTATGAAGGGTACTCTCTTGTCCCACAGCAACTACACTTCAACAGTATAATGTGTCTTGACAAGAATGTACCATATAATCTAACCCCATGATTTGCTGAAAATTTAGGGGGGGGGGAGTACCCCACCACAAATAGTCCAATGGTGTCTGAGCATGCTCGGTGATTGCTAGAACAGAAGAAACACAAAACTCTGGAGGGATGGAAGGAAATGGGATATACTAAAAGCTGGCATGGCTGGCTCGTATCTTGATCCAGTATTTCACACTGCATTATTTTGTTGTTCCTAACTGAAGGGCAATCAAATGTCTGAGCCCTCCACCCCCAGGTTGCAGTTACTGTATAGCTCTTGACAATCCCTCAGGCCAAGTCTTTGTTTACCGAGTTGAGAAGACAATTGTGTTCCTTTAAGATACCACAGTCTAGCAGTATACGTTCAGAGTGTGGTTACTTTGGAGAGCTTAAAATGAATTCCATCCACATCACAGCCAAATTTGCTAACCTATTTGCATCCAAGATATGACCAGATTAGATTCTAAGTTTAAATTTAAAACAGGCCAAATGAAAGGGCTCTTTGATTATGTTTACTTGCTGGATGCTTGAAGGCTCCGAGCCTCAATCTGGTTCTAGCTGACAGCAACGAAGGCCAAAAAAAGTAAAGTTATTTCTAAGCTGGGAGTGAAGAACCTGGGTCCTCTAGGACATGGCTGGGCTAGAATCAACACTGACCATTGCCCATGATGGGAGTTGGAAAAAACACCTGGAGGACCAGAGGCTCCCCACCCTTGCCCCAAACTATAGTTAAGATTAGCCACAATGTGTCTAGGTTCAGACAAAATAATTAACCATGGTGAATTAAAAATGAAAACAAGGACTCCTGTTTAGCCATTATGCTCTCACCCACTGGAGCAAATTAAGAACTACATTTTCAAAAAAAAAACACAACAAAAAAAAAAACAGATGCACAAACATCAAACCTCCTCCTCATTGCCATACTGGAGGAGAGGGAAAGATGCACGAGTTCAAGACTTATGCATATTCAGTGGTACCTCGGGTTACAAACACCTCAGGTTACAAACACTTCAGGTTACAGACTCCCCTAACCCGGAAGTAGTACCTCGGGTTAATAACTTTACCTCAGGATGAGAACAGAAATCGCACGGTGGCAGCGGGAGGCTAAAGTGGTACCTCAGGTTAAGAACGGACCTCCGGAAAGAATTAAGTTCATAACCAGAGGTACCACCGTAACACTAAACCATAGTTTACTGTTACATCCAACTAGTGCTGCCTACTTCCTTCTGTCTCTAGCCCGAGTGCACCAACATATTTGGTGGTGGTAGAGTTGTTCAGCAGTTGGAATGTTTTATGAATAAGCCATAACACCTCAGCAACCAAGTTCAAGTCTTGAGATGTCTCATTTCTATGTCCTGTACTGAAGCTAGAGCTCTCACACTAACAGTGGCGAAGGAGGGGGATCAAAAGCTGCCAGCTAGTATTTATCCAAGTTTTTTCTTCTGCTGCTCAGTTTACTTGAGGGTGGCAGGGGGGAGATTGGGCAAAACCACTATTCTTCTGCAAAGCTGTATAGAATCATAAAATGGCAGAGCTGGAAGGGATGCTAAAGGGTCATCTAGTCCAAATCCCTTCAATGCAGGATCACAGCTAAGGAAACCTTGAACGCTGGCCATCAAACCTCTGTTTATAAACCTCAGAAGAAGGATAATCCACCACCTTCTGATGAACGAGGTACTAGATTAAGCAGCCTGCAATTTTATTCTATGTCGACAGAAAGTACACTGCACCAGAAGATGTCCAATTCTGGCTTTGATTTCAGAAACAAACATACAGATACTAGGATAACAAACTACTCACCCTGAAGAGGCAAATGTTCTGCACACATCCAAAAGGAATAAATGATTTAAGTAATAATATATCCATACAGTTTGCTTTATTCTAGTTCTCATGATTTGCAAGTGCTGGTTAATCCTTTTAACAAACTAGCTCAAGTGTTCCAGTGTACTTAATGTGCTTCAGTTCTCCAGTTTCCAACATTTGTCTGACAGAACACTGAATGGATTCTTCACTAAATATTAACAGCTGGGGTTACTTGCCTTATGGTGCTGGAGGGATGCATTCTATTGTGAAAAACTGGGATGACTGTGTTATTTTTAAGTTGCAGTGTTTAAAGTATGAATCAAGTCGCACCTTCAGTTCAGAAGAGAAGCTATCAGTCACTGCATCCTAGGACAGAATGCAAGAGTGAAGCAGGGAAGGCAATGATGAACACTTGAGCATAACAGCAGAGGTTTATATCCCGTTATCAGACTGCCAGAGGGAGATTAGCCTACTGTTTAAAATAGATAGGGATAAAAACAGAGTTCTGTTAACTTATGGCATTTCCATCACACCTTTAGCCAGATAACTTCAATGTGATTTACAAGGTTACATACTAAAATTTAATAAAATCAACACGGCAAAACACTGGAAGCAGGAATTAAAAGCCCAAATAAAGAGAGCATGAAGGCAATTACAGTGGGACCTCGGGTTACATACGCTTCAGGTTACAGACTCTGCTAACCCAGAAATATTACCTCGGGTTAAGAACTTTGCTTCAGGATGAGAACAGAAATCGTTCAGCGGTGGTGCAGTGGCAGCAGGAGGCTCCATTAGCTAAAGTGGTGCTTCAGGTTAAGAACAGTTTCAGGTTAAGAACGGACCTCCAGAACAAATTAAGTACTTAACCTGAGGTACCACTGTAAAAGGACCTCCATACTACAAAAAGTGTGAAAGGACCAGGTGGTCTTTGCTGTGCACCTAAAAAACAAAAGCAAAAAAGCTACCAGGTAAAGATGTTTTGAAGAAAGTTCTATGATTTGGATGTTAGCACCAAAGTGGCACTCTCCCAAATCTGAGCCAACTCTTAATCTCCTAGCAGAGAGACATGCAGGGAAGGAAGGCTTCTGAATGACCCAATAATGAACAAGGTAGTATTACACATACATCATCATATCTTTAGGTGCAAGGCAAAAATATTTCTCTATCTATAACCAAGCCTTTGGCTGATTTAACATTCTATGGCCTTTTCAATGTTTTTGTGGGAGCCCCTGGACATCCTGCTCAGTTCCCATCTAAACTGACATCTCATTAGGTACTGCCCACAAAATGTAACATTGCAAACTGATTTAGTTCATTTTTTGAAAATTACAAAAATCAAAGAGAAAAAGAAACTGACAAATCATTTTGACAAACCCCCTTAATAAACTATAGCCTGCCAGGCTTTCACATAATATTTAATGCTAAACACTTGAACTACTAGTAAATGAAATCTATAATTAGTTTTAAAAAATAGAGAGAAAGAGTCATTTAACTTTTAGAAACCAATTACTCTGACTATAGTCAAAGCTGCTTTTCTAAGAGACTCCAGCTTCCTTTCGAAGTATTTAAATCCCTAAATATTTAACCTTTATTGCCTGGGAAGGCAATAAACAGTTTTTTAGAACCAATTACACACAACACAATGAAATTGTCATTTTGAAAAGCTACCTTTCAGCCACTTATGTTACAATCCACCTTGACAGCAGCAGACTATAAAAAGCCAAAGCCCCTGATCACAGGTAAACAGAAGTGTGTTAATCATTTATCATTTGACTTCATCATCTCTACATGATTCCTATAAAGGTAGGTCATTTTAGTGCCTTTTTAAAAAAAAGGGGGGGGGGGACAAAGGCAGAGAGCATGGAACTTGCATAATGCCCCTGCAAACTGGTTCTTCCATGTACCCACACCGGCACTTAGTATAAATCCTGAATGCTAAATTGCAGTTCAGCAGTGACAAACCAGGAACCCTGTACACTAGCAACAGACATACTAGACAATAGGACATGATTTAAAGAGTCCCCAAACACTTAATGCACATCACTGTTCTGTGATTTCAAACAAGACACCCTTGAGCTGGTTTATGAAATCAGGATGTCCACAGTTCAAATCTTGCCTTGACTCACAAGGTGGCCTTAGACAAAACTATTCCCTAAGATCCTCAAAAAACAGTGGTACCTCGGGTTACATACGCTTCAGGTTACAGACTCTGCTAACGCAGAAATAGTACCTCGGGTTAAGAACTTTGCTTCAGGATGAGAACAGAAATCGTGCTCCGGCGGCGAGGTGGCAGCAGGAGGCCCCATTAGCTAAAGTGGTGCTTCAGGTTAAGAACAGTTTCAGGTTAAGAACGGACCTCCGGAACGAATTAAGTACTTAACCCGAGGTACCACTGTATGAGGATACTATTAACTTTCCAGAGTTGTTGCAAGGATTACCTACAGAGTGACACATGAAGTGCTTTTAACACTCAAGAGCAATATGCAAGCGATTGACATAATTATGGCACTGCCTATAGCCAATGCTTTTTTTCCTAAAAAAAAGTTTAGGGGCACTCTCATTTTCCTACTCATATTGAAATACTGCACCTCAATGAGGTCAAACTTAGATTTACAAAATGTTTAGGGGTATGTTTACCCCTGCGTCCCTCCAGAAAAAAGCACTGCCTATACTGTAGTTCTACAGGCTACAAGAAGTAGATCCACAGAGCGAGAGTGGGGTGGGGTAGGTCTGCCATGCTGTACAGTGAGGAATACCAACTGCATGCAGCTCACATTTCGACCAGTTTGCTGGGTTTATCTAATGTAACTGCAGACAATTTAATTTAATAAATGTAACTTAAATTGCAAAACACAACAAGGGTCAGATGAAGAACTAGAACTATTATTGGCAGGGAGTGAGGTATAAAGGAAGATCAAACCACAGACCTTTTACTAGGCAAATATCGGCAACCACTTCCCCACAGATGGCTGTGGCTAAGGCTCATATTACTCCAGATTAGTTTAGATGAATATGTCTGGGTGTAAATCCAGCCAAGGTTATCTTGTGGACAGGGGCTTGGGTTCAAATCCCAACCTCAGCTATTAACTCAGCGGGTGGTTTTGAACAAGTAACTCTTCCATGTCTGCAAAACGAGAACAATGGTTGCCCCAAATTGCTCTTACGGCAATGCATAAGAGACTTAAAAAATGTCTTACAATATTTAAGCGAAAAACCACTGTTTATAATCAATTCCAGCATATGTTATTGTAATCTGAGTACCGGTTTTACACTGCACATTTTGCTCCTGTAGCACATTACTCTTGGGCTCAATCAACATTGCAGGTTAGCAATCCCAACACTGCTTTTGTTATCGTGGTACTTCATATGCTTTCAGAATTCAGAAAGCAAAGGAAAGTCAAAAGGTAAGCAACAACAGCACTTTTAAAAAATAAATAATCCATATTCTAAAAAACTGAACTTCTAATGGAATTTCTTCAAGATATCATGAAACTATTTATTTCACAATAACTACTGAAATATATGTTTTAGAAAGCCAGAGGTCAGGGTTTTTTTATTTTTAAAAAAGACACCATTCTCATCCAGTAACAAAGGCCTGCACAAAATAGGTTGCAATTTTTTTAAAAAAACACACATACACAACATGGATACTAAACACAAATCCATAAAAGACTACACTCTCTTTATCTGGTCCTGGCAATGCTGTGTTATCAGGTGACTTAAGGATGGTCAGTTTGTGAAAAACAAGGAAATGCCACAAAAGGAATTTTGTTTGCTTGTTTCTAGGAGCGTTTTTGCAAACAATGGAAAGAAACATTTACAGCCCGATGAAGGCAGACAGCTCTGTCCTGAAACAGCAAGAAAGAACAGAAGAACCCACCAAACTCACTTTACTGCAGAAGAAAACTTGATCTGATGTATAGATGTCATGGACTGGTTGAATGCAGAGGAGCGGTATGAGGCAGCAGCTGGGGAACCCCCAAGGAAAGAAGGCTCAAACCCCGGGAATTAGTGGGGGGGGACAACACTGAGTGGAGGGACACGGGTGGCACTGTGGGTTAAACCACAGAGCCTACGACTTGCCAATCAGAAGGTCAGCGGTTTGAATCCCCGCGATGGGGTGAGCTCCCGTTACTCGGTCCCTGCTCCTGCCAACCTAGCAGTTCGAAAGCACGTCAAAGTGCAAGTAGACAAATAGGTACTGCTGTGGTGGGAAGGTAAACAGCGTTTCCATGTGCTGCTCTGGTTCACTAGAAGCGGCTTAGTCATGCTGGTCACATGACCCGGAAGGTGTACACTGGCTCCCTCGGCCAATAAAGCAAGATGAGCGCCACAACCCCAGAGTTGGTCATGACTGGACCTAATGGTCAGGGGTCCCTTTACCTTTAACACTGAATGGTCATGACTCCCAGAACAAGGAGAGGCATGAAATAGGCAGAGCAAAGACGGGCAAGACAAAGGAGCCTCAAATTGCCTGGAAAGAAACAGAGGGAGACTTCGGGAGCTGTGTGAAGGCTGTACCCTCTAGGCCTAGCTTCCTGAGCTGTCTTGTTTCTTATAAAAAAATTAACTTCACCAAAGCCATGTAAGCTACTGATAACCTGCTCCTGGCACCCGTTCCTGTCAATAGACACCAAAGCTCCTTTAATGCTATCCATTAGTTGTCAACCAACTACAACTGATGATGCTCAGATATCCATTTTTGCCAACGAAAGAGCAAGAACTGCCTTATTCTCTCAGCCAAGCTAAGCCGCTTTGTTCATGTTCTACGTTCATTGTGTATGTTTACCTACAGCACCAACCTTCAACTGGTGGGCTGGAACCTAGGTTGGGTCTCAAGAGTAGCACTACCATACAAGATAAATGACGAAGAAGTGGATCTCCAAATGCGTATTTGGACTAAAAGTGGATCCCAGGTCTGGAAAGCTAGAGTACCCCAGATGATCAGACAGCACCTACAGTCCCATATTATGGTATCAGCACACAGACATGCTGCAAAACTAGCACACTCAACATTCAGAGCAGTCTGCACCTATTGAAGTGATAAGAAAGCCTTTGTGATGTGCTAAGAGGACAAGGGGACAAGTGAGGAGATAAAATGTTGGCAGTCCTGTCACCATAAAAGGAAAACAGATGAAACTGAGAGCAAGCCAAAGAATCAAGAGAGGCTAAGTGCGAATTGCATACCAGAAGTCCAGACTCTTTATTCTTGCCTTAACCCTATGAAGTCAGTATTGAGTTTTTGTTTTAAGCGAAGAGACTAACATCGAAGACCACGGCACATATTGCATAACAGCAAATCTTGACTTTGCCTCCAAGCGTACACATTCAACCATGTATTGGAAGCAATCCTGGCTCTACAATGATAGTATTCAATTGATTTGCATGGTCAGCCCATCTCACCCATTTACCAAACATTGTGCATGGGGTATGATTAATTTCCCCCCAGAATCACATAGCAGGCAGGTCAACTCACTCGGTCTTGTTTCTTTCTCAGGTGCAAGCAATGTGTTCTATACAACTGCATGTAATGAAGACCTGATGGCTTTTTAAAGAAAAACTGCTTCTGGTGGGGCATTCAGGAACAGAAATGCTGTGGGGGAACTTAATTCATAATCCCTCCCCAAATGGCTCTCCCAACCCTATACAAAGGGTTTCAAATGCATATTTTAAGGACATATACATGCTTCCAAGCAGGGCTCCATTATCCCCAGCCCTCTTCCCACCACAGCCAAACCTGAACTGCCTTCTCTGAAGCCAGGAACACAATTAGATAACATCCTCCATTAACCTGGCTGCTGGCAACAAAGATGAATTCACACACGTTCTCTCCCTGCCACATAACCACTGTAAACCAAGTAGCACTGCAATTACTCAGAATGGCACAAACAAACCATTATTTTTATTTCAAAGACCACAAGCACAACAAACGTACATATATATATATATATATATATATATTGAAAAGGGCCTGTATATAAAACAAATATCATACAAGACAAATCACTCAGTGTTAGTTCAGCGACTGATAGAGATTTAAAAGGCCTAACATGCTTTTTGTACGCTCAAACAAGCAATATTCACTGTTTGCAATGAAATCATACTCAAGCTACCTGAAGCATGAACCTGCAATACAAAATTCCAACCTGGAGTTTACATTGACATTGAAGTAATCACTTAGCTTACGATGTCTGACTAGTCCAGACTATGTGTTGAACTGAGCAATTAAAAACTATCCAATTCGTTTCAATTAGGAATTAAAGGACAATTAAAAAGGCATCTGTATCTAAAATTATATTTAGAACAACGCAGCTTATTCTTTCTTGAAGACATGCTTTACAGATAAATGAAGATTATTTAAATCTTTAAAAGACCTATTTGGTGGAACTTGTTTTCCCTGTTTCCCTGCTTTTACTTCTGCTCCAGGAATATCAGATTTAAAAAGCCAAACAGGTTGTTGAACCTCATAATTCATATATTTTTTGGGGGGGGGAGAGTCCAAATGATTACAGAAAGGTTCTGCTCAATGATCAGCAATGGGGGCGGGGGAGAGTGCAGAGGAATATGAATTATGCTTCTAATTGGTTTGTAAAACTGTCATTCTGCATACAGTTCCTGCCCTAACATAGCACCACCTTAAAAACTTCCAAACCCAAAGTTCCACCCCTGTCACCTCAGTCCTCAACACCCCCTACAAATGCTAGATGCTGCCAAACCATAAATTTTGTGTCCAGGATGAAGTACCTCAAATGTAAACACATCTACTTTATTCATACTACAAGTGTGGAGAACTTTTGAAGTACAGAAACTTTAGTCCTCCTATGCGCAAAAAAAATTAGCATTTGTGATTTAAAAAACTGGTATCCTTCAACCCTATCAAATGATACTCAAGGAAGCTTAGATTTAAAGATTAATAATAAAATGAATACTGTAAAATAAACCACCTCAAATGAAAATAAAAAAATGAAGTGTTTCTATTGTGAAACTCCAATTAAACAAACCAGTAAAAGTTTTTCAGTATCACACAACAAATTCCTGCACACACCAGTAAGGAGAATGTTTATCCAAATTGTGAAGGTCATTCACAAACCAGCTCAACCTCAACAACAAAAATCCCTGTCTCCCACCTTCTTACTTTATTTCCTTCCTTCCCTTCAGTGGGCAGGTGGGTGAGTTGAATTGCACTTTTTCCCTTCCAGAGATTTAAAGGCAAAATAATCAGAACTGACCTTCTGGATGCTACTGGTTCCTTGTTTCTGTTCAGAAAGCCACAGCCTGCATTCCACTGCAACAACTTTTCTACTGTATTGTTGAGTGACTTCACTATAAATATCTTTTAACACATTTAAAATGTGTGGGTGATGAAATTCAATAGCCAAAAAAATGAGTAACAAAGATTGTTACTGTAAGGAGAGAGCTATGTAGAGCTGAAGCAGCAAAAGTCAGGAAGAGAAGCTCTTTTGAGAAGGCTGTTCTATCTACACACAGGGCATCAACAGAATAAAAAGCGGGGGATCCAATTTCCTCACAATTCCCTACCTAACACAATCCAAAGTCATCCCCTTTGGGGCTGAACCATCTCCCACAAGATGACACATTTTGCCAGAATAACCCTCCCACACAGAACAAAGGCCTTGAATGACACTGTCCATGCAGATTACAGCTGAGAACAGCATTTCAAAGCAAACAGAACTCTGTCTCCTGGTCATACAGTACAACAGACTAGCTATTTTGGTTAATCCAGGTTAAACCCACTTCAGGAAATATACTAGTGAATTCAATTAGAATTCACTTCATGCCATTCACCTGGAAGGAAATGCACATTTATTCTAAGGCAGAGAGTGATCCTATTGCTCATTCACATGGAGTCTCTAATAAATCTGTATAGATTAGCCATTGTGCTAAGCAAAGTCAAAGGAGCCTCTCCCAGACAGTGCTGGGAAAATATTTTGAATTCCTAGATACCAACCTGCTTTAGGGATTTCAATTAGAATTGCCCACATTCTGCCACTGAAATCATAAGCAAACTGCTTTCTTTTTAATATCTATATAGTCTCAGGATACCAAATTTTGTACTTTGTACCTGTGACCTGCAATACACACAGATTGTCTACTGGCTGTACTGGGATACTAAAAGGTTTTACATCATGGGGACTTTCTGTTCTTCTGGTATTATACCCATGATGAGCATATCATTAAACACTGCATGAATGCTATCTAAACAAGTTAGCAGTCAGTTCCAGACATTCAATCACTCACAAAGATCAGAAACCCTTTCCCACACATTCAACCTAATCTTACACATGCTTACAGTCAGAACCAAGTCCCACTGGTTTCAGAGGGATTATTTCCCAAGCAAGTGTGTGTAAGTTTGCAGCCACAGGCATGCACTGAAGGCACTGGAGAAAACCCACTCTTTTATAGTGACTTCAGCTGTGAGCTTAACACAAGTGATTAGAAGGTAACAACGCAGCCTTGCATTTAGCAACTAGGCTTGTTGTTGTTGGCATCCGTCTGTCTCAACAAACAATGGAGTGTGCCTCCGAAGGTGAAGTCAAAGCTGAGTTAGCAGCACCAAAGTGACCTCCCTGGGGTGCAACCCTGAGCAGTGTGTATGGAGGTCCTGGGCTGCCCAGATGACAAGACCTCTCTCTCAGCTTCACTGACGTGGTCCAAAGGAAAGCAGAGTAATACGTTTGGCACCAGTTTGGCTGCAGGAGTTGCTGGAAGGAGACATATAAGGCACTATGGAGTTTTAAGGACTCCAGATTTTTGTAAGCTTTACTCCTTAGCCTTCTCCTGAATATATCTCACAACCAGCCTAGAAGCCATGACAAATCTAGACAGCATCGTAAAAAGCAGAGACATCACCTTGCCAACAAAGGTCTGTATAGTTAAAGCTATGGTTTTCCCAGTAGTGATGTATGGAAGTGAGAGCTGGACCATAAAGAAGGCTGATCGCTGAAGAATAGATGCTTTTGAATTATGGTGCTGGAGGAGACTCTTGAGAGTCCCATGGACTGCAAGAAGATCAAACCTATCCATTCTTAAGGAAATCAGCCCTGAGTGCTAACTGGAAGGACAGATCGTGAAGCTGAGGCTCCAATACTTTGGCCACCTCATGAGAAGAGAAGACTCTCTGGAAAAGACCCTGATGCTGGGAAAGATGGAGGGCACAAGGAGAAGGGGACGACAGAGGACGAGATGGTTGGACAGTGTTCTCGAAGCTACAAACATGAGTCTGACCAAACTGCGGGAGGCAGTGAAAGACAGGAGTGCCTGGTGTGCTGTGGTCCATGGGGTCACAAAGAGTCGGAAACGACTAAACAACAACCACCTCAGGCAGTTCTCCTAATTTACATGCTGTCTTTGGAAAAACTATCATTCGGCTCTATTCCTTCTCTGCCATCCTGTTTGATAGAAGACAAAAGGGTTGTTCCCAATGAAGGTGTCTATTCGTACAAGTGCAACAGAGCCTTTCCCTCCCTCCTGCACTCCCCAAATCTGCCTCAGAAGCTTGGGGATTGAAAGGAAGTTCCATTACACAAGCAAAGTCCTTGTGCAGACAAGATGGCTTCACAGGATACAACCCAGGGTTTTAAGTAGCCTGCCAAGACTTCCCTTTCTCATGGATAGCAAGAAATACAGGCTGCTAATCTCTTAGGCTAGTAAAAACATTTCATGTTAGTAACTTTTGTGGACTTAAAATATACAAGCATACAGAAAAAGCTAGCACATTTGTGTTAAATTAATTTGAATACAGTGCTAACTCATCCTCTGTGCTGCACAAAAGTCACCCTCAGGCAGCTCCAAATCTTTGCAGCTCCAAACCTCCTTGTTCTCGGACAGTCACCTCCTCACCTCTCACTTTCCCATTAGAGTCTCATGCTCTACTGACTGAGCTATCTCAATACTAAACCCTATAGATCTGGAACTCAATGGATCCGTCTTCAGAAATAGAAACCAGAGCATTCATATTCAGCAGATAAACAGGGTGAATTTGCACTTAAAAAACAACAACCGAGGATGCTATTGTGAGAAAAACCCACCACAAAACATTCTAATTTACCCTACCAATGTACTTTGTGGGCAACTTGTCTCAGGTTGCAATCCTACACTTACACAGGAGTAAGTCCCACTGAATCAAAGAGGGGCAGTAGTTCACTGGTACAGCATCTGCTTTGCATGGAGAAAGTCCCAAATTTCAACCCCCAGCATCTTCATATAGGGCTGGAAGAGATCTCTGTTAGAAATCAATTCAGTTCATTGTCGATCACCTTAAATAAAATTGGTACACAGTTCCCTGTTGCCATTAATTTTCACACGCCCAGGTACACAAGAGCAGGTTTTTAAGAACAACGCAATCGTCACACTGTTGAGTTGGTGACAGTTCATTTGGGTTCTGCACAGAGATTTTGACTCTGGCTCAGCTTAGGTTCCACATTTCTCTTCCTAGTTGAGCCCACTAACTGCTGCTCCACACCAACTCCCTCTCCCCTGGAGTCCCATCAAAATCAAAGCCAGAGGGTCTTCCATAGGTGACATTTCCACCTGGAAAGGCAATTTGCTAAAGTCAATGTGGTTATTTTAATAGACTTTTCAACATTAGATGTCTCTCTGAACTGGTTTGCCGTGGGAAGAAAAAAACAGTTTTTAAAGGTGGAATGGCAGAAAAGAAAAAGGAAAAAATATAAATCTGATCATTTTTATATATAGAAGTCTATATTGTGTAAGTGGGGTGGGTCTAACACGTGCACTTACAGATTGTCCTCAGCAGCAACTGGAAGAGAAAGAGTAAATATTTTTCATGTAAATCCTAAACTCATTAGTGACACAGACCTTGCTACAAGCAGAATCCCCAGAGTCCTTCCTCACGCTTTCATGTTCAGACACTTTTGCAGAAACAATTGTAGAAAAAGAAAGAAGATAGCAGTGAAGCACCCACTGACATACACTCCATCACTTGTTTTTGCAGCTCTGAATCTTAATGAGTATCTTCATTGCTTATTTCTGCTGTACTTCTAGAAGATCTCCCAAATCAACATAAGCCTGTATTTTGATAGGCTCACTACTGCCCTAAAGGCTAAGAAGAGCCAATGTTCAACATAATTGCAGGTTTCGTGCTTTTCTTCTTCTGAGCTTATCTCTATACAGAGCAACAGTCAAGAAACACTCTCCATTCTTAAAGGAAGCTTGAAATCTGTGCAGATGTTCAGGGTGTCTACCTGGCATACCTCTGGTCAACAATCAAATTTTCGTCTACAGTTCCAGTGTCCTATATTAGCCAATAAAATTGTAGGCAGATGGTGTGGCAGATGAGTGTAAAATATAATTTCAAAGTGCAGCCTAAAGAATACTCATATACTGTACTAAACATTAATGTTTTCCAGATTATGCATACAGTAGAATATTTGAAAGCCACATAAAGCAAGGATAAAAGTCCTGCTGAATTCACGGAGTTATGCCAAGATGCACATCACCTAAAATTATAGACCCATATTAAGAAGGAAGTGAAAAGCTGGTATTTACAAGTAAGCTTGAATGCAAACCCTAATTCAAAAATAAATTCTGTATAACCTTTTTCCTGACAATATTCCCTCTCCATAAACAAGTCCAAAGCATAAAGCATTTGTCAGAACTGTCTAACAAATGTGATTAATCCATACAATTTAGCTTCTTATTTTTTTTGCAGTGTTTACAAACAATCGCCAAAACCTATTAGAATGACACCACTATAGCCATAAATTCTCCAAAACAATGAGTCAAGTGTGTTATGACAAACAAATCTTACATAATACGGTGGATATTTCTGCTCCTACAGTTGCTTATTATGAGAGGAGTGTACGGACACAGGGACCTGATCAAGAAAAGGTTTTGTAAGCACTTCCTGACCTCATGCATTCAACCGAACTTGGCCCAAAATATCCAAATAAGGTGATTCTATTGTACCTAGTTACATTGGCTACTATCTTAAGAGAAAGTAAATATATTTCAATGTCTATGCATCTTCAAAACCAACACAGAAATATTAGCACAAGGATTGAATCTGCACTCCTGAAGCAGTGTAATTTTGCACAAACTTACTTTGAAGTACGAAGAACCTTTAGATCCATCACTGAACCCAGCTGATTTATATACTGTTTGAAGGAGACTCTGCCAACTCCTATTCTGTTCCACATTTAGCTTTTGAAAACAAGTGTCCTGATTATGTAAGACCCCACAGTGCCTACTATTTTAACCTTACATTTTGAACCCTAAGGGAGAGATTTGTTACGAGTGTGTGTGTTGACATTTTGCAACTCTTAGCAGCTATGCAAAAGTAGGTGAAAAGGCAAAAGGAGCCAACAGCGAGTCAAAGCACTGATTTTCATGTTTAAGACTAACAAAGCCAGCTAATATAAAGCCAAGTCTCCAGATGTTCACCATTTTAGTGTCGAGATTAGCTTGGAAGCTGAAAAAAATCATAGAGATTCAACAACCTTCTTTTCTTAAGAACTGTGGTTGGCTGGTGATTAACCTTAAGTCTGTGTCAAATACCATCTTCTCACTTGCTTTTCTAATTGAGTAACGATTCAGAAGTCTTAACATGTTCAGGACTTGTTCACAAATTTCATTCCAGACAGTGGTTACATCTGCCATGTTACCTAAACCATAATCAGCAGCATTCTTGTGTTAGTGAAGTCAGTGGCTTCTTTCCAACGCATAGTTCTGTAATCACTACCGCAGATAAACAATATTGACCATGTCTATGACAAAAATCTATGTAGAAGCCTCAAAGTTTTTGACGGAGCTGCCCAACTGTCACAGAAGAAGGGGTGGGCAGGTAGAGGAGTCATTTTTTTCTACAGTAGGGATGGAGAACATATGTTGCTGGACTACAACTCCCATCATCCCTGGCCATGATGGCTGGGGCTTCTGGGAGTTGGAGTCCAACAACATCAGCAGGGCCACAAGTTCTCCATCCCTGTTCTAGAGAGAGGCACAACAGACAGAAGTGTCTAGAAAAGGAGAGGGAAGCACAAGAAGCATTAGCTAAGCAAACTAGAGGAATGGGGAGAAAAACTAGGAAAAAGAACTGTCTAAATAGACATTTGAACACAGGCAAAGGCAGAAGTGAGAAGCTGTGAGAAAAGGCCTCCTCTGTGGCCAGGTTATAGAACATTTTATATTTATTTTATGGAACACCTTACCTCATGAAATCCATGTACCCCTGCTTTCACTTTTTCTTGTAATCTGGTTAAAAATGTATTCCAATGGGCATTTGACCTGCTAGTTCGGCCTTCCAGACTTTTTTGGGACTACAACTCCCATCATCCCTGACCAGTGGTCCTGTTAGCTAGGGATGATGGGAGATGTAGTCCCAAAACATCTGGAGGGCTGAGTTTGCCTATGCCAGCCTTGTACCATTGCTTGGTGTTACCGTTATAAGCAACCCTGAGCAATGCAAATCCTTTGGAAGGGTGGGAGGGATATACATTTTCTTAATAAATATAATAGTAAACAGATCGCTTACCGACTAGCAATAACTTGTCAAATAACTAGCTACAGGTCTTTATATATTATCAATAAACCTCGGGAAATAGGAGGCAGAGTTTATTATCCTTGGGTTAGATAAACTCATTTTGTAGTCCCATGGGGCAGGAAAACGGGAGAAAATTGTTCCATATTCCTGGTAAGATGCCATCAATTAATTGAATGAGCTAAGAGTTGCAACCTTCATCAGAAGAGTAAGCAAACTGATACACTGGAGGTGCATAATGTTTAAAATTAAAGCTACATGCCCAGAAGCTATGCTCAGGAACCTGTGCACAAGTTCACACTAAACACTTTGGCTAAGACCTAGGAGCCAGGACCTACCTGATTAAAATCCTGAAGAACAGATTGAGAGGATTAACATAATTAACACAAAATGCATATGTGTGCCTAGGTAAAAGTACGCATTTACTAATGACATCTTCACCCTCCAGCTATTCTATGCCCAGATTTTTACAGTGGAAAGTCTGAAATTACTTTTATGACGTCCATATAACCAGACACTTGCCTACTTGCTGCAGCTTGCAACCACAACAATTAAGTGTATCTGTAATGTGGGTTTTAAAGAAGAAAAGTGTGCCAAGCAAGGGAAGCATGAATTCCATTTCTATGTGCACTAACTTGGAAGCAAGTATAATTGAACATGGTGGGATTTCCTTCTGGAGAAAACATGCAAAGGGTTGGGCTGTAAGTGAACGAGACCCCTTCCCCCAGCATGTTAAGAGGGGGGTTTAACCCTCCATCCTTCAAATGCCCTTTAAATGTGCTCCTGCCCAGAAAGACAGAATGCAGAATCAATGTCTCTACAGGTGTTGTGCAGCAGAACAACTCCCCCTGCAATCTATTATTAGCAACCTCCCAAGTTTCTTGCTAGGCATATCTCAAATGGAAAGGAAATCCAGTAGGCTGCAACCTGCTAGACCCAACAGCTGTTCTTTTACAAAGGAAACTGTTCTGGCTACCTCAAGCTGTCTCCTTGGGCCTAGTTCTTATGATCAGCAGGTGGTTAAACCTACTGCGTGTTCAGACCCAGAAACCTTCCCCCTAAATAAATTCACACTTGACTCAAATTTTGGTTTTGGTTTTTGGCAGAATTTAGGCCACAACTTTATTACCGTATTTTTCGCCCCATAAGACGCACTTTTTCCCCTCCAAAAATGAAGGGGAAATCTGGGTGCGTCCTATGGGGCGAATGCAGGCTTTCGCTGAAGCTTGGAGAGCGAGAGGGGTGGGTGCGCACCGACCCCTCTCGCTCTCCAGGCTTCAGGAAGACATCCGCAGCCTGGGCAGCCCTGCAGGAGGTCAGGCAGGGATGTCTAGGCTGCGGATAGCAGCCTGTTTCCTGGAGCGTCGGGCGCCCTGAAAGCAGAGCGCCCGGCGCTTCGGGAGCACATCCGCAGCCTGGGCAGCCCTGCAGGAGGTCCGGCAGGGCTGTCTAGGCTGCGGATAGCAGCCTGCTTCCCGGAGTGTCGGGCGCCCTGAAAGCAGAGCGCCCGGCGCTTCGGGAGCGCATCCGCAGCCTGGGCAGCCCTGCAGGAGGTCCGGCAGGGATGTCTAGGCTGCGGATAGCAGCCTGCTTCCCGGAGCGTTGGGCGCCCTGAAAGCAGAGCGCCCGGCGCTTCGGGAGCTCATCCGCAGCCCGGGCAGCCCTGCAGGAGGTCCAGCAGGGCTGTCTAGGCTGCGGATAGCAGCCTGCTTCCCGGAGCGTCGGGCGCCCTGAACAGAGCGCTCCGCGCGCCGGACAGACATCCGCAGCGTGGGGAGCCCTGTAGGGGTTCCCCGCAGGGTTCCCCATGCTGCGGATAGCAGCCTGCCTCCCAGCGGGTAGGGCGCCCTGAAGCAGAGCGCCCCGCGCGCCGGACAGACATCCGCAGCGTGGGGAGTCCTGCAGGGGTTCCCCGCAGGGTTCCCCACGCTGCGGATAGCAGCCTGCCTCCCGGCGGGTGGGGCGCCCTGAAGCAGAGCGCCCCGCGCGCCGGACAGACATCCGCAGCGTGGGGAGCCCTGCAGGGGTTCCCCACAGGGCTCCCCACGCTGCAGATAGCAGCCTGCTGCCTGAGGCAGACATCGGCCAGCCCCACAAGCTCAGGGAGGTGCAGCGCCCTTCCTCGACCTGGTTTGGTTTCCCCGACCTGCTTTTAGGGGGGAAATAAAGGGGAAATTTTTTTCCTTTATTTCCCCCCAAAAAAACTAGGTGCGTCCTATGGGACGGAGCGTCCTATGGGACGAAAAATACGGTAATTACAGCAAGTGACTGGTTGCATAGGCTCTGATTTGACTAGCTCCCTGCTATGCAGGTAGCACTGACTCAGGGTTCCAGCATAGGTCAGCCAAAGGTGAACACCTGGATAAGTGGAAAGCCGGGAATGGGCTAACTCCGCCACCCAAATGTCCCCCTCGACTCAGGCACAGGCACCATCTCCTCTCAGGGGTTGACCAAACCATTGAGTCCCTGGATTCCTTTAATGGAATACCCTTCAAATATGGATGGCGAGAGCGTTCTCCCATCCCTATCACCTGAACCAGAGCCTATCCGCAACCTTACAAGTTGTGACGATTTGCTTCGCGGCAGGCGAAACCCAAATGGCAACAGCCAATCAGCTAAGTGGATCCCTGCCGTGCCCCTGTCCCAATGACAGACAACACACGATGGCATAGCAAGGTCAAGCGCAAAGCTCCAAAAGTAGGGAGAGGTGGGCGGGTGTTCCAAGGGCATGCGCCGGAAGAGGATGCTCTGGGTCTCGTGCATGGGTATAAATAGGTCCCTCAAACCATTTGGACTGGTTCCCTTTGGCCAGATTGCACCCAGCTTTGAGGGACCTACCAATTGGGTGTTGTGGCTGACCAATCGTACCCACCCACAACACAGGGTGTCGGTTTTCCAGGTCTCACCGCAATACGTGCCCTCTTTAAGGGAGGACCCGATTTTCTGGATTTTATCACTTCACACCACAAGTGACTGAACATCCCCTGCATATAGACAAGTAGCATTTGAGGAAGAAGGTACCCCTCTTCCCAGCCTGCTACTTTTCTGTACATACAGAATGTTTTCATATAGAAAAGCATTTAACAGCGTGAGCCCACATTTGCGGGAGGAAACGAAAGCAGCCACAAAATCACCATGTTGTGCTGTAGCTAGGTGCTGACCTGGATATGAGAATCCTGGATTCAAATATCCCTGCTCAGATGTAAAGGCTACCAGTGGATGAAAAAACTCTCTTCCTAACCTCACTTTCAGGGATGTCATGAGGCTAAAATGCCACTGGAGAAAGAGCAGGAAACAAAAGTAATTAAAATAAATTACTACTTCCTTTCCATCACCAGCCCTGCTTCACAGCCTTCATCACAGCTGGCAGCTACAAGTCCAGGAAGGAGGAATGATGTCTTCAACATTATTATTATTATCACCATTAATTTAATTTAATTTAATTTAATTTATTACGTGCCTTTCACCCTAAGGTGTCAGGACAGGTTGCAACAATTTAAAATACAAACACAACTACAATAGATGACAAATGTTACTGACAGAAATGAGAAAGCATTGGGCCTTCCCAGGGTTGGGATCCCTATGCAGAAAGGTGTTCTATTTAACAGTAAACATGCCCTCTATGAGATCTGGTAGTATGACTTGCAAAAGACCATGAAAGCTAGTTATGCCCATAAAATCAGTTGCTTCTATTTGACAAATCCTAAACACTCACTCCTGTTTTATATTCAGTGCATAAGAGTTGGGCCCAATATAAAAGAGGGGGGGCAAAGAGGCAGATCCACCCCAGATGAACCATAACTCCAATTCCCAACTTTTGTTTCTAGCATTTGTGAAACCTGAGATAAGTGACAACATGTATAGCAGACATTCTTCCCCTCAATTTTTAAAAAAGAAATCTATCTGCTCCTCCATTTCAGTGGTTTACTCCTCCATGCAGAAAAAATTCCCATGGACCTCCATGGACGCAAGCAAAGGTGAAAGTCCTGACCTGTGTAAATTTTCTGCATGCACACACTTACTGTACACACTGGACCATGAATGTGTTAATGTTAGAATGCCACCTATTAATAGCCCACCAGCATGGTAATATTACATGTGTGAATGGGCTCATATATATGTAACAGGTGCACTTAACTTAATTTTTCAACTTGCCCTCAACGAAGCATAAATGGTTTGGTCTTGCAGTCAACAAACACACAACAACCCTGTGAGGTAGTTTACACAGAGAGATAGTGACTGTCTCAAGGTCACTCAGAATGGAGAGCATTTTCAGATGTCTTCACTGAGTAAAGACTGTATGGTGAGAAAAGCACAGGGTACACAAAGAACAATGGTTGCTATTTCACCAAGTTTTGCTCAGTGTAGATGCACTGAAATTAATGAAGAAGTGAAATTCAATTCAATAATTTCAAGGAGTCTACCCTGAGTAAAACTTAGTTGAATACCACCCAGTGCTTCTACCAGGCTTCCTGAATTCCCTCAGGTTGCACCTTTTCATTCATAAGAGTGCAGCAGGGACCTAAAGTCATTTCTGAGATTACAGAGCACCTGGTAAATCTAGCTATTCCTTATGGGGTTAGGGATAGGCACCTTTGTAAAACTGCATTTTTCCATACATAACCAAATCACATCTAGAAACAGTCAGTCCCAACTAGAACACACTGATTGACAACCCTCATAGTATGGAGATCTCAGAATCTCAAATTCCGCAGAGAGAGATAGATCTAGCCCTCCCAATCTGAATTTTAACCATAAAACCCCTAGATGTAGCAGTTCCGAAATAAGACAGTGCTTGAAAATTCATCTGGCACACTCCAGGATTTAAGTAGGTATTTGGCATAATTCTCTGCTTTCAGTACTAATATCTCTTTGTAGTTTCCCACACAATAGAATTGGCAAGGATCTGTCCCTTCTGTCTCTCCCATAGTTAATGGATAGCTATCACATTAGACTGTGTAAAGAGGCAATCAATCATAACTGGTTGCATTGTTCTCTGCCCAGAACTCCTGTAAACACATCTAGACAAGATATGCAAGGCAAATAAGATTATCTTCCAAATATTAACTGTTTGAAATATAGTACGTGGACACATGAATGCCTAGTCCCACAAATTTCTCAGGAAAAAAAGTGTTTCTGTGCAATATAAAACTGTCTGGAGTAAATAGTGGAACACAGTACACTCAACAATCGGGGAAGGGGAGCATACACCAAATAAGGGAAGTTTTATTGTTTACAAATTCAACAAATGTCATTCCTTATAAATCCTTACTTCATTCGAAACAATACAACCCCATCAAGCAGCCATGCAAAAATAAATTCACCTACAAGAAGTTACAAAAAGCTTGCCTGCTACCTCTTTTCAGTTCTAAAAATCTGCTTCCCTTCTTCTCTGACTTGCTGTGCTCCCAAGTAAAGGGCACACATAGAACTTTTCCTCAAGGGGGGGGGGGGAGATTAATCTTCCCCAAACACATCTTCCACTATGCTGTAGCTGATATATGGCCTACAAGTGATTATTTTCTCCCATTCAAATACATGTTGGCTTTATCCACACAAGTAACTAATAAGGGTTTTCTGCAGCCTTTGGGGCTTTAGAAATGTTCGCACATTTTGCACAGATAAAATAACAAAGGGTTGCTCTTGCTGAATAACATCCCCTTGGTACCAGACGAAGCTCTTCACCAATAACACAGGGCCCTGTTTCAAAACTCTGCACCTCTGTCAAATCTCTCTGACAAAGAGCTCGCTTGAACAGGATTTCTTTCAAGACCAATCTGCCCTTGAGACCACTAAATGGCCTAATCCTGTCCCTCCAAGCCTGGATGGCCAAATATTAGGGTTCAGTTTCAAGAAGAGTTCATTGCCCGGGAAACTTCTGCTGCACCCGACCCCAAGGTTCATCCACAAAGAAGGTATAGTAAGTAACAGAGATTGAAACTGCCTTTGAAGACAGGCAGAGTATCCCATAACCAGCCTTTGCAAAACCCAGATTTAGAGCTTTTGCAGAGAAGAAGTGCAACAATCTGGCAAGCTTAAAGCTGGCTCATTTTAGAAATCCAACACAGAGCCCTTCCCATGCTGGTGAATGCCAGTATATGGAAAGCAGTCAGGCACAAAAGGCTGAGAATTTCTGCATGTGCATCTTATCCCACACAATCCTCAAACACAGGACACGCTTGGAGACGTGCCTAGATCAGGGCTTCGACTTTGCCGTTGCGCTTTAGGCAGAGCAATCAGGCACATGTTTTGCCGCGGTGTTAATGCAGATCTGTTACTCTTTATCTGCCAGCTACCAGTGATACGCAATCCTATCACGACGCTACGGAAAGGATTGGCTTGTCTCCGATACTCTGTGTGTGAAGCAGAGGTTTCCGGTCCACTTTTATTGATCGCATACGTCGGGAATCCCAAAAGACTGCGGGTGGGGTTTTTTTGTATTAATTAATGCAGAGAGCGGAGGAATGTTTTCATAATAGAGAATGCACGAACGTCCTAAAAACCCACTCCTCCCCCCCCTTACCCGCAGCAACACACATCACAGCAGGGAAGCTCTCTGCTCTGAGCAGAACTGAGGAGGGCGCTCCTCCTGCTATTATCTAAGGTTGTGGGGAGAAGAGGATTCCTGGCTCCCATTTCTTTCTTTCGTAAAAAAGGAACCCCAATAAACCGCCTCCGCGTACCCTCCCTTAAAAAAAGAGCGGCAACCACGCTCTTCTGCAGCCAGCAGGACCAGAAACCTTCATGCAGAAACACCCTTCCCAAAGGCATCACCTTCCCCAACAATGGAGGAACAGGCCACCCCACTAAAGCCCTCGATCCCTGGGACTTCGGTGCAGAAAAAGCGACAGCCAGCCCGGCAGAGACCCCTCCCCACTATTCCGCCAGCCCCGATCCTCAACCCTGGAGCTGGAATCCAGCCGCGGGGAAACGATCTGCCCCCCTCCTTCCCTCTGGCCGGTGCATTGCAGCCTCCCGTACTTGCTCATGACCGGTGCCCGCTTGCTGGGGGAAGAAGAAGTTCGCGCAGCGCGCGTTAAGCCACAGAGCGAGCCCGGCTGCACCGTCGCCCGGTTCCCTGGGGCTTCTGGTCTCCGGCCGGCTGCGCTCCGCGTTACACGCGCTCCAGGCTCTCTCCTCGCCGGGCAGGCGAGGGCAGGAACAGCGACAGGCTCGCACACACCTTGGCAGCCGTTGCCCGCTGCTGCTGCTGGACACGAGGGACGCGGACGGGGCCAGCTCGTCCTCCCCGCTTCTTAAAGAAGCACGCGCGCCGCTCCGCTCCGAGGTTTATGGAGCGGGAATTAGCCAACGGCGGCCAATGGGGACAGGGAGCGGCGTCCCGGAGTTGGTCGCGTCCGCTCGCACACCCCTCCGCCGGGAGAGACGGTGGTGCGGTCCGAATTGTGATACAAAAAGCAAAGGCGGCGGTTGGCCGCCGCGCGGAGACGCGAAGCAAAGCGGCCAATGGGAAGCCGCTCAAGGGACTGCAGCAGGGCCAAGGCGCAATGCATTTAAAGCGGCAGAGGCTAACGGCGGAGGGCGGTTCAGGTGTCTGGAGGAGTCCCAAGGAAAGGAGGAGAGGAGAGAAAAGGGGGGAGAGGGAGAAAGAAAGAGAGAGAAAGCAGCACACGCCCTGTTCACGTCACAGCCTCTTACGTGGGAAGAGAGCAACCTTGACCTCCAGCTATCCAATAATTTGCAATGCCATTTCAATACAGTACAGCAACACCAGCCAAAAAAGCACAAGAGGGAGTAGGAGAGGCGGCGGCTGTAGGAAGCGGGCTCGGGATTATTGTGCCGGCAACGGCTCTGCTTGCGAGAGCCGTTGGGCGCTTTGTATCTGGAACGGCTAAAAGTTTAAGGAAGGATTTTCGAATATACGCAGTGCCCTTGAACCACTGCGCTTCGGGGGGGGGCGTTAGAAATTAGGGTCAAAACATATATATACACAGAGAGAGAGAGAGAGAGAGAGAGAGAAAGAGAGAATGTTGTAGCACTTCGAAAGCTAAATGTTTCCAGTGTGCAATGCTATACCGGTCTTTTCAGAAGCAAAGCCCTGAGTTCCCTGGGTTTGAGTTCCATCAAGTTTTAGTGTGAATGGGATTGCAGCTTTATTCTACCATAAGCTTGCGTGCACTAGAAGCCTCTTAATCAGATACTGTACATGAAGCGTTATTCGCCAAAGCCTACGTTACAATAACTCTGACAGTCTTTCATGTGCCGTAAGACTCCTGTTGACTGCTGCTACAGACTAACACGGCTTTGAAAGAGTTCTCAATACAGTATACAAAACAGCTGAAGTCTCGCTCTCGCTTACACCCCCCCCCCCCGTTTACGCATTAGTTCCTCTTGCACACATTCAAAAGCAAATCCCAAAGAAGTTTACTCCTCAAGAAGCATAGGACTGCTGCCTTACTGTGGTAACTTGCAAGCAGCTCGTTTCCACAGAGGTGTTACAGGAAAAACAAACCTAGAAGTCAGCTTTCTTTCTCCAAGGGACTATGGGAAATGTAGTTTTGCAGGGGTTGATCATTCTGTGTTAGATGCCTCCCCCGAAAAAAAAAAATCTGAAGAGTTCCATGCGAAAAGCCCAGATATGGTACACTAGTTAACAGGGTTGGCAAACCCATGAGGTAAGGTGAGGTGACAGTCTCAGGCAGCTGCCAATATGTGTGCTTGACACAGCTAAAGCATTAAAATAGTAGTGTTATGAGAGGAACTGAACTGATTAGGACTACTGTACTAGAGATTTTTCCAAAGTACAGTAACGTGCCTTGATAGTTGGGAACTGCTCTACATCCTGTGGTATGCAATGCCACATTTGGAAGGTTGGTTGGTTAGTTAGTTATACTTCCTCCCAAAATACCCAGGGCAGCAAACAACAAGTGACAAAACAATTAAAGCATTCTTAGAAACAATTGCAATACAGTACAGATGTAGACCAGGAAAGATCTCAACTTAAAAGGCTTGTTCCAGAAACAGAGATGGCATCTTGTCTAACATTCAAGGTGAAGCAATTCTCAAGAGTAGGTGCCACAAGGCCCGATTCCTACATTGTGTAGAATGGACCTCTTTTTAAGTTCCAGGCATCCTAGTATTCCAGGCTATATAGGGCTTTATACACCAGAACTTAGCCTGGTACCTAACTGGCATGCTCTCTAGCTAGTCAGGGTAGACAGAGAAACAGAAGAGAAAGGGGAGCTGCAATTAGCTGAAGTGGCGGTACATCTTTCAGAGCTACAGCTGTGACTCCTTTGGAATCCAATGCTGGTAATATTTGTAATCAAAAATAAACCTGTACCTTAAAGTTATTTTTTTTAAATGCACCATTTAATGTTTCTTAGCCCTTCAGAAAACTGAAAGTCTGCTGGACTAAAGGAACAGTAAATTGAACATTTCAGGTGGGGGAATAAAGAGGAAAATCTAGAGCACAGCATTGGAGGGCTTTTAGTACCAATTAAAACTTTATCTCTTTAGCCAGTTTTTTAATTGTGTGGATTCTTAGCATGCTAGGAAACGGACTTTTGAATTAAGCAAGAGGAGTACTTGTGCCCACTGCTTTTAATGTGTTTACTGGACTTGTTGTATTGTTAGCTTGATTTTGTATTTCATGCATCCTGTATTAGGATCACTTGCTTGATGAGGGGTGGTTTAAAAATGAAATCAAGAAATAAAATTTAAAATCTTGTTTTCCCAGAGTGGGAATTAAAACAGGTGTCTTATTTCTCTCTCACACCTTCTATGGCAAGTCTATATATTCTAGAACAGCCACATGGAAGCCATGGCAAGGAGGGGACCCTGCATGTGGCCATATCTCCCCTTGTTGTGTCACAGCCATTGTAAGTAGAGTGTCTTGCCATATGAGTTGTTTACATTGCATGGGCAATCTAATGACACCAACAGAAGTTCCTATTGGTCATAGGGGTACAGATATTTTCCACACAGTCATGGCAAGCCATTCTGCATATTACAGTCTTAACACAAAGCAATCACCCAGAGGATGCCACCAGCAGCCTTTAAGCACAATTGTGATTTCTAGACCAGTGCTTCAATTCTTTCTCAGAGTGGTACTAAATTAGCTTAACTCCTACTATACTCCAGTTTAAGTCGTTTGTGACTAGACTGCTGCATAATTGTGTAATTAATCCCAGGATTAAGGGGGTTAGCCTTCAAGTTCTTGACCCCCTGCTGTGAAATGCCAGATTGTTTAAAAGACTAGCACTGGAGAAAAAAGATGGAAATCACATATGGGGGCGGCGGGGGGAGACCAAATAAAAAATTAATAATGCTTTCAAAAGCAGATGCTCGCATTACTGAATGAGAGATGCAAGCTTTGTACTGCCACAGCTATGGAAGCAGGGCTTTGTTCCAACATGCCCACCCTCCTCCCCAGCCTATCAGCAATCATAATAAAGTGCTAATAATGGCCAAAGCAATTCCCACTAGAGGAATAAGAAACCACAGCAAATGTCAGCCTGAAGCTGACAATTAAAGTCTAGAGGAACCTTACACTTCAGTCAAGCTCTTTGAAGAGGACTTTATTCTCTGGTTTTAATCCTACAGCAGGATTATTCACATCAACATTTTGCTTGAATTTCCATAGATACTGTGACGTTGCATTGTAGTACAAGGGAGGCCCTGACCAAAACTACAATAAAATATGGTGCACATTTCCACCCTGCATTCCCTTCTCACAGAACAAAATCTAATATCTTTAACCCAATCTATCAGTGAAGCCCATGTACTGTTGCATCTCAGTAAGAATGGTCTAAGGCTGTTTTCTCAAATAGTGAGCCAGGACCCACTGGTGAGGCTTGTGCCACTTTCAGATGGACATCAGTGCCACAGCCTGCCCAAGGCCTCCTCACTAGAGATGCGAAAGCCTGGGGGGAAATGTCCCAGCCCCATTTTTCGAGGGCTTCACATATACACCTCACTTGCCTGTCCCAAGCCCTGCCATATCTTTTTGGTTGGACCAATGCCCTTACCAGCAACTCCTTGGTTGCTGAACAAAAGTGGGCAGGGGTTTGGAAGAAGGGAGGAAGGTCTCATGGGAAAGTGCCAGAGAAAGTATTGAAGGAAATATAATTAATTAACAACAAAGGAAAAGTCAGCAACTCACTTTAAGCCTCTGATTGTTTCTTTGGAGCTCTGCTCCTACCTGTCAACACCTGACATCATGTCTGACATTGGGGAGAGTGTGGCTTCCCCCAAATAGCTTTGCAAGCCAAGTGACAATGCCTAGTGGGCCAAGTCTGGCCTGTGAGTCAGCGGTTCCCCACCTTTCTCTACAATAAGTGCCTGTACTTAGCATGAGTCACAGAGCTTTGGAACTCTTTGTCACAAGGAAAACCCTACAGCAAAGAATTTTGTAACTTCCAAAGGAAGGCAAGTTAATTAGTAGACTATGATCTTAATTAACTGCCAGATGATTGTGAAAAACTGCCATTGTTTTGTGACTCGCTTTGGCACCATACCACTATTTTGGTGGGTTTCAGTAATTTTTAACCAGCTCAAATGGGAACCCTTGGTCTAAAGCTCAGTGTGAGGTACTGGTTACAGTATTGGACTAGGCCTATGGAAATCCAACTCCAAATCCCCAGTTCAACCATAAAGCACATTGGTTTACCTTGGGCCCACCACTATCCCAGCCTAACCTAACTCACAGGGTTCATCTAGTCCAACCCCTGCCATGCAGGAATCTCAACACGCAGTCTCCCTTCCAATTTGCTGCACCACTGTATGTCAGGGACAGTGCTGAGGAGGACTACACTGAGGAAGAATGGTGAGAGCCACTCCCTCCTCCTGATCCTGATCCTAAATCTTCCCAGGAGCAGGAGGACAGTATAGATTTGGAGCAGTGGTTTGCAGAGGGGCATAGTTCAGAAGGCAGAAGCTGGGAAATACCGGATGGGGAACAGCTAGCAGAAGAAACACTAGAAGAGAGTGAGTTAACAGATTCACAGTCTCTGGGTAGTATCCACCACCACCCCTTCCCCAAAGTCTCGAAGAGCTCAGAAAGTGTCAGAACAGAAAGTGCAGAGGGTACAAACTCAGATTACAAAACATAGGAGTGACATGAATTAAAAGGAATAGAGGGGGTGACCTTAATTGGGAGCACCCCCATTCTGGTTAGATGCTTTCTTTTGTCCTTCGCTGTGTTTATTAAAGAAACTAACTGGTAAGAATTCCCTTTCGTTTGATCTGCTCATTTATGGCCACAGGGGAGGAAGCCAATTCCCTGAAGCCTGACACTGTATGCCCTTTGAGCACTTTGTGGGAAGACAGGATAAAAAGTATCAAGAAAATAATAATATAAAAATTGTAGAGAGGTCATTTTGAGAATGTGACGGAGGATTAGGTTTCCCACCAGCACTATTCTTCAGAGTACACTGCAACCCAACCCATGTTGCCAAACAACTACTAGACCCTTCCTGTATACTGGGCCCACTGATGTTCCTTAAGAGGTAAGGATTTGGCCCAGAGGTATCTAGTTGCTGAGCAGTAAGGGCACTAGAGGAGAGCATTTGTATATGTATGTTATAAATATACAACATAAAGACTGAGATGTGCTGCCATAGTTCTTAATGTTAGAATCCCTACACAACTTATGATTTATTATGGCATGAGCTGCTATGTCCTAACTAGGCTGTTCTTCTGGAATTTGTAAGAACACAAGGAGTGATTAATATAATCCACTGCCTGCTTTTTGCCTTCAAGGTGAACTTGCAATTCCAATGAAGGACAGGACAGGACAGCAACCCACTGCCCTCATTGCTGGCTTCGTATTACTACCACCAAGAAATCTTTTACACAAACTATGTAATTAAAACCAAAGCTGTTAGCAGTTGCATCCACACAACCTATGCCAAGTGCAACAGGACTGACAACATGGTGTCCTCATTCAGCTCCCTTGACTTGTCTCAATGCAGTAAACAACAACATACAGCAAGAGATACACAGAATTGGAAGAACTGTAGCCAAGTTCATCAGTGATGCAAACTTACTATGGGGGGGGGGGCAGGGAGCACTGCTGTCCAATTCTAAACACCCAGCATAATGCATCATTGTGTTAGCAATAACAAGGGATCCTTTGATGGCAAACACTTACACAGTTATTTGGGAAAGCCCTCTCTTGTCATCTGCTATCATAAACTTCCTTTTGAAGCTGGTCACATTTGACACGGCAGCTCTTCTTAATTCTGCAGCGCAAGTGTCAACATTTGTAAAAAAAACAATGTAAAAAATTAAATTAAAACCTGAGTTAGCAGCATCGTCAGCTTCTGAAGCCCAAGAAAATATTGACATTAGTTACTATATGGTACTTTACTGGAATCATAGGAAGGTTAATCCGTAGCACCAAAGGAGAAAACAAAAATCTGGAGTTGCACCTTTGATGATGGAATGTTGTATGCCACATTTCTGGAGGGAGTGTGGAATTTCAGCAAAAACGGTAAATCCCAGTTATTTCCAGGTATCAACTTAAATATTAAGAATTTCCATGTTTGTAATTAAAAGGAAGCAAGGCCAAGTATAACATCCCTGGACCCAGAAATAAAGGCAAACAGGAATTAGGAAAAACACAGTTTTAAGATTCCACAGAACCTCCACATAGGAGTTTTAAGCCACCGCCTCTAGCAGCCATATGTGATCTTGTTAAGGCATGTCTCTGTACACTATAGGTTGCTGACAACTGTCCAATATAAGGGAATATCAATTAATTAAAAAACTCTATAAGGGCACCTTTATATTTTTAAAACAGTAAGGGAAAGAAGCAGCTATCACCAAGGCATTATAATTCTTTCTGAGGAACAACCAGCTGCAGCTGACTAACTGTAGGCCATGGGTAGGCAAACTAAGGCCCGGGGGCCAAATCCGGCCAAATCACCTTCTAAATCTGGCCTGCGGACGGTCCGGGAATCAGCATGTTTTTACATGAGTAGAATGTGTCCTTTTATTTAAAATGCATCTCTGGGTTATTTGTGGGGCATAGGAATTTGTTCATTCCCCCCCAAAAAAAATATTGTCCAGCCCCCCACAAGGTCTGAGGGACAGTAGACCAGCCCCCTGCTGAAAAAGTTTGCTGACCCCTGCTGCCGGCCAAATGAAGGAGGCCTATGAAGGTTGCCCTTGGTTACGGACAAGGAGAAGGTTGTAGAGGTGAATTATTGGGGCCTTGTACTTAACACCTATTGAAACATCTCTATAGACTGGACCACACCAAAGTAAACAGAAAAGAACATTAAGAATAAAACCTACATTCTAAGCTGTTTCCCCATTGCTACTACACTTCAAAAGATGAATTTTTTAAAAGCCAGAAAAGGGAGAGAAATATACAGCACACTATACCAAAACACTAAATTCCTATTATAATTTAACATTTTATTTTCTTGTTTTCTTGTGTTAATTGCCAGCATCAACCTTTCTGTTCCCTACCCACCCATTATCTCAAGCCATCACATTGCCATAACAGATCACTAGTACCCTTTTTTCTCACTGTGGATGTCAGGCTTGTTGCACACTTACTTGTCTTGTGGACTGGAGGGTCACTTCTCTGAGCAAAGGCACCCACACAGCAATGTATAATCTTAAAAACCAATACGGTTCAAAGCAATACAATAAACTAAAACACTCAGGTTTGCAGGGAAACAAAAATGATTGGGAGGGAGATGGAGAAAATTCTTAGTTACCAAGTTCTTATATGTATTATTTCTAGGAGGGAGAGGCAAAACAAACCTTTGTCACAGCCCCCCAGGTCCCAGGACATGAAGCCTGTAACCAAGCATAAGTATATGCTATTAAAATAACTGCATGCTTTTCATTGTTTACTCTTCCTTCCCCTTCCTTTGTTTCTTCTTTGTCAAATTTTGGATTTTAAGTTCAAGGCAGGGAGCTCTCTTGACTAATGGCTCTCTTTCTCTAAAATAATTACATAATTTTGAACCGAAGAATTTTGTACTCTCCACTCCCAAAATGTGTGTGTGTGTGTGTGTGTGCGCGCGCGCGCGCGCAAATAATGGGATTTAGACTTTTTAGTTAGGTTTAGGTACAGGCACAGCAGACTGCACCAATCACTACCTGATGGATTGTACAACATTAGATGATCCTGGAAAGATATTTTAAACATTTTGTCTCCCTGGAATAAGACTTCTGTAACTGGCAGACACATAGCTTTTTTCTGGGTTTGTTTTTTTTTTTAAGTGAGTGAGGCCTTAAAATAGCTTTCTGTGATAAATCTTTCTTTGTTACAAATACAGTGACTCATCATACCCTAATTCATGTTCAATAACAGGAAAATACTGAATGATTAAATTGTAGGATGCATGCCCCAGACTACAATAAGGAATTCCCCCTGACTAAGATTACCTTTGTAGAGAAAAAGGAAGAGGAGAAGTTGGCACAAAGCACGACAACTGTACACATTTGATACGTCAACAGAACTGGTTTTAATTTTATTTTCAGCATCAAATATCTCCAATTTCTGCAGCAAGAATGCTTCAGTTCTAAATTCAGTTTAGCATTCAAGACCATTTTATTCACTAGGTCAACATTTTCTTAGCGTTAATAGTTTTGAATTTCTTATGTGTGGAAAAATTAAATCTCAGTTCTGTGTTAGATTTCAACTCAACACAAAAGAGTTTCAATTTGACCCATCACCCTTTCCTTCAAATAGCCACTCTCCCTTTCCCCACCCACTCCAACCTATTACACATAACACTTCTCTCTTACAGCCCACCATGATGGAAAGAGAACTCCTTAGCATAACTGTTAAAGTCCTGTGTAGAATACTTCTTTTGTGCAACCCGGCAGTTTTGATCCAACTAGCAGAACAATACTTGGTGTGTTATAGCCAGGAAAGATTATTCCCAATTTGACTGTCTAACGAATGCGACAGGGGGAGATGATTGCAAACTTGCTCCCTTTCTGCATTAAAGATTTGCATGAATGCTGCCCATTTTGAAAGAGCACAAGGCTAACTTCTAGCAAGCAATAAAAAATATATGGTCAGATGAGTTGGGTTGCCACCAGAAAGACAGAAAGAGAACGTACTATATACAGGAGCTGCACTAAAGGATATAAAGCATACAGAAGCCAGAGAAACAAACAACAGAAGAACACATCCTTTATCACAGACCATCGGTCCAAAAACAAAATTAAAATTTAACTACCTAAAGCTCCAGGTTTTGGAGGGTCGAATACAAGACCCCCTCCACAGCCCCCTCTTTCCTCAGTGTGCGTGTCCACTGCCTCATTGCAGCAGGTCCACTAGCCCCTACTGCTGTGTAGGGCCACAGCAAAACATACCAACCCTTGAATCAACCTCGAGTTAAAGATACAAAACCTAGATAGCTAAATTATACAATGACGAGCCAAAATATGTTATCAGTAGCAAGCAAGACAATCACAGAATAATACCACTACCCCTTCAGAAATACAAGCAGGGAAAGCAAACATTGTTTTTTTGTTTACCTTTTTTAAGCGAAGAGAAATCTACCTTTGAAACAAATCCTTTGGGGTGAAACAGATGCTGATTTGCAATAAATACTCTTCTCATATATTTTTCTTTTTACCACTTGGATTCAAATTCTTATTCTCATTACCTGTAGGAAACGGAAAAGTCTAAAACTACTAACATAAAAATTACAACCCCTGATACTTTAGTTATCAAAACTAGCACACTCAAACTTCCTAAGGGGAGGGGAACTCCTTCCTTTGCCCTTTTAATTGATCCATACAAGCTGCTAATCTCTAATGGGGGTGGGGACTCACCAAGGGGTTAGGAAGACTGCACCCCTTTTAAGAAGGAGCCAATAAACAGGATCCCTGTAGAAGCTGAATAAGATTGCTTTATTGCAGAAAAGGGTTTCTGGTTCTGGAAATTAGAAGTCACAAACTGTAAGTACTTCCAAATTTCATGGAGGAGAATAAGCACACTCAATCATGTAACACACCTAATGTGCACCGACCACCAATACACATTGCTGAATATGGTTGTACATTATATTAATTGTAGCCTGCAATAACTTGGATGGCACTGGCTTCTTCTGAAGAAGGACATGTTAGTAAACTGAACACAACAGTTTCCTTCTGTTTAGAATGGAAGAATGTTTAACAGAATGCTCAGTCCCACAGTGTACTTGCTTGTACTTATTATAGAAGCTGTGTGACTCAAAACATATTCAGCAATAACAAATAGCCTTGTGCTTGTTGCATAAATATATGCTGTATCGTAAAAACCAATACATTCAGCATAAGCTTTTGTGAACTACAGTCCCCTTCATCAGATGCATGCAGTGTTATCTGCAGCTGGCAGATACAAAATTAGAAGAAGAAGAAGAAGAAGAAGAAGAAGAAGAAGAAGAAGAAGAAGAGGAGGAGGAGGAGTTTGGATTTGATATCCCGCCTTTCACTCCCCTTCAGGAGTCTCAAAGCGGCTAACATTCTCCTTTCCCTTCCTCCCCCACAACAAACACTCTGTGAGGTGAGTTGGGCTGAGAGACTTCAAAGAAGTGTGACTGGCCCAAGGTCACCCAGCAGCTGCATGTGGAGGAGCGGAGACGCGAACCTGGTTTCCCAGATTACAAGATTACCGCTCTTAACCACTACACCACACTGGCTCTCCAGTGTACAGTCATGTTTTTTTCTTTTTCTGCATTTCAATTAATGCTGCTGCAAATGGTCACTTTAATTAACATAGCATTCTGATGAAGGGGATTCTAGTCCACAAGAGCTTATGCTACAATAACAGCGTAACCCTTGTCATGCCCATTTGGCAGTAGGCCCCATTGAGTTCAATGGTGCTTAAGTAAATGTGTATAGGATTGATACAGTGTTAGTCTTGGAACACAAGTTCTGATCGCTGCTGAAGTTCTCTGGATGGCCTTGTGCCAGCCTAAGCTATCTAGCAGCCATGTGTGATGAGACAATGGCATAGCCCCTTGTGCATTGTGCTAAGCTCCTTGGTTGGAGCAGCAGGAAACAAGAGTCGATGAATAAAACAAACAGGGCTGGGGAATGATGCAGGAAGAGACTTGGATTCAATAAGAACTGGCTTGCAATAATATCTGTTGCCTGGATTTGCTGAACTGTCTAAAAAGAGACTGGGGAAAGATCAGTTTTGTATGTATGTTTGTTTAAATACTGAGCGGGCAGGACTCCCCAAAAACAGAAAGCAGAGAATAATTCTGGAGCAATTTCCATGGGGATGGGCAAGATGAACAAATAATTCATGTCCATTTCTGATGTCTATTATTCTTCCACATTAGGCCCTCAGCCGTGCCAACACACACACAGACACGTCTTTATGCTGCTTGCACATTGAGGGGGCGGCTTTGGCTCTTGGTGCTTAGGGAATTTCATCTCGTGACTCCCATTAGCATTGACAGGAGTTATGTGTATACATTTCCCTTTTGTCCATGGACTGGGTTGAGCTAGCCAACCCCCTTCTTCCCTTGCTGATCTGAGGTCTCATCTGTGCCAAACACTGAGGTTTTCAGCTGTCATGGGATCAAACATGGTCCATCCATGAGTTGAGAATCTCTGTTTCGTTATATGATTTAAAAAAAAAAGTTTTATTTTGCTGCATATTTGGGATGCAGCTCTAAACACACATACCAGGCAGAAAGAACCATTTCGTACAATGCAGGTTATTTTTAAGCAAACTCGTTTAGGATTTCACTGCATATTTTGCAAACCACCCTGGAACCAAATTTGGTGAAGGGCATCTATTAACAATCTCTTTGAGGGAGGAAACCACGCAAAGAAAATGAAATATTTCAGTGTTTATATGTTTATGTATATATGGGTGCATATATAACGGTACTCATTCACTCACAGTCAACCCTTGGCTCTGTCTTCTCTTTGTATCTCCTCGCCTTCTACAATTAAGATTCTAAGTTCATTGGAAAAAGGTCCTGTCTTTTTTGCTATGCTACTCTGGAGTTATATGGGTGTGGGGGAGGGGGGAGAATATCGTTTGGAGGATTGCCACCTGACCACAAAACAGCCACCTGACTTGCTCTTGTGCCTTGATTTGTAGCAGGTAAATATTTCCAAGGCACAAAAATTAGAATGATCACCTGCCAGCAATTGTACCTGAAGCAAGGGACTACAGCTTGCTGGCAGAACACCTGTTTTGCATGCATTCAATCCCTGGCATCTCCAGTTTAAAGGGATCAGATAGCAGGTGATGGGAATAAATCTGCCTTACGCTGGAGAGCTGCTGCCAGACGCTGTCACGACACTATTTGGGCTGGAATATTTCCCACGTTACTTTGAAGGCCCTGGCTGTGTTTTACTATTCGCACACCTTTCCCCTTAAAAAGTGCACAAATGTAATGTCAAAAAGCTCACCTGCATGTCAGACTGCTTCCAAAGAAGACATGCGAGGCATAAAACATGTAAAACTCCTCTTGTCTTTCAGAATTCACATTATGATACACAATGAGCTTTGCTCCAAGTTTCAAAGCCACTGCAGGCAGGAAATAGACATATCCTGCTTTGGATCGCAGTGTTTTCCCTTTACTTCCCAGTGGGTTGGGCAACATCCTTCATGCACAGCTGTTAGGGACAAGAAGGCCCTCCAGATGGTGGCAGGGCAACACCACCCTGCCTAATCAAGTGATAACAGCTGGGCCAGGCCATTGGTCCATCTAGCAAGTCCAGTATCGTATTTCTCACAGTGGACAGCTAGATGCTTCCAGGGAACCCAAATGAATGTCATGAAAGCAACAAGCCCTTCTCAACAACTAGTATCCAGTGGCATCTTATCTCTGGATGTATTTAGCTCTTGCATCGAACAGCCACTGACAGACCTATCCTCCAGCAATGTGTCAAACTTCTTTTTAAAGCCATCTCATCAGCCAGAGGACATCACCGCATCCTTGGTAGAGAATTCAGTACATAAGCTATCCATTTAGTGAAGATGACCCAGGGGTGTTGAAAAGGAACAAAAGGTGGTGGCACAACTGCTTAAGCACAGAAGGGAGAGCACCCCAGGCCCAGCCATGGTACAAAGGTTGGTCTACCCTCCTGTACCTCTCTCCCATTTTGTACTGAACTCTGGTAGTACAATTCTTAGCAGGTGTGCTATCCCTTTAGAGCTTGTGCATGCTACAAGTCCATGCCTCTCTCTGTGCATGTGTGTGTATATGCACATGAGAAGAACTGAGCGTGCTGCTCCTAGGAACAGTTGGCATGGATCCATGCTGGCATCTCTGGGTCTGTAAGGCACAAGTCACTTGAGGCTCACTGTAACATTATCATGCTGGTATGAAGCAAATGCACCCCTTTGTGCTTCAGTCTCTTTGATATCAAAGGACACCAAGGAAATAAAATGCATACAGTTGAGGCTGGATGTGTGGACACCAGTACACTTTGGACTCTAGTATACCCACTGCTGCAAACCCCCTAGGGCTGGGGTCTGCTCTCATTAGGGCTCCAGAAGCGAACTTTCCTTGGAATGGAGAGCTGTGGTCTTTAGTCTCACAGCATACAGAAAACTAAGCCCAGCACTGCAATAATTTGCATGTTTACTCTGTGTCCAATAGGACTTACTCCTAATAAGTTTGTTTTGCATCACGGCCTTAACCTAAACACATTTACTATACAGTACGGTGGTACCTCAGGTTACATACGCCTCAGGTTACAGAATCCGCTAACCCAGAAATAGTGCTTCAGGTTAAGAACTTTGCTTCAGGATGAGAACAGAAATCGTGCTCCGGCGGCGCAGTGGCAGCAGGAGGCCCCATTAGCTAAAGTGGTGCTTCAGGTTAAGAACAGTTTCAGGTTAAGAACGGAACTCTGGTACGAATTAAGTACTTAACCCAAGGCATCACTGTACAGTAAACCCTGTTAACAATGGAACCTGTTTCTGAATAAGCATGCACAGGACTGCATTTCCCCATAACCACATTTGTGTATACATAATATTTCCCCTGTTATAGCTTCCTTTGTCTCTCTCTGTCCCCTGTTTACTTGAAATTTAGATTGCAAAGTTCTTGGGGCAGGGACCTGTCTCAGTTTAAATTAGTATTTAAGGCACCATGCATGTGTGTATGTGTGTGTGTGTATGCACACACATAATACTAGTGAATGTCCCTGCAAGACCTCTTCCCTTTTTAATGTTTTCTCATCCACTGCTGAAATGTGGATTGTATGCAAGCTCCAAAAATCATACATTTACTTATGAAACTCTGCAAACCACAATGCACAGTAAGTGTCAATTATCATTATCAAACTAACTCCAGCGTAGACCTCTAGCTTCCGTTTACAACACTGACTGTATGCCCTGACCCACCCCTTACAGTGTATTCACATAATCCCTCCAACAAAAGGCGTTATGCCCAATTATTTTCCCCCCCAAGACAATTAAACATTTTCAGCTTCAAAATACATGTGATATGGTCAATACTCACAGAACAGTGATGAAATCTATTTCTTTTTCTCAGAGGTTAAAATCCTTTTCAGTAAGCAGAGCACTCACAATTGTTAACAACCTCTGACTTGGTGAATCTCCAGAACCATAAATTCCCCTGTTGCCTGCTTTTGTCCTCAGGCTCCAGCACTGCAAAGGTTCCTTTTGTGAAAACCTACAGGTACCATTTCCTTCCTTCACTTCTATTTGTGGGTGTGAAGCATGCTGAAAATCGAGGTGAAACGGTATTTTTGATGTGCATCTCCTTTGGTAAGCTTCTCCCAGAGCATCTCACCATAGCATCTTGTGGAGATGGTGCGATGATGCAGCAGGCTGCCATTCCGTCACTGTTGTCATGACAACCAAGATGTGGTCCCCTGTGGTAGAATAACGCAGATGCAAAGGTAGGACAGAAATTATGTGCTGAGCATCCTTTTGGAAGGCACCAGAGACCTTTGTATTGACATACATCCTTTTTTTTTTAATGAATCCCCAGAAATTACTTTTCCCCTCTCATACCAGATACCAGGTGTCCTATTTTCGAGGCTCTGGAGCACCCACTATCATTTGATATGCAGAAAACCAAGCAGAACCCTGAGCGAATTCTCCATTTTCTTTGTGAGAATGTTGCAGGTATCTGAGAACATAAATCTAAATATTTCTGGGCGAGAGGAGATCCCCATCAGAGCAGAGGAACTACTGTATTATTAACACATTAATAATATAAGGCAGCAATCCTATGCACAGTTACTTGGCTATTAGCCACAGAAATAAGTGAGGCTTAATTCTCTGTTCTGTTCTGAGTACAGGAAATGGCCAATTGATGCATGTCCAAAAGACATGTGATTGTGCATGCATGCACGGTGCCGGAATCCAAAATGACTCCAAAATGTCACTCAGTGTGTCACAGAAAGGGAAGATTGGGGGCATCTCTGATTGATCCCCCTTCATGTTCTCAGCACAAGTTGCTAAAGACACTCTTTTCCTGTCACCTCACACCATCACCTTGGCAACCTCTGTCTGCCCAGGCCCAAGGATTCCTCTTAGATGGGCCATCAACACCTTTCGTCTCATTAAGGGCTTGGCTTATCCCCAGCTAGCTATGTGAACAAGCCTGAGATTGTGATCCTAAACCAGGGGTAGGCAACCTAAGGTCCACGGGCCACAAGCAGCCCCTGGGGGTCATTTAACCGGCCCATGAGCCACCCCCAAACTGAGCTGCCTCGGTGAGTCCCCGCGAGCTGCGCTAAACCGACATAGTGTGGCAACTCGCTTCTGTGGTGCCGGAAATAGCGTCTGTGCATGCTCAGACGCTGGAAATTATGTCTGCGCAGACACAGACCCCAGAAATTGTGTTGACGCAGACGCCAGAAATCACAGACGTGCATGTTCATGCGCCTTTGCAATCCAGCCCATGGAGGGATCTCCACTGAAGTGAACTGGCCCAGGCGAGGTAAACCTTGCTGATCCCTGTCCTAAACTGAAAGCAACACCACTTGGCTTAGTTTTTTAATTAACCAAACTTTGCTTACTTCATAAATGTATGAGTTTGCTCAGATTCTGAATGTAGATTATGGCGAGCCAAACTCATACATTTATGAAGTAAGCAAAGTTTAATTAACCAAACTTTGCTTACTTCATAAATGTATGAGTTTGCTCAGATTCTGAATGTAGAGATTATGGCGAGCCAAACTCATAACATCATTAAAAAAAAACCCACAGGTGTTTGGAAGTACACATGATCACATACATGTACACTAATTGGAGAGCCAAGGGACGCAGGTGGCGCTGTGGGTTAAAGCCTCAGCGCCTAGGACTTGCCGATCGAAAGGTCAGCGGTTCGAATCCCTGCGGCGGGGTGCGCTCCCGCTGCTCGGTCCCAGCGCCTGCCAACCTAGCAGTTCGAAAGCACCTCCGGGTGCAAGTAGATAAATAGGGACCGCTTTCTAGTGGGAAGGTAAACGGCGTTTCCGTGTGTGGCTCTGGCTCGCCAGAGCAGCGATGTCACGCTGGCCACGTGACCCGGAATGTCTCCGGACAGCGCTGGCCCCTGGCCTCTTGAGTGAGATGGGTGCACAACCCCAGAGTCTGTCAAGACTGGCCCGTACGGGCAGGGGTACCTTTACCTTTTACCTTTACCTTTAATTGGAGAGCCAAGGTTGCTTGTGGCTCTGTTTGTGGTGCATGCAGTGGCAAGCATGGGGTTGTTGCTCTGCAATGGTCCCTAGAACCACTTTGGGCCTCCAGAAATGCTCAGGGTTCTCAGCAGGTGGCTGGTGCCTGTGGCTCCCTCCCACATGAACCACCACTCTGTGGATGTTTTCTTGGCAGCGACAGCTCCTTAGCAGTCCCAAGGACCTTGCGGAGGTGGCTAATGGGATCAAGAGGCCCCGTCTGCCCCGTCACTCACAAAGGAGGACATAAAAGTGACAGCCGCTAATGGCCGGCAACATTCTCATCAACTGCCTCATCAGCACGATTTCCCAAGCAAAAGGTTGTGGTGGCTGAAGGAGCAGAAGCATCACTGAAGCGGCTGGCTCTTTGCCAGCAGCAGAGAGAAAATGTGTGTGCATATATAGATGTCTTTGCAGCCACAGAGCAGAAAAGCAGGGGTGCTTCCAAATATATACATTTTTTTCTTGCTTCCTCAAGTCTTCTGCTGCTTCCTCAGCTTCTGCCCACGTGGAGAAAACGAAATGCTGGGGACTTAATCTGAATCAGGGTAAAGGCTCAGCACAGCTCAATTTGTAAAGCTCATAGCTCAGTGGAAGAGAGAGCCAGAGGTATAGTGGCCCATTACTATTTCTGCAGCAAGGACCCTGTCTTCAGTGTCCTAGAGTTGCCCAATCAGCAGGAAAGGGGAGCTTTTTAGCCACTGAGAAGTCTTCTCACTCTTTGTGCTGATTGGAGCTAATCAGAGTCAACAGAGGTGAGGATTGGCTCCTAGGGTCACTCTGAAGAAGGTGCGTGGGAAGATCACCAAGCTGTCCCCCCCCCCCCGTATGCTCCGAAGCTACACATTTAGGTAAAGGGACCCCTGGCCATTAGGTCCAGTCGTGACCGACTCTGGGGTTGCAGCGCTCATCTCACTTTACTGGCCGAGGGAGCCGGCGTACAGCTTCTGGGGTCATGTGGCCAGCATGACTAAGCCGCTTCTGGTGAACCAGAGCCGCTCACGGAAATGCTGTTTACCTTCCCACCGGAGCGGTACCTATTTATCTACTTGCACTTTGACGTGCTTTCGAACTGCTAGGTTGGCAGGAGCAGGGACCGAGCAACAGGAGCTCACCCCGTCGTGGGGATTCAAACCGCCGACCTTCTGATCGGCAAGCCCTAGGCTCTGTGGTTTAACCCACAGCGCCACATTTAGGAGCACATAAAACACAAGGTGCTTCAGTTTCAAGCACTCCCATTATTCTAGGCACATTTTGCAGCAGGGAATTTCATTAGCATGAGCAGTTTCTGAACTCTGGGCACAGTACTGCGCCTAAGATTTCAGATTAAAACTGCAAAGTGGAAGGAAAGAAGGACCTTTTTCTGCCCCCTCCTTCTAGCTACTCTCTGAAAACTGTACAGTAGTGATTTGGGTGGGTGGGTGACTGCCAATCCTCATGCAGCCAAAACTGCACCACCCATACAAAAGAGAGAAGTATCAGCAAACACAGGGGAATCCCATGCTTTATAGAAGTTGTTCAGGTTGGGAAAGGGAAGGCTGCCAGGGAAGGTTGCAGACACCTCAAGTATCTTTCTTAAACCTTTGCAAATGCTCACAAAAGTTTGACCCTTTGGGGGGTTGAGCATCAGGGTGCTTGCAAATCCCTACTTTCACAGTAGCTTCCACTCCTGAGTCGGTCTGCATAATTTCTCAGGCTGCCCTTGCCTGGGGCCCACCTTAAATGAGTCAGTAAGCCTGGAAAGGCAAGATGATGCTCCCGAACTATTAATGTTGGAACTAGCCTGGCCATAAAAACATCAAGATGTGTGACCGTTTGCTCCGCTGGGAGGATGGGTGAGTGCAGTAAACAGTTGGGCCAGAGATGCTTTGGATTTGTACAGAGAGACTGCACAGGCAAGCTCTGCTTTGGGTTAACACTGATTTGTACTGCTAAATAATAGGAGACAATCTCTTCTCTCCAATGTGTCTCTCTAGTGTCATACAGCTGTACAAATATTTTACCACGTGACTCTTGAAGCACAACATTGAGAGCCTCTGAGCTGTGCCAAGAGAGAAAATGCCCTGAAACAAAAGGCAGAAGCCTGGATCAGACCCAGCTGCCAAGAGCCTCCATCCCCAACAGAGTTTGGCCAGGGCTGAGTGCTCTGAGTAACTTTTCCTTGCTCTTGCTGCAAGAACTGTCTGCAGTGAGGGAGGGAATGAGTTCTCACCCTCTCTAGCAAGGAGAGATGTGGCAGGCAAGGCAATAGGCTGGACAACCAGCTCTTTGTTATGCTGCTGTGTTATCCAGGAATGTTGGCACTATCTGTACCGCCATCTGCATGTATTGGTACTGCTTAAAAGCTCTTTTTTTCCTGGAAGGCAATTTGAAGGGCCAGTTCTAAAGGGATGCTGAATCAGCACCAAGCTCGGGAGCCTCAAATTTCCCCGAAATATGGAAAAAGCACTGTTGCCAAGTTCATCTGGTCTGGCTAATTAGAATGATAAATGTAGTATCAGCCAAGCTATCACACATGAAAATAGGCACTCTCTGGAACACTTTGAACATTTCTGTTATCGCATCAGAAACACTCAGGGATAAAGTAAATATTGCAAGTTGTCCTCCAGTGTAACATTCTCCTGGTGCATTATGAAAGCTGAAAAAGGCAACTTCTGGAAACGTCAGTTGTGGACTATCTGTTGGTGCTTGCTTATTAAACTCTTTCCCGGTTAGAAGTGTTCTGCTAAAAAAAGACGGCTTTACTGTCTTCTCTGTCATAGTGACCAATCAGATACCTGTGGGAAACCCATAAGCAGGGCATGGGTGCAATGAACCTCTCTAACTTGTGAGAGTTTAATTAAAACATAAATAAAAACCAGGAGAATGTCACACGTCTGCATGACATACATACATAGTTTGGCTGTCTGCCTGGAAATGCTTCTCTGCCTGCTCGTATATACTGTATTGGGCTTTGCAATTGCCCAATCTACACTGATTTAAGAGCAAACAAGACAATTGTCTTTTTGGGTAAAGATTCACTAGAAAATTATAATGGCCTTATAATAAATGATGTGAGTAGTTTGTGGTGAATCTCACCAGCTGCAGTGTCTCAAATTACAAGCTGTGTACTGACACAATATGGTAAGCTGCATTCCTGCGCACATTTACCTGTGCAAATAAGGCTTGGTGGACACGTGGGGCTTCTCAATGGTTTGCATGGTTAGCGCTCATGTGTGCATCATATTTACATATGCTGTAAACAAGAATAGTAATCCATGCCCTTGTCTAATATTTTACTTCCCGAGATTTGATTGCTGGGGATGGAGCCTGCAGACAGACAACTTTAGCAATTCACCCTGAGTTGAAACAAAAAGCTTCCCAACTGGCAAAATAAGGGCTGTAATTTATCAGGGGTTTGTACCAGAAAATCGGGTCAGAGTACATTTAATACTACTCAAAAGTTTGCCAAGTGTTCTGCAAGTCTCATTATTATTTATCAAGCACCAGAACTACTTGATGTGCAAACGATAAATAGGATGGGCTAAATTGACCTGCTCACAGCCATAAAGACTCAGGGAAAGAAATGGAATTTAACAGGGCAATCATAGACATCAGAAGTAAGCCCCATTTAGTTCAGTGGGAGTTACTCCCAGGTAAATGTGTATAGGATCACAGCCTCAGATATTAATGCTCAGAATTTTATTTTTACTAAACAACTGGACGGGATCCTAGAACTACCTCAATGGATGAAGTTTTCAAGGCCTGCTCTTCCATTGGCATTGCAAAGTATCTTTTAAAACTGCTTGAAAGCTGCAAAATGAAAAGGTCTCTTGCCCAATACTAATTAAGAGTATTTCCCTCCTGCTGCCAGGCTCAGGTTCCAGTTTTACTGCAGGTATCTGTTTTCAGAATCTGCACTTTGGTGACCAACAACAGGTGGAGACCGTCTGTGCCTCAGCATAATGACAAAAAGCAGGGGGAGCTGAACTCTCTCAGCACAAAGTAATCCTGACAGCTATTCTGGTTGCAAAATAAAGCCTAAGCAGGGCATTTATTACCGATATTGGGTATCTTTCAAGGCCTGTAGAAACCAGTTTTATTTTTTCCCCTTTTCACATACTATAGGATTTTTTTCCTTTGCACTTAAGCTTTTGCATAGGTTTTTTTCCTTAGTGGTGTAGTTTCTATCTCTTTGCCAGATCTGAAAGGTCTTCCTTTTCTTGTTGATCATGCATTGAATCTCACTGTCATTCTCATCAAATCAGTCCTGGTGTTTCTTGGTTTGGTATCCAATAGTTTGTTCACAGGCTGCAACAATGGTTGTTTTTAGCTTTGTCCAGTGTTCCTCAATGTTATCAGGGAACTCTGAAAGCAGATGGTCCTTAGGAGTCGTTTGGAAGCAATCCTGCTTAATAGGATCTCCAGCATTGCTTGAGCTCCATGAGCACAGCTTTCTTCTGATTGAAGCACAGAGTATTTGAGGACCAGGACATTCTCAGGGAAACAAAAATGCTTCTATTACCAACTTTATTGTACACTTGTGAAACATGGACCACTTATAAACACCATCTCCAACTCCTTGAAAGATTCCCTCAAATATGTCTCCAAAATTTTTTACATATCACTTGGGAAGACAGACAAACAAATGTCAGTGTACTGGAAGAAGCAAAGATCACCAGTGTCAAAGCAATGATTCTTCAACATCAACTTCGTTGGACTGGTCATGTTCAGGTGCTTGATTATCGTCTTCCAAAGCAACTACTCTATTCCCAATTTAAGAATGGAAAGCGAAATACCAGTGGATAAACAAAAGCAGTTTAAAGATGCTCTCAATGCAAATAATAAAAAAGTGGTATAAACAGGCATCCCCAACCTGTGGCCCTCCAGATGTTTGGGGACTACAACTCCCATGATCCCTAGCTAACAGGACCAGTGGTCAGGGATGATGGGAATTGTAGTCCAAAAACATCTGGAGGGCCGAAAGTTGGAGATGCCTGGGTATAAAGCACTGACAACTGGGAAACAATGGCCTTCGAGTGCTCCAATTAGAGAACAGCCTTTACCAAAGGTGTCATGGGCTTTGAAGAAGCACAAACGCAGGGCAAAAAGGAGAAACGAGCTAAGAGGAAGGCATGTTTGGAAAACCCTCACCGTGATCAACTCCCACCTGGAAACCTATGTCCCCACTGTGGAAGGACGTGTGGATCCAGAATTGGCCTCCACAGTCACTTACAGACTCACTGTTAAGACTGTGTTCATGGAAGACAATCTTACTCAGCTATGAGTGATCGCCAGAGAAGAAAGAATGCTCACACACATTCTCTGGGAGATGCATATGAAATGGAAGTCCTTTTTCCTGAGAGGAAATCCTTAGGAACAGCTGGCAACAGAAAGAGCTATCTGTAGGGTTGGTGGGAAGGGGTACAGGGAAGTGTGTAAGTTCACATTTGTTACACAGATTCAAATCTGGCAAGTAAGTGCTTTGTTGCAGTTTCCTGAAGCTGTTTAAATAAGATTACTTACAACATTTGCTCCAGCCATGAAGCTCATTGGGTGACCTTGGGCCAGTCATTGCCTCTCAGCCTAAGCTACCTCATAGGGTTGTTGTGAGGAGGAAATAGAGAGGAGAAGCATTGTACACCACCTTGAGCTCTTTGGAAGATAAAAGTGGTATATAGATGCCTAAAATAAAATAAAATAAAATCATCTCTAATAGGTTTAACAAAGAGCAAAGGAGACAGTATCTTCCTTGCTGAGCTCCCGCACGGATCACGTTCGCAACCCGAGGTATGACTGTACTAAGAATGAAAAAAGAAACCAGGGTTGACCAGAGAGCTGTGATCCCTTAATGGAATTTTGCCTTACAGAAGAAACTCCATAAGAATATGGTGCTGAAAACGATATTCCTCTTGCCCCTTCTAGCCCTGTCAGAACATCCTTTAAGGGTTAAATATGCAAAAATGAGAGGTGCAATTCAAGTTGTAGTAATCCTTTCTGGGAGAGTCTGAAAGGGCCCTGGCGGGAGTTTCTCTGGAGGCACAGAAGCAGTGAATGGCAGTTCCAGACAGGATAAAACCTCTTAAAGCTGCTTTCTTCCTTGTCTGGCCCACTGCCGCTAACCCAAGATTAGTTCTGAGTTGACGAGTCAAATGGAAAAAAAATGAGCCAGAGCTGTCATTTTTTCACTCTCCCAGAGGGGGGAGTTACCATGACACATGGGACACGATTCCTAATATTGTTATAATGTACCATACAAAAAAGTGTCAATACTGTAGTCTAAAAGATCACAAGAGAAGGTTTGTTCTAATTAGCCCTGCCCCCAAGTTCCCCAGTAATGCTATAGGCTTGTTTACACACACACACACAAACACAAACACAAACACAAACACACACACACACAGAGAGAGAGAGAGAGAGAGAGAGAGAGAGAGAGAGTCGAATCCCCACTCAGCCAAGAAGCTCAGTGGGGGACCTTGGGCTAGTCACCATCTCTTAGCCTAACCTACCTCACAGGGTTGTTGTGGGGGTGAAATGGGGATGAGGAGAACCATTGTACACCACCTTGAGATCCTTGGAAGATAAAGGCAGTATAAGAATAAATGTGATAAATAAGAATAATGAAATGTGCAAGTGTTTGCGTGAAAGAGTGTACATTTATTGATTTGTGGTATGCACAGGTACATAGACTGTACACTCGTTGAATATAACATGTGAAAAACTATGAGTGTTTAGCTCAGTTATTTGTGTACACAAGTACACTGTACACTCATGGGCTGTCATGTGTGAACATCACCATCATCTCCCTTTTAAGGCTCAAATCCTGTAAGGCACAATTTAGTTAACTCTATCATGGTGATGGACGCTGGCATTTAGCTCATTGGGCCACACAATACAAGCAGGCCTCATTTAAGGGTTGAACAATGATGGCTACAACAGTCTTCTCTCCTCATCCACTTAAAAGCACCACGTACAGTCCATGTTCACACAAACAGTGTACTAGAACTGAAAAGGGGCTCCTTCCATGCCATGAAGGTTGGTCTGCTAGGGCAAATGGGGCACTGCCACACCAACTTTATTCTGCCCCCACCTGCCTCCTTAGTTACAACCACTTATTTACAACCACCAGCTGGAGGTACTGCCTGTTAGCTTCCTCCTCCTTCGTTTCAGCCTTGTCCTTGTGCAACTCAGCATGGAGAAGGAGGAGGACAAAGCCAGAATTAGTCGTCTTTGCCGAACGTTAGCTTAGGCTCCACCTAGTGTTGGTTTCCCTGACTTCCACTCCATCAGTCCAGACAGTACTGGACCCAGGGCTAAGCATGAAATCCATACAGGGACCGTTGAAGTCATACAGACACAGAAGAATTCTGCTAGTGAATCATTTCCTCCAACATGCCTCTGTGGCCTCCAAATCACATGGGTCTTTTTTCATGGCACCCACATTTCAACAGCCTTTCAATGATATGCCTTATGGGGTTTCCTGATAAAAGGAACTAGTGCGTGCAATGTTAGGTGTCACTTGACTGTCAAGAGTGAGGCAGACATTGAGCATGAGCCCCATACGGAAGCCAACACCTCCAGACTACTCAGAGTACTGTTTGAGAACTTCAGAACCATGGGCAACACTTCTCTGCCAAATGACATGTTAACCTTCCTCCCCAATTCCATTTAAGCTGAAAAAAGAACTGTAGGCATTTTCGCTGCATTTGGAACATAGGAAGCTGCCTTGTAGGCGAATCAAGGAAAAAGCATACCAAGAACTCAGGCCAATGTAAGTTTCAGTGGTCCCTACTCACAACTCAATAATCAATAGAACCAAAAACTAATCCATTCAAAAGTATGTATTATAATAAAGATTACAAACTCAAATAGAGATTACAAACTCAAAGACATATGTATAAAACTGTAATTCGTTACAAAGATTTTCTCCTTTTCACTCAACAATAATGTTGATCCTTATGATTTATCAGCTTGCAGATGGAGACTCAGTTTCAATCATTATGACTGTTGTATAATTCATGATAATTTAGAATTTAAATGTATTTTCATGTAGTATTTGATACTTCCAGCTGATGAAGGTGAATACATTGAAACAGGGCCCTGTCTTGGTTTCCAATCCATAACTGACTTCTGCTCAGTGATTGAAACTGAGTCTCCATCTGCAAGCTCCATTACAGTTTTATACATATGTCTTTGAGTTTGAGTTTGTAATCTCTGTTAGAGTTTGTAATCTCTATTTGAGTTTGTAATCTTTATTATAATACATACTTTTGAATGGATTAGTTTTTGTTTCTATTGATTATTGAATGTGAGTAGGGACCACTCCCACTATTGAAACTTACATTGGCTTGAGTTCTTGGTGTGCTTTTTCCTTGTAGGCGAATCAGGCAGTTTGTTCCGCCTACCTCAGAGTTGCCCACTCTTATTGGCAGCTGCTCTCCAGGGTTGCAGGCAGGGGTCTCAACTTGCCCGACCAGGAGATGCCAGGGATGGAACCTAGGGGCTTCTGTATGCAAGGTAAACACTCTTACCACCTTCACCCTTCCTCTAAGCTTTGACCAGCGAGCTGCAGCTGTTGCCAGCTCTTACACTGGACTATTGCAATCACAGATATTGCTACTAAGCGCATCCCGAGAATCGCAGGCTTAATTTTTATTAAAAAGAGCCCAGAAACTTTTTAGCCCTTAAGACTGCAAATATAACCTTGAAACTGTTTGGATAATAGTTGATGAGATTTCAGGAGTCAGGGAGGGGCAGAGGATTGAGCAGGATTTCCAGGAGACAAGGAAGGGAGGGGTATTCAGTCAGGGCTGTATTTGGCACTTCCAGTACTCAGCAGAAGCAATCTGAATTATGCAAAATAAGCACTGTTATGCAAACATGCTTTAGTTGCATTATTTAGCCAAGGCTCAGAATTTTGGCTTCTTTTCAGAGGGTAGGATATTTTGCACATAATTCCATTCCTTTTAATGCAGAGTATACAGAGGTATGCAGGAACCCTCTGTCCTTGAAGCTCAGGTTTCACTTACAGTTGAAAGGTAGGAGAAGAAGGTCAGGGTCAGATTTCTTGTCGCTGCCCTTCCCACCCCCACTGAAAAGTAAGCAACTGTGTGCAGAGACAGTTAACTAATTAGAAATCTAATCCCAGTTGCAGCTGTATCCAATTTTGCTCTAACACCTTTTGAGCAAGAAGACCCTGCTGGTAAGGAGAAAGAAAGTGTGGTTTTTACATGCCAAAGCATGCAGTCAAGTCTACTCTAAAGTAAGACCCGTTGAGTTCAAGGCATTTTATTTCCAGGTAAATGAATACAGGATTGCTGCCTTAAAAGAAAAAGCCACGTGGATTTTGTTTTACCTTCCAGTAAGTAAGCATGAAGGCTAGAAACTTGTTTTGGTGGATTTTTAAAAATTAAAATTAAGGCTGATTTTCAAGATGTACTTTGTAGACCTCTATGCCTGCAAGAGCCTTTATGCAAAATGTGACTTATAAAAATGTGACTTTATGCAAAATGTGACTTATAAAAATGTATAAACTACTTCCAAATATCTTTTGGGCCCACAGGTGGAACACTACAAATTTTCAATCTGCCTTTAAGGCTGAAATCCTAAATTACCTTTCTTGAATCCCAGCAGGACTTGCTTCTAGATAGCTATGTTTATTAGAACTGGGATATAGGGATGAAAAAATTACTAACACAAGCAATACACAGCAGACGCATTCAGTAAATTACAGAATTCCACCCAGATATTCCCCAGCTGAAAACTTGAGTGACAGTGCCGTTGACCAATGGAACATGAATATAGAAACATTTCATCATCAGAACAATCTTTAATTAGCTGATCCTTCCTTGAGAGCAGGGCAATGTATCCTAGCAACCGTAGAGAACTGCCAGCTTTTGCAAAACAGACTTTCATTAACCACCTCATGGGTGGCAGACAGCAAGAGAAACAATAGTAAGTGAAGACAATAGTGGCTCCTGGCTTCTTCTTGGTTTCTGAGTTCTTTTAAGCTCTTCTGACATTCCATCTGTACAATGTAAATAAAGATACTACAGTGCTAATTCATGCAGCCTGCCAATAAATCTGAGTGTAAAAGGAGGACCACGGATGAACTTCAATGAAAAGAGCAAGGAAGTGGAGAAGTGTATATACACGACAAAATTTAAATAGTGGTGGCCGGCAGAGATTAGAATCCGGGCAGGAACCGGAGTATTATAGGGCGAAAGACTGGATGACATTTCCACCAGATCAAATGGACTAGAAACTCTAGAGGCTTAGGGAAAAAAGAATGTTGGGTGGCTTTAAAATAGGATTAGAAACATTCATAGAGGACAAGCCTATCAGTGGCTACTAACCCTGAAGGATATGCTCTACTGTCCACAGCCTAAGACAGGATGCTTCTGAATATCACTTTCTGGGAACAGCAGGAGGGCATAGAGCTCTTGTGCTCTGGTCCTGCTTGCGAGTTTCCCACAGGCATCTGCCTGGCCACTGTGAGAATAAAATGCTGGCCTAGAAGGGCCACTGGCCTGATCCAGCAGGGCTCCTCTTATTCTTAATCATACATGGATGAAACTGAAAGAATGCCAATGGGAACACAATTGGGTGTTGGCTAGATCTACTCCAACACATTCTTAATTTGCAAAACAAGAGGGCATGCACACCAAAAATCTCTTAATAGTGAAGGCATAACTAATCCGTGTCAAATGATCCTGAGTGTACATTCTTGCTTAAAGAAATGCCGTGCACTGGATTAGATTAGTGCAGCCCTCTTTGTAAGAATTCCAGTGCTAGGTGGTTTACCAAAATCTGGCTCATGGTCTATCAAGTCTATTGTCTACTCTGCCACATCCTGATAAGACTTTGCCTTCACTATTCTTACTGTTTCATAGAGTTGGAAGGGTTTGTGCAAGGCATCTAACCCAACCCATGCTTGATGTAAAGTCTTTCCAGATGTCCTTTTTATTGTGCCGTCATAATTATTTGTGCTTACGGTGATATCAGGCCAGTTGCGTGATATCCTGCTTTCAATACTCTTAACAGCTTCAAGGTTTTGGGGCAGTCATACTGCTTTGTTCCCAATCAGTGCATGTTCCACAACTTTTGACTGAAATCCTATACATACACACACACACACACCACAAATGTTCTGGGTTATTTTTTATGTCCTGCTTTTGTTGTATGGGAATATTGGGGAAGCGTCACAGAACAACTAATAAAGTGGAATGATTTGTGGGTGGCCCTTTATACTAATGCATTAATGCACTAGTATTGTGCCAATGTTGCAGGATATACCCACAAAACGAAACAACAGCAACAACAAGAAAGAAAACAGTCAGGAGAGGCCCACACATAGAGTGGAAAAGTGTAATTCCAAAGGCTTCTCTGATTGGCTGCATTATTAGCACGCAGTGATAAACCATGGTTTAGTGCTACATGGATAGACTGTAACAAGCTTGAGGGAAGCATCAGGCTAGCATGCTCTCCCTCCCCTCTCCTCATCCCACATGGCTAGGAGAAGGACATCTCCCAAGTTTAGTTGGGATACTTTGAAGTATCTCAGTTTAGCATTACAGTTCAACCAGGGATCCTTGGTTTTTAAAAAAACAAACAAACAAACAAACATCACATCTGTTTTCTAATAAGCCTACCATAGTTGGATTATGAAATCAGCCAGGAAAGGAGAGGGGTAGCATATGAACACCTTGTTGGGCTCATTGAGCCTTGGCTGCATAATGCTAAAATTTAGCTGCTAAATTACGGTTTCGTGTTATGTGGTGAACTAGGCCACTATCAACAGCAAAGAAAGGAAGACAATCCAGACCCTATTAATTAATTGAACTAGACTGCTGGCCCATTACAAGCTGAAAGGCATAGTTGTACATTGTATGCCAAGCATGCGCTAATCACAACAATCCATTCTCATAGTTGCCGATGAATAACAATTAGGGTCTCCAATATACATCCTGGACTTCAGTTCAAAGAGCCAAAACATTCCAATCAGGCAAAGCGGAGTTTTGCATTCAATGAGCTAAACATGCCTGCAAACTACACAGTACAATTCAGTGATCCCTACCTGTCTTTCATGCTCCTCTCATTTGGTTTTAGGGTGTGCTACTCCTCTTGATGACATTGCTATGGCTGCCTCTTCATTTCAACATGAGAAGCTGTGACTATTTCTTTCTCTTCAAACTTAGCTGCGTGGCGTTGCTCCTTCCAGCTCAGAGTCTTAGTGTTGCTAATCTCTAATTAGCAGCCCACTAACACAGAAGAGGCCAGGAGCTCGGAAGACTGCCCACCCCCAACCCTGTGGCCCTGTGACCGGTACTGTTCCGATCTGGATTAACGTTTGAGGTGATTTGTCCTGGAGGCCTTACTGCATGTGCCTATATTTCTAAATACCCTTGAGCTGCACTGGGTGATGGGGCATTAAAAACCAAACCAAATGAGTGACTAAAACCACATACAACAGTTGCACAGCAAAGGGTCCAGCTTTTCCTTCTACTCACTGGTTTCTTCGGTTACTGCACCTTGTGGCAACTCTGGTCCAGAGGTTTTTTTTACCAAAGATACTAAGCAAAATGCAAGATCACAAAATGTGAGCGAGGGAGTGAGGAATGCCTTCCATACACAGCAATATGAAATATTCTTTTCTGCTTTTTTTTAAAAAAAGCTAAGGTTAAATAAGTTGAGAGAAATGTAAAACTAGTAACTTGAAAAAATAACAAAAAGGAAGCACAAATTTGATAACGCTGGAGGGCAACCAATGAAGTGGATGTAAAATGACAAGTTTTAAAGCTTTCCCCCCAGGAGTACTGATAATTGGAACTTACTGCTATAGAACTGGAAATGATTAAGACTATAACTGGGTTAAACCAACTATCAGCAGAGATACTAACAGCTCTTAAGAAAATAATAATAATTAGGTTGGAACAGGCCAAAAGCCTGTCTTAGTCCAGCATTCTGTTCTCACAGTGGTCTGTTGACTGTTCTTACTGAGGTGGTAGCCTCATGTCTGGGCTGTACCACTTCAGATTGCAGGTGGGAACTCTTCCAATTATTAAGTTCTCTTACACGAATGTGCCCCCTAAAAAGAGAAAAAGGTGTGAGGTAAAAGGGTTTTAGACTATCCATCTCGACATGCTTGTTTTCTATATAGAAGGGAGAACCACACAAATTTATGAGCTCCAAGCTGCAGATATAATAGCCCAAATACAGGGTTTGGGTTTTGTTTTTTAAAGTAAACATGAGTTTGCCACTTCAGTGAAAAAATAGGTAATGCAAGTGTATATTATTTTCTTGAGGAATGGACTTACTGATGTGAACTGGGAGTGGCCGAAAGAAAATGTCTTATTAGTGACCTTTGCTATACCAGTTGTTTAGGATCGGAATCTTGCTTATTCCTGTTTATTATGTATTGTTCGTATTTCACAAGCCCTCTCCATGAGCAGAAAATATAGTATGTGGAGAGTTTGTCCTTATTTTTAGTGAAAGTGGAAATTGTGTGTCCAAACAAATTTCCTTCTGCCTTCAGTTTCAGAAATATGTGTTGTGGGGAGGGGAAAGGAGGGGAGAATTCAGAGGCAGTAAAAAGCAATAACAAGTAAGCTATCCAAACCTAATAAGGAAATGTTGCTTTTTGGAATAAAAATATAGTGCATAATTATATTTTGTGTGTCATACCCTGCCTGAAAAGTTGGAATTGTCTTATGCATTAAAGCTTTCTTTAGCCGAATGACACCACTCGTCTATCTGTCCCAGGGATGGAGAACTGGTGGCCCTTCAGATGTTTTTGGACATTGGCCATTCCAACTGGAGCTATTGGGAGTTCAAAGTCCAGCAGCATTTGTCTCTCCATCTCTGATCTAGTCAAATCCTGTCTACTCCAGCCTTTCCCAAACTGGTGCCTTCCAAACCATGTTGGCCTCCAATTCCCATCAGCCCCAATTAGCTTGGCTAATGCTCAAGGATGATAATTGTTGTCCAAAACATGTGGAGAGTGCCAAGTTGGGGAAGACTTTTCTACAACAAATCTCTGGGCTCTCCAGCAGAGGTTTCCTTCCAGCACTTAGCACCGTAAGTCCTTTTAGCTGGAAGCAATTTGCGATCTGAACCTGGGGATTTCTGTATCCAAAGAATAGGCACTACCACTGAGCTGTGTATCCAACACCACAATCCAATAGCCAATTCAGCCTGCGGGTTTCCAGTTCTTCTGGAGAGCTTTGAATCCATGTGAGGTAGCCATCTAATTTTTCACTGCATTACCTGTTGTGGGTTGTTTCTCATGTATAGCTCAGTTGGTAGAGTATGAGACAGGGTGAAAGATTCTTGCATTGCAGGGGGTTGGACTAGATGACCCTTGTGGACCCCTCCAGCTCTACAATTCTATGATTCATGTAACTTTCCTCTAAGCAGGTTTTGAAAGCGCATATGGGAAGTGTTCAGAAAATGACTAAATGATAAGTTTTTGTCAAAGCAGGGCGTAAATACGTTTTCCAGTTCACATAAGAAAATAATTCATGGTACACCTACAGAATGTTCCTATTATTTTATTCTCCTTGAGATTATTCCCTAGTCTGTCTTTGTTTTGTTTTTTTGAATCAGGTTTATCGTACACTTGATTTAAAATGAGCTGCCATACACTTGTCCCATCCACATGAATGGCATTCACAAATTACATATTCCAGACTGAGGATACGGTTTTATACACACTTACCAGGGAATAAGCCCTGTTGAAGACAGTAGACTGTACTTCTGAGTAAGCATGCATAAGATTGCACTGCAAAGGGCATTCTTGGTGGCAGTTGCATTCCTCCCCACAAAAAAACATAGGTTACCAAAATTGGGATACTAACATCTTCGCTAGTGCTTTGGTTCCCATGCAACTTGGTTTTTTAAATATTTTATTTCAAAGTAAAAGTTATTTTGCTGTTTTGTATGTGGTTGTGCATTAGTGATGGTTACCTATTTGAATTCAAATAAGCCTCTTAATATCCAATTGCTGTTTTGGGTGGCTATCTTGGAAGTTGAAGATGTTGGTCTTGCATAGTTCCACACTGCACCCTACAGGACACAAGAGCAAAGTACAAAAACACGTTACTATTCATTTCTCTTATAGGAGCAGGCTGTTCTGTTTCATCCTGGACTTGATTACATGGACTTCTGTGGGAATGTTGTTGATATACTTAACTTTCTCCTGCTGAAATAGAGTTAAATTAGAGGGGTTTATACGGACTGTGTTGTGTGTGAGGTTTGTTGGTTGTTTGTTTTAATATTGAAGAACGGTTTTCTGAATGAGAGACAAAAGGCTTGTGGTCAAAATATTTAATGCCAACGTGTAAATACAAGAGCTATTCTCTGTACTGGGTGGCCCAACAACCAGCGGGACCAGACTGTGGGGCTCTGGGAACAGAACCACAGCCCCAACACGCTGGCTAGTACCCCCAGTGGCAGCCTAGGGGGGCTAGAGGAGGGAGGCATTCCTACACAATCTGCTGGGAGACCCCAGAAGCATAGAAAGCCCCCAGAAGGACTGAACCTGTGAATTAAGCAACAAGGACTGAGAACTGTGTTTGCTTTACTCAAGAGTAGAAACTCTGTGGAAAAGCCAGCTACTACAAAAAGAAGAGGAGGTGGTGGGGGTTTCTGCTCTTGGAACTGTGAACTGACCCACAAAGGGATTGTGCCTGCAAGTTCAACAATGATTTTGAAATGCTGTGATGTCTTTTGTTTATGTGCATGCTGTGGTGTTGGGATAGTAAGCGCTTTGTTTAAATTACTCTGTTCACGGAGAAAGGCTTGGAGGAATCCAGGAAGCTGGGGGCCACTTACAAAGGAACTGTTATTGTGTTTTTAAATGTCTTCTTGTGTTTTTGATGTAACTTTCTGCTATCTTTCAAGCACAGTGGAATGCTGGTAGTAACCATGTTGGACAGTCATGGAAGACTGCCTTTTGCTAAGGGAGGGGATGGTATTATAGAAGTGGGGGAGGGGAATCCCCCTAAACCCTATAAATTAATAAATGCTAGCTTAAATCCCCCTCCCTCCTGCTCCACGTTACTTCCTGCCACGGGCTGCCTTCCGGTTGTCGCAGTCCGGCCTCCCGTCAGTCAGCCTTTCCCGTCGACTTTTCCCTCTCACGCGAGAGGGACTACATTTCCCATCATGCTCTCTTGCGGCGTGACTGCCGGCGCGCAGGTAAAGCGAGGAAGTCGTCTGTTCTGCTGCTGACCGAACAGCAGTTTAGGGGCAGTGGCATTTTTTGTTGCTCTTTATGCAGAATGTGCAGGGAGATGATCTTTGCTTCCTAGAAAGAGAGCGGGGTCTGCACTGCGTTTGCTTTTGATAGGATACAGGGCTTTATAGAAGGCGGACCCGCACCCTCAGAATTGCAGTTGTGCAATTCTGCAGATCTGGACAGTCGGGATCTTCTGGATTCTGAAGAATGGTGCAACCGAAGACAATTTTCTTTTTTACTTAGCTTTTCCCCTCCTACACACCCCTGCCCCTCTTTTCTAGCCGGTGTCTGACTGCAGAGGGGAATAGCCTGCCTCTGAAGAAGAGTGAGTGGGCTAAAAATAATAAACAAAAACCCAAATTGTTGAGTGCTGCATAATATTTTGTCCTGAAGCTGCTGATCGCGCGAGGCAACCAGGCCTATAGCGCAGCTCAGTCGGAGTGTTTAGTTTTAGAACCAGCACCTAGAGATGATGAGGAATGACCTGTCCGTGGCGCTTGCCGGCATCGGCGGGGCAGGGAGCCTTTTAAGAAGCAGCGAGCCCGTGTCTCTGTCTCCAGTGGCGTCCCAAGCAGCTTCCTTACTGGAAGAGGCTGCAGATCTGCTGGTGATGAACAGGGACTTCGCGGCTGCTCTGGACAGGTGCGAGAAAGGCTGCGAGAGCCTCAGAAAGGACCCCGAGAATGAAGATGCTGACAGGTAAGTGCTGAATTGAGGCAGAGGTCCGGTGAGAACTAGGAAGAGTGGGATTGATCAGTGCCAGATTTAGGTATGTGCTGAGCTACCTGCAGCCCATGAACTAGGGGGTGGGGCTCATCCTTTTTAAAATAAAAAAACCAGGCAGATTTTATTACCTAGGCCCAGTTGCTTAGTAAAATTAAACACACAATGTTTATGTGCCTATGACTGTGTAAGAGTTACACAATTGCGTACTTACTATTTAGTAAAGTTCGTGGAGGTTTTATGCTGCTCAGAATCAAATAATAAAGTCAGCCATGAAGCAATACAGTGTTCGGATCACTGTCTAGCATTATAGACTACATTTTGAGAACAAGTGAGGATTATAACATAGCTGTGATTCCCCTATGAATGTTCTGTGTGAATGTCTTTGATAATTCCATACTTTTGTAAACTTACTAAACTCCTAGCCCGTGGCCTCCAGTTGCTTTAATCCAGTCCTGGAATTGATGTTGTTCTTTTAAAGGGAATTAAATAACGATATTTATTCCAGTACCTGTTAGCACAAATGGCAGAAGAATGCAGTTTCTTACAGAAAAATATATTTTACCAAGTTACAGCAGAGGGACGGGAAGGGTAAAATGGCCACTGGCTGTGCTGGAAGACAGCAACTTCCTGCTCCTCCTCTCCTTGAACTTCTCCTATTACCATCTGGTTATTATAAAACTTTGTAAATAAGAACTACTGTCTGTGTTTGCTCCCCTCCCCCAATACCTTTGCCTTTTCTGTCATGCCTTTTAGATAGCCCTTGCCCCCAGACTTCCAATCTTGTTGCTGATCTTTGTGTGGCACACTGGGAGTCCTTTTCAGCAGCAGAGTGAGGTTAATTTTTAATAATAATAATAATAATAATTACATTTTGTGCATCTCTTTTCTGAATCAGCTCTGAAGAACTGAAATGCTCCTTATGCACTGTGGGTATCCAGGCCTTGGCTGAGATGAACCGATGGAGAGAAGTCCTGCCTTGGATTCTTCAGTACTATCACGAGCCTGAATGTTGGCCTTCCAGAATTCTAGAGCTGTGGTGGGTTCTGCTCTTATAGACGCAGAGTTATATTATTGTATTTTGGGGGGTGGTAAGCCTGTTACTGGACTGTACCAGTTTAGGCTGCGGGTGGGGGCTTGCATAGCTGAATGCACCTTCATGCAGATCAGTTCCCTGCATACAGAAAATTAGATATCTGGGAGAAAGAGGCATTGCATCCGAGTCTTCTGCCAGACATACAAGTTTTCTGTGTGCATGGATTTTTTTTTTGTATGGAGATGCAGTAAGTCATATGATCTCTCCTGAAGGAGTGTCTCCACCCCCATCATTCAACCCGGACACTGAAGTCCAGTGCTGAGAGCCTTCTGGTGGTTCCCTCACTGCAAGAAGCAAAGTTACAGGGAACCAGGCAGAGGGCCTTCTCGGTGGTGGTGCCCGCCGTGTGGAACGCTCTCCCATCAGATGTCAAAGAAATAAACAACTATCTGACATTTAGAAGACACCTGAAGGCAGCCCGGTTTAGGGAAGTTTTTTATGACTGATGTTTTAATGTATTTTTAATCTTTTGTTGGAAGCCTCCCAGAGTGGCTGGGGAAACCCAGCCAGATGGGCGGGGTATAAATAATCAATTATTATTATTACTATTATTATTATTGTGTCTGGGAAGGATGTGTTGCTTGGAGAGTGTTCTGAGGGCCAGATAGAGCCCTGCACTAAATTATACTAGCTTCCTCTGTGTCAAGGGCTTTCTTGAAAATGCATAAGAAAAATAATATGCAAATACAATGGTGTCATTATAATAATATTAAAGTGGTGGTATTGCTTTGTTTCCCTCTCAGCATCCTCCTGCATAGTAAAGTGGAAGAACCTCATGTGATGCTAGAAGTCGCCAGAGACTGGTTACATTCCTCAGCCAATCAGCACCTGCCTAGTTACAGCCTCTTGGTTCAGCTGCACCTGTTCCATGTGCTGTTGCCGCTCAGGCTCTTTGCGGAGGCAGAGGACCTAATCCGAGATTGTAAAGCACTGAGCAAAGAGCAACAGGTGGAGGCCTATGAGAGCATTAAGGAGCAGAGGCAGCAGTGGTTGCAGAAGGAAGAGGAGGAGCGCCAGCTTCCTGAGGAGCGGCCAGAAATGGTGTGGAAGCAACGGTTGGGTAGGCTTTTCTTAAAAGCAGTCTTATGTGTTTTGTAGCTGAAACCACAGATGCCTGGAGTATATAAATTTTCTTGCCATCTGGAAACAAAGCCTTATGAGGAATGGTTGAAGGAGGTGGTTATTGTTTAGCCTGGAAAAGAGGAGAATGAGAGGAGATATGATAGCCATCTTCAAATATCTGAAGAGCTGTCACATGGAAAATGGAACAAGCTTGTTTTCTCCTTCTCTGGAGGGTAGGACTGGAAAGGAAATTGCGACTAAACTTTAGGAAAAACTTTCTGACAGTAAGAGCTGTTTGACAGTGGAACAGTCTCCCTTGGGAGGTTGTGGACTGACCTTCCTTGGTGGTTTTTAAGCAGAGGTTGAATGGCCATGCTTTAGCTGATATTCCTGCAGTGCTGGCGGTTGGACTAGGTAACTCTTGAGATCCCTTCCAACTACAGTTCTATTATTCTAGTAAGAGAATTGCAGTCCTACAGCGTTCAGACAGCTTAATGAAATTGTTGGGTGAAGGAGACACACTTTCAACAACTTCAATGGGTTTTACTATTAGCATAGATAAAGCGTTTGCTAAGGGGCAAAAGCATTTCCTTGATCAGCCACAAGAAATCGGTGCTGGCTGTACAGTCCTCACATGACAACGGTGGTGTCTGGAGAGCTTGTAAGGGAGAAAGGAGGTTATTTTTCATGGAATCTTCTCTGGAAATAACTTTTAAAAGTTTATTTTGAGCGGTGCCTCCTCACCACTTTCCCTAGCGTAACATCTTCCTTTTGTTTTGCAGGTTTGGTATCCCAAAAGGTGTTGACTATATTGGCACAGCTGGGTCGAGTGCTGGGATCCTTGGCAAGCCAGCTGTGTTCCATCCCCTACAGAAAGACACTCTTGGCTGCTTTCATGTTGTGTCTCATTGTCGTGAGACTTGACCCAGGTATACTTGAGAGAGGGGAGACAGTGGGAGGGGAAGGGAAAGGAGAAGTATCCAGCTGTGACTGTGTGAAATATTTAGCCTATGTGGGGGTGTATCTGGAATGGCAGTGTGTGTGTATTGACGCACAGTGCTGCTTGGCCATGTTTGGGATTTCAGGAATGACTTGTAAAGCACAGACTGCTGGGGATATGGTCAAGTCTGCCGTATCTGGAGTGGGATGGAATGAGAGCCCCAAATTCAACCGGGGTTCAGAAGCAAAGGAGGAGGAGGAGGAGAAGAAGAAGAAGAAGAAGAAGAGGAGGAGGAGTTTGGATTTGATATCCCGCCTTTCACTCCCCTTCAGGAGTCTCAAAGCGGCTAACATTCTCCTTTCCCTTTCTCCCCCACAACCTGTGAGGTGAGTGGGGCTGAGAGACTTCAAAGAAGTGTGACTGGCCCAAGGTCACCCAGCAGCTGCATGTGGAGGAGCAGAGACGCGAACCCAGTTCCCCAGATTACGAGACTACCGCTCTTAACCACTACACGACACTGGGTCTGGCAGGGAGTAGCTGGATAAGAACCAAGTATACGACAGCTTCCTGAGTTAGACTCTTGGCTGATCTAGCACTGGCAATGGCTCACTCGGGTTTCAGGCAAGGAGTCTGGGAAGTTTGTTTGTTTTCGGTGCTGGGAATTGTAGCTTTCTGAGGGGTCTTCTGACTACTCTCAGCTACCTTAACGAACTACAGTTCCCAGGTTTTTTTGGGGGGCGGAGCCATTGCTGTTCAAGTGATACGACAGTGTTTTAAACGTATGGTGCATGTGATATCTTAGTGGTTTATTTTAGTTGTACGAGAACCCTTGGGACATTGGGTGTTTACATTTGGAGGAGGAATGTTTGACCAGTGTCGTGAATAATATTTGCTTATTGTTATGGGTAGATATGAGAAATGAAAGTCATCATCTTCTTCTTCTTCTTCTTCTCTTTTCCAGCATCTCCCACTTCTCTGCCCTTCCTCAACAGGCTAATCCAGCTTTTCTATCAAGCCCGCTTGGCTGCATTTTCTCCACACTCCAGACCTCCAATTCAAGACTAACTGACTCCACTGCCTTCTGTATGATGCTGAAGCAGTGCTTGTTGGAGGACCGTGGAGAAGCCACTTGCAAGTCAATGAAGGTGACTGCAGCTGTTGAGAGAGCACCTGCAGTGAGGCAGAGACTTCTTCGAGAATTAAGAATAGTGACGGTGCAGTATCTGGGCGGGGTATCTGCTGTGTCATGACCTCAGCGATGGGACTGATAAAGATAGCTTTGGAGATAGCTTTTGGAGAAACATGAGATAGTTGGAATTTTGTGGCTTTGTATATGATCACTTAGAAACACTTGCCAACTAGATATCTTTATAACTGAGTTCTTGGAGCTTCTGTTTAAGGCTGATTTTTTTTTTGTATTTTTGATTCTGTGATATTGATTTATGTATTATATATGTATATTTGTAACATTAATTTTATTTAAATCATTTCCATCTTGCTTTTTGGTCCCAGTTAGGAAATGCCCCTGTCCCCCGACAGATTGCAAGCTGCGATCACATCCACACCATTCGTTTAAAGCAGAGTTTCCCAAACTGGCTGGTCTCTGGCTGGTTTTTTTACTACAACTCCCATCATCCATAGCTAGCAGGACCAGTGGTCAGGGATGATTGGAATTGTAGTCACATAAACAGCTGGACACCCAAGTCTGGGAAACCCTGGTTTAAAGCAAATTTATAGCACTTTTAACAGTCATGACCCCCCCACCAAAGAATCCTGGCAACAGAGCTGCACTTTGCAGCACCCTTCACAAACCACAGTTCCCAGGATTCCTAGTGGGAAGCCATGTGCTTCAAATGTGTCATGTGGATATCTTCCAAATGGACAGAGGTAATAAAACGAAGCAGAGAGCAAAACAAAGCTAGCCACATTACAACTCTTAGCAGCAAAGGGAAAAAAATCCTCCAAAGGCTGCTAGAAAATAAAGGTATTGACAAATAAGGGGACTAATCAGGATAGCCAAGTAAGGGTGTTCCATAATTTGAGCAGTGCAACCTAATGGACTCTTCCCCATGATGTGGTTAACCAAACCTCCACTGGCAACAGGACAGAGTGAGGCCTCTGATGAAAATCACAGTGGGTGGGCAGGCTCACATGGAAGGCTGAAATTCTTCAAGTGTCTGGTCAAAATCCCTTCCTTAGGGTCCCCAAGTGCTTGACAGCCAAGCTGATTGTTGGGTGCCCATTGGGCAAGTGCAAAGGGTGTTTTGTAAGCCACCCAGAGCTGCTGTTTTAAACTTCTGATGTCCTTGATTTAAAGAGGGAATGTGGGGAAGCTTTTCAAAGGGTTTCAAGGGCAAGAGCAAGCGCTGGAAACAAGCAGGTAGGCAGAACTGGAGTTAATAGGCTCAAAAACGCAAGTCTAGCTGCTTCATTTGGCACTGGCCGAAGTTTCCAAACACTTCAGCAGCCCAGCAAAGTGTGTGCTGCAGTCATTGTCCAGAAGCACCCAAGACCACAAGCTTGGTTTTTCAAGGAAACTGCTATCTCTTCCAGTAAAGGTGTGTCTAATCTTGGATTGGCTTTCCTACTGATCCAGAAGTGCCTCTGTCTTGTCTGGCTTAAAGTATCAACTCATTAGCCCACATTCAACCCACCACTGCTCTCAAGTTGCAGTTCAGGATCTGCACACCCTCCCTGGACGGAAGGAAGGAAATGCAAGCTAGAGATGGGTGTCCGCAGCATATTACTGACACCAGATAACCTCCTAGCTGTTTCATGCAGGTGTGAAATAACACAGGGGGTACGCTGGAGTCCTTTGTGATGTAGGGCAGAGGCCAAGGAATTAAACACGAATCTCTAAATGCCCTGTTCAGCAACTGACTTGCAAGGTAAGACTACAGCCACTGCTAAACAGCGCCTCCCATCCCAAAGGAGTGGTCAATGGTATTAAAAGCTTGTTGCGAGGTCCAACTGGCTTGCAGTCTCCTTGTCCAGCTCACAGCACAGGTAATCCGCTAGTGTGACAGATATTTCAGTGCCAAAACCATACTGCAAAGGATAAAGATTGTACGTCGAGCACTTTGCCCAAGTAGCATAAATAGGAAACCAGCAGGTAATCGCCTAGGATGGTGGGATCTGATGAAGGCTCCTTTGATAATGCCTTACAACTCCTTCCTTCAGTCCATACGGTACTTCACCATTCTTTACAACCTGCCCCATCCAACTGCCCTGCCCTGCTCTGGCTGCCTTAAGGAGTCAGGATGGGCGAGGGCCAAGAGGACAGATGATCAGCCTAACACCTCCAAGCACCTCGTCCACATCCTCAGACTGAAGGAGCTAAAACATACCTATTAAAACAGGATGAGCAGGTAACAGCACACGAAGTGCCCTTGCTGGATCAGATCAAAGGCCTATCTAACTCCACCTGCAGTTCTCACAGCAGCCAACCACATGCCTATGTGAAACCTGCAAAAAAGTTATGAATGCAACAGCAGTACCAGATGACAGCAGGGATAGCTCAGTCTGGAGAGCATGAGACTCTTAATCCCAGGGTCGTGGGTTTGAACCCCATGCTGGGCAAACGATTCCTGCATTGACTAGATGACTCTAGAAGGTTCCTTCCAACACTACAGTTCGATGATTCTACCAAGGCTTCCATAGACTTCACAATGAGAACGCGAATGACTTTATCAGCAAGGTGCCTTGCAAACTAACAGGTTGCTCTAGGCCAGCACAGTGCCCTTTCCCCCCTCAGAATACTTTACCCCTTGGAACAGCTCTGCTAGATGACAACCCATTGATAGGAAGATGGCAGGGAAAGTTGATGACAAACAATAGGTGCTAGCTGAGGGATGGGCAACCTGTGGCTTCCAGATGCTGCTAGACTCCTGCTAGACTCCAGCTCCCATCACTTCTGGTCATTGGCTGGTGGAGGCTGATGAAAGATGTCCTACAACATCTAGAGGGCCACAGGTTCCACATACCTATGTTTTGTTGGATTTCTGATGTGTCTTCCAAGGTCTACTCATCAGATTCAATGTCCTGAACTCAGAAAAAAAACGGAGCATTCAGTAGAATCAAATGGGAAAGGTTTTCCATGGCCTCTACTACTTTAAGATGCGGGTGGCTATTTGCAAATTTGAATTCTTCCCAGTGGGGGGCAGGTAACTCCTTCTACATAGGAAACGATTCAGCCCAGCTTCCTTGAGATATATTTCCCTGCATGCAAGGAGCTTTCCCCCAAAAAACTTGTCCATGGCAGAAGCATTCAAACAAACCACCCCTGCACAAAGCCAGAAGTGGCAGAGTCCCAGGAAAAGAACCCGGTTCTGCTCAGAGAATAAAACCAGAGCCAAGAGGAAGAAGCTCCTATCATTTCAGGGGGGAAGGGGACATGGGCAGACAGCTTCTGCTGAGCCCGCCACCTGAGAGTGAGTGAGTGTTCAGTGATGTAAATGGCAGGAGCAGGAAAGGGGAGGTTGCCAAGGGTGATTATGACCTTCCTCCCCTGCACTGTGATGCTCAATGGCACTCCCTGGGGGTGGCATGCATGGCTTGGGGTCCTTGGCACCCAGCTGCCTAGAGCGAGACAGCAGTGGGAACATCAACATCCACAGCTGCTGTTGCTAATCGGGAGCGAGAGTGAGCACTACCTGAGGCACCATGGTAAGGAAGTAAGGGGAGCTTCCTGCACATTGAAGGTACCAAGGGGAGAGAAGGTTTCCTCTGCTTCAGAACTATTGAAAGGGTAGAAGATCAAGGCAGTTTGACAATACAGGATTGATGTGGTGTAGATGTCAGGGTGTAGATCAGGGTTAGGGAACCGCCAAATCCTGCTGGGCTTTTAAGTCCATCCCTGACCATTGGCCCTGGTGGCTGGGACTGGTGGGTGTTAGAAGTCTAAGAAGATCAGGAACACCACAGGTTTCCCTTCCCTGATCTACACCCTGACATTTTATCCACCATCACATCAGTTCTGTGATGGCAAGGTTGATGCTGCAGCAGCCAGCTGTTCCAGGCAGGCCAGCAGCTGAATGACTTGAGTGCATTTGTATCCCACCCTTTCCTCCAAGGTGCCAAGGAGAAGCCCACAAGCAGGATTGGAGTGCAATAGCACTCCTGACTCATGTTTCCTAGAAACTAGTACAGTGGTACCTCGGGTTAAGAACTTAAATCGTTCCGGAGGTCTGTTGTTAACCTGAAACTGTTCTTAACCTGAAGCACCACTGTAGCTAATGGCGCCTCCAGCTGCCGCCGTGCCACCGCTGCACGATTTCTGTTCTCATCCTGAAGCAAAGTTCTTAACCCAAGGTACTATTTCTGGGTTAGCAGAGTCTGTAACCTGAAGCGTCTGTAACCCGAGGGAGCACTGTATAAGACCTCTGACATTGGGGATAGAAAATAGCCAGCATGTCTAGGAGCCACTGATAGCTTTATCCTACCTAAATTTATCTAACATTTTTAAGGCGTCATAGTTGGTAGCTATCACAACATCTAGTGAGTTCCATAGTTTAGCCATGTTCTTTTTTTCCATTAATTGAATTCTTTATTAAACATATTTTACAAAATTATACAGCAATATATTACAATTTGTATCCCATCCCATACCGCAAAAAAATTAAAAATACATTTTTTTAAAAAGACCTAAAATAGACTTCCGATTGTTCAAAACAAAAAACAAAAACTAAATTACACTTGTTCTCTTTTACAGTATCCTATTAATATATTATTTTCTTAAATCTTTTTGATAACAAAAAATAAATAAATAAATAAATAAAAACATTAAGTTTACATATATTGTCTGTACAATGCAAGACTCATTCAAGATCTGCCAGGAGGTTTTGCTGTCACAGTAGTTTTTCAGGTACTCCTTGAATATAATCCATTCTTGGTTTACTTTTTGCATCATGTTCTACAATGATGATAAATGAGAGAGAGCTGTCAAATATTGGTTAGGCTTTCAATCCCTCTCTGTTTTATTCAGACATTGCCAGTTGATGTTGACTGAAGCTTTCCCCTTGATTTTATTTATGCCAGCTGTCAGCAATGCACACTGTAGCAAAAAATGTCAACCACATAACTCTAATGGCATCTGAACTGGTCCAGAAAAAGATATTGGGGTTCAATATTGTTTATCTAGTGTGTGTGTTCGTGTGTGTGTGTGTTTGAAAACATCAATAAAAATTATCTAAAAGTTAAAAGTGATGGATAGCTTTATGTGCAGCAGCTGTGAAAAAGGTTAATTCCATGTTAGAGATCATAAGGAAAGCAAATGACAATAAAACTGCCAATATAGCAACAATACTGCTATACAAATCAATGGTACAACCACATTTGGAATACTGTGCACAGTTCTGATCACCACCCCTCCAAAAGGAGAATGTAGAAGGGAAATGTTAGGAAAGGGCCACCAAAGTGATCAATGGGATAGAGTAGATCCCCTATGAAGAAAGGCTACAGTGTTTGGAGCTTTTCATTTAGAGAAAAGGTGACTAAGGGCGGATTTACACACAGGAATAAAAACGCTATAAAGAAGTCAGAAATTAAATCGTTTTATAACAAAAGGGGGGGGGAAACCTATGTAAAAATCACATAGAAAATTTGTTTGCTCTCTGGCGCCATCTGGTGTTGCATGTTTATAACACTTTCAAAGTGTTGTTTTTTGACTAATGTAGTTGAGTCCTAAGTGGGGGATATAACAGAGGTATAAAAATTGCATGGTATGGAGAAAATGCATAGAAAGATGGTTCCACCCCCCCCCCGCGTCTCATAAAACCAGAACTTGGGTTATCTACTGCATTTTGAACGAACCAGCTGAAGTTTCCAAATCATCTTCAAGGGTAGCCCTGTGTAAAGAACGTTGCAATAACCCAATCTGGAAATTACCAAAGCACGCAATACAGTGGCCAGGTCATTTCTGTCCAAAAGGAACTAGAGCTGGAAAAGGGCACTCCAAGCCACGGAGGCCACTCCAGCGATAGTATTGAACCTAAAAGCACGCCCAAGCTGAGGACCTGCTCCTTCCAGGGGACTGCAAAGCTGTCCTGGCAGGCTGTCTCCCCACCTCCTTGACCTGAGAACTCGGAACACGCAGTACCTCTGTCTTTTCAGGATTCAGCCTCTATTTATTAGCTCACATCCAGCCCATCACTGCCTCCAAGCAGCAGTCTAACACCTCAATTGCCTCTCCAAATTCAGATGGGACAGATAGAGGAAGAGAGGTGACTCATGGGATCCCGTACAACTCTACAGTTCTTTGATTCTAAGACAATTCTGGTTCAGTGGTCCCAGCAGTGCCAAGCAACTGGGTCTAGCTACCATTTTAATTTGACTAAGTGCTTCAGAGTGACTCTGCAGCTGGATTGTTGTGGAAAATCAAACTTAAAATAAATAAACCCTTCCAAGCATATGCATGAAGCTACTTACAGGGTAAGGACATGGGTGGCGCTGTGGGTTAAACCACAGAGCCTAGGACTTGCCGATCAGAAGGTCAGCGGTTCAAATCCCCGTGACGGGGTGAGCTCCCATTGCTCGGTCCCAGCTCCTGCCAACTTAGCAGTTCGAAAGCATGTCAAAGTACAAGTAGATAAATAGGTACCGCTCCGGTGGGAAGGTAAACGGCATTTCTATGCGCTGCTCTGGTTCGCCAGAAGCGGCTTAGTCATGCTGGCCACAAGACCTGGAAGCTATACGCTGGCTCCCTCGGCCAATAAAGCGAGATGAGCGCTGCAACCCCAGAGCCGGCCACGACTGGACCTAATGGTCAGGGGTCCCTTTACCTTTACTTACTTACAGGGTGCAAAAAGGAATGCACCTGTCCCAAAAAGTCTGTGTCGTGTCTTCTGACTTCACCCTGTTCTCCATTCTGTAGCGTGAGTGCATCTCCATTCACGTTGGCCAGGCTGGAGTTCAGATCGGCAATGCATGCTGGGAACTCTTCTGCCTGGAGCATGGAATTCAGCCAGATGGCACCTTCGCGGAAAAGAACCATCCCAATAATGACGACTCCTTTGCTACGTTCTTCAGAGAGACTGGCAACGGGAAGCATGTGCCGCGAGCTATCATGGTGGACTTGGAGCAAACTGTAGTCGGTGAGCTAAGGCTGTCTCAGGTCGCATGAAATGCTTGTGAGGTCATATAGTGGCTCAGGGGGCCACATTTCCTCAATGGGCCTCAGGTTTCCAAATCCCGGAATATGCCTTAGGTGGGATAACCATTAATAGATGAATTTTCCATTCCATGTGTGTAGTCAAGCCCTACTGAATTGTTCAGCTGTAGGACATGGGTGGAGCTGTGGGTTAAACCACAGAGCCTAGGACTTTCCGATCAGAAGGTCGGCGGTTCGAATCCCTGTGACGGGGTGAACTCCCGTTGCTCGGTCCCTGCTCCTGTCAACCTAGCAGTTCGAAAGCACCTCAAAGTGCAAGTAGATAAATAGGTACCGCTCCGGTGGGAAGGTAAACGGCATTTCCGTGTCCTGCTCTGGTTTGCCAGAAGCGGCTTAGTCATGCTGGCCACATGACCCGGAAGCTGTACGCTGGCTCCCTCAGCCAGTAAAGCGAGATGAGCACCACAACCCCAGAGTCGGCCACGACTGGAACTAATGGTCAGGGGTCCCTTTACGTTTACTTTTAAGAAAACAAAAGTTGTTTTCTAATGGTATGAAGAATCAAGCTATTCAACTTTTTAAAGCCATAGCTTTCTATGCAATGCCCCAGCTAATAGATATTTCGGAACCTGTAGCCCAGCAGATGTTGTTGGACCATCTCAGCATCTCTAACCATTGACCATGCTGGCTGGGGCTGATGGGAGTTGGAGTGCAACAGGTTCCTCACCACTTAATTGAAATATCAGGCCATGGTTTTCTATCTAGATTCAGAGTTGGGTTGCCTTGTATTAAAATTCAGCTCCTTTTGGAAGGCCTTACGCTTCCTTTCCCCTTTCACAGATGAAGTGCGGGCTGGCACCTACCGTCAGCTTTTCCACCCGGAACAGCTGATCACTGGCAAGGAAGATGCAGCTAATAACTACGCCCGTGGTCACTACACCATCGGGAAGGACAGGATTGAGCTAGCACTGGATCGCATTCGAAAACTGGTAAGGCACAGCGGAACTGAAAGGATGTTTTGGTAGGCTACAATGTTATATTGAATGGCACTTCAAAGAGACCAGAAACGCATTGGCTGGGTCCCTGGAGAATCTGAGGTCCAAAGAAAAGAAGTTTCCCCTTTGGTCCACCTGAGTCAAACTCCACCCATCAGATATCTCTTTTAATTAGGAGATTGTCATAGCTATAATTTACTTGTTCATTCTAATGATTATGTAAGTCAATATATTATCTTATTTTACAATAGATATTTACCGTAGATTTATTGATTGAGATCTATGGGTATAGGACAATATGCATATTTAACAAAAATTAAAATAAAATAAATACACACAGAGAGACATGCACACAGAAACGCACTCATGCATATGTGTGGACACATACACCATCCATCCCTTTCTCCTAGCCACTTTCTGATTGGTTGAGAAAGGATGTGGAGAGGCCAATTTGTACCACACTAAGCAGACACCTGGGTGTTTCTTTAATTCAGATGGAGAAACACTTGTTTTATAGAATGACTAGATAAAATGGAGGGCCCTTTAATACAAGGACGGGGAAGCAGTGTTGAAGAATAGTGAGGTAGGAAATGGCTCCTAATATCAACATTGGCCAATTGCATGGAAAGAGAAATAAAGTTTCCGTCCTCTCCTAATGTTTTTGGTGCTGAATCTCCACCCTTCTGCCTGCCTACTTATACAGACCAAAATACTTTTCACAATGTACAGTCCTTCCTGGACTCTAACATTTCAGAACTCAGGAGGGGTATCTTATTTATGCAGGCTCGTTGGTGTAATAAAAAAGCTCTCTGCGTGTGTGAGGAAAGCACCTAAATGATGGTTCCCTTTACAGGCGGACACCTGTGCAGGGCTACAAGGATTCCTGATTTTCCACAGCTTCGGAGGAGGCACAGGTTCTGGCTTTACCTCCCTGCTGATGGAGCGCCTGTCTGTGGACTATGGCAAGAAGTCCAAACTGGAGTTTGCCATCTACCCAGCGCCCCAGGTTTCCACTGCGGTGGTGGAGCCCTACAATTCTATCCTGACCACCCACACCACCTTGGAGCATTCCGACTGCGCCTTCATGGTGGACAACGAGGCCATCTACGACATCTGCCGCCGCAATCTGGACATTGAGCGCCCCACGTACACCAACCTGAACCGCCTCATCAGCCAGATTGTCTCCTCCATCACCGCTTCCCTGCGTTTCGACGGCGCCCTCAACGTGGACTTGACTGAGTTCCAGACCAACCTGGTGCCTTACCCTCGCATCCACTTCCCCTTGGTGACCTACGCGCCCATCATCTCCTCCGAGAGGGCTTACCACGAGCAGCTCTCCGTGGCCGAAATCACCAGTTCCTGCTTTGAACCCAACAACCAGATGGTGAAATGCGACCCCCGCCATGGGAAGTACATGGCCTGCTGCATGCTCTACCGAGGTGATGTGGTGCCCAAAGACGTCAACGTAGCCATTGCTGCGATCAAGACCAAGAGGGCAATCCAGTTTGTGGACTGGTGCCCAACTGGCTTCAAGGTGAGGAGAGATTAATATTGGCATGAAATCTGGGTCCCAATGCAATCATTAAGGTTTACCAAGAGAGGAATCTGTGGGAAAGATTCAGAAAATGGCTTTTTCTGAACATCTGAAGCTTTTTAGTTTAGACTTTTTAGTTTTGTGGAGAAAAGGGATGCCATAGGAATTGCTGGTGAACATACCTGTGGTTTGGTGATTCCAGGAAAAGTCACACTCCATCCCATTCCCTATTGATATTTCCCATATAAAATAGAACTGCCTTGCAAACTATTTCACCATAGGTAAAGGTAAAGGGACCCCTGACCGTTAGGTCCAGTCGTGGACGACTCTGTGGTTGTGGCGCTCATCTCGCTTTATTGGCTGAGGGAGCCAGCGTATGGCTTCCAGGTCTTGTGGCCAGCATGACTAAGCCGCTTCTGGCGAACCAGAGCAGTGCATGGAAACACCATTTACCTTCCCACCGGAGCGGTACCTATTTATCTACTTGCACTTTGACGTGCTTTCGAACTGCTAAGTTGGCAGGAGTTGGGACCGAGTTGGCTGAGGGAGCTGGCATACAGCTTCTGGGTCATGGGGCCAGCATGACTAAGCCACTTCTAGCGAACCAGAGCAGCGCACGGAACTGCCGTTTACCTTCCAGCCAGAGCGGTACCCATTTATCTACTTGCACTGTGTGCTTTCGAACTGCTAGGTTGGCAGGAGCAGGGACCAAGCAACGGGAGCTCACCCCATCGTGGGGATTCGAACCGCCGACCTTCTGATCGGCAAGCCCTAGGCTCTGTGGTTTAACCCACAGCGCCACCCATTCACCATAGAGTTGCCAACAAATAGAGGGACATCACTCAGTTCCCATAGAGAATTATGATGGAAGGCATCAGTCTTTACCAGAAGTACAGGCAGTATGTCACCTCATTCTTATTCTGCCTCTATGGTTCCAATTTAAAGGTGGTTGCTTGAACTGATACCATTTATGTGTGTGTCTATATGCTTGCTTTCTCCCCTCTCCTTCTAATCCTACCAGGTTGGCATTAATTACCAGCCGCCAACTGTAACCCCTGGAGGAGATCTGGCCCAAGTCCAGCGCGCTGTCTGCATGCTCAGCAACACCACTGCCATTGCTGAAGCCTGGGCAAGGCTAAATCACAAGTTCGACCTGATGTTTGCCAAGAGAGCGTTTGTGCACTGGTATGTTGGTGAAGGCATGGAAGAAGGGGAGTTTGTAGAAGCTCGAGAGGACCTGTCCGCCCTGGAGAAGGACTATGAGGAAGTGGCAACTGACTCGTTTGAGTCGGTACTCGACAGCGAGGAAATCTAACAGTTTGCTCCTCTCTGTGCACCACATTGTCTCTTGTCTGTTTCTTCCCTTCCTTTGGGCCTTTGTAGACTTTGGGGGAGAAATTTCCCTTGGGGGTTCCACGTGGAGGCTCATGAAAAGTTTCCAGTGGGTCGGACTTTATTCAGTAACGCATTACAGGACAGAGTTAAAAGAGTTTGCGAGAGCTTTCTTTTAGAAAACACTATATACGAAAAATATGTTGTCTTAGCTGCTTCACCCTCTGGCCAACCACTTTCACTCCACCATGTTTTCACCCAACCACAGCCGTTTCTTTTACTCTACATGCAGAGCCCTCCTTGTACCTTATGCAGAGTTGTTTTTCACTCTAACAGTCAGTGTTAGGTGTCTCCTAACTGGTTCCTACCAGTTTTGTGGTCAGGCCACACTTTTGCATACATGATGACAGGCATTCCTTTTGCAGGGATTCCATGTCAACCTTTAAGACAAGCCTGTGTAATGTGGGCAGCCAGCATCATAATACAAGCCTATAGTGAGTCTTGAAATGGGTGAGCTGAAGAAAACTGGGCAGGGATTCAGCCTGTGTGAAATCAGCCTCCCCTGGCCAAAGGAGAGAATTGGGAGGCAGCCAAGGAAACCTCCTCCAATTGGGGGCCAGAGCAGGTCAGGTGACTCCTAAAAAAGGCTTCCACATCAGGAGCAACTAGGAGACCTGGGCTGCATATACACCATACATTTAAAGCATATGACTCCCCACAAAGGATCCTGGGAACTGTAGTTGATTAAAGGTGCTGATGGAAAATGTAGCTCTGTGAAAGGTAAACTGCAGTTCCCAGGATTCTTTTTTGGGTGGGGTGGGGTGGGTAGTGCAGCCATGTGGTTTAACTGTGTTTTAAATGTATGGTGTGTGTCTAACCCTGATTTTGTTGAAGACAAACTACTTTCTGAGTTCTGCTCTCAGCTGTACAGTGGTACCTCGGGTTACATACGCTTCAGGTTACATATGCTTCAGGTTACAGACTCCGCTAACCCAGAAATAGTACCTCGGGTTAAAAACTTTGCTTCAGGATGAGAACAGAAATCGTGCTCCGGGGCGCAGCAGCAGCGGGAGGTCCCATTAGCTAAAGTGGTACCTCAGGTTAAGAACAGTTTCAGGTTAAGAATGGACCCCCGGAACGAATTAAGTACTTAACCCGAGGTACCACTGTACACAGATGGGGTCTGGCAGCCTGGCCTCCTGGCTAAAGCACAATCCACCAAGTAATTATTCAGCACAGGTCAGTTTAAATACGGTAAGTAGGAGCCATTCAAGAGCAGCCGAACTGGTTCCATGTTTCTAGGGCCCCTTGGGCACAAGCTCTCAGAGAACTCCTTGCTTTCCTCCTGGCACCTCATTCTTTCTTGGCCTCACTCCTTTAAAACGAAGCAAGTCTTAAGCAATATGGCAACCCCAATTGTCAAAGGAAAATTATAAGAAATGTTGAACTTTTGAAATGATGATTGTTAAGTTGTGGGTGAACATATCAGGCGACACAGCGATTCTTCAAACAGCTCTTGTTTATTCAGAGGCCAGAACGAAACTGAGTGAAGGGCTCAGTCATCCTGCTTATATAGAGCTCCAGTACAATGTTACTGTAGTAACTTTCTAAAACTATCCAATCTCTGAACGTCACTTTCAATCCTTCATTTGCATAACTATCTACAGTATCCCCCTGCTGGCCCAGGGTGAGAACTTCAGTACATAACAATGATTGCCATTTCATCATAATTGAATGGAGACACCACTGCCCCACATTTCTAGTTAAACCCTGGGTCTCTACTGTAATCTCACTTCAGACTTCATTTTGGAGATTAAAAACGTAACCTTTTTGTATAGGCAAAGTAGATAAATAAATGATTTTTTTGCTATTGTAGCAATAGCCATAAGAATGTAAAAAGACGGATCAGGCCAGAGGCCCACCTCATCCCACATCCTGTTCTCACAGTGGCCAACCAGATAAGCCAATGGGAAGCCTGCAAGCAGGACCCAGGTGTCACAGCACTTTTGATTCCCAGCAAATGGTATCCAGGGGCAAATTGCCTTTGATAGTGGAGGCTGAAAAAGCCATCACAGCTAGTAGGCACTGAGAGCCTTATTTGTTTAAGAAATGTGAATTCTGTAGCATTTCAAACAACAAATTCATATATAAAACATAAAATTATGAGCCAAACACTGCACACGTTCTTAAAAGATTACAATTTTAAGACTGCAATTTGCTGGAATCTGTCTTTGCATGCAGGGGAAGTCCCTAACTCACTGAGGGTTTGAGACCCATTCAGCTATAATAACATATAATAAACAGAAGGCAGTGAATTATTCATGGAGAAATTCATTTACTCCAAATTTACTCCAAATGTCAGATAAAGTTTTCCATTTTTGAACTGTTGCATGACATGATCATTTGTCTTAATTTCTTCATTTACTCCATTGAACAAAGAAAGCAAAACCCTGATAATCTTCTTTATTTCTGCAAAAGTCTTTAACCAAAATTGCTGCACTCCCACCACAAATGGAAATAGGTACCCTTGTTCCCGCCTTCCCTCCGATACAAAGGAGAGGAGGTGGAAGTTATGTGGGGAAGCTTTATTGGAGTACAGTGGTACCTCGGGTTACATACACTTCAGGTTACATACGCTTCAGGTTACAGACTCCACTAACCCAGAAATAGTACCTCGGGTTAAGAACTTTGCTTCAGGATGAGAACAGAAATCGTGCTCTGGCAGCACGGCGGCGGCAGGAGGCCCCATTAGCTAAAGTGGTGCTTCAGGTTAAGAACAGTTTCAGGTTAAGAATGGACTTCCGGAACGAATTAAGTACTTAACCCGAGATAAGGTAAAGGTAAAGGTACCCCTGCCCGTATGGGCCAGTCTTGCCAGACTCTAGGGTTGTGCGCTCATCTCACTCTATAGGCTGGGAGCCAGCGCTGTTCGCAGACAGTTCCGGGTCACGTGGCCAGCGTGACAAGCTGCATCTGGTGAGCCAACGCAGCACACGGAACGCCGTTTACCTTCCCGCTGGTAAGCGGTCCCTATTTATCTACTTGCACCCGGGGGTGCTTTCGAACTGCTAGGTTGGCAGGCGCTGGGACCGAATGACAGGAGCGCACCCCGCTGCGGGGATTCGAACCGCCGACCATGCGATCGGCAAGTCCTAGGCACTGAGATTTTACCTGCAGCGCCACCTGCGTCTCTTAACCCGAGGTACCACTGTATAAATACGATGTGTGGTGCATTTTTAAAGCCAATTTGCATTTACTAGCAGAGAAATTTTCCAGAAGCATTTGGAAAGAGGTACCATATTTATATGCTTATGCTAGAAGCCTTCAAGGCAAGATGGATCAGCTGGAGTGCTTAGATTTCAATGAGGTCATAGATATGGCTGGCAGAAGAGAAACCTGGTGGAATGGAGAGAACCAGTTAGTAGCAGGAGGAGACAAATGGCACTTGCTTCACCAGCCACTTCCCAATTAACATCCATTGTTCACTCTCCATTACCAAGGGGTTAAACTGAATTTGAGACACATCTCCTAACCTCATGGGCTTCCACAGAAACTGGGAGAAACTAACCTATCATGGGGACCCCCAGCAGAAGAAACATTGCAGCCCCAGCAGAAAAAGTGTCCAGGCAAGTTAAACAGATCTGCAAAGTTTGGCAGCGGGTTAGGTTGAGAGTTTTTTTTTAATTTTTTTTCAAGTTTTCAACTTTTTAAAAACAACTCAAGGAGAACAACAAACCAAGAAATACAAAGAAACCAATAAATGGAACAACTTGCATATCTGTGGATCAATACATAAAACTGGAATTAATACCAACAGCGATTCTCAGATGATGTTATATTATCATAACATTGTCCAAATAGCTGCAATTATTTTCATGCTATAATGCTGAATGTCACTGTTAGATGCCTAGGTAATAAAGGACCACCAGGTGGCCTAAAAGGACTGTGGCCATTCTTTATCCTTCATTACTTGTAGTATATGGAGTGTAATTTTTTTCAGCTATAGTTACTGACCAGACATTGCTATACCATGCAGACAAGTTTAGGTTCAGAGATTTCCAGTGCCAGGTGACAAACTGCCCCTAGCCGCTACCAGCAGAAAGGGTTAGGCTGAGAGTTGTGACTGACCCAAGGCCAGTCTTCACAGCTTAGTTAGTGCAATAGAGCACATATAGGTTCAATTTTTAAGGGGACTTCACAGGCTCCATCTCTGCAGTCCCCTCTCTTCTTCACAGTACAGTACTTTTCTTTCGGTTCAAAGAGTTGCCTTTGCTGGGAACTCCTGGTATCATTTTATGTTCTGCTTCATTCCATCATATGACCCTGGAGACTGTAGTAACTGCCTTTAGTTACAGACACTTCAAGTTGTGCATGTTCTGGTTGCGTTCCACGCCAAACCCAGAAGTACCGGAACAGGTTACTTCCAGGTTTCGGCACTCGTGCATGCGCAAAAACACTAAATCGTGCTTTGTGCATGCGCACAAGCGCCAAATTGCAACCTGCGCATGCGCGGGCGCGGTGCTGCGGGTTGCGAACGCTGCGGGTTGTGAACATGCCTGCGCATCCACTGTATGTTTTTATATATGTTGGAAGCTGCCCAGAGTGGCTGTGGCAACCCAATAAGATGTGTGGGGCATAAATACTAAAACTATCGCTAAGGAATGGGACGTCCCTATTTTGATAGGAGAAATGTTGGAAGGTATGCTACCCATAGACATTGGCTCCTAAAGAGCCAGTGGAATGTATTCAATACCAGCCACTAGCCACTGAAGGCCATTAAAGAAGCAGTCAAGCTAGACAAAAACCCAGAGGACAGGATCTTAATCAGAAGTCTGTGTGACATGCTGGAAAACACACAAATGCACAGAGAGAGGAAGAGCAGTGCACTTGGGTTGCACCGTTGACTGTTTATCTGCCTCTATGTAGGAGCCTGGTGATGTAATCAGGCAAGGGCTGTGCGTGGTGGGAATTGTGACCTCTTTCCTCATCTGCTCTATGACACTGAAGGGCATGAGCAGGTGCTTGGTGCCAGTGGCACCTCTCCTCCTGCCTTACAGCTCAAAGTGATACAGCAGGAGTAGGAGAGAGACGGAGAGAACAGAAACGAAGCCTTCTAACTGTTCACCAAGAAGGGAAGTGAGAATCAGTCAGAGCATTATGGTAAGTAAGAGGGGATATGAGGAAACCACAGAACGAGGGGAAACGAGAGTCTCTCTGCTGCCACTTGCTCTGCTATGCAGCCGTGGCCATCAAGAGGCAAACTGAGATTTATTTCGGACGGGATAGCTTCTTCTGCAGCCCTTGGCTAGATTTCAATGTTTCTGGCGCAGACAGCAAGCTGGAAGAAGTCACCAGGACTGCATTCCTGTGCGTCTTCAGAGGGTGGGTGGGTAGAAAGTCCCACTCAAATCAGAAGGCATTACTTCTGAGTAAACCTGCTTAGGATTGCACTCTGAGTAGCTACATTTTCACCACGAAGGAAACTGAGACACTAAAACCTGGGGTGCTTGCCAATACGTTTCTATACCGAAATTAATCATGCTTTCCTGCCAATTCAGCTGCGGGGAGCAATGTCTAAAAAAATAGATGAAGTGTTTCATATTGTCTCCATTTTAGAGATGGGGCTGAAAGCAAGTGGCTTGCTGAGTCACACTCCTTGGCTATGGTGGGCTTGGGTTTCCAGGTCAAAGTCTCACAATCTTACCTTTGGGTGAGCTATGGATGCTCTAAAGCATTCTTTTTTGGCCGAGCCAGAAGTTGAACTAGGGCATTTCTATTATTGTTTTATTATCTATTAAATTTATCAGTTGCTTTTCTTGCTGCGGGTAACACAAAGTGCCTTTGCAAATAAATGCAATGTCTGTACACTAAGACCAGTCTCACACCAGTTTAATAGTCATGGCTCACAATCACATAATGTAAGTATAATGTCTCAGAAGGGGCAAGGGATTTCTTACAAAGTAGCAGAATTCTCAAGCCCCTTTCCTAAGATCATTTGGGCAAAGACGTGGTGATTAAATTGGTTTCCAGCTAGTTTAGATTTGCAGCCTAGAAGCTCCCTTGTGAACAATTACTATCGGAAAGGGCTGTAGCTCAGAGGTAGAGAGCTTGCTTTGTATTCAGAAGGACCGAACTTTAACTCTTGGCATCTCCAGGTGTGGCTGGAAAAAACCTCTGTCTGAAGCTCTGGAGAGGGCCTGCAAGTTAGTGTAGATGATGTTGAGCTGGGTGGATCTATGCTCAGACTTGGTAGAAGACTACTTTTTATATTGTCATATAGCTATGTTGCTTTGTTTGATGTTATCCCTCCTGGTAAGGCTAATTTTTAATCCCATCCAAATATTAACCAATTTAGATTGTGGTGTTTGTTTCATAGAATCATACAATCTTGGATCACAAGGGTCATCTAGTTGCAAGGATCTCAAGGGTCATCTAGTCCAACCCTTCAATGCAGGAACTTCAGCTAAAGCATCCATGACAGATGGCCATCTAACCTCTGTTTAAAAACCTCCAAGGAAGGAGAGTCTACCACCAATTGTGGGAGTCTGTTCCACTGCTGAACAGCTCTTACTGTCAGTAAGTTGTTCCTGATGTTCTTGCAACTTGAAGCCATTGGTTCGAGTTCTACCCTCCAGAGCAGGAGAAAACAAGCATGCTCCCTCCTCTATGTGACCACCCTTGAGATATTTGAAGATGGCTATCATATCTTCTCAGTCTCCTCTTTTCCAGGCTAAACATACCCAGCTCCTTCAAGCATTCCTCATACGGCTTAGTTTTCGGACCCTTGATCATGTTGGTTGCCCTCCTCTGCACACATTCTAACTTGTCAACATCCTTCTTAAATTGTGGTGCCCAGAACCGGACACAGTATTCCAAGTGTAGTCTGACCAAGGCAGAATAGAATGGTACTATTAATTCCCTTGATCTGGACACTATACTTCTGTTGATGCAGCCTAGAATAGCATAGCTTTTTTTGGTTGCTGTATCACATGGTTGACTTATGTTAAGCTTGTGGTCCACCAAAATGAAACAATTAGCTACTCAGAGCTAACAGCCACCGGTCAAACATGTGCATCTTGTAGTCATGAGAATCTTGTTGATATATTATTTTCTTGTTGATACTATATTTGGAAGGGACCATAGTTCAGTGGTAGAGTGAAAGAGAGTTCTGGACTCAACCAGTGGCAGACATTGGGGTCTCAAATTTTAGCAGCGTCCTGTGTGACACCCAAATTTGGTGGCCTCTCGCCTTCTAAGGCGACCCAGTGCAACCAAACCAGTTGCGCTTCCCTAAATTCACCTCTGGACTCAACCCCTGGCATTGCTAGATAGGGCTGGGAAGAGTCTCTGAACCCCTGGAAAACCACTGCCAGTCAATGTCAATAATACTGGCCTCAAGAGACTAATGGTCTGACTCAATATAAGGCAGTTTTCTATGTTCTGATGTAATCCAAAGCTTAAAGATGAGCTTATACCTCTTCTCTCACCTGAGACATTTTCTAGCCAACAGCATAGCCACGTGCACTCTAATGTATTCTTCAACTTGTGTTCAGGTAAGAACAGCCAAATTTGCATGAATAAACTTACCTTGGGAAAGGAAATCAGATTCGCGTTTCTGAAATAATTCACTTAGCAAGACTAAGGTCAACGGAATTTTGCCCGTCTAGGACATCCCCATTGGCTCTGACCTCTGACCTGGAAGCATTTTTCTTGGCTCCCCATGGGCAGCCTATTGGACACACACATAGTTCATAATTTGAGAACCAGAGACCTCTGTTTGCTCTTTTGCAAACAATGCATTACTCCCTCCAGTCTATAGGAGTTTGAAAGATACCCTCTCATCTATTTATGACATCAGACACCTGACAATGATTGGCTTCTGTCATCAGAAGGTCTTGGCTTCACTGAAAGGTTGCCAAGAAAAGAGATGGATCTTGGGCGTTACAAACTCACAAATACAAACCTTATAGGATCACCCACACCTATATATGCAGTAGTTGGAGAGTTGGAGAGTCTTTCCTTGAGAATCCTTAAAGTATCAGAAACTGACTCCACATCAACTCAGAGCAGGGCTTTTGATGTAGCTACCCCTTGATTTGTGGAACAGTATCCCTGTTGTGATATGATAGGTAACCACTATTTGTGGGTTCCAGAATAATTGTAGACATTTTAATTTGTTTTGATAAGCTTTTCCAGCAGCATGACAATGATTTTAGTCTCTGCCTTGGGTGTTTCTTTGTATTGCTTTTAAATCTTTTTTTGTTTGTTTTTTTGTTCCTTTATTGACTGGCTGAAAATCATGCTTTCCCAAAAGCTCGGACTTTTTGCTACAAGGAATGTGACAGGAAAAGACACTGGAAAGTGTAGGATAACACTTGCTTTGATGCAAACAAATCAGGAGAAATATTCAGTAAACTGGTGATCTGGACGTGACCTTAGAGAACAGCATATTATTGTTTGAGGCAATCAATACATCAAACAGCTTTCACATTTCTTTTCCAGAGTACTGTACTAACCAGGCATTCATGGGGAGACTCTAGGACATTAGTGTGGCTTTAGTATTTAAAGAATATGCCTTCCTCCAAAGGCTATTGGGAGCTGCAGTTTATGCCTCACAGAACTACAATTGCCAGCTTTAAATGTATGGTGTATGTGCAGTCTAAGATGGCGTAATTGCTGTGTAGAAGAGGGGTTTTCAGCAGGTGAAATTCCTTATTCTGTACACCTATCAAAGGTGCAGGGAAGTCTTGTCTTCTTTTCCACCTGGCCACCCTAAATTATTAGGGAAGCAAGGGTTTATTATTAATGGTGTTTCTGTCCTTGATAACAAAATTTCCCCAATTTGTGAGAATCAATGCTACTTTCTGGATCAGAAAGTATTTCTGGAGGGGCACAAGCTGCTGTTCTTGGCACCAGAAAGGAGTTAAGAAATCAGAAGGCTCTGCGCCCTTCTTAAGTTACACCCGGTGGAGAAATAGCATCAAGCTGCATCAGGTCCCAGTCAGGAATAAAAATAAACTCACTTGGCACACAGTATCCTTTCAAGATCTATCAAAATCCATATGGGATCAAGAGTGTTCTTTGTACACCTGTACAGTGTTTGTAAATGGACACAGCCAGAGAATGAGGAGCCCATTTTGGAATGTGCAAACTTTTGCCATATTGCCAGACCGAATAATGCTTTTGTGGCAAACTTTTTCATGTGCTGGCTTTGCTCCGGTTCCATAATGTCTAGCTTGCATTTGTCAGATGAGAATGGATACAGATTTGCTTCTGTATTATTGAAATAAATAGTCATTGTAGTATGAATTCAGAAAATTTTTAATGAAGATTTATGATGATTATTAATAATAATAATTATATTAAGTTTAGAAACTGAAGTTCTACCAATATGTATCTGTCAATATATTGGGATATAATCAATTACAAATTAATTAGATAGCAACAACTGCACAGATAGTGAAAAAAATAATTATTAAAGGATACTGTGTTCTTACAAGCTTGTCATGACTTCGTTAATAATAAGAGTATTAATGGTGAACAAGATTTTCTGAAAGACAGTATGTCCGCCATATCTGATCAATATGCAATGTTGAGTTATAGGGGAATATTTCCTGTGTTCTACAGCACTGGATGGGTGAAAGTCATTTGGGATCTACTGGTGATTTGCCATAGTTGGCAAGAGTTTGTGACTCCCAATTGGTGGTTCTTCTTCTTTTAAATGAGGTTGATGAAATGAATAAAGTTGGAAGGGTAGGGATGGCACCAGGAATATAATTTTGTGTTGAAGAACTGTGAGCAATGGTGGCTGATGCTTGTTGGGACTGGTGGGGTCCAAAGCAGAGAACCTAACAGCGGGTTCAGCAATGAAAAGCGGAGACAAATAATTCTAGTCTTACCCTCCTTCTGGTTGAGCCCTGTAAGGCAAAATTGAGACTAAAAGGGAGGAAGCTGATAGGAAGATCTGTCCCTGGACCTGAGGGAATGGGCAGACCCACATGTGTGCTCTTGTTCTACTGACCTTTGCTCTGTTGTCCCCCTTCTTCCACAGCGTGAGTGTATCTCTGTACATGTTGGGCAAGCTGGAGTTCAAATTGGCAATGCATGCTGGGAGCTTTTCTGCTTAGAACATGGCATCCACCCAGATGGAACTTTCCAGGACAAAGCCAACAAATTTAATGATGACGATTCTTTTACCACATTCTTCAGCGAAACTCGCACAGGAAAACACGTGCCGCGGGCTGTCATGGTGGACCTAGAACCCACTGTAGTAGGTCAGTGGAATAACTAGCAGTAGCAAATGCAAATGAGACCGCTTAATGTATAACAGTGCTGGGGACCAACGTAGAGTGACTTGATGTGAGTACAAACAGGGTTCCTTCACTTTTAACAGTTGAACTGAAGAAACTTGGTGCCATGCAAACATGGGTGTGTGTGTGTGTGTGATATCTTTCAGAAGTCCTCCTAACGCAATTATAAAGGCACATTATAAAGATCTATTGTGCTATCCGGAGGTCTTCTGTTCTCCAGCAGAAGCCTGCTATGAGGCTGTTGCATATACTGGATTCGTTCATATTCCCTTGTGGGTGTCAGCTGCATCCCATTGCTGACAGAGAGGGGGAGAGCGTGGAGAGACAGGAGGAGGTAATTAGGCAGGAATGTGGAAAGAGGGAGGAGCAGCCTAGTTGCAGTAAAAGCCTGAGCTCCGAGAACAAGGAGAAGGAAGGGGGGAGTTCAAGGGAGAAGACACAGACTGACAGTTTAAGCTCAGACTCAGAGGGAGGGCCACCGGAAATAGCCCATTCCATGATGCGCAGGCGAGCAAGAATTAATGAGAGGCATGAACAGGAAAGGAATAAAAAGTGGGGCTTTAAATAGGGGAAGAGGAAGGGGCGGAACTCAGACTTGGCAACGGCTAATTTGGAAGCAGACCCTGAGTGACTGAGCTCCAGAGTGATTTGTATGTTTTGAGCAATAAACTTGAGTTAATTGCTGCTGGAGTTGTCTCGCTTTTGTGGGAGAGACCCAACCATTACAATGGGTCATTAGTCATTAGTCAACCTTGCACAAGGTTGGGCACAAAGAGCTTATCTTGCTTGTTGCAGAGTGTATAAAACATTGGTGCACCAAGATCTATTTTCAAGGATTTGTGATTTGCCTCCCATAAATGTTGAAAGCTGCATGTCCTTGGTTCAGGTAGCATATCTCTCTTAGTGTGTGTGTTTATGTATGATAACATTTCTTTGTGAACATTTCTTGCTATGTGTTCTGAGAAAAACACAACTATTTGCCACAAAGGAAGAGCAGCTCATGCCATCTTCTGTTTGCTCCCACATGCATGCACACCCACACCCCAAGCAACAGCTGCATACAACATAGTTATCAGAAGAAGCATCAGCTCAGGAGCTTCATTTGGCATAGCAATGGCTGTCTTGTGCTACACCATCAACATTAATCTTGCTGTTCCCTGCCCTACTCTGAACCAGCAGGGATTATCTTGGGTGTTGACGCAGCCCCTGTTTGGCTTGTAAGCATCATGCACAAGTATGCCTCTGTGGAAAAATGCTGGATATGCTTGTTTCTGTTTAGTTTGTTTAGTTCCACTTAGTGCTTTGAAAAAGATCCATGCCCTCTGTTGTACATCACAGCCAGGGTTCAAGGCCTTGCACAATAATAACCGTGTTTAAATACTGTTTAGCAGTAGCTGCTTGGTGACATGTTCTGAATGCAGGGGCTGGGGAGACAATCATTTTTAATATTGATGGACAGGGCTTGGATCAGGTAAATTCATTTTAATTTCGCTAGTTAACTGCACATTCTTTACTGACGGAAACCTCTGCAGGGCGGACTTTGGTAATTTGGTCCCCTGAGCAAGGACAAAATTTGACACCACCCACACTAAATATTTCAATTTTCCCCACATGAATTCCTTTTGGTATAGTTGCTTTTTTATGGATCTTCTCAGTAGGTACCGATATAAATATAGGTATCAACATCACTATTAATGTACGTCCCCCTTGCCTTGGCACCCAATGCGGAAACCTGCCCATAGCACCCTAAATCTGGCGCTGACCTGCAACCAAGAAGACCCTTCTATTTCCCAGGCTAATTTACCCGATCCATCCTCTGTCCCTACATATTACGTGCAGTTCTCTCTCTCTCTCTCTCTCTCTCTCTCTCTCTCTCTCTCTCTCCCTCCACTTTTGGGAGTTGTTACCAAGCAGCTACTGCTAAACAGGCCTGCAACGTGGGAACAGCACAAGGCCTCGAACCCCAGAAGTCCCACTCTGACATCAACAGGAGCCACCAATCCTTTCTCAAAGCACACAAAACATAAAACACACACCCAGCATTCCTCCACAGACCCGACACTCCACAAAATTCTGTTCAGAATCGCAGAGAAAGCCAGAATAATTTAATAATTTTAAAGTTCATCTGGCGTACAACAAAGACGGCATCCTATATAAGGTATTCAGTTGGCACATATCAGCATTAAAGAAACATGTCCACAACAAACTCTGACCACGCTCTGCTTACTTTCCTTAACAGATGAAGTGCGGGCTGGAGCTTACCGCCAGCTTTTCCACCCAGAGCAGCTGATCGCTGGCAAGGAAGACGCCGCCAATAACTATGCCCGTGGCCACTACACCATTGGCAAGGAGAGCATTGACATAGTACTAGATCGCATTCGCAAGCTGGTAGGTAGAAGGTTGCCAATGGAAAGTGATATGCGGTTTGGGAGCAGGATGAGGCAGAAATCTGGAGGGCTATAATTTTTTCTTTCATTCTCAGAAGTTAGGTCCATAGTGGACAGAGGCTGGATGTTTAATTATTCAGAGATCAGTGGTTTTCCAAAATTAGGAAATATTTCCTCAATAACTGTGAGGAAATATTTTCCACACCACCTTCTTGGCCAAGGAACCTCTGCATGCTTGCCACATACTTCCTGTGCTGAAGGAAATCCTGGGGCATATTCTAAGGAACCTATGAAGACACTGGCCAACCCTGTTGGACCTATAGCAGAGTCAATGAAACTTACTTCTTCCTCTACTTAGCTTGTTTGGTGGGCTTCTTGTTCGGGCTGGGGAAAGCTGATTTATTTAATTTAAAATACTTAGAAACCTCTTCATATTTAAAAATCTCAAAGCATTATATAAAAGGATGAAAATCTCACAGCACATAATAAAATGGGGGGGGCGGTCCACTGTCCCTCAGACCTTGTGGGGGGCTGGACTATGTTTTTGGGGTGGGAAATGAATGAATTCCTATGCCCCACAAATAAACCAGAGATACAATTTAAATAAAAGGACACATTCTACTCATGTAAAAACATGCTGGTTGCTGGACTGTCCACGGGCCAGATTCAGAAGGCAATTGGGCTGGATCCGGCCCCTGGGCCTTAGTTTGCCTACCCATGCTGCATACCATGTTTCCAAGGTGAGGATGTTCCATGCGGCAGGTGCCATCACACTAAAAGCCCTACTCAGGATAGCTACAAAATGGATTTCATATACAGATGATTGGATATTCATGCCCCAGGAGATTACACCATTGTCCAGGCTGTGAATCAATCAATCAATCAAATTTCTATACTGTTCTTCATCCGAGGATCAGTGTGGTGGCACTTCATCCCTGCCCATCCCTGCCTCACAACACCACTGGTTAACCCCTAATTATTATTCATTATGTTTCCTTTTCCAGACTGACGCCTGTTCTGGGCTACAAGGATTCCTGATTTTCCACAGCTTCGGAGGAGGCACGGGTTCTGGCTTTACCTCCCTGCTGATGGAGCGCCTGTCTGTGGACTATGGCAAGAAGTCCAAACTGGAGTTTGCCATCTACCCAGCGCCCCAGGTTTCCACTGCGGTGGTGGAGCCCTACAATTCTATCCTGACCACCCACACCACCTTGGAGCATTCCGACTGCGCCTTCATGGTGGACAACGAGGCCATCTACGACATCTGCCGCCGCAATCTGGACATTGAGCGCCCCACGTACACCAACCTGAACCGCCTCATCAGCCAGATTGTCTCCTCCATCACCGCTTCCCTGCGTTTCGACGGCGCCCTCAACGTGGACTTGACTGAGTTCCAGACCAACCTGGTGCCTTACCCTCGCATCCACTTCCCCTTGGTGACCTACGCGCCCATCATCTCCTCCGAGAGGGCTTACCACGAGCAGCTCTCCGTGGCCGAAATCACCAGTTCCTGCTTTGAACCCAACAACCAGATGGTGAAATGCGACCCCCGCCATGGGAAGTACATGGCCTGCTGCATGCTCTACCGAGGTGATGTGGTGCCCAAAGACGTCAACGTAGCCATTGCTGCGATCAAGACCAAGAGGACAATCCAGTTTGTGGACTGGTGCCCAACTGGCTTCAAGGTGAGAAGGGACAAGCAGGTGCTCTCTTTTGTAGGACTAAAACCTTAACACCGACAATGATGATGATAATAATAATAATAATAACAATTATTATTATTATTATTATTATTATTATTATTATTATTATTATTATTTTGTGGGTGAACATATCAGACGACGCAGCGATTCTTTAAACAGCTCTTGTTTATTCACAGGCTAGAACAGAACTGAACTGAAGGGTTCAGCCAGCCTGCTTATATAGAGGTCCACTAGAATGCAACAGTTACCATTTTCCGTAACTATCCAATCACTGAACGTAACTTTCAATCCCTTATTTGCATATGTGGACCTGAGTGAAAACTATCTACTGTATTCCCCTGCTGGCCCAGGGTGAGAACTTCAGTACATAACACCAATAATAATAATAATAATAATAATAATAATAATAATAATGGTGACAAAAGTGTTGTTTGTATGTGCTGCAGTCATACCAAGAGTAATTTTTTGAGTGGACCCTTGTGGCTGGGAACTGCATTTGGAGGACTAATTTTGCCCCTCTCCACCTCTCTGCTCAGTCCTCTAAGGGCAATTTTGAGATCAAGGAGGAGGAAGCTGACAGGCGCAGCCACCCCTACCCCACTCCAGGCTGATTTCAAGTTGGAATGCTGGCAGATGGGTTAGAGGTCCATTCACCTGAACTGTCCAGCCTCCCCCATCCCGGTCTTCTTGGAAGAGTTTGCGGGGGGAGCACGTGCACGCCTAGCATGGAGAAGGGCCATATCTCTATGGCAGAGCATCTGGTATGCACACACAAGGTCCTTGATTCAATTCCAAGCATGTCCAGGTTAGGCTGGGAAATGCTGCCAGCCAGTGTACGCAATAGTAGATGGACCAATCGTCTGACTCCGTCTCCGGCAGTTTCCTATGTCATTATTAGTATAGTGGTACCTCGGGTTAAGAACTTAATTTGTTCTGGAGGTCCGTTCTTAATCTGAAACTATTCTGAACCTGAAGCACCACTTTAGCTAATGGGGCCTCCCGCTGTTGCTGCACGATTTCTGTTCTCATCCTGAAGCAAAGTTCTTAACCCGAGGTACTATTTCTGGGTTAGTGGAGTCTGTAACCTGAAGTGCCTGTAACCTGAAGCATCTGTAACCCAAGGTACCACTGTATGACTATTTAAAAAATTTTATACCATCAAACCTTGGTTGTCAAACACCCTGGAACTTGTATGTTTTTGGCTTCCAAACGCCGCAAACCTGAAAGTGAGTGTTCCGGTTTGCGAACGTTCTTTTGGAACCTGAATGTCCGATGGGGCTTCCTGCAGCCAATCAGAGGTTTTCAAACATTTTGGCAGTCAAACGGACTTTTGGAACGGATTCTGTTCGACTTTCCAAGGTATGACTGTACTGCTTTCATCAACAGATCTCGGAGCAGTTCACAACATAAAATGACAATATAAAACCTCAAAATACATAGTAAAAAACAAGAACCACAACAAACCAACCCCCCTCCCACTCATACGTACAGTGGTACCTCGGGTTAAGAACTTAATTCGTTCTGGAGGTCCGTTCTTAACCTGAAACTGTTCTTAACCTGAAGCACCACTTTAGCTAATGGGGCCTCCCGCTGCCGCTGTGCAATTTCTGTTCTCATCCTAAAGCAAAATTCTTAACCCAAGGTATTATTTCTGGGTTAGCAGAGTCTGTAACCTGAAACGTCTGTAACCTGAAGCGTATATAACCTGAGGTACTACTGTATATGCAGTCCTCATCAGCTAATTTTTTTTAGGGGGTTCATGGCTGATTTTAAATGCAATGCACTTCTGCATATCCCAGGCACAGTGAAACCTTAGTTCTGTTTGTAGCTGTTCCCACTCTGCTTCCCCCGGAGAGGATTAAGCTTGCTATTTGAGGGAATGATGACAATGGGGCAGTATCAACTGAGGCGTTCCGCTTCCCACGCTTAAATTTCTGTCTGTACAGTTGCCTTTTCTTCCCTCCTCTTGGTTTCCAGGTTGGCATCAATTACCAGCCGCCGACCATCGTTCCCGGGGGTGACCTGGCTCAAGTGCAGCGTGCCGTCTGCATGCTCAGCAACACCACTGCCATTGCCGAGGCCTGGGCGAGGCTGGACCACAAGTTTGATCTGATGTACGCCAAGCGAGCTTTTGTGCACTGGTATGTTGGTGAGGGCATGGAGGAAGGAGAGTTTGCGGAGGCCCGGGAAGATTTAGCTGCGCTGGAGAAAGATTACGAGGAAGTTGGAACAGACTCCTTTGAAGAAGAAAATGAAGGGGAAGAGTATTAAAAATGGTGGTCCGGGCAGCTGTTCATTACACTGGGGATACAGCTCACCAAACGCTTTGCTGCACAGCAGCTTCTGATCATTTCATGGGGGGTGGATGGAGGAATGGACAGTGGAAGGGTTTGGTGGATTGGACCCTGTGCCTACTCCTGCAGCATATATAAAAAATAGACCATCCATCTGCAAAAAAAAAAAAAAAAACAATTTCCAGTGACTTCCTTTCTTTATTATGCCTTATATTGTGAGGGGGAGGAAGTACAGTGGTGCCTCGCAAGACGAAATTAATCCGTTCCGCAAGTCTCTTCGTCTTGCGGTTTTTTCGTCTTGCGAAGCACGGCTATTAGTGGCTTAGCGGCTATTAGCGGCTATTAACGGCTTAGCGGTTTTAAGAAAAAGGAAACAAACTCGCAAGAACTCGCAAGACGTTTCGTCTTGCGAAGCAAGCCCATAGGGAAATTCGTCTTGCGGAACGACTCAAAAAACGGAAAACCCTTTCGTCTTGCGCGTTTTTCGTCTTGCGAGGCTTTCATCTTGCGAGGTACCACTGTATTCTGCTCCTTTCTTAAAGCAGTCCAAGAAAAAAAAAGCCAGATAGTACCCGTTAGTACCAGTACGGCACGAGTGACACAGGACTCAGGGGCTGTTGCAACATCCCTGGTTAGGATTTATGCTTCAACTGTCCTACATTCCAGGTTCATAGCCAGAAATTCTGAAGTGAGGAGGCTGAATGCAGTAGGGAATCATTGCAACAGATGAAACACAAGTAGTCTAAAAGATCTGGAATACATTAGTCTGCGTTATTTCTTTGTAAGCAATTGGGTAAAATATTGGCTACGCACCTGCTTATAACTCGACAAAAAAGGCTACAAAGTTGAATTTTAAAAGGAAGAAAGAACATTCAACATTCTGGAAGGGGGCATGGAATATCTCCAAGTGGGCTAGGCTCCTATAGTCCTGCCTTCTTCATCTTTTTTACCCTTGCCTTATAGCTACAGTGAGGGATGCGGGTGGCACTGTGGGTTAAACCACAGAGCCTAGGACTTACTGATCAGAAGGTCGCGGTTTGAATCCCCGCGACGGCGTGAGCTCCCATTGTTCGTTCCCTGCTCCTGCCAACTTAGCAGTTCGAAAGCACCCCAAAGTGCAAGTAGATTAATATGTACTGCTCCAGTGGGAAGGTAAACAGCATTTCCAAGCGCTGCTCTGGTTCACCAGAAGCAGCTTAGTCATGCTGGCCACATGACCCGGAAGCTGTACGCCAGCTCCCTCGGCCAATAAAGCGAGATGAGCGCTGCAACCCCAGAGTCGGTCACGACTGGACCTAATGGTCAGGGGTCCCTTTACTTTTACCTTTATAGCTACAGCAGTAGACAGTCCGATTTTCTGATACTTGTTCCAGGTAAAACATTTCCCTCATTTTATCCTCTGGAGATATGTCAGGGATGCCTTTAAAAAGTTTTATTATTATGCACTCGCATGTGCTAGGCTTGTGTGCATTTCAGCCCCCTCCTCGTTCCAGGTGACCTGTTTATTGAGCCTTCTTCCTGATTTGTTTGCACCCACTTTGCAAGGAGGTTAGAAGACCTTGACCATTTATTGAGCATTCATTCTGATTTGTTTGTGGGTGGTCTCATAACATTGCATCAACAAAGTGTTACTCCACCTTTAAGTGCATTTCCCCATCCTTTTTACCAAAAATAAAAATAAAAATCCATTTTTGGGGGGAGAAACAAGTACTGTTGAATGTACATAAGTAAAATCTTCTATCATTTCAATGCCTTTCTACATAAAAAGTGACGTTGTTGTTACCATAAAGTAATGTTGTTAATCATAAAATATATATCGTAAGTATATTTAAATACATATAATGTTACACAAGAATGTCTTGTTTAATTTTCTAACTTAGTGAGGCAATCAGTCCCAGAGAACTCAGCTCGATGGGCTATTTGTAATTAAATAAGATAATTTCATTGAGTTTACTAAGTAATTAAGATCCCAGAAAAAAATCAATCAAATCAGATATTTCCCAGTTTAAACTAATCCCAGAAATTACTTAATTTAATGTCTCTTCAAGCAACATATGTGGATTTTCACATTTCACATTCTTTTCTTCCAGTAAGAATTTGACATTTTTTTAAAAAAAACCCCAAATCTATTATCCTGTTGTCAACCTAATTATGTTTGTTTTATCAGACCTTAGCAAATTTTCTAATTCAGGAGGGTCTGCTTTTCTCCTCATCACTGACATACAGCGGTATGAGTTACTGTTAGACGATTAATGATCATTCTTGAGGAAATTATTACATTTCTGTTGCTAACAATACTTAGAATACACAGATACATTTGACCCTTGTGACACATTTATTATGGCACAACTATTCATGGGCCACAGCTAGGGGTGTTGTCAGTTTCATTTTCTCTCAATTTGTAAACCCCCCCCACTTGCTAAGTTCAGTTCTCCACATTTCTGCATTAGTTCCTTAAAAAAGGACTTGTGAAAATTTATCAGCATTTTAGTGCAAATTTATCCTAATATACATGTATTTGCAATTCATTCCCCCATATAAAATGCATTTTTCTATGTTAATTTCACCAATATATGCATTTTAATGTACGCTTTACCCTGGCACATACATTTTTGTACGCATTACTTGGCTTGAAAACTACATTGCAAAATTCAGAGAAGTGTAACTTTTGAAAGAGGGCTGTGTTTCGTTTTGTGTATTGCTCCTGAAAATGCAGATTCATGGTAGATTCATCTTTACGAGAACGAAATGGATGAAATTTCCCCCTCACTCCTAACTACTGTCCATCAGGTGCATGAAATGGCATTTTGAGTTGCAGGCACCAAATCTACCTAGTTGTGGGGTGGTTTGTAAACATGAAGGTCAGCAAGAAATAAAACGTAGAAAGGGACAGGCCTTGATAATGGCCTTATTAACAGGGACTATTCACTGTGGCAAACCCAGACACGGGTTCTTGTTCCCCAATCTACTGTGGCAACACCTTTGGGGAATATTCCATTTCTGAATTTCCTGAATGCATCCCCTTCGCCTCTGCGACTCTATGAAACGAAACTTTTGTCAAGCTACCTAACAGGAGGGCTGGGGAAATGCTATGTTCCATATCGTCTGAAGCAGTCAGGTGGCCAAACTGGTGAGGACATTTTTAAACCTCTCAGTGTTTGGCACACTGGGTCTCTCCTAGCCCTATTAGGAGATGCAGGAAAATTCAGCCTTTGATCTTCTGCATGCAAATCATGCGGTCTCCCACTAAACCACAGCTTTAGCACATTAAATGAAAAACAGACCTGAGGTTTGACAGAAACCCGCTGAGACCAGGAAACAATAGTAGCTGAGCTCCCACTATTGACATAGGCAGAAGTGAAGAAATGAAACTTAAAGGCTGTGGGGAAGGTCTGATCACTGCTGATTGAGGCAGCTGTCACTCACACAACCCAGCGGTGTGTGTGTGTGTGTGATCGAGTCCCAACAATTGAAGGCCGGTGGATTAGGGGGCAGAGATCATATAACTGTTCTCAGTGTCAAGTCCCATTTTGTGAAAGAATGAATCAGTTGCCATAACTTGGCTTACGATGAATCTTCTGAAATACATTTTGGATGCAGTGTGGCATGATAATGGGGGGGGGGGGGGAGTCCAAGTTATGCTGGTGAGATTTACCATACAGTGGTACCTCGGGTTAAGTACTTAATTCGTTCCGGAGGTCCGTACTTAACCTGAAACTGTTCTTAACCTGAAGCACCACTTCAGCTAATGGGGCCTCCTGCTGCTGCCGCACCGCCGGAGCACGATTTCTGTTCTCATCCTGAAGCAAAGTTCTTAACCTGAAGCACTATTTCTGGGTTAGCGGAGTATGTAATCCGAGGTACCACTGTACTTTTCTCCTTCCTCAGGAGGAAGTTGCACTGATCTCAGTCAGGGCTTATTCCCTAGAAAGCATACACAGGACTGGTCATATTTAGGAATGACAGTTCAATCCTATACTCAGAAGTAAGCCCATTGACTTCAATGGCACAGCCAGGTAAGGTATAATGGATGTCAGCCTCATTGAATTCAGTGGGCACTTCCCTCTGTGTAACATATAGGATCAGGCTCAGGGCCGGATTTAGGTTTGATGAGGCCCTAAGATACTGAAGGTATCTTTATATTTTAGGGAGGGCCCATTACTTACATCGTAGGAGCCTACACAACACAAAACACTGTTGCTGTATGTAGGTTTTATTTTAGTTTTATTTTTTGGAAATCTACATCCAGTTTTTTCTTTAATTTTTTTTGCGGCCCCCAAGAGAGTGGGGCCCTAAGCTATGGCTTGTTTAGCTTATATGTAAATCTGGCAGTGATCAAGCTCAAACAACACAGGTGCCCGCCAGCAACATTATTTGAGATCACCATGATTAAAAATCATCCCTGGAGGGCATCTAGATAAAAGGCAGTCTGCAGTGGCATAGCATTAAACTAAAAACAAATATCTGCTCACCCCTCCATGCGGGCATTAAAAAAACAACGACGTACCGGACCCTGCTTAGCTACCTGCATCCCTCTAATAATTGAAAATGCAGAAGCGCGCCTAACATGTGATCCAGTGCCGGATTTACGTATAAGCTAAACAAGCTATAGCTTAGGGTCCCACTCTCTTGGGGCCCCCCAAAAAAATTAAAGGAAAAAAAACCTGGTTGTGCATTTCCAAAATATAAGACAAATAAAATAAAACTAGCCTGCTCGCCTGCTCCCTAAAATATCTCTGGTTTGCTCCTATGAGGTCCATAAATTACCATATAGCATATATTCAACACACACAAAAAACAGCGACGATTTGTTGTTGACAAAGGGCAGCTGGACATATAAAGGGCCCCATTACCTTCATCAAACCTAAGCCCGGCTCTGGTGCGGTCCCTTTTCTGCTGGAAGCGGGTGGGGGCGGAGCTGCTCCGGAGCCGCGCTTAAGTTTCACTTTCCAAGCTGTTCTCTCAAAAGGGGAAATCAAAACTCATCTCGGCGGCTCCGCTCTGCCCTCTAGCCGAGGCGCGCCGCGCTCAGAAGGGAAGCTTGGCAAGCGAGGCGCGGATGGTCTCGTTTCCACGCTCGTGGAAAGCGAAGTGAAGTGGGGCAGCGAGGAGATCCGGGCGGCTGGCGGTCGAGGCGCAGTAAGTCCCCATTCTTCTCGTGCCCGAAACGTTGCATACCCCGTTTGCTTGCTTGTTTTTTTTAAATATTTCAGCTCTTCGGAGAGAGTCGGTGCTCCACTTGCTTTGGGAAAATCGCGCTGTTTGCACGACACTCTTAGTCTCAGAGTCGTGGGTTCGAGTTCTGCACTGCAGCGGGGTGGACTAGATGACCCAATTTAGTGATTCAGTTCTTAACTTCATTCTACCGGGATGGCTCTTTGCGATCAGGAACGCCTCCCCAGACTTATCAGCAGGTTGACAAAAACTACTTGTTCAGAAACAAAATAATAGGAAATAGAAAGGAGCCCCAGAGGGTTCATTGGGTTTACTCCAAAATTAAAGAGTGCAGAGCGACATGGATAAGGGATCATATTCTACCTCCATTTTTAACTCAGAAACTGGCGTACTCTTATAGCAGAGAAAATTTGGTTTGCCCTATTTAAAAGTGCAGCGAGAGTCTCTTGCTGAAGTCCGGGTTCACCTAGTGTCCTCCAGATGTCTCTGACTTCAGTTCTCTCCAGCCCCAGCCATCACCAGGCAAAAATTTTGACCCTGGTCTGAATGCTTATGTTGCCCCTACAATGCCACCACTTTAGACTGTGGTGCTTATAACTTCACTTCTGAACCACACCATTAACATTTATTTTCTTCCTGATAAGTTAGATCAAAACCCCCAAATTTGCCAGCCAGCCCTGTGATGAGGGGGAAAGAGAAAGAAATACTCTGAGCATGTGCAGGTTTTCATTTTAAACACACGTACATCATAGCACCATCGTGAGCTTCAGGAATAAAATGGCATTTGCTGCTGCTGCTGCCCTGGTGCTAAACACATTTGCATGGGAGTAAACACTTGGTGTAGGAAAGGGTAATATATGTTTAAAGTGAAAAAGAATAAAATATACCTGCCTGGCCAACTGCTCCAGGTATATGACATTAAAGAGAATAAAAATAAGAAATGATGATACACGGTGACCAGCAAGCCCTTCTCCCCCTCCTGGAAAAATAGCAGCAGCAGCAACAAGAGACTACATGAGATAAAATGAGGTGCTTGTTTGGGGGTTAAGTGATTTGCATCTTGTCTATTTGTGTTGCATTATAGTACGTTTGATGGGTCAGAGAGCTGGACGTCCAAAGCCAAAAAGGACATTCAAGCTGGAGGAATATCAGACGATGACAGCCGAGGCAGATGAAGAGAGCTCTACAGAGGAAGCTTTGGAGACATGCAGCCAGAAGCTCCCAGAGATTTGTGGGATGGCAGACGCAAGAAATGGTACTTTTAATATTTTTCTTACATTTTCATTTCTCAGGGGTGGGGAACCTTAGGCCTGGGGACTGACTGTGGCCCTCTGGGATTCTCTGTCTGGCCCTTGGCACACACACCTCGGTCCCCACCCTCTCCCAAGCTACGCAGCTGTCCCCAGGCCACACCCCTCACCAACCCTGCTTCAGACCCTCCTCATATGTTTTTGCCTGGATGAAATGTGTTCTTGAACTCTGATAAGACTTCTTGCTTGTCTGAGTGGAAGGTGAAGAGCAGGATGTGAGTGTGTGTAGAAATTACCCTAGAGCGCAACAGTACTTTTATCTTGCTTGTCTTTGGCGATCACTCGTAGCCAAGTAAGATTGTCTTCCATGAACACGGTCTCAACAGTGAGTCCATAAGTGACTGTGGAGGCCAATTCTAGATCCACACATCCTTCCACAGTGGGGACATAGGTTTCCGGGAGGGAGTTGATAATGGTAAGGGTTTGCCAAGCATGCCTTCCTCTTAGCACCTTTCCCCCTTTCGTCCTGAGTTCAAGCGTTTTCAAAGCCCACGGCACCTTTGGTAAAGGCTCTTCTCAAACTGGAGCACTCACAGGCCAGTTGTCTGTGTTTATACTACATTTTTTAAGATTTCCCTTGAGTCTTTAAACCTCTTTTGTTGTCCACCAGCATTATTCTCACCTCAAATGACCAGTTTTGGCTTGTGCATTGTTTTGAAAACAGTGAACCTTTAACGATGAACTTAATCAAATTTATCCCCCCACCCAAAGTTTCATGTAATTTAGCTTTAGATTCTATGCCTATTTACACTGAAGCAAGTCCACCCCCCCCCGCATGAAATCTAATCCAAAGAAAGTGCCCATAGGATTGCAACCTTAAGTCAAAAGTGTGTCATTCTCCCTGCCCTTAACCAAAGCTGCTTGTCTGGGTGTTGTCTCTTATTTCCAGGAGCTGTTGGCCTGTACAATATTGGACTAAACTGCTGCCTCAACTCCTTGCTTCAGGTCTTGTTCACGAACAGACAGTTCACTATGATACTCCGGAGGTGAGTGAGGATTTCCCCACCATCCGGTGCAGTGCTTTGGATCAAAATCTCTTTCTCTAGAGGGCAGTGGGGTGGGGGAAATGCTTAATTCGGGTTGGCATATTTCACAGAGTAAAAATCTGGACAGAAAAGGTTGTTGAGCTTTTTTTGGCGATGACCGCAACCAGAGTGTGCACAAAACAACAACAACAACAATAAGTAAAATAAATAAATAAATTGAAGATTAAAAACCAAACCTCCCCAAACTTGGACAATTGCTATAACTTGTAAAAATGGACATAGGCCTCCCAAAAGAGGACATGTCTGGGATTTCCTGGACTTATGGCAACCCTAGCTTAATTTAAAAATGGAGCATTTTTTTCCACCCTCCAAGAGCAGTGGTTTGGATTCAAATCACTGTACTTTTTTTTTTTTAAAGCAAGTGATTTTAAAATCAACATTTGTAGACTCCTACTTAGGATTAGCTGAACCCAGGTACAGACAACTTGTACACAGGTACTAGATAGCATTTCTGTGCACTGCTCTGGTTTGCCAGAAGCGGCTTAGTCATGCTGGCCACATGACCCGGAAGCTGTATGCCTGCTCCTTTGGCCAGTAGAGCTAGATGAGCGCCGCAACCCCAGAGTCGTCCGTGACTGGACCTAATGGTTAGGGATCCCTTTACCTTTACCTTTACTAGATAGCATGTGAAGGCCCCTTAGACCATAAGAAGAGCCCTGCGGGATAAGACCCATCTAGTCTGCTTTCCTGTTCTCACACTGACCAGTTGAATACCTATGGGAATCCCGCAGGCAGAACCTGAGTGCAAAAGCCCTCTCTGCACTTTTGATTTGCAGTAACTGGCTTTCAGAGGCATATCACCTGTAACACTTGAGGGAGAACAAGCCATCACGGGTAGTAGTTACTGACTGACTTACCCTTCATGAATTTTTCTTATCTGCTTTTAAATCCATGTAGGTTGCCATAGCTATATCTTGCAGATGCAAATTCCATCATTTATGGAGTGTGGAAAGCCAACCCTGGCATTTAAACCTTTGCTAGGTTCCTGCTTAAACTTCCATTTAACGAATGCATTTGCAAGTCATTATATGTGTGATTACACATAGTTCTTGAAAAACAACAACCCTTTTCTGTTGTGACTAAGATGGCAGCCTTAAAGCACGAGGCCCCGTGCTTTCTGACTGTGAAGTGCGGTGATAGCTTCCCTTCTTTCTGTTGCCAGGATCAAAGTGCCGTTTGAAGCTGCGGAGCAGAAAGCAAGCGTCCCTTATCAAATGCTCTTGCTTCTGGAGCAGATGCAACGGAGCAAGAGAAGATCTGTGCATCCCTTGGATCTTGTCCGCTGCCTCTCAATGCACAATGTGAAATGTAAGGGGCAAGTGGAGCCTTTCTGTTCCCCTAGGGAGGTGTCATTTGGAGGGTGGGGGTTGCTTATAGTTAAGCCCTCCCCCTACAGAACACGTGCAGAGGTGTTTTGATAAACGTCTTCGGAAACGGTAGTCAGGCTGTGTTTGTGGATTGATGGGGCAAGAATGGAAGGTTGGCTGCTAAAAATATAGAGAGAGCATTGGAATCTGGAGGAAAGGGGCAAAAATAGAGGAATTTGGGAAAGGCATAAACAAGCTGTTGTGCTAAATTTTGCTTGCGCCTCTTCCTTTTGTCTAGTGCTTGTTCTGTATGATGCTTCTCAACTCTTCTTGATCCTCTGGAACCTAATTAAGGACCAAATCACAAACGTGAATCTGGTAAGAGTCCGGATTTTGCAAAGGAAAACATGTTATTTCCATGTTGTATGCAGACACAATGAGTTACCTGCAGAGGCCCTTAAAGTATAGCCAAGAATACTTTTGTCCCTTGTTGAAAAATCAGAACTTATGATGCAGGCTTATGTTCGGAGCCCTGCCAGACAGTTCTGTATAACTCTGCAAATAAATCAGTTAAGGTAGCAGAAATGGGATCTGCTCCCCTGGATCTCCACCCACCATGGCTACTATTTAAGAAAACATGCAATTGAAATCACACTATTATTCTAACTTGCAATATGGCTCTGGGTTGTGCCCTTTTAATTTGCAGAGTTCCCATCACACATAAAATACAAAACCCAGAAGCATGTAACAAAGACTTTGATAGCATAAACTTAAAAATACTGAGTACACAACTCTCTCCAGGATCCTTTAATCTGATTCACCTTCCCCAGCCCTGCTCTCCATTTAAAGTACACTGTGATCTCCTATTCTGTTCATTAACTTTATAAACAGCTTTTTTCATTCAAAAGTGGTGTATTTAATTAAAAAATAAAATTAATCCAACCATTCTTTTTTTTGGGGGGGGGACACCCACAGCCTAGTAATAAAACAATAGTAAACATAGACAAGAAAGAAGGATAGCCACCATCTTGGATGACTTTAAAAGAAGATTAGACAAATGTCTGCGTTAGATCTGCTGAATAGAGGATTCTGTAGTGAGGCAGATAATTGGGCTTGGTGATGGCTTTATGCTTGTTTTTACTCTAATGGGCACCAGTTTGAGGCCTGTCAGTGGAATCACGCAAAGAGCAGTGCTTGTTGACAACACAGAGCACATTATTTATTCGCTTCTGGTTTTCTCCTCCCCTCTCTTTAAGGTTGAAAGCCTGGCTCTCCTGCACACCATCCAGCTGCAGCAGAACCTAGTGTGTCAAAAGTGCTCAGCCGAAATGAAGAAGGATAGCAACTTGCTGATGTTCCCACTCCCAATGTTTGATTCTGATTCTCACCCAGTCAGGACATTGGTATGTGAAGAGGGTCTCCATCTCATTGTGCTTCATCCCATTTAAGCAAATGGGTCAGAACTGGGTTTCTAGTGTGGTGCTCTCTCCTGTCCTGTAGAGGGTGTGCTCACACTGAAAGCTTAATATCAACACAGTGTTTCTGCTGCGGAAGGGCCCCAGAAATGGAAAGTGGGGCAGAGGAGGCTAAACAAAGAAACAAAACTCCAGAAAGAAAGGTGGGCCAAAGCAGTGGGCAATAGGGCAAAGTAAGAGGCAATGATGATGATATAATATTAAATTTACATACCACTCTTCACCTGAAGATCTCAGGGCAGACAGATGTGGGAGAACTTGGCAAATATGGCCTGGTATATGGGTGATGGTGGGTACTTACCTTGTCTGAAGGTAGACTCTGAGACACAATAATCCAGTGTAGTAGCATATCTGAAATCAGGCCAGAGCCAAAACGGAAGGATTAGCAGAAAACCCCATGGATGCTGCTCCAGACTCCTTGGAAGCAAGTGTAACAACTTTTTAAAAACCTATGGCTCCCACTGGGTTGAAGACCTGTGTATTTCCCAGAAATACACACAACGTGCAATTGGTACCAATTGTATGACTTGTAGCCCTCCAGATTCTTCTGGATTCTCACTCGCATCAGTGCCAGCCAGCATGAATTCCTCTGGGCACGTGGGACTAATCTCTGCTCTTTACCTCATTCAATCCTTCTAGGGAGATTCACTGCGTTGTTTCTTTGCGCCGGAACAGCTGGTGGATGAAAATGCATGCCACTGCGAACAGTGTGGCTTGGAAACACCACATCTACGGGTAATGTTGCCTTTGAACGTTAATTCAATCCTTGGAGCTTCATGTTGTTTCCATGTTGGATGAGGATATTTGTTCATAGAAGAATCATGGGGTCTCGCTTTTGGCCATTATTGGCAGGGCATTTTCTTTGAATTCAGAAGTTCCCAGATTCAATCTCTGGCATCTCTAGGTAGGGCTGAAATTCTGGAGAGCTGTGGCCTGTCAGGGTAGATGAGACTCAGCTAGATGGAGCTATAGCCTGGCAAGGTAGCTTCATGTGTTTCCAAGGTATTTACACCCCAATTCACAAGGCGGTTCCCACCCTGTATGAAGTGGTTGAGATGACTGTGGCGTTCTCACAGGGTCTCCAGACGTTTGACGGTCTATTGATCCCTGTGCCACCACTGCAATCACTTCCCCACTGCCACCAACCCGTTTCTCTCGGGTACACACTGAGTCCAGACAGTTGTTAACATTAAACCAAATAACCAAGTTTATTTTATAAGCATTAACAAGTTTATGGTTTCAGATAATTTTTCTTGTCAGTTTCTTAATCTTAGTTTCTTTACTGACCTATACCTTCCTAATACCTTCTAACTGATTATCCCAACTGTCTATCTGACTCCTCTTAACAGATTCTCTCACTGTCTCGCATCAAACTAGCCCAACCCACAGACTTATCCTCCGTCTCCCTTCTCTAACTCCAGACTTACTTCTTAACAACTCTAACTCTTCCTCCCCTTGGGTTCCTATTGGTTAATCATTTTACACTTAGTTAAGCTTTTCCTTATGACCCAGTATGATGTCACACACCTAGGAGGGCAAACGGCACAGTGACTAGTGGCAATTTGCTAAACGCAGCATTGGGATCTAGGTTTTCAGAAGGGTGAAAAGGGCGTGATTTCCCTGGATCAGTAGTCCCTTGCAAGAATGCTTTGCAACTATTTTATGCTGACCTCTGTATTCCAGTCTTTGTCTTTCATTGTTGGTGTGCATCGATTTTGCAGGGCATGAGAGTTACGCGTCTGCCACAGACATTGATGCTGCACCTAAAGCGTTTCTGCTGCACAGAAGGCAGCCAGACCCGGAAAATCAGCCATTCCTTAGCCTTCCCACAGAGCCTAAATTTCAGTGAGATCCTGACGCCAGAACAGTACAACCAGGATGCGCAGGAGGTGGGACACGTACCTGCATCATCATTCGCTTCGGACTTAGAAGGCATAATGAAATGGCCCAGAGCGGATGTGGAAAACTTCTGGTTCTTCCAACATTGATGAACTGCAATTCCCATCAGGAAGCATGGTCAATGGCCTGGGATGAGGGGGCTTATAGTTCAGCAATGTCTGGAGGACCACAGGTTCCCAACCTATAGGCTAAAGCAAGAAGGTGCCTCAATATTATGAAGCAGGAATTAACAGGTCCCAGAAAGGGATGTCATTTCAACTTCAAGGTCGCTATACTGTTTGTTCTGCAACAGTATTTGAGGAAGACATTGTTGTCTCCTATCCCCACCCCACAGCAGAAATTCCCCTCTTTAAGAGGTATGCTCAAGGAAGACATAAGGATGAAGCGCTTTGGTCGGTGGGGAGTCAGAGAAGCACGATGGTCTATTCTCTAAAAAAAGCGGGGAGAATAGGTAGTGCTTTTTCTGGGGGTACTCAAGGCTCCGCAGTACTGGCACCTCCCCCCCCATGTTAAAAGTGTGGCACTTACTGTAACAACTTCATATTGAGTACCACCACCTTTTTTCTATTAAAAAAGCACTGGGAATAGGGAATTAGAAGTGCTATGCAATGTAAACAATGGAAAACGGAAAACATTTCTTTAAATTTGAAATGGAGAATAAGCCTGCCGAAAATGTTGTTTTGGGTATATTGGACCCCAAAACATGTATTTTTTTGATTTACATTTCCTCCATGGAGCTCAATGTGGCATTCATGGTTTTCCCCCTCCCCATTTTATCCTCAAAACAATCCATGAGGTAGGGTCGGCTAAGAGACAGTGACCAGTCCAAGGTCACCCAATGAGCTTCATGTCTGAGTAGGATCTTGAACCCTGGTCTCCAGGTCCTAGTCCAACACTAATCATGGCACTACACTGGATCTCTATCTCAGGAAGGCACTGTCTGATACAGATAGATACTGGAGGTGTAATGCTGTAAAGGCCTTATTGAGGCATATGACGTGGTCCTGTCCAGTGATAGTAATTCCCTGTTTTGTGTCTCTCCTGTCTTCCATTGAAAATATCTCTCTATGACTCTTTCCAGGATGATGGGTTGTATGATCTGTTTGCGGTTGTTGCACACTCGGGATCAGCTAACTTTGGTCATTACTCTGCATACATTTGGAGTCTCACGGAAAGCAGGTGGTATTGCTTCAACGACTCAAGCGTCTGTCAGGTGAGGAAGGCAGCCTGTATGTGGAGTTGTGCCTGCTTCCCTTCCCTTCCCCCGCTCCCGGCAAAATCAGGGTCTAAGATCCAACCACAATGTGTGTCAGCGCATTGAAAAAGGTTGCAAGCCATGCTGGACGATGGTCCAAATCCAGCCCTAATTGTGCACAAACAAGGAATGGGCATTTGAATGGATGTCAGAATGCACTTCCCATTCAAAGCCATGAAGCACTACAGATAGACACCTCTGATTTATGCTAGTGGTTCTTGATCCAGCTAGGGCCATTTGTGAATAACGGTGCAATCCTATACATGTCTACTCAGAAGAAGGTCCCATTGAGTTATGGGACTGGAGTCTTGGGCAATTTATAGATTTTATATATAAAATCATGGGTTAATTTTGGCTTGTCTGAAGCAGCCCTAATTAAAAGATAACCAAGTCCAGTAGCAGCAAAAATTACATAGAATCATAGATTTGTGGAGTTGGAAGGGATCCCGAGGGTTATCTAGTCTAACCCCCTGCAATACAGGAATATCAGCCAAAGCATCCATGGCAGATGGCCACCTAACATCTTTGGGTAATATTCAGAACAAGATGTGTGTAAAAGGTCTTAAACCTCTGCATAGTGGTCTGTGAAAAGATCTTTCCTTTAAAAGTGAATTACACATCTGCTTAAAAAGTTAAACCAAGATTTTTTCAATTTTAAAAAATACACGCAGAGTCATCTATCAGCTGTGTAACAACTTATAATAATTCTCTTCATCTATAAGAAAAAAAGTTTTAATATTAGGTCTACATTTTATGTGCTTTCGCAATGGATGTGACTGGGGCTTTGAATCTGTCTCATGCTCTTGCTCCTTGTACTGTGTATTCTGCAGGTATCCTGGGATGATGTCAAATGTACCTATGGAAAAGCATATCTCCGCTGGTAAGGCGGGCCGACTGTTTTTTCTCTTAATCCTACTGGAAGAACTGGGGGGGGGGGAGGTGCTGGAGGAGGCAGTGAAATGAGTATAGCTGGCTGTTTGGAAAACAAAATAAAAAAAAATTATTGCATTTTGTTTTGGTTTCAAGATGAGCTTTTTCCACCCTAGGCATTTATTGTTGGGAAGAAATTGGATCAATGGTCCAAGTAGGTATAGGGCATCTTCTTAATCCTATGTACTCTGTTGGATAGAGATTTGAGGACTAACTTCAGGTTGACCACTGTGCTGTTTGGTTTTGACTTGCTTATTTTCTCCTTCCTGTAGGGGTGAAACAGCCTATCTCCTGGTTTACCTGAAAAGGAATTGTGGGAAGCTCTGATCTGATTGACTCAGGGCAACCACAGGGAGGTTGCAATTTTTTTGGTCCAGATTCTCCAAATACCAGATGACTGACTGTCCATCACATTTGTGCAGGAGAGTACAAGCGATATGTGAACTCAAAGCACCAGGAAGGGAGACCTTTTGGAAAGAAGGCTCAGAAACACACACTTTTATCTGCAATCTGTCTTTGGAAGTTACACAGTGCCTCGCTTTCAGACCCTCTGCAGCCGGCTAGTACAGGAGACAGGGCCAGTGGTTTAAGTGTCTTGAGACTTGTATTTTCACGAGGATACTGAGAATTGTTCTAAGAGAGCTTATACTCCCCTGCCGCCACACAGTGGTCAACACACTTTTCATAAAACTAGTTCCCAGGATTTTCTGCACAGTTGAGCCAGTTTATATGCAGCATAGAATTACCCTTCATCTCCCCATCCCAACCTCTCTGTTCTACCTCAGCCGTGACACTTCTTAGCTGCCCCTTTATAAAGCAGAACCTGCAGGGGGGTAGAGACGATGGCAGATCCTCGCATATCACATGCAATGGGCTTCTGGACCCAAGAAGTACAGAGGTTGGGATCTGCTGGGCATATCAAAACCAGCTGCAATATTCAGTCTCCTTTGCTCACACACTAACATGGAAGCATTTACTTATAGTAGGTCGTGCAATTTTATTTCAGCCATCTCTGTGTTAGATGTTTCTGGGTATGGGTGTCACTAGTAGATGGTACAACTCATTTAGAAAACGACTCAAGCATTTGTCCTACACAGGGTTCAGGCACTCTTAAGCACATTTGATTTCAGTGACTACAAAACAGGCAATTTAGCATGAGACCACACAGTGTGGTTCTGTCCAGCACAGAAACATCTGTTTGGATAATCTTGTTTTCCTAGTATAGATAGGAGTTGCATAGAATCTCTGTTAGCATCTTATGCCTTATTCTAGAAGCTAACTGACATTATTATTTAGTACATATTTTATATAAGCTGCTTGCATGAAAATAAAGCAGTTTATTGTGAAGCAGCCCCGCTGTTGGCAGATTACCTCATTTAACATTAAATTAAATTGACAACTTCGAGAAATGTGCATTTCTTGCTATGCCACAGGAGTATTTGCTTTTATTTATTGAGTTTTTCTGTGTTTTGCCTTGCCTTGTAAAGCAGCCTAAATAAAATAAAAATATCAATGGGCTGCAATAACAACTTGAGACTAAGACTAATTTTTCCAGGCTATCGGCTAAACTATTTTATATTTATGCTCCCTGTATTATATTTATGCTCACTGGCAATACTTATTAAACCAACATGTGTGCAGTGCTAAATAGGTGCCTATGAAAACAACGTCGACAACAAAAATCCTCTTATTTCTCCTCCACTTCTGCAGATGAAATCAAAGAATCATTCACACTGGGCTAGAGTAGTTTTCATTTGTGCTGAAATGTATTTTTGATACTGTGAGCAGAGTGGAACTATGGTGGCTTCTTAGAATGGGAGAGGGGTGGGAGGGGGGTGAGTTGTCATTCATCATCTGGTGGCTGATAGTTTGGGTGCTCAGCAAATCTGAAACAAAACCAAAGAGTCAACCCTCAGAGGCATTGTAATAATAATAATAATACCTTTATTGTCATTGTACATCCTGTGTACAATGAAATTAAACAAGCCTCCCCCCCCCAAACATTCAATCTCTTACCGAACAACGCACCACCTCACAAGTCAATTGCGCTATATTATTTTCCGTTCAACAGGCTAACAGCCCACGGATAGAAGCTATTTTTTAGCCTGTTGGTACGGCTGATTATCCCATATCTCCTGCCCGAGGGTAGAAGATTAAAGAGGTGATGGCTGGGGTGTGAGTCATCCCTGAGAATTTTTCTCACTCTCCTAAGGCAACAATCCCTTGCGATGTCATCTAGTGGACTCAAGGGACAGCCCATGAGATGTGCTGTAGTCACCACCCTCTGTAGAGACCAGGGCAGCATACCACACTGTAATACAATATGAAAGGACACTTTCTATTGTGGACCGGTAAAAGGAGTTCATCGATTGTTGTTTAACATTATTCTTTTGCAAGACCCTGAGGAAATGGAGTCTCTGTTGGGCCTTTCTGACCACCTGAGTTATGTTGATTTTCCAGGTGAGGTCCTCACTAAGGTGAACTCCCAGGAATTTAAAGGAGGAGACTCCCCCCCCCCCGATACACAACGGAGCAGGTTCCCCTCTCTTCCTCCGGAAGTCCAACACCATCTCCTTTGTCTTACTAATATTTAAGTGCAAGTTATTCTCTAAGCATATTGATGAGTTGCCAGCCACTGTCTCATAAGACCATTTCACACAGTACATAGTAACCACCCCAAGTTTGCCACTGAGTGCCCACTCAGCAGGGAGGCTGAAAGTTGATCCTGCATTCCCAGTTTATGCACATGCAGAGAAAATCAAATGAGATGATCTCTCTAAATATGGGTTGCTAGCCCACTACCAGTTCCACTCCTTCCTAGAGGCTTCTAAATACTGCGGGGAACATCCTGGAATTCTCTCAATGGTACTATAATTGGCTTTACTTGGGGCAGTTTCGAGGGCAGTTGTAAAACAATGCATAGGGCGAGCTAGTTTAATTTCCCACAAAAGGAAATTATGCATTGGCTGAAGGGAGCATACATAAGAATTTATTTTTTTTTGTATGGGATCCATTGGTTGTCAGTTTGTTTCTGGGCAAAAAAATGAATTCAGAGTAATGGCACATACCTTTAAATCCCTTTACAAATATACTCAGAAACAGAGTAGCAACTAAAATATGTCAGATCTTTTCTTCCTTTTGCTCTCGCAGTATGAATTCTTGCATGAACCACTTTTATGTATCCATATGCATACTATTTAAATATGACTTACATTTCCGCTTTTGAAAAGCTCATGTTTTTGTGAAGGCCATCAATGGATTTCATATCCTCCTCAGACAGCTGGAAAGTAAATGCCTGTCAGGGGGAGAAAATAAAATGCTGAGGTGCTTTTTTACCTCATGTCTTCTTTTTGCACCTCAGAGCTGTGCACCTTTTTCCAGCAACAAAGATACCAAAGCGAACTTTGCTACCACTTTCCAAAGTTGAATTCCTTCATTCAACAGCTTCAGTCCAGATGTCCTCCCACTGAGGGAATTTTATATGCATAGTAATGTCGGTTTGCAATAGAACAGGAGTGGGGAAACTGTGGCCCCCCAGATGTGGATGGACTCCAACTCCCCATCAGTCTCAGCCATCATGTCCAATGGCCAGGGATGAGGGAAGTCATACTCCAGTGAATGTAGTTCAGTACTTCTCCATGCAGTTCATAGCTTAACTACTGAACTTGCTTCCATGAGAGACAGTGACAGCCACCAACTTGGATGGCTTTAAACATTAGACAAATTCATGGTAGATAAGAATACCAATAGTAGTGTTGGGCGTCAGAGAATCCAACTCCCCATAGTAGGTTGCCAATAATGGATAAGACAAGGAAGTTCTTAGCAGTATTGTTTATTCAATAGTCATAGAGAGAGGCTTAGAAATTCAGCCTCTTGTAGTACAGTGGTACCTCAGGTTACATATGTTTCAGGTTACATACGCTTCAGGTTACACACTCCACTAAGCCAGAAATAGTGCTTCAGGTTAAGAACTTTGCTTAAGGATAAGAACAGTAATTGTGCTCTGGCGGTGCGGCAGTAGCAGGAGGCCCCATTAGCTAAAGTGGTGCTTCAGGTTAAGAACAGTTTCAGCTTAAGTACGGACCTCTGGAACGAATTAAGTACTTAACCCGAGGTACCACTGTAATGGTTTTTTCCTCCGAGTAAATCTTCACCCCCCTTCTCCCCAATCGTCAACAGCACCACCCACCATATGGTTTCCACTTAGGGCCATCTGTCTCCAAGCCCTTTGCTCTCCTACTTTTAAGACTCGCCAGATTCTGGGAGAAGGGGTGTGTGGAATGCTTTCTAGTGATAACGTTTCAGCCAGTTGCTCTGGCTCTGCTTCCTCCTCTCCTCCTCATCCATCATTTCCGAACTTTGCCCCTCATCTGCCTCTGAGCTGTGACCTCCCGCAAACCACTGTTCTAAATCTATACTGTCTTCCTCATCTCTGGAAGGGTCAGGCTGGGGTCAGCCTAGTAGGAAATATTCTGGGCACACTGTCCTCCCTGCAGTGTCTCTATTTCTGCCCACTCAGTCTCTGAATTTTCTATTTTGAGCAGAAATGTCAGATGGGGGATTTACCTGGCTTTCCATCAACTTGAGCAGATGATCTGGGATTTTGTTTTATCAGGGTCTCAAAAAACTGAAATTTCGAATCAGGTTGGGAGAGGAGACATCAGAAAATAAAATGTGTGCTGAGGAGGGCACAAGACTTTTCAAAGGGGTAGTTTTATCTTCACATGTAAGGAAATAATTATATAGTTTTAAATACTCCTTCCTATGTAAATGCATTTTGTATGTGAAAAGCGTCTTTTATTGAAGTCACCACTGTGGCTCAGCAATGGCGGAAAGTACGGGGGGAGGACATGAGAACTAATTGTCTGGGGGAACTGTATTCCCCCACCCTTATCCTCTCTACTGCCTTCTATGAATTGGATAGTGCCTCAAGGCTGGGCAGACGGTACAAAGAAGCCCCGATTTAAGTGGAACTATTTGTATCACTAGGGATGCGGGTGGCGCTGTGGGTTAAACCACAGAGCCTAGGGTTTGCTGATCAGAAGGTCGGCGGTTTGAATCCCCGCGACAGGGTGAGCTACTGTTGCTTGGTCCCTGCTCCAGCCAACCTAGCAGTTCAAAAACACATCAAAGTGCAAGTAGATAAATAGGTACCACTCCGATGGGAAGGTAAACAGCATTTCTGTGCGCTGCTCTGGTTTGCCAGAAGTGGCTTAGTCATGCTGGCCACATGATCCGGAAGCTGTACGCCGGCTCCCTTGGCCAGTAAAGCGAGATGAGCACCGCAACCCCAGAGTCGTCCATGACTGGACCTAACGGTCAGGGGTTCCTTTACCTTTTTATCTGTACCACTGTCTCTGTGGTACTGCGAGATCATGGCTGCACACATCTCATTGTCAGTTCATCACACCTGCTTAGCTACCAGATTCCATGCCTTGGACTAGTGTGCTCTGGTCTCATTTGGTTACATGATATACACCAGTGCCCAAGTGAATCAGGGTTGTTTGTGTGCAACAGCTTTGCCCAGATGCCTAACTCAAAAGCCCTTCCCTCCCCAATTGAGAACTTCCAGAGTCCCCACAAGAGGCTGTGTGGGCCCTGACGGCTTGTAGACCTCCTTCTACCTGAGATGCCTGTTTCAAACATAATGAACTTCTCCGTACTTTTCCCCCCTGAGGATTCAGAGGTTTTGATTAAATGAGAACCCATTACTGGTTCCAGGAATTTAGGGGAGTCTACCCCACAACTCATAACCATATCTTCTTGTGACTGGATCTGCAACATTATAGCCTTATGCAAGTTTTTTAAGGGAATGGCTGTGTTCATCAAAACAAAGGTCCTCTCACAAAAAGAGCTTAAATGAAGAAGCTTTCGACAGCGTTTGGAACAAGCCCCTTCAAAAGGCGATTACACTTGACCTGGTTTATCACTGGCTTGTATTTCAATCCTGGCTTGTTCAGGATCATTTCTAGCTGCTTACGGGTGAAGTTGGACACTCCGATGGACCTCACCAAGCCGGCATCTTTGCATGCCTCCATTGCCTGGCAAAGAAAACACAACATGTTTGTTGAGTGGTATTTGTTTGTTGAATAGCTGGGACCACATCCCCCCCCCCCCCAGATTAAGATTGGAAGCTCACTCATGTACTCCCAAGAGTGTGCAATAATTCAGCAGCTCTCATAGGAGCCATTGTGTGAGTCATTGTTCTGGACATGCCTCCTCTGGTGGAAGGCTACTGTGCTCTGTATCCGAATGACTCAAGGGCTGGATTTGCTAATCCCAGGCACCTACCTCCCATGTTTGCCGAAGATCTACATTGTCAAAAATTGTTTTTTTGTCTTCTCCCATGGGAAATAAATCTGGTCCAGGCTGGAAAAGAAGGAGACGGAGGGAATAAGTGCAGGTCAGGCCTAGAGGTTCTCTTATCTCTGTAATACTATCTAATACTAATGGACAATGATAAAAAAGGGAGATAAACTTGCAAGGACCTGTACTACAGTGCAAGGATCTGTGGGAAACTCAAATCACAAGCACCACATTTCACAATATTGTTTATTCAAGAGCTTTATTCAAGAAGAATAAAGCATTACTTTAGCCAGGAAATTGCAATATTAAATCAGTATTGTCTCTTTTAATCCAGAGATTGGGAATCAGTGGATCTCAGGCTTTGCTGGCCTCCAAGTCCCATCAGCTGCAGCCAGCAAGGACAATGATCACGGATGATAGAAGTTGCAATTGAGGAACATCTGGAAGGCCACAGGTTCCCCAAACATGCTTTAATTCTTTCTGTGCCCCACAGAACAAACTGTCTTCTCTCTCTGCACAGGTCCTCATCTCTCCATCCCCTTTTTTCCTTCCCTTACTCCCTCGTTGTTAGACAAATTTGCCCCAGGGATCCTCACCAGAGGGAGTCAATTGCTCTGTGAGGAGGAGGAGTCGGAAACTGAGATCGGGCAAAACCAAAAGCTGTTTATTCTTGAGACAGCGCTGCACGGGTAACGCCCAGCTTGTGCTGTAAAGAGGGAGGGCTCTGTCCTGTTTACATCAAAGGTACTTTATACCCATCTGAATTTCCCTCCTACACAGGGGCATAGGAAGGTGGGGCGGCGCCCCAGGTGCCATCATGGAGGGTGTGTGTGACAAATTATCAAGGAACAATTACTGCCCTACTAGGATGGTTCATAAAAACTTATTTTTGAAAATGCCTGCTCCAAAGGCCTTATCTTACTACACTAGGGATTATACAGCTATATATGGAATTTAATGTATATCAGTTAATATCTTGACCCTCCTCCACGAAAGTAGCTGTTTACTTGGCCGTTTTCTTATGTCGTAAAGGCTGAAATTTCAATTCAGTGTTTTCCTTTTCAGATAACACAGAGCATGGTGAAATCACAATAAATAAAACCTCCCCTTCAGTAGTTTCAAGCACTCCTACAGGTTCCACATAATATCTATACTGCGTTGTTTACTGTGACAGCACCTGCACTTTGGAACTCCCTACCTATTGCAGCAAAGCACGTGCCTTTGCTAGACTCTTTTCAGGCACCTGCTAAAAGAATTATTATTAAGGCAAACATACCTAGATGCTTAGGAAGTTGAAGTAATTTTAATCTTCATATTTTAGCTTTTGTATGTTTTAAAGTAGGATTGCTAATTTTTCTTGATTTTACTGCTATGGTATTTTTTTTGTTTTTGTTTTGGTAAACCACTTTGCAGGTTTTTAAAAATAAATTTTATTAAATAAATAAACAGTAAATATAAATAAAATAACACAAGCCAAAACACAACCCATCCTGTAGATTTAAGTATCTGTCCACAGTCGCCTACTTGTTATCATTTTTGCAGGCAAAATAAATAAATAAATAAATAAATAAATATTAATGTGTGTGGGGGGGTGACAAGAAATTTTCCGTACTGGGTACCACCTGACTTTCCTACGCCTGTGCTCCTATTGGCTAGGAGATTGCAGTTTACAGACTTCTTGGTCCGCCTATTTCATATTTCCCCCTTGATATACAGTGGTACCTCGGGTTACAGACGCTTCAGGTTACAGACACCACAAACCCAGAAATAGTACCTTGGGTTAAGAACTTTGCTTCAGGATGAGAACAGAAATCGTGCGGCGGCAGCAGGAGGCCCCATTAGTTAAAGTGGTACCTCAGGTTAAGAACAGTTTCAGGTTAAAAACGGACCTCCGGAACGAATTAAGTTCTTAACCCAAGGTACCACTGTATAGCCCTTTTAAGCATACAGAACAGCTTTCTAACTGTTCTCCATTTTCACCCACAAACCGTCCAAATACTTTATAAGGCATTATGTTTTGGCTATTACAACAAGTTTTCTCTTTCTTTGCAATGCAAGTAGTTACAACAGCAAGGCACGGTCATTTCTGCTAAGCTTTCCTTACCCATTTATCCCACACTTGCCAAGTCCTGCTCTGCACACGATTTCTTTCTTATGATGCCCATGTGGTTAATGTAATCACTAAATGCAGATGTTTTCTTTAACTGGCATGGTTTCTCCCCCCAAAATCTGGGAGTGATCATTCTTTGATTGAGATATAGTATAGCAGAGAACTGTCAGCATCTCTAGGAAATGACAATTCCCAATGTTCCTTCAGGGAATAAAATATTTTTAGTAGGTTCCCCCTGCCGCCCCCCCCCCAATTCAAATATTATACTCAATACTTTCACTATGACATCAATAATTATTTACCTTCATAGAAAATGGATTGTGAATTATGAACAGATCCATGTGGTCAAACTGGAGTTTCTTCAGGGATTCTTCTAAGCATTTCCGAACCAGCTCAGGGCGGTGGAAGGTACTCCAAAGCTGTCAAAAATATAAAGATATTTATATTTTCATAGAGCCATAGAGTTTTTGGGTCTCAGACAATTTAGCTGCAGCAGATGACTATTCTAGTGTGCATAATGTTAAGGGCAAACTCAAATTTTGTTCTGAAGAGTATTTTGAATTGCTGTGGTGAGGTAAAGTAATTTAAAAAATCATTATTGCTAATAAACAATATTTTTACTATTTATTTATTAAATTTCTATATTGCCCTTCACCAAAAGTTCTCAGGGTGGTTCACAAGATAAAAGCACAAATAAATAATCAAAACAGAATCCCTCCTCCCACAAACAGGTTTAAAAAGGGTGTAGAAATTGAATCAGTCCAAGGCCTGGTTGAAGAGGAACATTTTCACCTGGCGCCTACAGGTGTATAATGAACCCCCCTGCAGAGAACATTCCCGAAATGGGGAGCCATGCAGAAAAGGCCCCATTCTCATGTTTCCGCCCTCCGAGCCTCACATGGAGGAGGCACACGAAGAAGAGCCTCAGAGGATGAACACAGAATCCGGGTAGGTTTATATAGGGAGAGGCATTTTGCTCCGATTTTGTTAAATAATTCCAGTTACAGATAGGTAGCCGTGTTGGTCTTCTGTTTCAGTGTATCTGAAGAAGTGTGCATGCACACGAAAGCTCATACCAAGAACTGACTTAGTTGGTCTTTAAGGTGCTACTGGAAGGATTTTTTGTTTTGTTTTGTTAAATAATGTCTGTGAAATATGCAATTGCATCATGATGCAGTCACTATATTCTACCCTTTAAAATAAAAAATAAAAAATATTAAACTCACTTTTCCAGCGTAGAAAATGTCTTCCCTTTTTACTGTTCCGTCTGAAATCTTCGCACAAACGGCCCGCCCAACTTGTTCCTCTGTCTGGTATACATACGCGCCATCAATATGATGGAAGCCGAATTCTATTGCTGTCTTTGTAGCCTCCTCACACTTGCTTTTTTGAACCTGCCAGTTGAAAAGGTAAAAAGGTTAGTCAAGGTCTTTGCTTCAGTGGGGAAATTTATATCAAAGGGTACCTGTAAGTAACATTTATATACGCGTTGTATGTGCGATATAATATTTTGCCACCAAATGGCGACGTGGAGTCCCGTTTTTAAATACCTGTTTTCCCTGTTTAAATTTACAACACTTTAAACTGAAACGCTTATTTGATGCGTGTAGATCCAGCCCTGATGGTGCCTGGGTCCTCTCCATGGTGGAGGACCAAAGATGGTTAGGTGGTGCATTGCAAGCCTCCTTGTGGCAACTCCTGCAGCCAAGGTGGTGCCAAATGTCTTGCTCTGCTTCCCACTGGATCACATCAGCGAGGATGAGAGGGAAGCCTTTTCATCTGGGCAGCCCAGGACCTTCATACTCACTGCCCAGGCTTGCACCCCAGGGAGGTCACTTTGGTGCTGCTAACACTGCAGCTTGACTTCCCCCCAGAGGCACACTCCATTGTGTCTTGAGACAGATGCCAGCAACAAGGATGGAGGGGTTCACAGTATTAACTTGCTTCTCCCACAGCCATAGCCTTGGATTCCAGCAGAAATCAGTCTTGGCTCCATCTCTCAGCTGCCCAGCCTGCTTTCTGCTTCCAACTCCTGGATCTCTCTCTCTCACCCCCCCCCCCAGGTTTTGTCTTTCTAACTACCCACCCATTTGCCCTCTGGCGCAGAGCTGATTAATTCATTGCCATAACTACTCATATTTAAGGGGCCATTTCCAAGAGATTTGCATACCTGTCTCTTCATCAGTATGTATCTCTTTGTATAAAATAGATTCTACCCTCACATAGTATGTGAATAGAGCAGACATAGGTAAAGGACCCCTGACCATTAGGTCCAGTCATGGCTGACTCCGAGGTTGTGGAGCTCATCTCGCTTTATTGGCCGAAGGAGCTGGCGTACAGCTTCCGGGTCATGTGGCCAGCATGACTAAGCTGCTTCTGGTGAACCAGAGCAGCGCACGGAAACACCGTTTACCTTCCTGCCGGAGCGGTACCTATTTATCTCCTTGCACTTTGACGTGCTTTCGAACTGCTAGGTTGGCAGGAGCAGGGACGGAGCGATGGGAGCTCAGCCTGTCACTGGGATTCAAACCACCGACCTTCTGATCAGCAAGTCCTAGGCTCTGTGATTTAACCCACAGCGCCACCCGCGTCCCTCAGAGCAGACATATGAATTGGAAAAATGGAAAAAGGAAAATTCCTTCAAAAAACTGAGTGGTTGCTTTTATTTGGTAAATTCATGATGTTCCTAGAAATTAATTTCATTACAAAACAAGAATCGACACCAATCCCTTCATTTGCGTTGCTGGTGATATGGAATGGACCGAATGAAGATGGTTTGGATAAAGAATTGATTCTATATTTATTGTTAGTGTCCAAAATAGTTAGCTAATGCCTGGTAATTTTGGATAATATTGTTCCTCCCAACAAAACTAATAGTGGGCACTTTTGGTTCTATAGGAATATTTTTAAAAATACCACTAGAAATTTTGCACTGGGTACTTTGAACCCTGCAGCAATTCACACTGGAAACTGTTTCTCAGCTACAAACTATCCAAGTCTTGCACAAAACATTATTTGCTCCTGAATTTGCTGGCAGAGGACCCTTGTTGAATGAGAAGCAGAGCTTTATGTGCTGCAAGGCATCTGTTGCTTTCTTGGCTGCTGTGACCCAAGAAGTTCTCACGCACAATTGGTTTCTCAGATCAGGTGAGGTATCTCATGCTGTGCTTTCCAGTGTATGAAGCACTCTGCAGCTGGCAGGCATTTTGCTCTTCAAAAACAAGTTACTACAATCATGAGAGTTAAATGTGTTACTTACAGCATCCGGGGAATAGGTTCCAAACCCCAATACGGGGATTTTGTTCCCATCATTCATTGTAATGCCACGGTCTTTGCTAAGTTCCATTTCCTACTTCTGTGCTTGTTCAGTTCTTGACTGCAAGCTGAAACTGATCAACACTCTTGTAGGAAAAACTCGAGTGAGACGAATAAAGTTCCTGTTTCCAATGAAATGTCTTCTCTTGGCACGATAGGAGGGGATTGTCTATGCAAATAAACTGAAGAAATGAGAGAGAAAGGCGGGGAAACCTATGCCCAAATTTTTATGAGTAATTTTCAGCAGAATGTGCTTTGGTACACCAGCAGCTTTCATTGCTGACTTCTCAGCATTGCTGTCACAGGATAGATAATAGCTATCTTCTTCCTGTTCTTCTTGTTCTTGTTCTTCTTTGCCTTCCAATAAAGGAAATCAGATGGGTGAGTGGACTTAAGCATTTGTCCCACACAGCGTTCAGGCACCCTTAAAAAACTCTTGTATTTTGATAGCCCCCCCCCAAGCCAAGGAATAAAAATATTATGTTTAAAACAAAATTTACATATATTATTGCTAATGATTTATATTTTAATTTTTATAATCTTTTAGCTAGCATATTGCCCTTTGTGTGTTACGTAATGCCTGTGAAATATGCATTTTAAGGAAGCATCTTCCTTGGATATGATGAAAGGGAAGTGACTAAGCCAGTATTCTGTTGAAGCTAGAAAGAAGGGCAGGGACACTCCCTATCTTGCTCCAGACTTTGGATTAATTTGATTCCAATGAAGAGTTGCAGTGCTTACAAATGGCACGTTGACGCAAGTGGCGCTGTGGGTTAAAGCCTCAGCGCCTAGGGCTTGCCGATCGAAAGGTCGGCGGTTCGAATCCCTGCTGCGGGGTGCGCTCCCGCTGCTCGGTCCCAGCGCCTGCCAACCTAGCAGTTTGAAAGCACCTCCGGGTGCAAGTAGATAAATAGGGACCGCTTACCAGCGGGAAGGTAAACGGCGTTTCCGTGTGCGGCTCTGGCTCGCCAGAGCAGCGATGTCACGCTGGCCACGTGACCCGGAAGTGTCTCCGGACAGCGCTGGCCCCTGGCCTCTTAAGTGAGATGGGCGCACAACCCCAGAGTCTGTCAAGACTGGCCCGTATGGGCAGGGGTACCTTTACCTTTACCTTTAACTATACCGAAGTTTCTTAATTTTCACCACAGTGTCTTCCGAAACACCAATGGCTTTGATTGGTGACTTAGCATTGCTTTTGCAGGGCAAATGATAGTTGACTGATGGGGGGGGGGGAAGATTTCATCTCTTTATTATTAATATTGTTCTGATAAAACTATTTTGAGACCTGTCATAAACTTTGACATGTTAACTGTTAGACATGGGAGAAGCAGGCCTCAAAGCTAAGCAGATCTTCAGGCAGAGGTATTGAAATGAAACAAATATACTCAGAAACAAAATAGCCAATGAAATATGTGGAGGTGTCTGTTGACTTAACAAAGCAGAATGCTCTGTATGCCAAAGGAGGGGGAAAAGGATGTAACAGATTCTCCAAGTGTCCCTATTTTCCAGGGACAGTCCCAGATTAACAGAAACCATCCTAGTTTCTGATTTGATCCTGGAATGTCCCTCTTTTCCTTAAGGTAAAGGTAAAGGGACCCCTGACCATTAGGTCCAGTTGTGACTGACTCTGGGGTTGCGGCGCTCATTTTGCTTTATTGGCCGAGGGACCGGCGTACAACTTCCGGGTCGTGTGGCCAGCATGACTAAGCCACTTCTGGCGAACCAGAGCAGCACACAGAAACACTATTTACCTTCCCACTTGACGTGCTTTCGAACTGCTAGGTTGGCAGGAGCAGGGACCGAGCAATGGGAGCTCACCCCGTTGCGGGGATTCGAACCACCGACCTTCTGATCGGCAAGTCCTAGGCTCTGTGGTTTAACCCCTATTTTTAACAGAGGGTATGGAGTTATGCGACCGCTGAGCCAAGGAGATTATTAACTGTACCTACTTTAGAAGACATCTGAAAGCAGCCCTGTGTAGGGAAGTTTTTTAATGTTTAATGTTTTTATATATGTTGAAAGCTGCCCAGATTGGTTGGGGCAGCCCAGTCAGATGAGTGGAGTTGGCTCCTATGCCTGAGTTGTTTAGTCAAGGTGCTGAAATTTCTCTATTAGCAAACCTTAAGTTCACCAAATGGGACTACCCAGGATACCCTAAGGAGAAGACCAGGCTATTGCATTCCTATCTTTACAGTGTGGATACGAGTTCTGATGATGGCAATCCATGCTCAGATGAAAGCTGCCACAAATACAACTCTACCCTTCCTTGTCTTATTATTTCAAGCAGTTGTACCAATGCATATATTGCTAGATAAAGAAAGAGCATTGTTTGTCCTCTTTCTGACTTTGCAGATGTACAGACAAAAGTACCTACATCTTTAGGTGACAGCCCCTTCATAGTACCACAGTTTTCAGGAGTCCCTGGGCAGAGGGAATGACCAACAGTGCATTGGAGGGGGAACACAGGGGAGTGTAGATCCATCACCTTTTCCACAGCAGATGCAATGGCCTCATCAGATGAAGTTACTGGATAACTGATGGAGCTTTCTTGGTCTGACAAGTTACTGATGTAGTAGAAAGGGTTTCAGAATTCTCTTTTGTTTGTGATGCAATAGATTAGCATAGAATCTATTCTGTATGTGAGTGTCTGAGGGCCCTGCTCCTTCCTGCCACTCACCATCTGGCCTGGGGTGGGGCCTGAAGCCTCGCAGGGACTGCTGGACTCTGCTGCCCAGGAGGACTCTCCTGTATGTGAGTGTCTGAGGGCCCTGCTCCTTCCTGCCACTCACCATCTGGCCTGGGGCGGGGCCTGATGGGCCTCACTAGGACAGTTGCTGTTACTGCTGGAGGGGAGCAGAGTGCTTTTAAAATGTTTTAAAAAATTTATTTTGAATTTTTTGTATGTGGGGGTGTGGGGGTGGGATGGATGTTTATTGGGCCTGGGAATTTGTTTGATTTTATGTTTTTGTATTTTTTTATTGTTTTTTGTTTGTATTGTTTTATTTGTGTGTGTGTGTGTGTGTGTGTGTTTTTAAGGTGTTATTTTGTTCTTAAGGGGAGGGGTCAGGGCTGCCGGGGAGTGGGCCCCAGCCCACAAAATGGCTGGGACATGTTTCACAGGGGGGAATGCACTGGGACAACCGATCTCAGTGATCACGGGTAGGAGGAGGAGTTACGCTAAGACCAGACCATGTCATTACAGAGGAGGCAGGTTTAGTCGTTGTTTGAGGACTATCCCTGCCTCCGGGTCTGGTCCTGACCGGATGGATACTAGAATCAGCAAGGGATACCCACACGACCTGAAAGTGTTGCTGTGCAATGCCAGGTCAATGATTCATAAGACCTCTGCCATCCATGACTTGATCATGGATGGAAGATTTGACCTGGCATGTGTAACAGAGACTTGGCTGGATGAAGCAGATGGGCCTGTCCTTGCCGCTGCTTGTCCACCAGGTTTCTCTTACGCACAGCAACCCAGGTCATGTGGGTGGGGAGGGGGGGTTGCAGTGATTTTTAGGAAGTCATTAGTTTGCACCAGGCGTCCTATTGGGAAACCCAATTTTCCGAGTGCATGTTCTGGAAGTTGGGCAATAGGGGCAGTACAGGATTCCTTTTGGTGTACCGACCTCCCCGCTGCACCAAGGATTCCCTGCCTGAGCTGCTTCAGGTTGTGGCGGATGTTCTCCTGGAGACACCTAGCTTGGTTGTCCTGGGGGATTTTAACATCCATGCCGACACGACCTTACAAGGGGCCGCTCGGGACTTCGTGGAAAGCATGGCCTCCATGGGGCTGTCCCTGAATAAGTCTGGCCCAACCCATAGCCGCGGACATGCCTTGGACCTGGTGTTTACCTCTATGGATGTTGGTGATCTGACACTAAGTAAAAGTGAAACGAAAGAAGTGCCATGGTCAGATCACTTCCTGGTGCAACTGGACTTCTCTGCGACCCATCCCCTCTGCAGGGAGGTGGGACCGATTCAGATGGTCCGCCCCCACCACTTAATGGATCCAAATGGTTTCCAGAGAGTGGTAGGGGATGCCTTATCCCATGTTGATGGCCTTTCAGCCGATTCCCTGGTGGCCCGCTGGAATGCAGAGTTAACCAGGGCTATTGACTGTTTGGCTCCGAAGCGCCCTCTCCGATTGCATGGAGCCCGGAGAGCCCCATGGTTTTCCACGGATCTTAGGGCAATGAAACAATCGTTGAGACAGCTAGAGCGCCGGTGGCGGATAACTCATTCCGAATCTGACCGGACACAGGTTAGAGCTCAACGTCAAGCCTACCAAGCGGCGATAGCGACGGCAAAGAAGACTTTCTTCGCCGCCTCTATTGCATCTGCAGAAAACAGCAGCAGGAGACTTTTTCAGGTGGTTCACAATTTAGTGGAACCACCTGTAACATCGGGGCCCAATACGGGCCACATGTTCTCCTGCAATGCTTTTGCAATTTTTTTTGCAGATAAAATCGCTCAGATTCGGGAAGAAGTAGACTCTACCGTGGGAGCAGGGCTGGGGCGGGAGAGTGCTAGAGTCCTGTCTGGTCAAGTTGTGTGGGATCAATTCCAATCTGTTACCTCCGAGGATGTGGACAGGCTGCTTGGACGAGTGAAGCCAACCACCTGTCTCCTGGATCCTTGCCCATCCTGGCTTATAAAAACTAGCCGGGAAGGACTGGGCGATGGGCTTCGTGGGGTGGTGAATGCTTCCCTCTGTGAGGGAGCCTTCCCAGACCCGCTGAAAGAGGCGGTTATTAAACCGCTTCTTAAAAAACCATCTTTAGATGCGGCCACGATGGCCAATTATCGCCCAGTCTCAAACCTTCCATTCTTGGGCAAGGTGATTGAGCGAGTGGTTGCTGAACAACTCCAGGCACGCCTGGAAGAAGCGGACCATTTGGATCCCTTCCAGTCGGGATTCAGGCCTCATCATGGGACTGAAACTGCCTTGGTTGCACTGGTTGATGATCTCCGGCGGGCTAGGGACAAAGGTGAGAGCTGTTTCCTAGTTCTGCTGGATCTCTCAGCGGCGTTTGATACCATCGACCATAACATCCTTCTGGACCGTCTTGGGGGGCTGGGAGCTGGGGGCACTGTCATACAGTGGTTCCGCTCCTTCCTCCTGGGCCGTGTTCAGAAAGTTGTGGTGGGGGATGAGTGTTCAGACCCCTGGGCTCTCACTTGTGGGGTGCCTCAGGGTTCTATCCTCTCCCCCATGCTTTTCAACATTTACATGCAGCCACTGGGAGAGATCATCAGGAGGTGTGGGCTGGGTGTTCATCAGTATGCAGATGATACCCAGCTCTACCTCTCTTTTAAATCAGAACCAGTGAAGGCGGTGAAGGTCCTGAGTGAGTGTCTGGAAGCGGTTGGAGGATGGATGGCGGCTAACAGACTGAGGTTGAATCCTGACAAGACAGAAGTACTGTTTTTGGGGGACAGGAGGCGGGCAGGTGTGGAGGACTCCCTGGTCCTGAATGGGGTGACTGTGCCCCTGAAGGACCAGGTGCGCAGCCTGGGAGTCATTTTGGACTCACAGCTGTCCATGGAGGCACAGGTCAAATCTGTATCCAGGGCAGCTGTTTACCAGCTCCATCTGGTACGTAGGCTGAGACCCTATCTGCCTGCAGACTGTCTCGCTAGAGTGGTACATGCTCTGGTTATCTCCCGCTTGGACTACTGCAATGCGCTCTACGAGGGGCTACCTTTGAAGGTGACCCGGAAACTACAACTAATCCAGAATGCGGCAGCTAGACTGGTGACTGGGAGCGGCCGCCGAGACCATATAACACCGGTCTTGAAAGACCTACATTGGCTCCCAGTACGTTTCCGAGCACAATTCATAGTGTTGGTGCTGACCTTTAAAGCCCTAAACGGCCTTGGTCCAGTATATCTGAAGGAGCGTCTCCTCCCCCATCGTTCTGCCCGGACACTGAGGTCCAGCGCCGAGGGCCTTCTGGCGGTTCCCTCACTGCGAGAGGCTAAGTTACAGGGAACCAGGCAGAGGGCCTTCTCGGTAGTGGCGCCCGCCCTGTGGAACGCCCTCCCATCAGATGTCAAAGCGATAAACAACTACCTGACATTCAGAAGACATCTGAAGGCAGCCCTGTTCAGGGAAGTTTTTAATATGTGACATTTTAGTGTATTTTTCTTCTTTGTTGGAAGCCGCCCAGAGTGGCTGGGGAAACCCAGCCAGATGGGCAGGGTACAAATAATAAATTATTATTATTATTATTATTATTATTATTATTATTATTATAGCATAAATTAGAGAATGGGGAAAATAATGTAGCAGAGGCTGTGTATTTTTTTTCTTTAATGAGGTTACGACTTCATGATAGAGTTTTAAATGGTAATGCTTTTTTGCAAAATTGTATGCATTTCTACATGAAATCTATGGGTCGCCTGTCAGTTGTCTGAAGATGATTAAAGCTAAATCTGTTTAAAATTCAATAGAGTTATATGACTGTCAGCAGATCCTAATGAAATATTATACTATATACTGAAGCCCTTTTGGGGTGTATGCATGCTGGTGTATATGAGGATTTGCCTGCATTTCTGGACAGAGCATATGGATGTGCCTATAAGCTTCCACACCTCTAAATTTGCCACTCCAGCACAGGGAATGCTTATTAAACCAATATGTGTGCAGTGGAAACTGGTAGCTCTGAAAGTCTCAACAACAAGGTTCCTCGTATTTCCCTATTTCTCCTTTACCTCCAGATTAAAGCCAGGAATCATTTGCAAAGCTCTGTTAGAGTAGATTTAACTTTTGCCAAAACATATTTTTGATACTGTGAGTGCAATGGAACTATGGTGGTTCCTAAGAATTGGAGATAAATTAGAGATGGGAGACGAGTCCTTATTCCACATCTGGTGGGTAATACTCTGGGTGACCAGCAAACCTGAAACAAAACAAAAGAGAGTCAACACTCAAGGGTTGGAAGATGTACAAGCAACAAAAATTGATCTGTTGCCAGCCATTGCCTCATGAGACCATTTTGCACAGTGCATTATAAGCTCCCCGAGTTTGCCATCAAATGCCCGCCCTGCTGAAAATCTGGGAGGCTGAAAGCCAAAATGGTCCACCATATTACAATCTAAAACTTGAAATATCGGGATGATCATATGTCCATCTTCTCACTAGAGAAAATAACCCCTAGATGATGAACACAGCCCTGGTTGCTGATCAAAGTGGTACAAAAGGGTTGGGTCAAAGGTCTCCCTCCTCTTCCCCAGCGCCTTTTTGAGACTTTCAGGTAGGGGCAGAAGGACAAATGCTGTTTTAGGAGTCCCTTCCTGGCAGTAATGCATGAGGCAGCCATCTTTCCCCCATCAAAAATGCTCCTGGGAATGTCAATACATCATTGTATGGCATTGGTCTCAAGGGTATTTGGAAGCCTGTCTAGGTCAAATAGGACTGGGATAGCTAAGTCGTTAGAGCTTGGAAACTCTTGACCTCAGGGCCATGGGTTTGAGCCCCATGCTGGGCAAAAGATTCTTGCATTGCAGGAGGCTGGACTAGATTACCCCCGTGGTCCCTTCCAAGTCAACAATTCTATGATTCTGCGACATGGACACTTGTCCGTACACTTGCACCCCACTCCAACAATGCATGGGGCTTTCGTCTCCACAGTTATTCCTTCTATAATTTCACCTTATTCTCTATGAAGAGAAGAGATGGATGCCAGATCTCTTCTTCCTTTTGCTGTCGCAGTTTGAATTATTGAGTGAACCACTTTTATGTATCCATATGCACATTATTTAAATATGACTTACATATCCATTTTTATGAAGCTCATGCTTTTGTGAAGGCTATCGATGGCTTTCATATCCTCCTCAGACAGCTGGAAAGTAAATGCCTGTCAGGGGGAGAAAATAAAATGCTGAGGGGCTTTTACCTCATGCCTTTTTGTTGCACCTCAGAGCTGTGCACCTTTTTCAGCAACAAAGATACCAAAGTGAACTTTGTTACCACCTTCCAAAGTTCAATTCCTTCATTCAACAGCTTCAGTCCAGATGTCCTCCCATTGAGGGAATTTTATATGCATAGTAATGTAGGTTTGCAATAGAACAGGAATGGGGAAACGGTGGCCCCCCAGATGTGGATGGACTCCAACTCCCCATCAGTCTTCGCCATCATGTATGATGGTCAGGGATGAGGGAAGTCATAGTCCAGCGAAGGAAATTCTTCATGCAGTGCATAGCTAAACCACTGAACAGTGACAGCCACCAACTTGGATGGCTTTAAACATTAGACAAGTTCATGGTGGATAAGAATACAAATGGAAGCTAGTCATGATGGTTGCACTCTGACTTCATGGTCTGAGGCAGTGATTCTTCTGAATACCCACTGCTGGAAACTCCTCCAACTTCTTGAGTCCCCAAACCAAGATGTGCATCTTCCCTCCCGTACTCCTGCACGTGCCATGTGACCCGTGAGATCACAGTGTCCAAATGACGTGCTTTTTCGGTATTGTTTTTAAATGGATTAATATATACTGCTTTACCTGGGCATTTTCCTCAATTCGCTTTCTGGTGTAGGTCTTCACTATGACCACCAGGCCGCGCTGCAGTTGGTAGCGAATAGCCACGAGAGCTGGGGTTTTGTTGTACTTCTTGCCGATCGCAACCAACAAAGGGTCTTCAAGCAGGGGTGGAGTGTCTGTATTTAACCTGTTGGAGAGCAACATGGGGAGAAGGTGTGTTTCTGGTGTCCAGAATATATAAATCTCGCTCTAAAATTAATACAATATTGTCCTAGTCCATCCAATATATGCTAAGTAATTTGTATTTAAAGGTCAGTTAGCTGATTTGAACTAATTCATGTTTTAAGAGAGGTTTTTCCTTTGCTTAAGTACAGTCAGTATTGGGGAGGGGGACAACTAAGGCAGGAAAGAAAGGCCCAAAGAATCCTGCATGCCTGCTGGAGAGTTGATGTTCAAATGAAATGGAGGATCCTGGAGGAATGCACAGCTCATTGTCTTGAAGGAGAATTCAATATTTGTCGCTGGTCCCACTTGTTAAACATAAGCATTTAAGTGGCTTCCAATATAGATAAAAACAATACAATTTAAAATTCTGAGACACACAAAACAAGCTATGTAAAAAGAGAAATGCTATAATTATTTAAATGCAAGGGCGGGTGCAGAGCCCTTTCATTCCTGCCATTCTACTGCTTAAATCAACATTAAAGATAATGTAAACATGATTGAAAAACAGCACGAAATTTCAGAAGCAGAAATTATTAAATAGCCCTCTGCCTGCAACATTTAAAAACATTCGTTTGGGAGAAGTCAATCAGCTATATATATAAAAAAACTATCCTTCTTAGGTAGAATCTCAGTGATTAAAATGAATATTCTACCCAGAATGTTATTTTTGTACCAAACAATCCCTGTGATCAGAGGACTTAAACAATTTAAAGAATGGCAGAGAACTTTAGCAAGATTCGTCTGGCAGGGCAGAAGGCCAAGAATAAAAATGAAGATTTTGGTGGATAAAAAAGAAAGAGGAGGCTTCACTCTACCAGACATGAAGATATACTATGAAGCTGCTTGTTTAACCTGGGTGAGAGATTGGATAAAGTTGGACAACCCAGATCTCCTAGACCTAGAAGGCCATGATAACAGGTACGGGTGGCACTTGTACCTGTGGTACGATAAAGTAAGAGTTCACAGAGGATTTCTAAACCATGCATTTAGGGGACCATTGTATGAGGTATGGGAGAGAAATAAAAATCTACTAAAAAGAAAGACCCCCTGGTGGATATCTCCAATAGATGTATTAACCATTAAGAAAATTAACATGGAAGGAAACAGATCTACATATGAAGAATTGCTTAGGAAAACTAATCAAGGCCCAAAGTTAAAGCCATATGAAGAAGTGGAGAATTTACTGAGTGGATGGCTACAATATCATCAAATTAATACAATATTAAAAGAAGATAAAAAGAGCTGATCTGAATGCTGGGGAATAGTCAGAATAGGTGGTACCTGAAGTGGTCCCCAAACGTTTTGGCTTCATCTCTTACCAACTTGCATCCCTTTGGGATCCCAGGACACTATATCCTTCCATGATGATATTGTTTGAGTTGCAGAAGGCCAGCAGCTTGCTTTGGTTCCGATAAGGATGGCATTCAACCTGTGGATTCAAAATCCCCCAACACAGCCCCAAAGTGAGAATTCAGATGAAACGAAGAATACCATGAAATAAAGGAAAGTCAGAAAAGCAGAACCACGCTATTATTTCTTGAAATATCCATGTCAGAGGCACTTAAAACGCACAAGTCCGGCTAATTAAAAAGGATGATTTATTGCAAAGAACCAACAGAAAGTCCGGCAGCTGATTCCCGAGCAGCCTCCATAACAGCCTACGATGACTCGACTGGACTCTGGTTTCCCTTTCTCTTACTACGGACGTCTTCTTCTTGTGCTGCTTCTCCCTCTCTCTGTCTTGTAAGCCTCCCCTCTGGCTAAGTCTGTAGCTGATTGGCTCATGTTCCCTTTCTGACAAGCTGCCACTCTCTGTGGGTTCCCACACTCTATCTTCTCCCCCCTCACCAAGATCTTGTCTGCTCATTTCCCTGGCAACTTGCATTCCATTCTCCTTCTCTTCTGACTCTGCTAGAATGTGCTCTTCAGACAGTGGCAGATTCTTATATGAGGGTTCTACAATCCTGACAATCCAGTTGTTACTTTTCTTAACATGTGTTGTGTTTTCTGATGTATCAGAATCTTTAGATGACCGTTCAAGCATTTGTGGTTTCCATTGCCACGCTCTTTATCCATGAAATGTGTGTTAGCTGAAGATGGGGGACAGGGCTTATTCCCCCTCAATCTCCTGTCACTCCAGGCCTGTTGGAAATATCCTGGGCACACTGTCCTCCCTGCAGTGTCTCTATTTCTGCCCATATTGGACTTTTTGTCAGACCGCCCCCAGAGGGTTCGGTTGGGCCCTTATACCTCTAATATGCTTAAGACTAACATAGGAACACCACAGGGATGCGTACTCAGTCCGCTCCTTTATATTCTCTACACGTACGATTGTGTCGCTGCTCACCCTAGTAATAGGGTTGTCAAATTTGCAGATGACACAACCGTGATTGGGCTCATCTCTGAAAGGGAGGGTGAAACGGACTATAGAGATGAGGTGGAGCGGCTGACAGAGTGGTGCAGAGCTAACAACTTGCTCATACATGCAAGGAAGACAAAGGAGCTTGTGGTGGACTTCAGGAGACAGAAGAGCAATGTCCAGCCACTTTTGATTGATGGGGTCTGTGTGGAGAGGGTAACAACGTTAAGATTTTTGGGCATTGAATTACAAGAGGATCTGTCCTGGAGTGTCAACACAAGGGGGCTTGTGAAGAAGGTGCGGCAGAGACTGTACTTTTTGAGAATGCTAAGGAAAAACCATCTTCCGCAGAAACTGCTGCTTGCCTTCTATCACTGTGCCATTGAGAGCGTGCTCACTTATGGCTTATGTGTGTGGTACGGAAGCTGTACTACCCAGGACAGGATGGGGTTGTGCAGAGTTGTTAAGGCAGCAGAGAGCATTGTTGGCTGCCCACTCTCCACCTTAGAGCAGATTTATGCCACAAGGTGCCATAGGAAGGGACTGGACATAGTAAAAGATCCATCGCATCCTGGTCACTGTCTCTTCGAGCTCCTGCCGTCGGGACGGAGATACAGGACGATGAAGACAAGAACGAGCCGCTTAAGAGCAGCTTCTTCCCCAGAGCGATCTCGGCCCTGAATGGGAAGCCTGGACTTTGAAAGTCATCTAATCTTCCTTGCTGTATTATACTGTATTGTTTTAATTAGTGTTTTTATAGTTGTTTTGATTTTGTGTGGAGTGCCCTACCTGGGTGGATGGAGCAGCCAAGTAATTTCGTTGTCCCCGAAAGGGGGCAATGACAATAAAGATATTATTATTATTCCAGTTACAGATAGGTAGCCGTGTTCGTCTGCCATAGTCAAAACAAAAAAAATTCCTTCCAGTAGCACCTTAAAGACCAACTAAGTTAGTTCTTGGTATGAGCTTTCGTGTGCATGCACACTTCTTCAGAATCTGAAGAAAAGCTCATACCAAGAACTAACTTAGTTGGTCTTTAAGGTGCTACTGGAAGGAATTATTATTATTATTATTATTATTATTATTATTATTATTATTATTGACTTCTCCACACTTTCTTTTGTCTGAGGTCTTGATTAAATGAGAACCCATTACTGGTTCCAGGAATTTAGGGGAGTCCACCCCACAACTCATATCTTCTTGTGACTGGATGTGCAACCTTATAGCCTTAAGCAAGTTTTTTCAGAGAATGGCTGTGTTTGTCAAAACAAAGGTCCTCTCACAATGGCCACTTCCCACATCAAATGGGGGGCACCTTTTGTGTGGTCGTGCACAGCCCCCCCCCGATCCCATGTGGCTCCTGGCAGTACAACCTAGATTCAACCCCCCCAGGATGGACACCTGGAGGTAGCCACCTACCTCTGCCAGTTACCCAATCCCGCTGAACAATATAACACAACACGATGGCCAATAACAATGGCACTAAACACTATTTATAGACTCATACAGAGTACAGTATCATATGAGCACAGATCCAGAGAATATTTTCTACAGCGTTTATACTTGTTTACATGTAGAATTGGCTTGTTAAGAAATTGAACTGCATCCTTCTCATATTAATTCTTACAAGTCTGGCTGATGAAGAATCAATCAAGATTGGCTGATGAAGCATTGAACGAAACAGATTGGTTATCCAGAAACAGATTGGTTATCCGGAAACAGATTGGTTATCCGGAAACAGATTGGTTATCCAGAAACAGATTGGTTATCCGGAAACAGATTGGTTATTCGGAAACAGATTGGTTATCCGGAAACAGATTGGTTATCCGGAAACAGATTGGTTATCCGGCGATATTTGGTGACAGATTATGTAAATATCAAACCTTTGAATTATTCTAGCGTGACTGGTGAAGAAGATTTAGAAACTTTGGTTGTAATTTCTGATCATTTGTAATAGTCTATAGTGTTTAGTGCCATTGTTATTGGCCATCATGTTGTGTTATATTGTTCAGCTTGTCTATATTGCAACACAGGGGTCTAGTTACCAAATCCCAGCTGGGGAGGCGTTGCCAGGAGAGAGTTGGCCAGGTAAGGGGAGGGATCGCCCTGCCCACACAATAGTGTCTTCCCTCAGTTAAGCCTTCTTTGCAGGCTAACCTCTTCTTCACAGGTATGTAGACGCTGCTACGTTATGGTCACTGTTGAAGGGCTGGAAAGGAATTTTCCTGCATTGGCAGGTTTTGCCTTCCCCGTAGTAAACTGTCACAACTTTTGCGGTTTCAGGCCTTGGGCAGAATCCTTTAGTCTATCTTCCCTAAATTGGGGGGGGGGGTTTGAAGCGGTGACCCATGCACCCCCTGCGGTGGCGATCCCAGGGTTCCCCGTTAAAGGGGTTGTTTTGAGGGGAGGCATTGGCCATACGCCAATAGGTTGTCATTGCTCTCCCTTGCGATGGTGGCGAAATGGGGGGCGGGCTCTCTGCTTGAACAGACGTTCTCCAGAGCCAGCCCAATCCCCACACATTCTGGATAACCCTGATGTTCCACAGATCCCTGGCTGGGGACTGGGAGGGGAAAACCCCCAATGCCTAAGCCAAGGTCTCCCTACATATGAAGCTTTAATAAAGTTGTGTCCAAATTTTATTCCCATAACATGTTGTCTTTAGTCATTATTCCACTCGGGAGTTGCCCGGGGTTGGGGGGGTCTCTGCCTATCCGTGCAAAAAGAGCTTAAATAAAGAAGCTTTCAACAGCATTTGGAACAAACCCCTACAAAAGGCAAACATGCTTGACCTGGTTTATCACTGGCTTGTATATCAATCGTGGCTTGTTCAGGATCATTTCCAGCTGCTTACAGGTGAAGTTGGACACTCCGATGGACCTCACCAAGCCAGCATCTTTGCACGCCTCCATTGCCTGGCAAAGAAAGCACAACATGTTTGTTGAGTGGTGTTTGTTGAATAGCTGAGGTCACACTTCCCCCCCTAGATTAAGATTGGAAGCTCACTCATGTACTCCCAAGAGTGTGCAATAATTCAGCAGCTCTCATAGGAGCCATTGTGTGAGTCATTGTTCTGGACATACCTCCTCTGCTGGAAGGCTACTGTGCTCTGTATCTGAATGACTCAAGGGCTGGATTTGCTAACCCCAGGCACCTACCTCCCATGTCTGCCGAAGATCTACGCTGTCAAAAATTGGTTTTTTGTCTTCTCCTGTGGGAAGTAAATCTGGTCCAGGCTGGAAAAGAAGGAGGCGGAGGGAATAAGTGCTGGTCAGGCCTAGAGGTTCTCTTATCTCTGTAATACTATCTAATACTAATGGATAGAAAAAAGTGATAGAAAAAAGGGAATGAAACATGCAATGGCCGATATCACAGTGCAGGCATCTGTGGGAAACTCAAATCACAAGCACCACGTTTCACATTCTTGTTTATTCAAGAGGGGTGCAGTGCTATTTTAGCCAGGAAAAAAATATTTACATTGCAATATTAACTCAATATTGTCTCTTCTAATCCAGAAGTGGGGAATCAGTAGATCTCCAGGCTTTGCTGCCTCCAAGTTCCATCAGCTGCGGCCAGCAAGGACAATGATCAGGGACGATAGGAGTTGCAATTGAGCAACATCTGGAAGGCCACAGGTTACCCAAACATGATTTAATCCCCCCCCCATAGAACAAACTGTCTTCTCTCTTTGCACAGGTCTGTCTCCCCATCTCTCCAAGCCTTTTTTCCTTCCCTTGCTCCCTTGCCAAGTCCTGCTCTGCACACAATTTCTTTCTTATGATGCCCATGTAGTTAAGGTAATCAGTATATGAAAAGGTTTTCTTTAACTGGCATGGTTTCTCCCCCCAAATCTGGGAGCGATCATTCCTTGATTGAGATATGGTCTAGCAGAGAACTGTCAGCACCTCTAGGAAATGACAATTCCCAATGTTCCTTCAGGGAATAAAACATTTTAGTAGTCTCTCTCTCTCTCTCTCTCTCTCTCTCTCCTCCATTCAAATATTGGACTCAATACTTGCATTATGACATAAATAATTATTTACCTTCAGAGAATATGGATTGTGAATTATGAACAGATCCATGTAGTCAAACTGGAGTTTCTTCAGGGATTCTTCTATGCATTTCCGAACCAGCTCTGGGCGGTGGAAGGTACTCCAGAGCTGTCAAAAATGTAAAGATATTTATATTTTCACACAGCCATAGAGTTTTTGGGTCTCAGGACACTTTAGCTGTGGCAGATGACTATTCTGGTGTGCACAGTGTTAAGGGCAAACTCAGATATTGTTCTGAAGAGTATTTTGAATTGCTGTGGTGAGGTAAAGTAATTTTAAAGTCGTCATTGCTAATATACAGTATTTTTACCATTTATTTATTAAATTTATATATTGCCCTTCATCAAAAGATCTTGGAGCAGTTCCCAAGATAAAAGCACAAATAAACAGTCAAAACAGAAGCAACAAAACTGTAATCCCTCCTCCCACAAATAGGTTTAAAAAGGGTGTAGAATATGAATCAGCCCAAGGCCTGGTTGAAGAGGAACATTTTCTCCTGGCGCCTAGAGGTGTATAATGAACCTCCCTGCAGAGAGCATTCCCCAAATGGGGAGCCTTACAAGAAAAGGCCCTATTCTTGTTTTGCCGCCCTCTGAGCCTCACATGGAAGAGGCATACAAAGAAGAGCCTCAGAGGATGAACACAGTATCTGGGTAGGTTTATATAGGGAGAGGCATTTTGCTCCGATTTTGTTAAATAATGTCTGTGAAATATGCAATTGCATCATGATGCAGTCACTATATTCTACCCTTTAAAATAAAAAATAAAAAATATCAAACTCACTTTTCCAGTGTAGAAAATGTCTTCCCTTTTTACTGTTCCATCTGAAATCTTCGCACGAACGGCCCTTCCAATGTCCTCCTCATTCTGGTATGCATATGCGCTATCAATATGACGGAAGCCAACTTCTATTGCTATCTTTGTAGCCTCCTCACACTTAGTTTTTGGAACCTGCCGGTTGAAAAGGTGAAAAGGTTAGTCAAGGTCTCTGCTTCAGTGGGGAAATTTATATCAGAGGGTACCTGTAAGTAAGGGGACGCAGGTGGCGCTGTGGGTTAAAGCCTCAGCGCCTAGGACTTGCCGATCGAAAGGTCGGTGGTTCGAATCCCTGCGGCGGGGTGCGCTCCCGCTGCTCGGTCCCAGCGCCAGCCAACCTAGCAGTTCTAAAGCACCCCCGGGTGCAAGTAGATAAATAGGGACCGCTTACCAGCGGGAAGGTAAACGGCGTTTCCGTGTGCAGCTCTGGCTCGCCAGATGCAGCTTTGTCACGCTTGCCACGTGACCCGGAAGTGTCTCCGGACAGCGCTGGCCCCTGGCCTCTTGAGTGAGATGGGCGCACAACCCCAGAGTCTGTCAAGACTGGCCCGTACGGGCAGGGGTACCTTTACCTTTACCTGTAAGTAACACTGAGTGTCAGTGGACATTGTCAAACTCATTGTCCCCTCAGTCCCAGGGAATAGACACATCAAAGGTAAAGAAGAAGTGTCCAGAATAGTTAGCTAATGGCTGGTAATTTTGGATAATATTGTTACTCCCAACAAAAGTAATAGTGGGCACTTACAATTCTATAGAAAGATTTTTTAAAATATCACTAGAGGTTTTGCACCGGGGACTTTGAACCCTGCAGCAACTCACACTGGAAACTGTTTCTCAGCTACAAACCATCCAAGTCTTGCACAAAACATTATTTGCTCCTGTTTCTGCTGGCTGAGGACCCTTGTTGAACGAGAAGCAGCGCTTTATGTGCTGCAAAGCATCTGTTGTATTCTTGGCTGCTGTGACCCAAGAAGTTCTCATGCACAATTGGCTTCTCAGATCAGGTGAGGCATCTCGTGCTGTGCTTTGCAATGGATGAAGCACTCAGCAGCTGGCAGGCATTTTGCTCTTCTAAAACAAGTCACTACAATTGTGAGAGTTAAATGTTTTACTTACAGTGCCCGGGGAAGCAGTTCCAAAACCCAATATGGGTATTTTGTTCCCATCATTCATTGTAATGCCACGGTCTTTGCTAAGTGCCATTTTCTGCTTCTGTGCTTGTTCAGTTCTTGGCTGCAGGCTGAAACTGGTCAACACTTTTGTGTCAAAAGGAAAAACTCAAGTGAGAAAAATGAATTTGCGTCTCCAATGAAATGTCTTCTGTTGGCACGATAGGAGGGGAGTGATTAAACAAATGCCCTGAGGAAATGAGAGAGAAGGACGTGGAAACTTCCTAACCTATGCCCAAATTTTTATCAGTAATTTTCCGGAGAATGTCCTTTGGTACACTAGCAGCTTACATTGTTGTCTTCTCAGAACTGCTTTTACAGGATAGATAATAGCTATCTTCTTCTTGTTCTTGTTCCTGTTCTTCTTGTTCTTCTTTGCATTCCAATAAAGGAAAGCAGAGGGGTAAGCAGAATTAAGCATTTGCGTTTCGAGGTCCCCAGGGCCACCCCAATAACTCACACATCACACAGAATTTTTGTTTAAGATTTTTTGGCATAATTTTGGCCACAACTTTATTAAAATACAAATTTGTGCGTGGTTGCTTAGGCAGTGGTTGCGACTATCCGCCCCCACCATGGGGGACAGACTGACATTCCGCACGATGCGAAAGTAAGAAAAGAGGAATACACTTGGGGCTAGCTATGGAGCAGGGAACCTGCCCTCAGCCCTCCTCAAATGCAACCAGGAGCTCATTGCTATAGCCCAAGCCCCCTTGACAGAGTGGACAAGCAGTAGTTAGCCCCCGATTCCTCTAACAGAATCCCTTGCAGCAGCAGCATTAGAGGGGCAGGCACAGCCAGTCCATGCCCCTCAACCAACCAAACCATAAACCAATGCCTAACCGTGAACCTTACAAGTTGTGACAATTTGCTACGCAGTAGGCAAAAACCAAATGGCCCGAGCCAATCAGCCAGATGGACAAAATTCCTACCGGGCCCCTGCCCCAAAGCAGACGACCCCATGACAGGCATAGCAAGGTCAAAGCGAACAACCCTATTCTAGGGAGGGAGGGACAGGCAATCCGATGCACGGGCGAAAAGAGGAAGCCCTAGCCTCGTTCAAGAAGTATTAGCATTTCTGGCTGTCAATCAACAAATGGCAACATTAACTTCATCCCAGCAACAAGGGAAGCCCCAATCGCATCAGTGGCCAACGATCAATTATCCCTCCCCCAACTTTGGAGTGTCCTGGCGGCCCCCACCGCAACACGTGCTCTCCATGAAGGAGAACACACTTTGTCCTATGCAGCATTCAGGCACCCTTAAAAAACTGTTGTATCTTGATAGCCAAAAAAAGCAAAGGAATAAAAATATTATGTTTAAAACAAAATTCACATATATTATTGCTAATGATTTATATTTTAATTTATTACAATCTTTTAGCCAGCATATTGCCCTTTCTGTGTTACATAATGCCTGTGAAATATGCACCTCGATAATGATAATTGTTCATAAAAGAAATAAAATTCAAACTCACCTTTCCGCAATGTTATGTTAAAATGAATGCACGATTTGAAGTAAAGCAGCAGATGAGAATTGCAGTTTAATAATTTATAATTAATGTATATCATGGCTAAACTCTCCTTCATGGATCACTGCCTTGTTGTGGTGAAGAGGCTTGAATAACTCAGAGAAGCTATGAGCTATGCCATGTAGGGCTACCCAAGACAAACAGGTCATAGTGGAAAGTTTTGACAAAATGTGATCCACCTGGAGCAGGAACCGGCAAGCCACTCCAGTATCCCTGCCAAGAAAACTCCATGGACAAAGACAACAGGCATATAAAAGATATGACGCTGGAAGTTGAGCCCCTCAGGTCAGAAGGCGTCCAACATGCTACTGAGGAAGAGCACAGGACAAGTACAAGTAAATTCAGAGAAAAACGATGACAAAACTTTGACAAACACAGACAGCATCTTAAAAAGCAGAGACATCACCTTGCCGACAAAGGTCTGTATAGTCAAAGCTAGGGTTTCCCCAGTACAGTGGTACCTCAGGTTACAGACGCTTCAGGTTACAGACTCCGCTAACCTAGAAATAGTACCTCGGGTTAAGAATTTTGCTTCAGGTTGAGAACAGAAATCGTGCAGCAGTGGCATGGTGGCAGCGGGAGGCCCCATTAGCTAAAGTGGTGCTTCAGGTTAAGAACAGTTTCAGTTAAGAACAGACCTCTGGAACAAATTAAGTTCTTAACCAGAGGTACCACTGTAGTGATGTATGGAAGTGAGAGCTGGACCATAAAGAAGGCTGATTGCCGAAGAAGTGATGCTTTTGAATTATGGTGCTGGAGGAGACTCTTGAGAGTCTCATGGACTGCAAGAAGATCAAACCTATCCATTCTGAAGGAAATCAGCCCTGAGTGCTCCTGGAAGGACAGATCCTGAAAGCTGAGGTTCTAATACTTTGGCCACCTCATGAGAAGAGAAGACTCCCTGGAAAAGACCCTGATGTTGGGAAAGATGGAGGGCACAAGGAGAAGGGGACAACAGAGGATGAGATGGTTGGACAGTGTTCTTGAAGCTACTAACATGAGTTTGACCAAACTGAGGGAGGCGGTGGAAGACAGGAGTGCCTGGCGTGCTCTGGTCCATGGGGTCATGAAGAGTCGGACCCGACTAAACAACTAAACTACAACAACAATGGCTAAACTATAAGGAATGCAGCAGCTTCATAAGGTAAGAAAAGAGCATGATGGAAGGGTGGATGGGAAGTCAACAGACATGAGAGATTTGTTTTGATGGTTGTTTAAAAGAATTTGTAAAATTTGAAAAGTTAATTTAAAAATATTATTAAAAAACAACTCATTTACCTTTCCATTGTAGAAAACGTCTTCCCTTTTAACTGTTCCATCTGCAAATCTTCTCACGAATGGATCGCCCAACTTGTTCCTCAGCCTTGTACTCATATGCACCATCAATATGGTGGAAGCTGACTTCTATTGCTATCTTTGTAGCCTCCTCAGACTTGGTTCTTTTAGCTTGCCAGCTGAAAAAGGTAAAAAGCTGGTTAAAGTCTCTGCTCCAGTGGCGTACTCTGTATGAAAGAGTACCTGTAACTAACATTTGAGTTCCAGTTACCTCCTGAGAGGATGCCTGGGTCCTCTGGTGGGCTCCCTCTCATGTAGGTGAAGTGGTTGTGGCTGGCAATGGCAACAGTGCTCCAGTCAAGGCTGCTTGGTGGAGAGCTGCCATTTTAATTCTCTACAATGCCCCCTTCCAGTAGTATCACTTCTAGTTGCATTGTGGGAAATCAAAATGGTAGCTCCCAGACCCAGCTATCCACTGAAATTAGGTTACCACATACTGATTTCGGGCCTGTGATGATTTATTTGGCAGTCTGAGGGATTATATATCCCATCCTTCCCTACCTGTGTTGATTTAGGATGACGACTCAGTTTTTTTTTGTATCTCCTTGCCTTTCGCTATCTTTTAACCTCTGCAATAATTAAAGGATTCCAAACCAGCAATTTATTAAATTATCAGTTATTTTGGATCAAAGGTGTATGTTGAGGCATATGATGTTTGCAGAATGCTTAAAAAAATCAAAATCAAAATGTTTCTGAAACAGGAGTGATATCCAAGAAGGGATTGAGAGAATAGCAAGAGGAAGGATGTCCAGCTCCCCTCATCTGCCTGCATATTTTTATGTAAGATGGACCCCACCCTCATTTTATATGTTAATGGAATAGACATATGAATTGGAAAAGGAAATTTTCCTTCTAAAAGAAGTGGTAGCTTTTATTTGGCAAATTTTGCAATGTATTGTTCCTCTGCTATCTCTAAACAGTGTCTGAGCTCTGCTACTACCTGCCCTTCGGTCATAGGGCCAGCCATTTTGCTATTCAAAAACATGTTGCCACAATATGAGATTCAAGCATTTTACTTACAGGATCCGAAGAATAGGTTCCATTGGAGGTTGCAGAGTTTGGAGAAACTAAAAGATAAAGTGCGAGATTGGTTACATTATGCTCAGATCAAAGAGGTTTTTAAGATGGATAAAAAGATAGGATTCCAGGTGGAAAAATCAAAGTTGGAAACGGAATTGTTAGAACCTAAGACTAAGGTACTTTCAAGAATGTATAATTTGCTGCTAAAATGGAATACACAAGATGAAACGGTTAAATCGGCTATGATAAAATGGGCACAGGACATTGGGTACAATATCATGTTTGCTGACTGGGAAAGGTTATGGACCACCGGGTTGAAATTCACGGCATGTAATGCCTTGAAAGAAAATATTATGAAAATGATATATAGGTGGTACATGACCCCAGTCAAGCTTGCAAAAATATACCATTTGTCTGATAATAAATGTTGGAAATGTAAAGAAACTGAAGGAACGTTCTTTCACCTCTGGTGGACCTGCCCTAGAGTTAAGGCTTTCTGGGAAATGATATATAATGAGTTGAAAAAGGTATTTAAGTATACGTTCCCTAAGAAACCAGAGGCCTTCCTTTTGGGCATTGTCGGCCAGAGGGTGTTAAAGAAGGATCGGACATTTTTTATGTATGCAACAACAGCAGCAAGGATACTTATCGCCAAGCACTGGAAAACCCAAGATTTGCCCACACTGGAAGAATGGCAGATGCAACTGATAGACTATATGGAATTAGCAGAAATGACTGGCAGAATCCGAGACCTGGGAGAAGAGGCTGTGGAGGAGGACTGGAAGAAATTTAAGGACTATTTACAAAAATACTGTAAATTGTATGAGTGTTAAGAAAGATGTAAGATTATTAATAATATGGCACCATTAAGATAGTTAAAAGGAGTATGAAGATAAATGAAAACATAAGAAAAGACAAATTTTGGATAAATATTATGCTAAAATTAAGCTTTTAAGGTTTGGGTAAAACTATCTAAAATTAAAGGTAAAGGTAAAGGTACCCCTGCCCGTACGGGCCAGTCTTGACAGACTCTGGGGTTGTGCGCCCATCTCACTTAAGAGGCCAGGGGCCAGCGCTGTCCGGAGACACTTCCGGGTCACGTGGCCAGCGTGACATCGCTGCTCTGGCGAGCCAGAGCCGCACACGGAAACGCCGTTTACCTTCCCGCTGGTAAGCGGTCCCTATTTATCTACTTGCACCCGGAGGTACTTTCGAATCTAAAATTAGGGACACAATATTGGAAATTATAATATAAGAATTGAAACAAGGTGATAAATTGCTGGGTAAAGTTCGAAAACGCAGGAACAAGAGATGTGAGGAAGTCCAAAGAAGTGAAGAAAATGTGGATATTGAAAAAATTATATGTTATTTTGTTTGCTTTTTTTGTTGTATTGAGAAAACCTTTAATAATTTTTTTTTTTAAAAAAGAATAGGTTCCAAATCCCAGTACAGTACAGGGATTTTGTTGCCATTATTCATTGTAATGCCATGGTCTCTGCTGACTGCCATTTTTGTTTCTGTGCCCGTTCAGTACTTGACTCAAGACTGAAATTTTACCACATTCTTCTGCTGAAAGCAGACACTCGAGTGAGAAAAATGAACAGAGTGTGCATTTTTAAGGAAACATCTTCCTTGGACATGATGGAAGGGAAGCGTCTAAGCCAGTGTTCTGTTGAAGCTAGAAAGAAGGGCAGGGACACTCCCTATCTTGCTCCAGACTTTGAATTAATATGATCCCAATAAAGAGTGCTTACAAATGGCAGTGCTTACAAATGGCACATGTTAACTATACCAAAGTTTCTAAATTTTCACCACAGTGCCCTCCGAAACACCAGTAGCTTTGATTGGTGTTTTCCCTTTTGTTTGTGATACAATAGATTAGCATAGAAGAAATTAAGGAATGGGGAAAATAACGCAGCAGAGGCTGTATACTTTCTTTTCTTTAATGAGGTTACAACTTCATGCTAGAGGTTTAAATGGTAATGCTTTTTTGCAGAATTGTATGCATTTCTACATAAAATCTATGGGTTGCCTGGCTGTTGTCTGAAGATGATTACAGCTCAATCTGTTTAAAATTCAATAGAAAACTCGAGTCAAAAAAATGAAGTTCCTGTTTCCAGTGAAATGTCTTCTGTTGGCATGATAGGAGGGGAATGTCTAAGAAAATGCCCTGAAGAAATGAGAGAGAAGGGCAGGGAAACCTATGGCCAAATTTTTACCAGTAATTTTCAGCAGAATATCCTTTGGTGCCCCACAGTTTCGATTTTGCTGACTTAGTAGTATTGCTTTCACAAGATAAATAATAGCTGTCTGATTAATAATAATAATAATAATAATAATAATAACGTTCCAATAAAGGAATGCAGAGGCCTATTGCAATCTTTGATCAAGAAACATCACCTCTTTGTTAGATTAGTAAATGTTAAACATAGGAAAAGCAAGCCTAAAAGCTATGCAGACCTTTTCTTCAGGTTGTAGTATTGAAATGAAAACACGTATGCTCAGAAACAAAATAATAAATGAAATATGTGGAGGCATCTGTTAACCCAACGAAGGTGGGTGTTCTGAGTGGAATGTGGCGCCGTGTGCACAACGCTCAGCCTGAATGCAGATTAAAAGGAAGCGTGTCCACAGCCTCAGCCTGTACTGGAGGGTTCAGGTTACGCAAAGCAGGGGCTGAGTGGGAGACAGCAAGTAGCAACAAATGATTTCAGCAAGGGCATTTTGAATATTGTTACAGATTCCAGAGGATAGAATGCATACATATAACATCATCTGCTGTGAAACAGAGTGACCAGAGAAACATAGTCATAATTCATTTCAGGTTGTGTTGGCAGACAATTGAAACCATGTGCTCTTTCCTCCTCACAGCCAGCAGAGGACCTCAGAGACAGCAATGGTCATTCCTGCCTATCCCTTCCCCAGAAATGGAAGCAGAGACTTTGTAATTTAGAAGTTTCCCCTCGTGTCCTGTCCTCCCACAGACATCTGATTGGACACTGGAGAACAGGTTGCTGGACTAGACGGGCCACTGGCCTGATTCAGCAGGCTCTTCTTATTTTCTGAAGTTATTTCAAATCATCTTGGCAATAAATCTCAGGCTATGCAGCTGCTTATTTTTATGAATGTTAATCCTCCCCTCTTGTGCTATTTTCAATATACAAATCACCCCCTTGAAACTGCTATTGGACACATTAGAAAGAACTAGGGATGGAGGAGGAGTTCAGTTTTGTTTACTTTTTAATGAGAAACTACACAGCTCACACTTCTTGAACCAATATGCAAATCGAAATGCAGTTATCCTGAGAAAGTGGCAATTCTCTGAATTTTGTGATGCAGTTGTTCAGTTACAGAATAATTGCAAAAATGTATATACTGTGGTAAAGTATGCATTAAGAGCATATATCAGTGAAAACACCATGCAAGCATGCTTTATTTTAGCCAAAGTGCAAAGAAAAATGTGTATGGTAGGAGAAATTTGCAAGGATGAATTTTCAGGAGATTTTCAAAAATCCCAAACTGATGTGGAGATGTGAGGAACTGAAGAGTGGAAATTGAGACGCTGGGTTGCTGGGAGGAATTGATACTGACAGATTTGCCCACCCCCTAGTTAGAACAATTTTTTTCCATGCAAAACGACCCAGGTTCAGAAGGGGATAAATTGGAGATGGGGGATGGGTCCTTATTCCACATCTGGTGGGTAATATTGTGGGTGATCAGCAAAGCTGAAACAAAACAAAAGAGAGTCAACACTCAGGGTGGGGAAGATGCACAAGCAACACACATTGATCTGTTGCCAGCCATTGTGTCACGAGACCATTTCACACAGTGCATTGTAAGGCCCCCGAGTTTGCCATCAAATGACAAATATCTCCCTGCTGAATATCTGGGAGGCTGAAATTCAAAATGCACCCCACTCCAATAATGAATGGGGATTCATACAAAGTCTCCACAGTAATTCCTTCTATAATTTCACCTTATTCTCTATGAAGAGAAGAGATGGATGCCAGATCTCTTCTTCCTTTTGCTCTCGCAGTATCAATTCTTGCGTGAACCACTTTTATGTATTTATATGCTTACTATATAAATGTGACTTACATTTCCGCTTTTAAAAAGCTCATGTTTTTGTGAAGGCCATCAATGGATTTCATATCCTCCTCAGACAACTGGAATGTAAATGCCTGTCAGGAGGAGAAAATAAAATTCTGAGGTGCTTTTACCTCATGTCTTCTTTTTGCACCTCAGAGCTGTGCACCTTTTTCCAGCCACAGAGAAACCGAAGCGAACTTTGCTACCACCTTCCAAAGTTTATTTCCTTCATTCAACAGCTTCAGTCCAGATGTCCTCCCATTGAGGGAATTTTATATGAATAGTAATGTAGGTTTGCAATAGAACAGGAGTGGGGAAACTGTGGCCCCCCAGATGTGGATGGACTCCAACTCCCCATCAGTCTCCGCCATCATGACCAATGGTCAGGATGAGGGAAGTCATAGTCCAGCAAATGAGTTTCTTTAAGCAGTGCAAAGCTAAACTACTGAACTTGCTCCATGCGAGACAGTGACAGCCACCAACCTGGATGGCTTTAAACATTAGACAAGTTCATGGTGGATAAGAATACTAATGGAAGGTAGTCATGATGGTTGCACTCTGACTTCACGGTCTGAGGCAGTGATTCTTCTGAATACCCACTGCTGGAAACTCCTCCAACTTCTTGAGTCCCCAAACCAAGATGTGCATCTTCACTTTCGTACTCCTGCATATGAGCCATGAGAACATAGTGTCCAAAGATGTGCTTTTTCGGTATTGTTTTTTAATGGATTAATATATACTGCTTTACCTGGGCATTTTCCTCAATTCGGTTTCTGGTGTAGGTCTTCACCAGGACCACCAGGCCACGCTGCAGTTGGTAGTGAATAGCCACAAGAGCTGGGGTTTTGTTGTACTTTTTGGCGATCGCACCCAACAGAGGGTCTTCAAGCAGGGGAGGAGTGTTTTGATCTATCCTGCCGGAAAGCAACATGGAGAGAAGGTGTGTTTCTGGTGTCCAGAATATATAAATCTCACTCTAAAATTACTACAGTATTGGCCTAGTCCATGCAAAATACACTAAATATTTTGTATTTAAAGCTTGGTTAGTCGATTTGAATTAATATAAGTTTTTAGTATCATGCTCTACCCCCTCCACCAATAAATCACAAACTCATGTGTTGCACGTGGATCATTCTGTAGCCAAAATGGTAGCATTTGTGCACAAAAGAGAGGTTTTTCCTTTGCTTAAGTACAGTCAGTATTGGGGGGGGGGACCTAAGGAGGGACAGAAAGGCCCAAAGAATCCTGTGTGCCTGCTGGAGAGTTGATGTTCAAATGAAATAGAGGATCCTGGAACAGCTCATTGTCTTGAAGGAGAACTCAATATTTGTTGCGGGTCCCACTTGTTAAAAATAAGCATTGAAGTGGCTTCCAAGATAGATAAAGACAATACAATTTAAAATTCTGAGACACACAAAACAAGCTATGTAAAAAGAGAAATGCTATAATTGTTTACAGCAAATGTAAGCCTGGATACAGGGTCCTTTCATCTCTGTCATTCTACTGTTTAAAGCAACATTAAACATAATATAAATATGATTTAAAAACAGCACAAAATTTCAGAAGCAGAATTTATTAAATAGCCCCCTGCCTGCAACATTTAAAAACATACGTTTGGGAGAAGTCAAGCATTTATATATATAAAAAAACACTTCAGCAATGGGAAGGTATCTGAGAATGTCTCAAATGGGAGGGGAAGAGCTTTGTAGATCTCTTTGTGGAATGATTTCCCCAATTGTGGGGCCACTACAGAAAAGGTCCTGATGCTGGTATTCACCACAATGCTCTTTATTAATTGTAGGGCCCAGAATGCAACCTAAAGAATTGATGTAGATGCTGTGGAATAGTCGGCATAGGTGGTCCCCAAACATTTTGGCTTCATCTCTTACCATCTTGGGTTCCTTTGGGATCCCAGGACACTATATCCTTCCAAGATGATGTTGTTTGACTTGCAGAAGGCCAGCAGCTTGCTTTGGTTCCGATAAGGATGGCATTCAACCTGTGGATTCAAAATCCCCCAACACAACCCAAAAGTGAGAATTCAGATGAAACAAAGAATACCGTGAAATAAAGGAAAGGCAGAAAAGCAGAAGCATGCTATTATTTTTTGAAATATCCCAGGTGTGTTTTGTTTTCTGATGCATCAGAATCTTTAATTGACCATTCTTGCAATTGTGGTTTCTATTGCCAGACTCCTCACCTGTGAAATGTGTATTAGGTGGATATGAGGGACAGGGCTTATTCCCCCTCAATCTCCTGTCACTCCAGTCTTGTTGAGTCATTATATCCGAATAAGAAATATCCTGGGCACACTGTCCTGCCTGCAGTGTCTCTATTTCTGCCCACTCAGTCTCTGAATTTTGTATGTTGAGCAAAAAGGCCTGATGGGGGATTTACCTGGCTTTCCATCAATGTGAGAAGATGCCTTTATATCAGGCTTCCTCAACCTCGGCCCTCCAGATGTTTTGAGACTACAATTCCCATAATCCCTGACCACTGGTCTTCCTAGCTAGGGATCGTGGGAGTTGTAGGCCAAAGAAAGACATCTGGAAGTGCCGAGCTGGAGGAAGCCTGCTCTATATCATCTGGGATGCTTTATCAGGGTCTCAAAAAACTTCAGTCTCATTGGTTATAAGATATACACCAATTTCCAAGTGAATCAGGGCTGCTGGGTGCAACAGCTTTGCCCAGATGCCAAACTCAAAAGCCCTTCACGCCCCAATTGAGAACTTCCAGAGACCCTACAAGAGGCTGTGTGGGCCCTGACTGCTTGAAGGCCTCCTTCTACCTGAGATGCTTGTTTCCAACATTAGGACTTCTCCACACTTTCTTCTCTCTGAGGATTCAGAAGCTGATTAAATGAGAACCCATTACTGGTTCCAGGAATTTAGGGGAGTCCACCCCAGAACTCATATCTTCTTGTGACTGGATGTGCAACCTTATAGCCTTAAGCAAGTTTTTAAAGGGAATGGCTGTGTTCATCCAAACAAAGGTCCTCTCACAAAAGAGCTTAAATAAAGAAGCTTTCAACTGTGCTTGGTACAAACCACTAAAAAAAGCAATCCCACTTGACCTGGTTTATCACTGGCTTGTATTTCAATCCTGGCTTGTTCAGGATCAATTCCAGCTGCTTACGGGTGAAGTTGGACACTCCGATGGACCTCACCAAGCCGGCATCTTTGCATGCTTCCATTGCCTGGCAAAGTAAACACGACATGTTTGTTGAGTGGTGTTTGTTGAGTAGCTGGGACCACACTTTTTTTCCAGATTAAGACTGGAGTCTTATAGTTCACCAGCTCTCATAGGAGCCATTGTGTGAATCATTGTTCTTGACATGCCTCCTCTGGTGGAAGGCTACTGTACTCTGTATCTGAATGACTCAAGGGCTGGATTTGCTAACCCAGGCACCTACCTCCCATGTCTGCCGAAGATCTACGCTGTCAAAAATTGTTTTTTTGTCTTCTCCCATGGGAATTAAATCTGGTCCAGGCTGCAAAAGAAGGAAGCGGAGGGAATAAATGCACTTCAGGCCTAGAAGTTTTCTTACCTCTGTAATATTATCTAATACTAATGGACAGTGATAAAAAAGGGAGTTCACCTTGCAGGGGCTGATACCACAGTGCATGGATCTGTGGGAAACTCAAATCACAAGCCCAGGTCTGTCTCCCCATCTCTCCAACCCTTTTTATTCTTCCCTCGCTCCCTCGCCAAGTCCTGCTCTGCACACAATTTCTTTCTTATGATGCCTATGTGGTTAATGTAATCATTATATGCAAAGGTTTTCTTTAACTGGCATGTTTCTCCCCCAAAATCTGGGAGCGATCATTCTTTGATTAAGATATGTTCTAGCAGAGAACTGTCAGCATCTCTAGGAAATGACAATTCCCAATGTTCCTTCAGGGAATAAAATATTTTTAACAGGCCCTCCTCCCACACATTCAAATATTGTACTCAATACCTGCTCAATTACTCAATTATGACATCAATAATGACTTACCTTCATAGAATATGGATTGTGAATTATGAACAGATCCATGTAGTCAAACTGGTGTTTCTTCAGGGATTCTTCTAAGCATTTCCGAACCAGCTCAGGGCGGTGGAAGGTACTCCAAAGCTGTCAAAAATATAAAGATATATTTATATTTATAAATATATCTTATATTTATATTTTCACACAGCCATAGAGTTTTTGGGTCTCGGGACCATATAGCTGTGGCAGATGACTATTCTGGTGTGCACAGTGTTAAGGGCAAACTCAAATATTGTTCTGAAGAGTATTCTGAATTGCTGTGGTGAGGTAAAGCAATTTTAAAACCATTATTGATTATAAATAATATTTTTACTATTTATTTATTAAATTTCTATATTGCCTTTCATCAAAAGATCTTGGAACAGTTCACAAGATAAAAACACAAGATAAAAGCACAAATAAATAGTCAAAACAGAAGCAACAGAACTGTAATCCATCCTCCCACAAACAGGTTTAAACAGGGTGTAGAATATTAATAATTCCAAGGCCTGGTTGAAGAGGAACATATTCGCCTGGTACCTAGAGGTGTATAATGAACCTCCCTGCAGAGAGCATTCCTCCAACAGAAAAGTATTTGCCACCCTCTGAGCCTCACATGGAGGAGGCATACAAAGAAGAGTCTCGGAGGATGAATGCAGAGTCTGGGTAGGTTTATATAGGGAGAGGCATTTTGCTCTGATTTTCTTAAATAATGTCTGTGAAATAGCATCATGATGTAGGCACTATATTTTACTCATTTTTTTGTAAAAAATTTTGCCATACTCACTCACTTTTCCAGTGTAGAAAACGTCTTCCCTTTTTACTGTTCCGTCTGAAATCTTCGCACGAACAGCCCTTCCAATGTCCTCCTCATTCTGGTATACATATGCGCCATCAATATGACGGAAGCCGAATTCTATTGCTATCTTTGTAGCCTCCTCACACTTACTTTTTTGATTCTACCAGTTGAAAAGGTGAAAAAGTTAGTCAAGGTTTCTGTCACAGTGGAGAAATTTATATCAAATAACACTGATTGTCGGTGGACATTGTCAAACCAGACCTGAGTCATCAAATAAAAATAAAGAAAAAACATGTGAAAAAGTGATTTATATACGTTGTATTATGCCAAATAATATTGTGCCACCGAATGGCATGCAGGATTTAAAACGAGCAATCAATTAACTTGTCAGTTATTTTGGTTCAAACAGTGGAACACTGTTGACACATACAGTTTGTAGAATGCTCTTTTAAAAAAATCGTTTAATGTTTGTGAAAGACAGTAGATGAGATATCCAAGAAGGGATTGAGGAAGTCTCTTCGTCAGCATGTATGTCTTTGTATAAAATAGATTCTACCCTCACTTTATATGTGAATGGAGCAGACATATGAATTGGAAAAAGGGGGAAAGGAAAATTTCTTCAAAAAAACTGAGTGGTAGCTTTTATTTGGTAAATTCATGATATTCCTAGAAATTAATTTAATTATATAACAAGAATCGAGACCGATCCCTTCATTTACGTTGCTGGTGATATGGACCAAATGAAGATGGTTTGGATAAAGAATTGATTCTATATTTATTGTTAGTGTCCAAAATAGTTAGCTAATGTCTGGTGATTTTGGATAATATTGTTACTCTCAACAAAACTAATAGTGGGCACTTATGGTTCTATAGGAATCTTTTTAAAAATACCACTAGAAATTTTGCACTGGGTACTTTGAATCCTGCAGCAATTCACACTGGAAACTGTTTCTCAGCTACAAACCATCCAAGTCTTGCACAAAACATTATTTGCTCCTGTTTCTGCTGGCTCAGGACCCTTGTTGAATGAGAAGCAGAGCTGTTGCATTCTTGGCTGCTGTGACCCAAGACGTTCTCATGCACAATTGGCTTCTCAGATCAGGTGAGGTATCTCATGCTGTGCTTTGCAATGTATGAAGCACCCAGCAGCTGGCAGGCATTTTGCTCTTCAAAAATAAGTTACAAGAATCTGAGAGTTAAATGTGTTACTTACAGCATCCAGAGTATAGGTTCCAAACCCCAATACAGGGATTTTGTTCCCATCATTCATTGTAATGCCACGGTCTTTGCTAAGTGCCATTTTCGGCTTCTGTTCTTGTTCAGTTCTTGGCTGCAGGCTGAAACTGATCAACACTCTTGTGGCAAAAGGAAAGACTCGAGTGAGAAGAATGAAGGTTGTATTTCCAATAAAATGCCTTCTGTTGGCACGATAGGTGGGGCTTGTCTAAGCAAATGCCCTGAAGAAAGAGAGAGAAGGGCGGAGAATCCTATGGTCAACCTTTTATCAGTAACCTTCAGCAGTAACCTTTGTACACCAGCAGTTGCCTTGTTGACTTAGCAGCATTGCTTTCACAGGATAAAAAATAGCTGTCATATGAAGGCCTGACACTGCGTGTTCCAAGGGCCAGAAGAACACACAAAGGATGTAAGGAAAGAAAGGACCGTATGAATAAGATCCCAAACTGCCTCTGGCTGTGTACACTTTGCCAGCACATTTAAAGCACATTTGATGTGCACAACATTCTCCAAAGAATCCTGGGAACTGAGATTTATTAAACATGATGGGAATGGTAGCTTTGTAAAATGTCTTCTGTTGGCACAATTGGAGGGGAGTGCTTAAATACCCTGAAGAAATGAGAGAGAAGGGCGGGGAAACGTTGGCCAACTTTTTATCAGGGATTTTCAGCAGTATGCCCTTTGCTACACCAGAAGCGTCCATTGTTGAATTAGCAGCATTATAACTGTATTATTATTATTATTATTATTATTATTAGTATTATTATCATCATTTCAGTAAAGCAATGCAGAGGCTTATTGAAATCTTCAATGAAGAAACTTCACCTCTTTGTTAGATCAGTAAATGTAAGACATAGGAAAAGCAAGCTTAAAAGCTATGCAAACCTTTCCTTCAGGCTGTAGTATTGAAGTGAAAACACATATGATCTTAAAAAAATAAGAAATGAAATATGTGGAGGCATCTGTTAACCCAATGAAGCTGGGTGTTCTGAGTGCCAATGAACACACAAAGGATGTAAGGAAGGAAAGGAGCATGCAACTTTGCCAGCACATGTAAAACACATTTGATGTGCACGACATTCCCCAAAGAATCCTGGGAACTGAAATTTGTTAAAGATGATGGGAATGGGAGCTTTGTGAGGGGTAAAGTACAGTTCCCATAATTGTTTTCGAGGGGTCATATACTTTAAAAGTGCTCCAAATCATAGGATCATAGAAATGTGGACTTGGAAGCCACAGTGAGGACCATCTATTTCAACCCCTTGCAATGCAGGAATCTTTCGTCCAACATGGGGCTCAAACCTACAACGCTGAGATTAGAATCTCATGCTGTACCAACTGAGCTGTCCCTCAGGGTGTGTTTGCTTACACAGTTATCTTCTGGTTTGGAGTAAACAGCATCAGAATGCAATGCATCATAAGAAATGTTAGGATGGATAAAGGATGTGGAATGTGGCGCCGTGTGCACAACGCTCAGCCTGAATGCAGATTAAAAGGAAGAGTGTCCACAGCCTCAGCCTTTACCGGGGGGTTAAGGTTACGCAAAGCAGGGGCTGAGTGGGAGACAGCAAATAGCAACTAATGATTTCCGCAAGGACATTTTGACTATTGTTACAGATTCCAGAGGATAGAATGCATGCATATAATATCATCTGCTGTGAAACAGTGACCAGAGAAACATAGTCATAATTCATTTCAGGTTGTGGTGGCAGACAGTTGAAACCCTGTGCTCTTTCCTCCTCACAGCCAGCAGAGGACCTCAGAGCCAGCAATGGTCATTCCTGCCCATCCCTTCATCGGAAGTGGAAGCAGCGACTTTGTAATTTAGGGAAGCTTTTAATGTTTAATAGGTTATTGTATTTTAATATTTCATTGGAAGCCGCCCAGAGTGGCTGGAGAAACCCAGCCAGATGGGTGGGGTATTAATAATAATAATAATAATAATAATAATAATAATAATAATATCTGGTTGGCCACTGTGAGAACAGGTTGCTGGACTAGATGGGTCACTGGCCTGATTCAGCAGGCTCTTCTTATTTTCTGAAGGTATTTCAAATCATCTTGGCAATAAATCTCAGGCTATGCAGCTGCTTCTTTTTATGAATGTTAATCCCCCCCTTGTGCTATTTTCAATATATGAATCACCCCCTTGAAACTGCTATTTGATACATTAGAAAGAACTAGGGATGGAGGAGGAGTTCAATTTTGTTCACATTTTAATGACAAACTACACAGCTCACACTTCTTGAACCAATATGCAAATTGAAATGCGTATCGAAATTTCTCAGTTATGCTGAGAAAGTGGCAATTCTCTGTGTTGTGTGATGCAGTTGTTCAGCTAGAGAATCATGACAAAAATGCATATACTGGGGTAAAGTATGCATCAAAGAACACATATCAGTGAAAACACCATGCAAACATGCTTTATTTTAGCCAAAAGTACAAAGAAAAATGTGTATGGTAGGAGAAATTTACAATGATGAATTTTCATGAGATTTTCAAAAATCCCAAACTGATTTGGAGATAAGATAACTGAAGTGTGGAAAATGAACCGCTGGATTGCTGGGAGGAATGGATACTGACAGATTTGCTCACCCCTAGTTAGAACAAATGTTTTCCATGCAAAAAGACCCAGGTTCAGAAGGGGATAAATTGGAGATGGGAGACGGGTCCTTATTCGACATCTGGTGGGTAATACTGTGGGTGACCAGCAAACCTGGAAAGAAAAGAGAGTCAACACTCAGGGGTTGCACAAGAAGATGCACAAGCAACAAAAATTGATCTGTTGCCAGCCCTTGCCTCATGAGACCATTTCACACAGTGCATTGTAAGCCCCCCGAGTTTGCCATCAAATGCCCACCCTGCTGAATATCTGGGAGGCTGAAATTCAAAATGCACCCCCCTCCAACAATACATGGGGATTCGTACAAAGTCTCCACAGTAATTCCTTCTATAATTTCACCTTATTCTCTATGAAGAGAAGAGATGGATACCAGATATTTTCTTCCTTTTGCTCTCGCAGTGTGAATTCTTGCGTGACCACTTTTATGTATTTATATGCTTACTATATAAATGTGACTTACATTTCCCGTTTTAAAAAGCTCATGCTTTTGTGAAGGCCATCAATGGCTTTCATATCTTCCTCAGAGAGCTGGAAAGTAAATGCCTGTCAGGAAGAGAAAAAATAAATGCTGAGCCCTTTTACCTCATGTCTTCTTTTTGCACCTCAGAGCTGTGCACCTTTTTCCAGCAACAGAGAAACCAAAGCGAACTTTGCTACCACCTTCCAAAGTTTATTTCCTTCATTCAACAGCTTCAGTCCAGATGTCCTCCCACCGAGGGAATTTTATATGCATAGTAATGTAGGTTTGCAATAGAACAGGAGTCAGGAAACTGTGGCCCCCCCCAGATGTGGATGGACTCCAACTCCTCATCAGTCTCCGCCATCATGACCAATGGTCAGGGATGAGGGAGGTCATAGTCCAGCGAATGTAGTTCAGTACTTCTCCATGCAGTTCATAGCAAAACTACTGAACATGCTTCCATGCAAGACAGTGACAGCCACCAACTTGGATGGCTTTAAACATTAGATAAATTCATGGTGGATAAGAATACCAATGGAAGCTAGTCATGATGGTTGCAGTCTGACTTCACGGTCTGAGGCAGTGATTCTTCTGAATACCCACTGCCGGAAACTCCCCCAACGTCTTGAGTCCCCAAACCAAGATGTGCATCTTCGCTCCCTTACTCTTGCATGAGTCATGTGACCCATGAGATCACAGTTTCCAAACGACGTGCTTTTTCGGTATTGTTTTTAAATGGATTAATATTTACTGCTTTACCTGGGTGTTTTCCTCAATTCGCTTTCTGGTGTAGGTCTTCACCAGGACCACCAGGCCGCGCTGCAGTTGGTAGCGAATAGCCACGAGAGCTGGGCTTTTGTTGTACTTTTTGGCGATCGCAACCAACAGAGGATCTTCAAGCAGGGGAGGAGCGTCTGGATTTAACCTGTTGGAGAGCAACAAGGGGAGAAGGTATGTTTCTGGTGTCAAGATGCACAAACATATACACACAAATATAGGATGGGGGACACTTTGACAGCAGTATATATGAAAAGGATCTAGGGGTCTTTGTAGACCACAAGCTTAACATGAGTCACAGTGTGATGCAGCAGGAAGAGAAGCTAACGCTATTCTAGACTGCATCAGCAGAAGTATACTGTCCCCATCAAGGGAAGTAATGTTGTTGTTGTTTAGTTGTTTAGTCGTGTCCGACTCTTCGTGACCCCATGGACCAGAGCACGCCAGGCACTCCTATCTTCCACTGCCTCCTGCAGTTTGGTCAGACTCATGTTTGTAGCTTCAAAAACACTGTCCAACCATCTCGTCCTCTGTCGTCCCCTTCTTCTTGTGCCCTCAATCTTTCCCAACATCAGGGTCTTTTCCAGGGAGTCTTCTCTTCTCATGAGGTGGCCAAAGTATTGGAGCCTCAGCTTCACGATCTGTCCTTCCAGGAGCACTCAGGGCTGATTTCCTTAAGAATGGAGAGGTTTGATCTTCTTGTAGTCCATGGGACTCTCAAGAGTCTCCTCCAGCACCATAATTCAAAAGCATCAATTCTTCGGCGATCAGCCTTCTTTATGGTCCAGCTCTTACTTCCATATATCAGTACTGGGAAAACCATGGCTTCAACTATACGGACCTTAGGGAAGTAATAGCAGCACTCTATTATGCATTGGTCAGATTTTACCTGGAATATTGTGTCCAGTTCTGGACTTCACAGTTTAAGAAGCATATTGAGAAGCTGGAACATGTGCAGAGGAGGGCAAACAAAATGATAAAATATCTGGAACCTGAGCCACATGAGGAATGGTTGAAGGAGCTATGAATGTTTAGCATGGAGAAGGGTAGACGGACAAGTGATGTGGTAACCATCTTCAAATATCAGAAGGGCTGCCTCATGGAAGATGGAGCTCGCTAGTTTTTTATTGCTTCAGAGGGTAGGATCTAAATCAATGGATTCAAATTACAAGAAAGGAGATTCTGACTAAAAATTAGGAAGAACATTCTGGCTGTAAGAGCTGTTCAACAATGGAATGGACTCCCTCAGATGGGTGGTGATGAGGGGCAGTATACAAATCTAAATAAGTAAATAAGCAAGTATTTTGTATTTAATGGTTGGTTGGTTCTTTGGTTGGTTGGTTGGTTGGTTGGTTGATGTGAATTAATATAATTTTTTAGTATCCCGTTCTCCACCATAAATTGCAGTCTGAGTGGGACTATACATAAACAAAAGAGGGGTTTCAGCAGGCTTGAGGGAACCCCAAGCTTTGCATGAGTACAAAAATGTACTTTGGGGGGGGGGCTAAGAAAGAAAAGCCCCAACAGACCAATGGGGATGGTTTTTGCTCAGTGTATAAAGAATCCTGAGTACTGGTTGGAGAGAAAATATGGAGCATTGGGGAGGGAGGTGAAATGTAACTGAGTGTAATGGAAGAAGGCATGGCTCATTGGACTGAAGCCAGAACAGGAGAACTCAGTATAGCAAAGTTTTGTTGCTGGTCCCACTTGTGACTTCCAGTACAGATAAAAACAATAGAACTCAAAATTCTGAAACATAGGGAACAGGCTATGCAAAAAGAGTAATGCTATAATTATTGAAATTATACAGTAAATGTAAGCCTGGATACAGGGCCCTTTCATCCCTGCCATTCTACTGCTTAAAGCACCGTTAAACATAATATAAATGTGATTTAAAAACAGCACAAAATTTCAGAAGCAGAAATTATTAAATAGCTGCCTGCCTGCAACATTTAAAAACATACGTTTGGGAGAAGTCAAGCAGCACACACACACACACACACACACACACACACTCTTCAGCAATGGGAAGGTTTCTGAGAATGTCTAAAAATGGGAGGGGAAGAGCTTTGTAGATCTCTCTGTGGAAATGATTTCGCAAAATGTGCGGCTACTATATGAAAGGCCCTGGTGCTGGTATCCACAATGAGGATCTTTATTAATTGTGGGGTCCAGGTTGCAAACTAAAGAGCTGGTGTAGATGCTGGGGAATAGTTGGCATAGGTGGTACCTGAGGTGGTCCCCAAACGTTTTGGCTTCATCTCTTACCATCTTGGGTCCCTTTGGGATCCCAGGACACTATATCCTTCCAGGATGATATTGTTTGATTTGCAGAAGGCCAGCAGCTTGCTTTGGTTCCGATAAGGATGGCATTCGACCTGTGGATTCAAAATCCCGCAACACAACCCCAAAGTGAGAATTCAGATGAAACAAAGAATACAGTGAAATAAAGGAAAGACAGAAAAGCAGAACCATGCTATTATTTCTTGAAATATCCATCTGTTACCATTCTTAAAGTGTGTTGTGTTTTCTGATGCATCAGAATCTTTAGAGGACCATTCTTGCATTTGTGGTTTCCATTGCCACGCTCCTCATCTGTGAAATGTGTATTAGGTGGATATGAGGGACAGGGCTTATTCCCCTACAATCTCCTGTCGCTCTAGCCTAGTAGGAAATATCCTGGGCGCACTGTCCTGCCTGCAGTGTCTCTATTTCTGCCCACTCAGTCTCTGAATTTTCTACGTTGAGCAGAAATGTCTGATGGGGGATTTACCTGGTTTTCAGGGTAGGCCTGTGTTTGTCAAATCAAAGGTCCTCCCACAAAAAAGCTGAAATAAATAATCATTCAACAAGACCGCCCCTCTTCCCCCAGGGACGGATTTGTGGGAGGGCATCTGGGCGGACCTGGCAGTGGGCGGAGGGATGCTGCCCGGGACAATGGGACTCCCAGCCACGTCACGCCTCTGGTTGACCAATCGGGTTAGCCAGGGGTGTGGCTGCTTGCCGTTTAAACCACGGTGCAGTTGGGGGGGGGCTCCACTCGCCTCCTCATTGGATCTCCCAGCTCACCCGCCCTCTTCTTATGCGTTGCATGACTTCTGCCTTGCTGCCTTATTTTTGGGGCCAGGTAGTAATTTTTCCTCCATTCTGAAGGAAATCAGCCCTGAGTGCTCCTGGAAGGACAGATCGTGAAGCTGAGGCTCCAATACTTTGGCCACTTCATGAGAAGAGAAGACTCCCTGGAAAAGACCCTGATGTTGGGAAAGATGGAGGGCACAAGGAGAAGGGGACGACAGAGGACGAGATGGTTGGACAGTGTTCTTGAAGCTACCAGCATGAGTTTGACCAAACTGCGGGAGGCAGTGGAAGACAGGAGTGCCTGGCGTGCTCTGGTCCACGGAGTCACGAAGAGTCGGACATGACTAAACGACTAAACAACAACAACAAAAGGATTTTTTCCACTTGGCAAATTGGCACCAGCCATTTGGTTTTGCCCTGCCTTGTAGCCATCGTGACAACTTAGGCATTGGTTAAGCCTTGTTCATGGGAGGTGAGGTTGCTGCCCCTCCTCATTAAAGTTACCCTGTTAAAGGGATCTGGCTGCGCGGATCCTGTCCAAAGCCTGGGTGCGGGCTAGGGCAATTTCATGACCCCATCAGGGACCATGGGGGTGCTCTTAATTGATGTACATTGTAGGGCTCCCCCTAACAGTGGTTTACTGTTAAGAGGCTTCCTGCAGATGTGCAGGAATCAGGATATGGTCTGGTTTAACCCAGTGCCTAAGCAAAACCGCTGAAATCTGTAACCTATAAAGTTGTAGCCTAATTTATACCATTAACCCAAAATATTTGTGTCTGTGGGTTTATTATTTAAGGGAACTGCGGGGCCCAGGGCCTCGCCACGCAACACTTGGAACAAACCCCTTCAGAGGTCAATCACACTTGACCTGGTTTATCACTGGCTTGTATTTCAATCCTGGCTTGTTCAGGATCATTTCCAGCTGCTTCCGGGTGAAGTTGGACACTCCGATGGACCTCACCAAGCCGGCATCTTTGCACGCCTCCATTGCCTGGCAAAGAAAGCACAACATGTTTGTTGAGTGGTGTTTGTTGAATAGCTGAGGCCACACTTTTTTCCAGATTAAGACTGGAAGCTCACTCATATACTCCCAAGAGTGTGCAATAATTCACCAGCTCTCATAGGAGCCATTGTGTGAGTCATTGTTCTGGACATGCCTCCTCTGGTGTAAGGCTAGTGTGCTCTGTATCAGAATGACTCAAGGGATGGATTTCCTAATCCCAGGCACCTACCTCCCATGTCTGCCGAAGATCTACGTTGTCAAAAAATTTTTTTTTGTCTTCTCCCACAGGAAGTAAATCTGATCCAGGCTGGAAAAGAAGGAGGCGGAGGGAATAAGTGCAGGTCGGGGCTAGAAGTTCTCTTATCTCTGTAATACTATGTAATGCTAATGGACAGTGATAAAAAAGTGAGTTCACCCTGCAGGGGCCGATACCACAGTGCAGGGATCTGTGGGAAACTCAAATCACAAGCGCAAATCTGTCTCCCCATCTCTCCAACCCATATTTTTTTCTTCCCTCGCCCCCTCGCCAAGTCCTGCTCTGCACACAATTTCTTTGTTATGATGCCTATGTGGTTAATGTAATCATTATATGCAAAGGTTTTCTTTAACTTGAATGGTTTCTCTCCCAAAATCTAGGAGTGACCATTCTTTGATTAAGATATGTTCTAGCAGAGGATTGTCAGCATTTCTAGGAAATGACAATTCCCAATGCTCCTTCAGGGAATAAAATATTTTAGTAGTCTCTCTCTCCATTCAAATATTGGACTCAATACTTGCATTGTGACATCAATAATTATTTACCTTCATAGAAAATGGATTGTGAATTAAGAAAAGATCCATGTAGTCAAACTGTTTAATGGTTGCCATCTATTTGATTTTAATTAATTCTTATAATGAAATGTTTTTAGAATGTTGGATTATTTGATTGTTGTTAGCCGCCCTGAGCCCGGCTTTGGCTGGGGAGGGCGGGATATAAATAAATTTTATTATTATTATTATTTGATTAAGATATGTTCTAGCAGAGAATGGTCAGCATCTCTAGGAAATGATGATGTCCAATGTTCCTTCAGGGAATAAAATATTTTTAGCAGGCTCTCCCCCAACACATTTAAATTTTGTACTCAATACTTGCATTATGACATCACAATAATTATTTACCTTCATAGAATACGGATTGTGAATTAAGAACAGATCCATGTAGTCAAACTGGAGTTTCTTCAGGGATTCTTCTAAGCATTTCCGAACCAGCTCAGGGCGGTGGAAGGTACTCCAGAGCTGTCAAAAATATGAAGATATTTATATTTTCACACAGCCATAGAGTTTTTGGGTCTCGGGACAATTTAGCTGTGGCTGATGACTATTCTAGTGTGCACAGTGTTAAGGACACACTCAAATATTGTTCTGAAGAGTATTTTGAATTGCTGTGGTGAAGTAAGTGAAGTAATTTAAAATATAATTATTGCTAATAAAAAATATTTTACTATTTATTTATTAAATTTCTATATTGCCCTTCATCAAAAGATCTCAGGGTGGTTCACAAGATAAAAGCACAAATAAATAGTCAAAACAGAAGCAACAAAACTGTAATCCCTCCTCCCACAAAAAGGTTTTAAAAGGGTGTAGAATATGAATCAGCCCAAGGCCTGGTTGAAGAGGAACATTTTCTCCTGGCGCTTAGAGGTGTATAATGAACCTCCCTGCAGAGAGCATTCCCCAAATGGGGAGCCATGCAGAAAAGGCCTTGTCCTTGTTTTGCCTCCCTCCGAGCCTCACATGGAGGAATCATACAAAGCAGAGCCTCAGAGGATGAATGCAGAGTCTGGGTAGGTTTATATAGGGAGAGGCATTTTGCTCTGATTTTCTTAAATAATGTCTGTGAAATTGCATCATGATGCAGGCACTATAGTTTACTCATTTTTTAAAAAAACATTGCCAAACTCACTCACTTTTCCAGTGTAGAAAATGTCTTCCCTTTTTACTGTTCCATCTGAAATCTTCGCACGAACAGCCCGCCCAACTTGCTCCTCAGACTGGTATACATATGCGCCATCAATATGACGGAAGCCGAAATCTATTGCTGTCTTTGTAGCCTCCTCACACTTGCCGGTTGAAAAGGGGGAAAATTTAGTCAATGTCTCTGCTTCAGTGGAGAAATTAATATAAAAGAGTACCTGTAAGTAACCTTGAGTGTTGGTGGACATTGTCAAACTAGATTGAGTCCCATGGACTCAGCTAGGCTGGGTCTAGACACATCAAAGGAAAAGAAAGAAAAAGCATATAAAAAAAGTGATTTATATGCATTGTATTATGCGAAATAACATTGTGCCACCGAATGGCAAGCAGGATTGAAAATGAGCAATCAATTAACTTGTCAGTTATTTTGGTTCAAACAGTGGAACTCTGTTGAGACATAGTTTGTAGAATGCTCTTTTTAAAAAACTGGTTTAAATGTTTGTGAAATAGGAGAGATATCCAAGAAGGGTTTGAGAAAGTCTCTTCGTCAGCATGTATCTTTATAAAATAGATTCTACCCTTGCTTTATATGTGAGTGGAGAGACATAGGAATTGGAAAAATGGAAAAAGGAAAATTCCTTCAAAAACCTAGTAGTAGCTTTTATTTGGTAGATTCATGATGTTCCTGGAAATTAATTTAACAAGAATCGACACCAATCCCTTCATTTGCATTGCTGGTGATATGGAATGAAAGAAATGAAGATGGTTTGGATGAAGAATTGATTCTATATTTATTGTTAGTGTCCAGAATAGTTAGCTAATGCCTGGGGAGTTTGAATAATATTGTTACTCCCAACAAAACTAATAGTAGGCACTTAGAGTTCTATAGAAATATTTTTTTTTAAATATAGAAATATGTTTTAAAAAATATCACTAGAAATATTGCACTGGGGACTTTGAACCCTGCAGCAATTCACACTGGATACTGTTTCTCAGCTACAAACCATTGATTAGTGCAGGCGTCACCAAACGTTTTCAGCAGGGGGCCGGTACACTGTCCCTCAGACCTTATGGGGGGCCGGACTATATTTTGTAGGGGGAAAAATCAACGAATTCCTATGCCCCACAAATAACCTAGAGGTGCATTTTAAATAAAAGCACACATTCTACTCATGTAAAAACACCAGGCAGGCCCCACAAATAACCCAGTGTTGCATTTTAAATAAAATGGCACATTCTACTGATTCCCGGACTGTCCACGGGCTGGATCTAGAAGGCAATTGGGCTGGATCCGGTCCCCGGGCCTTAGTTTGCCTACCCATGGATTAGTGTGTGGAATTTAATCTTCAGTTTTACCTTCAGACAGGTTATCTATATGTCAGTTGATTTGATTCTAACAGCTACAGTTGTACCTTGTTCCCGAACAAATTGAGAGTCAAAGCAGCGCTTTATGTTGTATTCTTGGCTGCTGTGACACAAGAGGTTCTCATGCACAATTGGCTTCTCAGATCAGGTCAGGTACGTAGTCCTGTGCTTTTCAATGCAATGTATGAAGCACGGTGCAGCTGGCAGGCATTTGGTTCCTCAAAAACAAGTTACTACAATTGTGAGAGTTAAATGTTTTACTTACAGCTTCTTGGGGATAGGTTCCAAATCCCAGTATGGGGATTTTGTTCCCATCATTCATTGTAATTCCACGGTCTTTGCTAAGCGCCATTTCCTGCTTCTGTGCTTGTTCAGTTCTGCAGGCTGAAACTGATCAACACTCTAGTCTAGTGGCAAAAGAGTGAGAAAAATGAAGTTGGTGTTTCCAATGAAATGCCTTCTGTTGGCATGATAGGAGGGGAGTGCTTAAATAACCCGAAGAAATGAGGGAGAAGGGCAGTGAACCTAAGGCCAACTTTTAATCAGTAACTTTCATTAGATTATCCTTAGGTACACCAGCAGCTTTCATTGTTGACTTAGCAGCATTGCATTCTCAGGATAAATTAACTAGGTCCAACTTTTAAACAGTAATTTTCAGCAGAAGGTCCCTTGCTACACCAGCAGTTTTCATTGTTGAGTTAGCAGCAGTGCTTTCACAGGATAAAAAAACACCTGTCTTCTTCTTCTTCTTCTTCTTCTTCTTCTTCTTCTTCTTCCTCTTCCTCTTCCTCTTCCTCTTCTTCCTCTTCCTCTTTCTCTTTCTCTTCCTCCTCCTCTTCTTCTTCTGTTCCAATAAAGTAATGCAGAGGCCGATTGCAATCTTCAATCAAGAAACTTCACCTCTTTGTTAGATCAGTAAATGTTAGACATACAAAAAGCAAGCTTAAAAGCTATGCAAACCTTTTCTTCAGGCTGTAGTATTGAAGTGAAAACACATATGATCTTAAAAAAATAAGAAATGAAATATGTGGAGGCATCTGTTAACCCAATGAAGCTGGGTGTTCTGAGTGCCAATGAACACACAAAGGATGTAAGGAAGGAAAGGAGCATACAACTAAGATCCCAAACTGCCTCTGGCTGTGTACACTTTGCCAGCACATGTAAAACACATTTGATGTGCACAACATTCCCTAATAATAATAATAATAATAATAATAATAATTTATTTGTACCCTGCCCATCTGGCTGAGTTTCCCCAGCCACTCTGGGCGGCTTCCATAGAAACCAAAAATACAGTAAAATATCACAGATTAAAAACTTCCCTGAACAGGGCTGCCTTAAGATGTCTTCTGAATGTCAGGTAGTTATTTATCGCTTTGACATCTGATGGGAGGGCATTCCACAGGGCGGGCGCCACTACCGAGAAGGCCCTCTGCCTGGTTCCCTGTAGCTTTGCTTCTCGCAATGAGGGAACCGCCAGAAGGCCCTCGGCGCTGGACCTCAGCGTCCGGGCAGAACGATGGGGGTGGAGACGCTCCTTCAGGTATACTGGGCCGAGGCCGTTTAGGGCTTTAAAAGTCAACACCAGCACTTTGAATTGTGCTTGGAAACGTACTGGGAGCCAATGTAGGTCTTTCAAGACCGGTGTTATGTGGTCTGGGCAGCCGCCCCCAGTCACCAGTCTAGCTGCCGCATTCTGGATTAGTTGTAGTTTCCGAGTCACCTTCAAAGGTAGCCCCACGTAGAGCGCATTGCAGTAGTCCAAGTGGAAGATAACTAGAGCATGCACCACTCTGGCGAGACAGTCCGCGGGCAGGTAGGGTCTCAGCCTGCGTACCAGGTGGAGTTGGTAGACAGCTGCCCTGGATACAGAATTGACCTGCGCCTCCATGGACAGCTGTGAGTCCAAAATGACTCCCAGGCTGCGCACCTGGTCCTTCAGGGGCACAGTTACCCTATTCAGGGCCAGGGAGTCCTCCACACCAGCCCGCCCCCTGTCCCCCCAAAACAGTACTTCTGTCTTGTCAGGATTCAACTTCAATCCATTAGCCGCCATCCATCCTCCAACCACCTCCAGGCACTCACACAGGACCTTCACCGCCTTCACTGGTTCTGATTTGAAAGAGAGGTAGAGCTGGGTATCATCTGCATATTGATGGGCACCCAGTCCAAACCCCCTGATGATCTCTCCCAGCGGCTTCATATAGATGTTAAAAAGCATGGGGGAGAGGATGGAACCCTGAGGCACCCCACAAGTGAGGGCCCAGGGGTCTGAACACTCATCCCCCCCCCACTTTCTGAACATAGCCCAGGAGGAAGGAGCGAAACCACTGTATAACAGTGCCCCCAGCTCCCAGCCCCTCTAGACGGTCCAGAAGGATGTTATGGTCGATTGTATCAAAGGCCGCTGAGATCCAGCAGAACCAGGAAACAACTCTCACCTTTGTCCCTAGCTCGCCGGAGATCATCAACCAGTGCGACCAAGGCAGTTTCAGTCCCATGGTGAGGCCTGAATCCTGATTGGAAGGGATCCAAATGGTCCGCATCCTCCAGGCATGCCTGGAGTTGTTCAGCAACCACGCGCTCAATCACCTTGCCCAAGAATGGAAGATTTGAGACTGGGCGATAGTTGGCCATACTGGCCGGGTCTAAAGATGGTTTTTTAAGAAGCGGTTTAATGACCGCCTCTTTCAGAGGATCTGGGAATGTTCCCTCACAGAGGGAAGCATTCACCACCCCGCAGAGCCCATCGCCCAGCCCTTCCCGGCTCGCTTTTATTAGCCAGGATGGGCAAGGATCAAGGAGACAGGTGGTTGGTTTCACGCAACCAAGCAGCCTGTCCACATCCTCGGGGGTAACGGATTGAAATTGATTCCATGCAACTTGACCAGACAGAGCTCTAGCACTCTCCCGCCCCAGCCCTGCTCCCACGGTGGTGTCTAGCTCCTTCCGAATATGAGTAATTTTATCTGCAAAAAACTTTGCAAAATCATTGCAGGAGATCTTGGGGTCTTTACAAGGCCCCGGTGGTAAAGGTGGTTCCGTTAAATTGCGAACCACCTGAAAGAGTCTCCTGCTACTATTTTTTGCAGATGCAATAGAGGCAGTGAAGAAAGTCTTCTTCGCCGTCGCTATCGCCACTTGGTAGGCTCGACATTGAGCTCTGACCTGTGTCCGGTCAGATTCGGAATGAGTTTTCTGCCACCGACGCTCTAGCCGTCTCGGCGATTGTTTCATCGCCCTCAGCTCCGAAGAAAACCACGGGGCTGTCCGGGCTCCATGCAATCGGAGAGGGCGCTTCGGAGCCAGACAGTCAATAGCCCTGGTTAACTACGCATTCCAGCGGGCCACCAGGGAATCAGCTGAAAGGCCATCAACATGGGATAAAGCATCCCCTACCACTCTCTGGAAACCATTTGGATCCATTAAGTGGCGGGGGTGGACCATCCGAATAGGTCCCACCTCCCTGCAGAGGGGAAGGGTCGCGGAGAAGTCCAGTTGCACCAGGAAGTGATCTGACCATGGCACTTCTTTTGTTTCACTTTTACTTAGTGTCTGATCACCCATGTCACTAGAGGTGAACACCAGGTCTAAGGCATGTCCACGGCTATGGGTTGGGCCAGACTTATTCAGGGACAGCCCCATGGAGGCCAGCTTTCCACAAAGTCCCGAGCGGCCCCTTGTAAGGTCGTGTCGGCATGGATGTTAAAATCCCCTAGGACAAGCAAACTAGGTGTCTCCAGGAGAAAATCCGCCATGACCTGAAGCAGCTCGGACAGGGAATCCTTGGTGCAGCAGGGAGGTCGGTACACCAAAAGGAATCCTGTACTGCCCCTATTGCCCAACTTCCAGAACATGCACTCAGAGAACTGGATCTTCCCAGTTGGACGCCTGGTGCAAGCTAGTGACTTCCTAAAAATCACTGCAACCCCCCCTCCCCGCCCACATGACCTGGGTTGCTGTGCGTAAGAGAAACCTGGTGGGCAAGCAGCGGCAAGGACAGGCCCATCTGCTTCCTCCAACCAGGTCTCTGTCACACATGCCAGGTCAAATCCTCCATCCACAATCAAGTCGTGGATGGCAGTGGTTTTATTCATCATTGACCTGGTATTGCACAGCAACACTTTCAGGTCATGTGGGTTTCCCCTGTTGATTCCAGTATCCATCCGGTCAAGGCCAGACCCGGAGGCAGGGATAGTCTTCAAACAACGACTAAACCTGCCTCCTTGGTAATGACATGGTCTGGTCTTAGCGTAACTCCGCCTCCTGCCCATGATCACAGAGATCGGATGTCCCAGTGCTTCCCCCCCGTGGAACTTGTCCTAGCCATCATGTTGGCTGGGGACCCACTCCCAGGCAGCCCTGATCCCGCCCCTTAAAAACAAAACACAAACTATACAGAACCAATAAAACAACAACAACAAAGGAACAGAGCAATTATACTAAAATTAATCCCCAACCAACTATCCATCCCACCCACCTACCCCAACAAAGCAAAAAAGCAGAAAAAGAAATAAAAATTTAAATTTCCACCGACTGCTTGAGGACATTTTAAAGCACATTTACCACCTGGAACAGGGAAGCAATGGCAGAACACTTCCCACACTTCACCAAAAGTTTGCTCCAAATAAGGGCCTGGGCCACGCCCCCTGGGCCAGTTGGAGAAGGCCCTGGAAGGGAGCAGGCCCTGCAGTCCTCACCCAGCCGATGGTCCGAGACCTCACCGCAGCAGGAGTCCCTTTATAGCTGGGAGAGAGGGCCTGGGCCACGCCCCCTGGGCCAGTTTTAAAAGGCCCTGGAAGGGAGCAGGCCCTGCAGTCCTCCCCACAGCCGATGGTCCGAGGCCTCACCGCAGCAGGAGTCCCTTTATAGCTGGGAGAGAGGGCCTGCGCCACACCCCCTGGGCCAGTTTTAAAAGGCCCTGGAAGGGAGTAGGCCCTGCAGTCCTCACCCAGCCGATGGTCCCAAAGAATCCTGGGAACTGAGATTTGTTAAAGATGCTGGGAATGGGAGCTTTGTGAGGGGTAAACTACAGTTCCCAGAGTTCTTTTCGAGGGGTCATATGCTTTAAAAGTGCTCCAAATCATAGCATCATAGAAATGTGGACTTGGAAGCGACAGTGAGGACCATCTATTTCAACCCCTTGCAATGCAGGAATTGTTCGCCCATCGTGGGGCTCAAACCCACAACGCTGAGATTAGAGTCTCATGCTGTACCAACTGAGCTGTCCCTCAGGGTGTGTTTGTTTACACAGTCATCTTCTGCAATGCACCATAAGCAAGGTTAGGATGGATAAAGGATGTGGAACATGGCACCGTGTGCACAATCCTCAGCCTGAATGCAGATTAAAAGGAAGCGTTCCACAGCCTCAGCCTTTACTGGAGGGACTGATTGGGAGACTGCAAGTAGCAACAAATAATTACAGCAAGGACATTTTGAATATTGTTACAGATTCCAGAGGATAGAATGCATGCATATAACATGGCCAGAAGTCATTTCAGGTTGAGCTGGCAAACAATCGAAACCCTGTGCTCTTTCCTCCTCACAGCCAGCAGAGGACCTCAGAGCCAGCAATGGTCATTCCTGCCCATCCCTTCCTCAGAAATGGAAGCAGCGGCTTTGTAATTTGGAAGTTTCCCCTCCTGTCCTGCTTCCCACAGGAATCTGGTTGGCCACTGGGAGAACAGGTTGCTGGACTAGATGGGCCACTGGCTTGATTCAGCAGCTCTTCTTATTTTCTGAAGTTATTTCAAATCATCTTGGCAATAAATCTCAGGCTATGCAGCTGCTTCTTTTAATGAAAGTAAATCCTCCCCCCCCCCCTGTGCTATTTTCAATATACAACTCACCCCCTTGTAATTGCTGTTTGACACATTAGGGAGAACTAGGGATGGAGGCCCCTTCATGGATCACTGCCTTGCCGTGGCGAAGGGGCTTGAGTAACTCAGAGAAGCTATGAACTATGTTGTGCATGGCCACCCAAGATGGACAGGTCATAGGGGAGAGTTTTGACCAAACATGATCCACCTGGAGCAGGAATCGGCAAGCCACTCCAGTATCCCTGCCAAGAAAACTCCATGGACAAAGACAACAGGCATATAAAAGTTATGATGCTGGAAGATGAGCCCCTCAGGTTGGAAGGCGTCCAACATGCTACTGAGGAAGAGCGGAGGATAAGTACAAGTAAATTCAGAGCTGATGAAGCGGCTGGGCCAAAGCTGAAAGGTCGCTTAGTTGCGGATATGCCTGGAAGCGAAAGGAAAGTCCAATGCTGTAAACAAAAATATTGCATAGGAACCTGGAATGTAAGAACCATGAACCTGGGTAAGTTGCATGTGGTCAAAAATGAGATGGCAAGAATAAATATTGACATCCTGGGCCTCAGTGAACTAAAATGGACGGGAATGGGCGAATTCAGTTCGGATGATCATCATATTTACTACTGTGGGCAAGAAACCCATAAAAGAAATGGAGTGGCCCTCATAGTCAACAAAAGAGTGGTGAAAGCTGTACTGGGATGCAATCTCAAAAATGATAGAATGATCTCGATACAAATCCAAGGCAGACCTTTTAACATCACAGTAATCCAAGTTTATGCACCAACTACTGGTGCTGAAGAAACTGAAATTGACCAATTCTATGAAGACTTACAACACCTTATAGAAGTGACACCAAACAAGGATGTTCTTCTCATTATAGGGGATTGGAATGCTAAAGTAGGGAATCAAGAGATAAAAAGGAACAACTGGCAAGTTTGGCCTTGGAGATCAAAACGAAGCAGGGCAAAGGCTAATAGAGTTCTGTCAATAGAACAAGCTGGTCATCACAAACACTCTTTTCCAACAACAGAAGAGACGACTCTACACATGAACATCACCAGATGGGCAGCATCGAAATCAGATTGATTATATTCTTTGCAGCCAAAGATGAGAAGCTCTATACAGTCAGCAAAGACAAGACCTGGAGCTGACTGTGGCTCAGATCACCAGCTTCTTAAAGCAAAATTCAAGCTTAAACTGAAGAAAGCTTAAACTGGTACAAAGACCGACCACTCCCAGATTCTGCTAGTGATTGAGCCCCAGGCATGAATTTACGACGCTCTTCACTGTAAATAGTTTGCACTAAGAATAAAAGCTGGAAAAGACAGGTCGGAGTCTTGCCTGTTTGCTCTCGAGCAAACATATCAGCTTTTTATAGTGGAAAAGGATCCTGAAGTACCATGGGGTAAATTATGGGGAGTTTAGACGTCCACCCCAAACATTACATCTTGTCAGAAACTGGACTTTTTCAAGACTGTCTAGGGCCAAAAACTACTGGGATAGCTCAGTCGGGAATGGATGGAACTCTTGATCTCAGGGCCATGGGTTTGAGCCCCGCGCTGGGCAAAAGATTCCTGCATTGCAGGGGGTTGGACTAGATGACCCCCATGGTCCCTCCCAACCAGTGGCATAGCTTGGGGGGTGCAGGGGGGGCCGGCCGCACTGGGCGCAACATCTGGGGGTAGGGTTAGGGGCGCAAATCCACGGGTTAGGGGGCGCAAATCCACGAGTTAGGGGGCACAAATTACTTGCCTTGCCCCAGGTGCTGACAACCCACGCTACGCCACTGCTCCCAACTCTACAATTCTATGACATGGACACTTGTCCATACGATTTGGTACAAAGTATCCACAGTAATTGCTTCTATAATTTCACCTAATTCTCTACGAAGAAAAGAGATGGATGCTAGATCTCTTCTTCCTTTTGCTCTCGCAGTATGAATTCTTGTGTGAAGCACTTTTATGTATTCATATGCATACTATTTAAATATGACTTACGCTTCCGCTTTTAAATAGCTCATGCTTTTGTGAAGGCCATCAATGGATTTCATATCCTCCTCAGACAGCTGGAAAGTAAATGCCTGTTAGGAGGAGAAAAAAATAATGCTGAGGTGTTTTTAATCATGCCTTCTTTTTGCACCTCAGAGCTGATCACCTTTTTCCAGCCACAGAGAAACCAAAGCGAACTTTGCTACCACCTTCCAAAGTTGAATTCCTTCATTTAACAGCTTCAGTCCAGATGTCCTCCCATTGAGGGAATTTTATATGCATAGTAATGTAGGTTTGCAATAGAATAGGAATGGGGAAACTGTGGCCCCCCAGATGTGGATGGACTCCAACTCCCCATCAGTCTCCGCCATCATGTCCAATGGGTCAGGGATGAGGGAAGTCACAACCCAGCAAATGTAGTTTAGTACTTCTTCAGTACTCACAGCTGTGCCTTCTTGATAGTGGTACCCACCCTGTGGAATGTCCTCCCATCAGATGTGAAGGAAATAAACAACTACAGTGGTGCCCCGCAAGACGAATGCCTCGCTAAACGAAAAACCCACAAGACGAAAGGGTTTTCCAATTTTTTAGCGGCTTCGCAAGACGAATTTCCCTATGGGCTTGCTTCGCAAGACGAAAGCCCATAGGGAAATCTCCGGGGACAGTGGGGAAGCGCAGCGCACCTTCTCTGTTCCCGGACCTGTCCTAAGGCTTGCGGTGGGAGGTCCGGGAACAGAGGAGAAGGCGCGAAGGGCTTCTCCTCTGTTCCCGGGGCTTGCGGTGGGAGGAGGGTTTTTCCTCCCCACCGCCAACCTTCAGAACAGCATTCTGAATGTTGGCGGTGGGGAGGAAAGCCCTCCTCCCACCGCAAGCCTTCAGGACAGGTCCGGGAACAGAGGGGAAGGTGCGCAGCGCTTCTGAAGGCTGAAGGCTGGCGGTGGGAAGAAAAGCCCTTCTCCCCCGCCAGCCTTCAGAAGAGTTCCCGCCTAGGCTGTGGATAGCAGCCTGCTGCCCCTCACGCGGGGCAGCAGGCTGCTATCCGCAGCTTGGAGAGCCCTCTGGACCTCTTCTGAAGGCGGGCGGGGGACAAAAGTCTTTGTCCCCCCTGCCTGCCTTCCCGGGGGCTTTTAAATCGCCCCGGGACAGCGGAGAATTCATCCGCTGTCCCGGGGCGATTTTAAAATGCTGACGGGCGGCTTCGTTGATGTTTTATTGTGCTTTTAACATTCTGTTGGGAGCTGCCCAGAGTACTTGTCATATAAAAACAACTTGATTTTTTCGTTGCTTGATTAAACATGCAGTTTCCGGGGGGCAGACTTCCTTGATTTAATGCCTCCCGTTTTCAGCCAAATCCAAGTTTTTGAGTCCCGTTAATAGTTGTTTTGAAGTTCTTACTCACGGGTATCGATGCCAATTGTAGTTTCAGGAAGGAATCGGCGCTCTCCCAGAGTAGCTGGCGAAACCCAGCCAGATGGACGGCATATAAATACATTATTATTATTATTATTATTATTATTATTATTATTATTATTATTATTATTATGCAGTGTATAGCTAAACTACCGAACTTGCTCCCATGGGAGGCAGTGACAGCCAGCAACTTGAATAGCTTTAAACAATAAACAAATTCATGGTGGATTAGATGTGTATCTTCGCTCCCATACCCCAGCACCAGTTATGTGACCCGTGAGATCACAGTGTCCAAATGATGTGCTTTTTCAGTATTGTTTTTTAATGGATTAATATATGCTGCTTTACCTGGATGTCTTCCTCAATTTGCTCTCTGGTGTCAGCCTTCACTAGGACCACCAGGCCACGCTGCAGTTGGTAGCGAATAGCCACGAGAGCTGGGCTTTTGTTGTACTTCTTGGCAATCGCAACCAACAAAGAGTCTTCAAGCAGGGGAGGAGCGTCCGGATTTAACCTGTTGGAGAGCAATAAGGAGAGAAGGTGGGTTTCTGGTGTCAAGATGCACAAATATAGGATGAGGGGCATATGAGATGAGAGTATATATGAAAAGGATCTAGGGGTCTTAGTAGACCACAAGCTTAACATAAGTCACAGTGTGATGCAGCAGGAAGAGAAGCTAATGCTATTCTAGGCTGCTTCAGCAGATGTATAGTGTTCCGATCGAGGGAATAGGGACACGGGTGGCACTGTGGGTTAAACCACAGAGCCTAGGACTTGCCGATCAGAAGGTTCGTGGTTCGAATCCCCCCGACGGGGTGAGCTCCTGTTGCTCTGTCCCTGCTCCTGCCAACTTAGCAGTTCAAAAGCACATCAAAGTGCAAGTAGATAAATAGGTAACGCTCCGGCAGTAAGGTAAACGGCGTTTCCGTGCGCTGCTCTGGTTCGCCAGAAGCGGCTTAGTCATGCTGGCCACATGACCCGGATGCTGTGTGCTGGCTCCCTCAGCCAATAAAGCGAGATGAGCGCCGCAACCCCAGAGTTGGTCATGACTGGACCTAATGGTCAGTGGTCCCTTTACCATTTTTATTATGCATTGGTCAGACTTCACCTTGAATACTGTGTCAATTTCTGCACCCCACAGTTTAATAAGGATATTGACAAGTTTTTAGTATAGTGCTCTTCTCCCAATAAATCACAAACTCATACTTTGCACGTGGATCATTCTGCAGCCAAAATGGTAGCATCCATGCACAAAAGAGGTATTTTTCTTTGCTGGAGTACAATCAGTATTGGGGGGGGGGGGGTATGCAAGGTTTCTGATAATGTCTATAATGGGATGGGAAGAGCTCTGTAGATTTCTCTGTGGAATGATTTCTCAAAATGTGGGGCCACTACATAAAAGGCCCTGGTGCTGGTATCCAAAATGAGGATCTTTATTAATTGTGGGACCCAGTATGCAGCCTAAAGAGCTGATGTAGATGCTGGGGAATATTGGGCCTAGGTGGTTGCCTGAGATGGTCCCCAAACATTTTGGCTTCACCTCTTACCATCTTGGGTCCCTTTGGGATCCCAGGACACAATATCCTTCTAGGATGATATCGTTTGACTTGCAGAAGTCCAGCAGTTTGCTTTGGTTCCGATAAGGCTGGCATTCAACCTGCAGTTTCAAAATCCCCCAACACAACCCAAAAGTGAGAATTTAGATGAAACAAAAACTACTGTGAAATAAAGGAAAGACAGAAAAGCAGATCAATGCTATTGTTTCTTGAAATATTCAGCTGTTACCTTTCTTAAAGTGTGTTGTGTTTTCTGATGCATCAGAATCTTTAGAGGACCATTCTTGCATTTGTGGTTTCCATTGCCACGCTCCTCATCCGTGAAATGTGTGTTAGCTGAAGATGGGGGACAGGGCTTATTCCCCCTCAATCTCCTCTCACTCCAGCCCTGTTGAGTCATTATACCCAAAGAAGAAATATCCTGGGCGCACTGTCCTGCCTGCAGTGTCTCTATTTCTTTTTATATATATATATATATATATATTTATTAAGATTTTTAAACATAAATGCAAAAATAAAAAACAGTGTAGCATATATCATAACATACCTTCTTAACTTCTTTGGACTCCCTCACATCTCCCACTCCCACTTGCATCATTGTCAATTCTTGCCCGCAATTTATCATCTTGTTTACAATCTTGTGTCACATTCATTTAACTATAGTCTGTTAATTCTCCAATAGGTTTATAATTTTTCCTCAACTTACTTGTCATCTTAATTCCATCTAATTTAGTGGTGCACAATTATTTATGATCTAGCATCCTTTCTTAACATTCAGTCAAATTGCAATGTTTTTTTAAATAAATCTTAAATTTCTTCCAGTCTTCTTCAACCCTCTCCTCTCCCAGGTCTCGGATTCTGCCAGTCATCTCGGCCAGTTCCATATAGTCGATCAGTTGCATCTGCCACTCTTCCAGTGTGGGTAGATCTTGAGTTTTCCATTTCTTAGCGATGAGTATCCTTGCTGCCGTTGTTGCATACATAAAAAATGTTAGGTCCTTCTTTAACACCTTCTGGCCGACAATACCCAGAAGGAAGGCCTCTGGTTTCTTAGTGAAGGTATACTTAAATACCTTTTTCAGCTCATTATATATCATTTCCCAGGGCAAGTCCACCAGAGGTGAAAGAATGTGACATCATTTTCTTTACATTTCCAACATTTGTTATCAGACAAATGGTATATTTTGGCAAGTTTAACTGGGGTCATGTACCATCTATATATCATTTTCATTACATTTTCCTTCAAAGCATTACATGCAGTGAAGTTCAGCCCGTTGGTCCACAACCTTTCCCAGTCCTCAAACATGATATTATGCCCTATGTCCTGTGCCCACTTTATCATAGCCGATTTCACCATTTCATCTTGTGTGTTCCATTTTAACAGCAAGTTATACATTCTTGAAAGTACCTTAGTCTTAGGTTCTAACAGTTCTGTTTCCAACTTCGATTTCTCCACCTGGAACCCTAACTTTTTGTCATTTTTAAACACTTCTTTAATCTGAGCATAGTGTAACCAGTCTCGCACTTTATCCTTCTTTTCCTCCAAACTCTGCAATTTCCAATTGTCTCCATCTTTTTCTAATATTTCCCAATATTTTGGCCATTTGGCCTCCATATTGGGTCTTTTTCGGGCCTTAGCTTCCAGAGGTGAAAGCCACCTTGGAGTTTTGTTTTCCAATAAGTCTTTGTATTTTGTCCAGACATTAAACACTGCTTTCCTGACAATATGGTTCTTAAAGGCCTTGTTGATCTTAACCTTGTCATACCATAAGTATGCATGCCAGCCAAAAGCATTGTTAAAACCTTCTAGGTCCAGTACGTCAGTGTCTTCGAGAAGTAGCCAGTCTTTTAGCCAGCAGAAAGCTGCGGCTTCATAGTACAACTTTAGGTCTGGCAGGGCAAAGCCCCCTCTTTCTTTCGCGTCAGTTAATATCTTAAACTTGATTCTGGGCTTTTTGCCCTGCCAGACAAATTTAGAAATATCTCTCTGCCACTTCCGGAAGCACTCCGTCTTGTCCACAATCTGTAGTGTTTGAAACAAAAACAACATTTTTGGCAATACATTCATCTTAATAGCAGCAATTCGGCCTAACAAGGAAAGTTTTAATTTTGTCCAACTGTCCAAGTCTCTTTTGTCTCTATTTCTGCCCACTCAGTCTCTGAATTGTCTATGTTGAGCAAAAAGGCCTGATGGGGGATATGCCTGGTTTTCCATCAAGTGGAGCACATGATCTGGGACTCTGCTTTATCAGTGTCTCAATAAACTGAAATTTCCAATCAAATTGAGCAGTGGAGACATCAGAAAATAAAATTAGGGGAAGAAGGGCGCAAGACTTTTCAAAGAGCGCAGTTGTTGTTGTTGTTGTTGTTGTTATTTTATTAAAGATTTCTTAGTTTACGAAAATATGTGCATGGTCTCTTTTTTCAAGTTGCATTTTCTACAGATCAGTTTCATTTGTTGTGAGACATTAGTGTTACATACAGTGTGAGGTTGGGAAGAAAAAACAGGGAAAGAGGGGAGTGGGGAGTGGGATGGGGTTGGGTGGCAATGCTTCTATTTAAGGGAGCAGTATTTTCTCATATGTAAGGAAGTAATGGTATAGTTTTCAGTAATCCTCCCTGTGTAAATGGATTTTGTATGTGAAAAGTGTCTTTACTTCAAGTCATCACTGTGGCTCATCAATGGTGGAAAGTATGGGGGGCATAAGAACTAATTGTCTGGGGTGCCCACTCTACTGCCATATATGAATTGGATAGCACATCAGGACTGGGCAGAGGGTACAAAGAAGCCATGATTGAAGTGGGGCTATCTGGACCACTGTCTCTGTGGTATGGGGAGATCACGGCTGCACACATCTGATTGTCAGTCCATCACTCCTGCTTAGCTACCAGATTGCATGCCTTGGACTAGCGTGCTCTGGTCTCACTGGTTACAAAATATACATCAGTGGCCAAGTGAATCAGGGCTGCTTGGGTGCAACAGCTTTGTCCAGATGCCTAACTAAAAGGCCCTTCGCCCCCCACTTGAGAACTTCCAGAGTCCCCACAAGAGGCTGTGTGGGCCCTGACTTGCCCCGTGCTTGCAGTCATGGGATGGGTTTTATCACATGATGGCGTATGTTTTCATTCCGCAGTGTGGGAAGTGACGGAGATGGGATGTTTCGTATTACATGTACTGTGTTCCGTGATGTAGGACTATTGTCCTTTATTCTCTCTCTTTGCTGTTTGCTGCTGCTGAGGGAGGAGTTGAGTCGGAATGTTCCGAGTGTATTATATGTTGATAAAGTAGTTTAGCCAAAATGCTGCGCTGCTGAGTCTGTCAAGCGAATTGATAACACTCTGCTGTTCCAAAGCGTGCTGATGCCTCTTGGTATCAGTCGCTGTGATGTTCGGGCAGAAGAAAGCTCTTGAAGCTCCCGAACGACTGACCAGGAGGGAGAGAACATGCCAGTCGGGCATGTGACTCTATCGGAGTCCTACTTGCTTGTTGAATGATCCTGACACTGACTGCTTGCAGGCCTCCTTCTACTTGAGATGCTTGTTTCAAACATTATGGACTTCTCCACACTTCTTTTGTCTGAGGATTCAGAAGTCTCTATTACTGGTTCCAGGAATTTAGGGGAGTCTACCCCACAACTGTGACTTGGTCTGCAACCTTATAACCTTAAGCAAGTTTTTTCAGAGAATTGCTGTGTTTATCCAAACAAACGTCCTCTCACAAAAGAGCTTAAATAAAGAAACTTTCAACCCCTTAAAAAAGCAATCACACTTGACCTGGTTTATCACTGGCTTGTATTTCAATCCTGGCTTGTTCAGGATCATTTCCAGCTGCTTACGGGTGAAGCTGGACACTCCGATGGACCTCACCAAGCCGGCATCTTTGCATGCCTCCATTGCCTGGCAAAGAAAGCACATGTTTGTTGAGTGGTGTTTGTTTGTTGAATAGCTGGGACCACACTCCCCCCCCCCAGATTAAGATTGGAGGCTAACTCATATACTCCCAAGAGTGTGCAATAATTCACCAGCTCTCATAGGAGCCATTGTGTGAGTCATTGTTCTGGACATGCCTCCTCTAGTGTAAGGCTAGTGTGCTCTGTATCTGAATGACTCAAGGGATGGATTTCCTAATCCCAGGCACCTACCTCCCATGTCTTCTGAAGATCTACGTTGTCAAAAATCAATTTTTTGTCTTCTCCCATGGGAAGTAAATCTGGTCCAGGCTAGAAAAGGAGGGGGAGGGAATGAGTGCATTTCAGGTTCACAAGCAAGTTCACAAGCACCACATTTCACATTCTTGTTTATTCAAGAGGGATAAAGTTTACTTTATCCAGGAAAAAAATACTTAAGGTGAAATATTAGGTAACGGTAAAGGTTAAGGACCCCTAGACAGTTAAGTCCAGTCAAAGGTGACTATGGAGTTACGGTGCTCATCTCGCTTCCATACCGAGATAGCTTGCATTTGTCCTCAGAAAGCTTTCTGGGTCATGTAGCCAGCATGAGTAAACCTCTTCCGGTGCAACGGAATACCATGACGGAAACACCATTTACTTTCCCTCCGCAACGGTACTCATTTATCTACTTGCACTGGTGTGATTTCTAACTGTTAGGTTGGCAGAAGCTGGGGCAGAGCAATGGGAGCTTCTGATTGGCAAGCCCAAGAACTACATCTTCACCAGCATCCCCCAGTTGCAATATTAACTCAGTATTGTCTCTTTTAATGCAGAGGTGGGGAATCAGTGGATCTCCAGGCCTTGCTGGCCTCCAATTACCATCAGCTGCAGCCACCAAGGACAATGATCAGGGATGATAGGAGTTGCAACTGAGGAACATCTGGAAGGCCACAGTTTCTCCAAATATGCTTTAATTTTTTCTGTGCCCCATAGAACAAACTGTCTTCTTTCTTTGCACAGGTCTGTCTCCCCATCTCTCCAAGCCCTTTTTTCTTCCCTTGCTCAGTCACCAAATCCTGCTCTGCACATGATTTCTTTCATATGATGCCCATGTAGTTAATGTAATAAGTATATGCAGCTGTTTTATTTAACTGGCATGGCTTCTCCCCCTAAATCTGGGAGCGATCATTCCTTGATTAAGATATGTTCTAGCAGAGAACTGTCAGCATGTCTAGGAAATGACAATTCCCAATGCTCCTTCGGGGAATCAAATATTTTTAGTAGGCTTTCCCCCCTCCTCCCCCCAATTCATATATCGTACTCAATACTTGCATTATGACATTATTTACCTTCATAGAACATGGATTGTGCATTAAGAACAGATCCATGTAGTCAAACTGGAGTTTCTTCAGGGATTCCTCTAAGCATTTCCGAACCAGCTCTGGGCGGTGGAAGGTACTCCAAAGCTGTCAAAAATATAAAGAGATTTATATTTTCACACAGCCGTAGATTTTTTGGGTCTCGGGACACTTTAGCTGTGGTAGATGACTATTCTGGTGTGCAATGTGTTAAGGACACACTCAAATATTGTTCTGAAGAGTATTTTGAATTGCTGTGGTGAGGTAAAGTAATTTTAAAGTCATCATTGCTAATAAATAGTATTTTTACCATTTATTTACGAAATTTATATATTGCCCTTCATCAAAAGATCTTGGAGCAGTTCACAAGATAAAAGCACAAATAAATCATCATCATCAATCTTTATTATGGTCCAGAGACCCAACAAATCATTACAAAGCAGTACACAATTCATAAAGCTTACCTCCTGAACCATAGATGGCATCGTTGGTGGTAGCATCGACTTGAGCTCCGCATCAGTTGATGCGGTTTTTATTATTTTTATCAGTCTTTTATTAGCTTTTATCAGCCGCCATATTTTATCTCTGTCATTTGGCAGCTATATATTTACAAAGCTTGAGTTAGGGGCTTGAGTTAAAAGTCTTAGAGAAACTCTTGGAAAGTCTCAGAGAAAGCCTTAATTAGCTCCATCAACTAAACCTACCAACTACTTATCAGCAAGAGTGGAGATTACACGCCCTATCGTAGGAGGATGCCAAGCTTCCTGATTTACAGCAGAAATTAGTAGTGGCTCTATCTCTGGGGAAATGTCTAGGAAAAAGAAGCGACCGGCCTCATCTCCACAAATAATCCCACAGCAAAAGAGCAAGCAGAGTAAAATGGACGATTTTGTAAGAGCACAGAACTCAGAACCTACTACATTAGATAGAACTCATTCCCAGATAGGTGGGGTGGAGATCACCCAGCGGAGAATGCTGAGATGAGCACTCATGAACTATCCCATGAACTACTATCTGAGGGGGCACAAATAAATAGTCAAAACAGAAGCAACAATACAGGAATCCCTCCTTCCAATAACCAGTGGCAGAGGAAGCCGCTTGGAGAGATGTGTGGCTCAGGCGTGCTGCAGGCCCCACGGTGAGTGCTGCCTGGCATTTTGTCACCCCGTCAGTGGTGACACCTGGGGCAGTCCGCACCCACTGCACCCCCTTCCTCCGCCCCTGGCAAAAACATGTTCAAAAAGGTGTATCATGAGCCTTCCTGCAGAGAGCACTCCCCAAATGGGGAGCCATGCAGAAAAGGCCCCGTTCTCGTTCTGCTGCCCTGCGAGCCTCACATGGAGGAGGCATACAAAGAAGAGCCTCAGAGGATGAACACAGAATCTGGGTAGGTTTATATAGGGAGAGGCATTTTGCTCTGATTTTGTTAAATAATGACTGTGAAATATGTAACTGCATCACGATGCAGGCACTATATTCTACCCTTTAAAATAAAAAATAAAAAATGCAGGCGCTATATTTTACTGTGGTACCTCGGGTTACAGACACCTCGGGTTACAAACACTTCAAGTTACAGACTCTGCTAACCCGGAAGTAGTACCTCAGGTTAAGAACTTTACCTCAGGATGACAACAAAAATTGTGCACCAGTGGTGCGTTGGCAGCGGGAGGCCCCATTCACTAAATTGATACCTCAGGTTAAGAACGGTTCCGGGTTAAGAACGGACCTCCGGAACGAATTAAGTCCGTAACCAGAGGTACCACTGGTACCACACTTTTTTAAAAAAAATGCCAAACTCACTCACTTTTCCAGTGTAGAAAATGTCTTCCCTTTTTATTGTTCCGTCTGCAATCTTCGCACGAACAGCCCGCCCAACGTGCTCCTCTGTCTGGTATACATATGCACTATCAATAAGACGGAAGCCGTATTCTATTGCTATCTTTGCAGCCTCCTCACACTTACTTTTTGGAACCTGCGGGTTGAAAAAGTGAAAAGGTTAGTCAAGGTCTCTGCTTCAGTGGGGAAATTAATATCAGAGGGTACCTGTAAGTAACACTGAGTATCGGTGGACATTTTCAAACTAGACCTGAGTCTCAGGGACTCAGCTAGGCTGGATCTAAACACATCAAAGGAAATGAAAGAAAAAGCGTAAAGAAAAAGCAATTTATGTATACAGTATGTGTTGCATGTGCGATATAACATTGTGCCACCAGATGGAGAAATGGAGTCTTGTTTATCTCTACCTGTTTTCCCTGTTTAAATTTACAGCACTTTATACTGAAATGCTTCTTTGATGTGTCTAGATCTATCCCTGCTGATGCCTGGGTCCTCTTGTGGGATCTCTTTCATGAGGCAAGGTGGCACTGACCAGCTGGTATCCAAGGCTATGGCCGTGGAAGAAGCAAGTCAGTGATGTGAACCCCTCCATCCTTCTTGTTGGCATCTGTCTGTCTCTAGAGACAATGGAGTTTGCCTCCAGGGGAAAGTAAAAATTGCTGTGTTAGCAGCACCAAAGTGACTTCCCTGGGGTGCAAGCCTGTGTAGTCAGTATGGAGGTCCTGGGCTGCCCAGATGAAAAGGCCTCTCTCTCATCCTCGCCGATGTGATCCAAAGGAACACAGACTAATACATTTGGCACCAGCTTGGCTGCAGGTGTTGCCAGAAGGAGGCATGCAATGCACCACCCAACCGTCTTAGGAACTCCAGCCCAGATTTGTGTAGCGTTTACTCCTTTTCTTCTCCTGAAGATATTCCACAAGGCAGCAGAGGTTCAAGAGCAGAGTTTTCCTTCTTCTAGATAGGCTACCTCTCTAGCTGAATGAGTCCCATCTGCCCCTCATTTCCCTCTACGGCCCATACAGAAACCGCCTTCTTGACCATTGGATCCCCTAGTAATCTCATCTGTCTGCCAGAGCCTCTCTTCACATGCAGGATTGAAAATGAGCAATCAGTTAACTTGACTGAGCCAACATGGTGTAGTGGTTAAGAGCGGTGGACTCGTAATCTGGTGAACCAGGTTCGCTTCCCCGCTCCTCCACATGCAGCTGCTGGGTGACCTTGGGCTAGTCACACTTCTTTGGAGTCTCTCAGCCCCACTCACCTCACAGAGTGTTTGTTGTGGGGGAGGAAGGAAAGGAGAATGTTAGCCACTTTGAGACTCCTTTGGGTAGTGATAAAGCAGGATATCAAATCCAAACTCCTCCTCCCCGTCTTGCCAGTTATTTTGGTTCAAACAGTGGAACAAAGTTTGTAGAATGCTCTTTTTAAAAATCAGCTAAAATGTTTGTGAAATTGGAGAAATATCCAGGAAAGGATTGAGAAAGTCTCTTCGTCAGCAAGTATCTCTTTGTATAAAATAGATTCTACCCCTCGCTTTATATGTGAATGGAGCAGACATATGAACTGGAAAAATGGAAAAAGGAAAATTGCTTTGAAAAACTGGGTGGTAACTTTTATTTGGAAAATTCATGATATTCCTAGAAATTAATTTAACTACAAAACAAGAATCGACACCGATCCCTTCATTTGCATTGCTGGTGATATGGACCAAATTAAGATGGTTTGGATAAAGAATTGAGTCTATATTTATTGTTAGTGTCCAGAATAGTTAGCTAATGGCTGATAATTTTGGATAATATTGTTACTCCCAACAAAACTATGGTAATAGTAGGCACTTATAGTTCTATAGAAATATTTTTGAAAATATCACTAGAAGTTTTGCACTGGGGACTTTGAACCCTGCAGCAATTCACACTGGAAACTGTTTCTCAGCTACAAACCATCTAAGTCTTGCACAAAACATTATTTGCTCCTGAATCTGCTGGCTCAGGACCCTTGTTGAATGAGAAGCAGAGCTTTATGTGCTGCAAGGGACCTGTTGCATTCCTGGCTGCTGTGACCCAAGACGTTCTCATACACAAATGGCTTCTCAGATCAGGTGAGATCATGCGGTGCTTTGCAATGTATGAAGCACTCTGCAGCTGGCAGGCATTTTGTTCTTCAAAAACAAGTTACAACAATCTGAGAGTTAAATGTGTTACTTACATTGTCCGAGGTATATGTTCCAAACCCCAGTACAGGGATTTTGTTCCCATCATTCATTGTAATGCCACGGTCTTTGCTAAGTGCCATTTTCTGCTTCTGTGCTTGTTCAGTTCTTGGCTGCAGGCTGAAACTGATCGACACTCTTGTGGCGAAAGGGAAAACTCGAGTGAGAAAAATGAAGTTTGTGTTTCCAATAAAATGACTTCTGTTGGCAGGATAGGAGGGGAGTGCTTAAATACTCGGAAGAAATGAGAGAGAAAGGCAGTGAACCTAAGGCCAACTTTTAATCAATAACTTTCAGTAGAATGTCCTTTGATGCCCCACAATTTTCATTGTTGACTTAGCAGCATTGCATTCTCAGGATAAATAACCTATTTCCAACTTTTAATAAATAATTTTCAGCAGTATGTCTCTTGCTACACCAGCAGTTTTCATTGATGAGTTAGCAGCATTGCTTTCACAGGATAAAAAAATAGCTGTCTTTTTCTTCTTCTTCTTCTTCTTCTTCTTCTTCTTCTTCTTCTTCTTCTTCTTCTTCTTCTTCTTCTTCTTCTTCTTCTCCTCCTCCTCCTCCTCCTCCTCCTCCTCCTCCTCCTTCTTCCCGTTCCAATAAAGGAATGCAATCTTTGATCAAGAAGCTTCACCTCTTTGTTAGATCAGTAAACGTTAGACATAGGAAAACCAAGCCGAAGAGCTAGGCAGACCTTTTCTTCAGGCTGTAGTATTGAAATGAAAATAAATATGATCTTAAAAAAAATAAGAAATGAAATTTGTGGAGGCATCTGTTAACCCAAAGAAGCTGGGTATTCTGAGAGCCAATGAACACACAAAGGATGTAAGGAAGGAAAGGAGCATGCAACTTTGCCAGCACATGTAAAGCACATTTGATGTGCACGACATTCCCAAAGAATCCTGGGAACTGAAATTTGTGAAAGATGCTGGGAATGGGAGCTTTGTGAGGGGTAAACTACAGTTCCCATAGTTCTTTTCGAGGGGTCATATGCTTTAAAAGTGCTCCAAATCATAGGATCATAGAAATGTGGACTTGGAAGGGACAGTGAGGACCATCTATTTCAACCCCATGCAATGCAGGAATCTTTCGCCCAACGTGGGGCTCAAACCCACAACGCTGAGATTAGAGTCTCATGCTGTACCAACTGAGCTGTCCCTCAGGGTGTGTTTGTTACACAGTCATCTTCTGGTTTGGAGTAAACACTGTCAGAATGCAATGCACGATAAGAAATGGTAGGATGGATGAAGGATGTGGAATGTGGCGCCATGTGCAGAGTGCTCAGCCTGAATGCAGATTAAAAGGAAGCGTGTCCACAGCCTCAGCCTGTACTGGAGGGACTGAGTGGGAGACAGCAAGTAGCAACAAATGATTTCAGCAAGGACATTTTGAATATTGTTACAGATTCCAGAGGATAGAATGCATGCGTATAACATGGTCAGAAGTCATTTCAGGTCAAGCTGGCAGACAATTGAAACCCTCTTTCCTCCCCACAGCCAGCAGAGGACCTCAGAGCCAGCAATGGTCATTCCTGCCCATCCCTTCCTCAGAAGTGGAAGCAGCGACTTTGTAATTTAGAAGTTTCCCCTCGTGTCCTGCTTCCCACAGACATCTGGTTGGCCACTGGAGAACAGGTTGCTGGACTAGATGGGCCACTGGCTTGATTCAGCAGCTCTTCTTATTTTCTGAAGTTATTTCAAATCATCTTGGCAATAAATCTCAGGCTATGCAGCTGCTTCTTTTTATGAAGGTTAATCCTCCCCCCCCCTTGTGCTATTTTCAATATATGACTCACCCCCTTGTAAGTGCTATTTGACACATTAGAAAGAACTAGGGATGGAGGAGTTCAATTTTGTTCACATTTTAATGAGAAACTACACAGCTCACACTTGAACCAATATGCAAATCGAAATGCAGTTATCCAAAAGAAAGTGGCAAATCTCTGACTTTTGTGATAGAGTTGTTCAGCTAGAGAACCATTACAAAAATGCATATAGTGGGGCAAAGTATGCATTAAATAGCATATACTAGTAACATGATGCAAAAATGCTTTATTTTAGCCAAAAGTGCAAAGAAAAATGTGCAAGGTAAGAGAAATTTGCAAGGATGAATTTTCATGAGATTTTCAAAATTCCCAAACTGATGTAGAGATGTGAGGAACTGAAGAGTGGAAAATGAGACGCTGGGAGGAACTGATATTGACAGATTTGACCAGTGCTTTCCATGCAAAAGGACCCAGGTTCAGAAGGGGATAAATTAGAGATGGGAGATGAGTCCTTATTCCACATCTGGTGGGTAATACTGTGGGTGACCAGCGTATCTGAAACGAAACAAAAGAGAGTCAACACTCAAGGGTTGGAATATGCACAAGCAACAAAAATTGATCTGTTGCTAGCCATTGCCTCATGAGACCATTTCACACAGTGCATTCCCTGAGTTTGCCATCAAATGCCCACCCTGCTGAAAATCTGGGACGCTGAAAGTAAAAATGGTCCACCATTTGCAATATCGGGATGATCATATGTCTGTCTTCTCACTAGAGAAAATAACCCCTAGATGATAAATACAGCCCTGGTTGCTGATCAAAGTGGTACAAAAGGGTTGGGTCAAAGGTCTCCCTCCTCTTCCCCAGCGTCTTTTTGAGAGTTTCAGGTAGGGGCAGAAGGACAAATGCTGTTTTGGGAGTCCCTTCTTGGCAGTAATGCATGAGGCAGCCATCTTTCCCCCATCAAATGCTCCTGGGAATGTCTGCACATCATTGTATGGCATTGGTCTCAAGGGTATTTGGAAGCCTGGTTTCAAAGCACAGATAAACTATTGGGGGATGTCAGGGAACTGCCATCAGCTCAGAGGCGAGAGGTGGAAGGGCAGTTGTGGTATAAGGAACTTCTGAAAATCTTGCGAAGCAGTTCCTCCTCCGGCAAGGAGGAAACCCTCACCTCCAGCAGAGAGGAGGTGCAGCGACCAGGGGATTCTAGGGAGAGCTTCAACACCGAGCCTGAGCAAACAGGAGAGGAGGGAAGTACCCCTTTGCCAGCGCCCACTCTGCGCAGTAGGTTTCAGTGCAGGGAGGGGCAGAGAAGGTTAGGGGTCAAGCGACTGTTATGCTGGGGGAGGTACAAAGACCGACCACTCCCAGATTCTGCTAGCAATTGAGCCAGGCATGAATTTACGATGCTCTTCACTGTAAATAGCTTGCTTTTTATAGTGGAAAAAGATCCTGAATTGCCATGGGGTAAATTATGGGAAGTTTAGAAGTCCACCCCAAACATCACATTTTGTCAGAAACTGGACTTTTTCAAGACTGTGTAGGGCCAAAAACTACTGGGAGAGCTCAGTTAGTAAAGGATGGGACTCTTAATCTCAGGGCCATGGGTTTGAGCCCCGTGCTGGGCAAAAGATTTCTGCATTGCAGGGGGCTGGACTAGATGACCACTGTAGTCCCTCCCAACTCTACAATTCTATGACATGGACACTTGTCCATACGATTTGGTACAAAGTATCCACAGTAATTTCTTCTATAATTTCACCTAATTCTCTACGAAGAGAAGAGATGGATGCTAGATCTCTTCTTCCTTTTGCTCTCGCAGTATGAATTCTTGTGTGAAGCACTTTTATGTATTCATATGCATACTATTTAAATATGACTTACGCTTCCGCTTTTAAATAGCTCATGCTTTTGTGAAGGCCATCAATGGATTTCATATCCTCCTCAGATAGCTGGAAAGTAAATGCCTGTCAGGAGGAGAAAAAAAATAATGCTGAGGTGGTATTTAATCTCGTCTTCTTTTTGCACCTCAGAGCTGAGCACCTTTTTCCAGCCACAGAGAAACCAAAGCGTACTTTGCTACCACCTTCCAAAGTTGAATTCCTTCATTTAACAGCTTCAGTCCAGAAGTCCTCCCATTGGGGGAATTTTATATGCATAGTAATGTAGGTTTGCAACAGAACAGGAGTGGAAACTGTGGCCCCCCAGATGTGGATGGACTCCAACTCGTCATCAGTGTCCGCCATCATGTCCAATGGGTCAGGGATGAGGGAGGTCATACTCCAGTGAATGTAGTTCAGTACTTCTCCATGCAGTTCATAGCTAAACTACTGAGCTTGCTTCCATGCGAGACAGTGACAGCCACCAACTTGGATGGCTTTAAACATTAGACAAATTCATGGTGGATAAGAATACCAATGGAAGCTAGTCATGATGGTTGCACTCTGACTTCACGGTCTGAGGCAGTGATTCTTCTGAATACCCACTGCTGGAAACTCCTCCAACTTCTTGAGTCCCCAAACCAAGATGTGCATCTTCCCTCCCAGATGTGTCATGTGACCCGTGAGATCACAGTGTTCAAGTAATGTGCTTTTTCAGTATTGTTTTTTTAATGGATTAATATATGCTGCTTTACCTGGATGTCTTCCTCAATTTGCTCTCTGGTGTCAGCCTTCACTAGGACCACTAGGCCGCGCTGCAGTTGGTAGCGAATAGCCACGAGAGCTGGGCTTTTGTTGTACTTCTTGGCGATCGCAACCAACAAAGAGTCTTCAAGCAGGGGAGGAGCGTCTGGATTTAACCTGTTGGAGAGCAATAAGGAGAGAAATTGTGTTTCTGGTGTCAACATGCACAAATATACATGCACAAATATAGGATGAGGGGCACTTGGCTTGACAGCAGTATATATGAAAAGGATCTAGGGGTCTTTGTAGACCACAAGCTTAACATGAGTCACAGTGTGATGCAGCAGGAAGAGAAGCTAACGCTATTCTAGGCTGCTTCAGCAGAAGTATAGTGTTCCAATTGAGGGAATTGGGACGCAGGTGGCGCTGTGGGTTAAACCACAGAGCCTAGGACTTGCCAATCAGAAGGTTGGCGGTTCGAATCCCCCCGACGGGGTGAGCTCCTGTTGCTCTGTCCCTGCTCCTGCCAACTTAGCAGTTCGAAAGAACATAAAAGTGCAAGTAGATAAATAGGTACTGCTCCGGTGGGAAGGAATACGGCATTTCCTTGTGCTGCTCTGGTTCGCCAGAAGCGGCTTAGTCATGCTGGCCACATGACCCGGAAGCTGTGTGCTGGCTCCCTCGGCCAATAAAGCGAGATGAGTGCCGCAACCCCAGAGTCGGTCACGACTGGACTTAATGCTCAGGGGTCCCTTTACCTTTTTTATTATGCATTGGTCAGACTTCACCTGGAATACTGTGTCAAGTTCTGCACCTCACAGTTTAAAAAGGATATTGACAAGTTTTTAGTACAGTGCTCTTCTCCCAATAAATCACCAACTCATACTTTGCATGTGGATCATTCTGTAGCCAAAATGGTAGCATCCATGCACAAAAGAGGTCTTTTTCTTTGCTGAAGTACAATCAGTATTTGTGTGTGTGTGTGTGGGGGTGCAACGGCGCAACGGCAATTTTTCACTTGGTGCCGTTGGGCCCACCCTCTCTTATATATAGTGCACCCACCTCACAGATCACCAATTTCATGAATTCCTACAAACTACCCCAGATTATATTGTGGGGGTTTTCCCTTGTGTGAGGGAAAACTTAAGAATTTGGAGTCTCAGGCAGGATTTTGTAAAACAAAGGAATTTTATGACACAAGTGGGTGAAACATAGGATACTTCAGATTATAATTCTCTTTCACTTCAGTTCTTTCTCAGTTGTTGCATGGCTGTTGCCCCTTAATACCGTATTTTTTGCTCTATAAGACGCACCAGACCACAAGACGCACCTAGTTTTTGGAGGAGGAAAACAAGAAAAAAAATATTCTGAATCTTGGAAGCCAGAACAGCAAGAGGGATTGCTGTGCAGTGAAAGCAGCAATCCCTCTTGCTGTTCTGGCTTCTGGGATAGCTGCGCAGCCTGCATTCGCTCCATAAGACGCACACACATTTCCCCTTACGTTTTAGGAAGGAAAAAGTGAGTCTTATAGAGCAAAAAATACGGTACTTTGGTTCTTTAAAAAGGTGGTACTTCCTGTCAGTTACACACCCCTTTGACAACCCTACTCCTGAGGTACTCCAAGAAACAGACCCAAGGGATCTCCATAGCCCTCTTAACTGGTTTGGGAGTCTTCTCTTTTTGTAGAAGAATCTCAACCCTCCTGACTGGAATGAGACCTAAGTGGGCTGTCTTTTCCCAGCTTCCACTTCTCCTGGCTCAGCTTCAGCCTCCCAGTTAATTCCTGGCCTATTACTCTTACAGGACACCACACACTGTCCTTCACACTAAGCTCAGAGGATCCTTTCTCTAGCTTGTCACCCTCCCTCCCTCCCTATTCTCCCAACCTACCAAACTGTCTCTCCAAATCCTCTCCTTTTCAACTCTCCCTCCTGGAACCCCAGCCAAAAAGAAAAAGAAAACACTTGGGGACCCAACCTGTCCAGGAAAACAAACTTTTCTGTCACAGAGGTACCTAGGGAGGGAAAGAAAGGCCCAAAGAATAATGTGTGACTGTTGGAGAGTTGATATGGAAAAGAGGGAGGGAGTTCAAATGAAATGGAGGATCCTGGAGGAATGCACAGCTCATTGTCTTGAAGGAGAACTCAATATTTGTTGCTGGTCCCGCTTGTAAAAAATAAGCATTTAAGTGGCTTCCAATATAGATAAAAACAATACCATTTATAATTCTGAGACACCATTAAAGATAATATAAATATGATTTAAAAACAGCACAAAATTTCAGAAGTAGAAATTATTAAATAGCCCTCTGCCTGCAACATTTAAAAACATATGTTTGGGAGAAGTCAATCAGCTATATATAAAAAACACTTCAGCAATGGGAAGGTTTCTGAGAATGTCTAAAATGGGAGGGGAAGAGCTTTGCAAATCTCTCTCTAGAATGAGTTCCCCTATTGTAGGGCCACTGCAGAAAAGGCCCTGGTGCTGGTATCCACCATGAGGATCTTTATTAATTGTGGGGCCAAGAATAAAACCTTCAGAGCTGATATGGATGCTGGGGAATAGTGGGCCTTGGTGGTGCCTGAGGTGGTCCCCAAATGTTTTGGCTTCATCTCTTACCATCTTGGGTCCCTTTGGGATCCCAGGACACTATATCCTTCCAGGAGGATATTGTTTGACTTGCAGAAGGCCAGCATCTTGCTTTGGTTCCGATAAGGATGGCATTCAACCTGCAGATTCAAAATCCCCCAACGCAACCCAGAAGTGAGAATTCAGATGAAACCAAAACTACTGTGAAATAAAGGAAAGACAGAAAAGCAGAACAATCCTATTATTTCTTGAAATATCCAGCTGTTACCTTTCTTAAAGTGTGTTGTGTTTTCTGATGCATCAGAATCTTTAGAGGACCATTCTTGCGTTTGTGGTTTCCATTGCCACGCTCCTCATCCGTGAAATGTGTGTTAGCTGAAGATGGGGGACAGGGCTTATTCCCCCACAATCTCCTGTCACTCCAACCCTGTTGGAAATATCCTGGGCACACTCTCCTGCCTGCAGTGTCTCTATTTCTTCCCACTCAGTCTCTGAATTTTCTACGTTGAGCAGAAAGGTCTGATGGGGGATTTGCCTGGCTTTCCATCAAGCTGAGCAGATGATCTGGGACTCTGCTTTATCAGTGTCTCAATAAACTGAAATTTCCAATCAAATTGAGCAGTGGAGACATCAGAAAATAAAATTAGGGGAAGAAGAGCGCAAGACTTTTCAAAGAGGGCAGTTGTTGTTATTAAAGATTTCTTAGTTTACAAAAATATGTGCATTGTCTCCTCTTTCAAGTTTAATTTTCTACAGATTAGTTTCATTTGTTGTGAGACATTAGTGTTACATACAGTGTGAGGTTAGGAAGAAAAAACAGGGAAGGAGGGAAGTGGGGAGTGGGATGGGGTTGGGTGGCAATGCTTCTATTTAAGGGAGCAGTTTTATCTCATATGTAAGGAAGTATTGGTATAGTTTTCAGTAATCCCCTCTGTGTAAATGGATTTTGTATGCGAAAAGTGTCTTTTCTTCAAGTCACCCTGTGGCTCAGCAATGGTGGAAAGTATGGGGGGCATAAGAACTAATTGTCTGGGGTGCCCCCTATACTGCCATATATGAATTGGATAGCACATCAGGACTGGGCAGAGGGTACAAAGAAGCCATGGTTTAAGTGGGACTATCTGGACCACTGTCTCTGTGGTACGGGGAGATCACGGCTGCACACATCTGATTGTCAGTCCATCACTCCTGCTTAGCTACCAAATTGCATGCCTTGGACAAGCGTGCTCTGGTCTCATTTGGTTACCACCAGTGCCCAAGTGAATCAGGGCTGCTTTGGTGCAACAGCTTTGTCCAGATGCCTAACTCAAAGGCCCCTCTCTCCCCACTTGAGAACTTCCAGAGTCCCCACAAGAGGCTTTGTAGGCCCTGACTGTTAGGATTCTTGCCCTGTGCTTGCAGTCATGGGATTGGTTTTATCACATGACGGTGTATGTTTCTAATCCACAGTGTGGGAAGTGACAGAGATGGGATGTTTCGTATTACATATACTGTGTTCCGTGATGTAGGACTATTGTCCTTTATTCTCTCTCTTTGCTGTTTGATGCTGATGAGGGAGGAGTTGAGTGGGAATGTTCCGAGTGTATTATATGTTGATAAAGTAGTTTAGCCAAAATGCTGCGCTGCTGAGTCTGTCACGCGAATTGATAACACTCTGCTGTTCCTAAGCGTGCTGAAGCCTCTTGGTATCAGTCGCTGTGATGTTCAGGCAGAAGAAAGCTCTTGAAGCTCCCGAACGACTGACCAGGAGGGAGAGAACATGCCAGTCGGGCATGTGACTCTATCGGAGTCCTACTTGCTTGTTGAATGATCCTGACACTGACTGCTTGCAGGCCTCCTTCTACCTGAGATGCTTGTTTCAAACATTATGGACTTCTCCACACTTCCTTTGTCTGAGGATTCAGAAGTCTTGATTAAATGAGAACCCATTACTGGTTCCAGGAATTTAGGGGAGTCCACCCCAAAATTGTGACTGGAATTGCAACCTTATAGCCTTAAGCAAGTTTTTTCAGGGAATTGTTGTGTTCATGCAAACAAAGGTCCTCTCACAAAAGAGCTTAAATAAAGAAACTTTCAACCATGCTTGGAACAAACCCCTTTAAAAAGCAATTACACTTGACCTGGTTTATCACTGGCTTGTATTTCAACCCTGGCTTGTTCAAGATCATTTCCAGCTGCTTACAAGTGAAGTTGGACACTCCGATGGACCTCACCAAGCCGGCATCTTTGCACGCCTCCATTGCCTGGCAAAGTAAACACGACATGTTTGTTGAGTGGTGTTTGTTGAATAGCTGGGACCACACTTTTTTCCAGATTGAGATTGGAGGCTTATTGAGATTGAGGTTCACCAGCTCTCATAGGAGCCATTATGTGAGTCATTGTTCTGGACATGCCTCCTCTGGTGCAAGACTACTGTGTTCTGTATGTGAATGACTCAAGGGCCGGATTTCCCAATCCCAGGCACCTACCTCCCATGTCTGACGAAGATCTACGTTGTCAATAATCAATTTTTTGTCTTCTCCCATGGGAAATAAATCTGGTCCAGGCTAGAAAAGGAGGGGGAGGGAATTAGTGCATTTCAGGCCTAGAAGTTCACAAGCACCACATTTCACATTCTTGTTTATTCAAGTGGGATAAAAATCCAGGAAAAAATACTTATGGTGAAATATTAGGTAAAGGTAAAGGACCCCTAGACAGTTAAGTCCAGTCAAAGGTGACTATGGGGTTATGGCGCTCATCTTGCTTCCAGACCTAGATATCCGGCATTTATCCTCAGACAGCTTTCTGGGTCACGTGGCCACCATGACTAAACCTCATCTGGTACAACGGAATACCATGATGGAAACCAGAGCACAGGGAAACACCATTTACTTTCCCGCCTCAATGGTACTCATTTATCTACTTGCACTGGTGTGATTTCTAATTGCTAGGCTGGCAGAAGCTGGGACAGAGCAATGGGAACTTACCCCATTGCAGTGATTTGAACCACTAACCTTCTGATCGGCAAGCCCAAGAACTACATCTCTACCAGCATCCCCCCGTTGCAATATTAACTCAGTATTGTCTCTTTTAACCCAGTGGTGGGAATCAGTGGATCTTCAGGTCTTGCTGGCCTCCAAGTCCCATCAGCTGCAGCCAGCAAGGACAGTGATCAGGGATAATAGGAGTTGCAACTGAGCAACATCTGGATGGCCACAGGTTACCCAAACATGCTTTAATTTTTTCTGTGCCGCGTAGAATAAACTGTCTTCTTTCTTTGCACAGGTCTGTCTCCCCATCTCTCCAACCCCTTTTTACTTCCCTCGCTCCATTGCCAAGTCCTGCTCTGCACATGATTTCTTACATATGATGCCCATGTAGATAATGTCATCAGTATATGCAGATGTTCTCTTTAACTGGCATGGTTTCTCCCCCCAAATCTGGGAGTGATCATTCCTTGATTGAGATACAGTATAGCAGAGAACTGTCAGCATCTATAGGAAATGACAATTCCTTCAGGGAATAAAATATTTTTAGTAGGTTCTCTCCCCTCCTTCAAATATTGTACTCAATACTTGCATTTGGAGATCAATAATCATTTACCTTCATAGAATACGGAGAGTGCATTAAGAACAGATCCATGTAGTCAAACTGGAGTTTCTTCAGCGATTCTTCTAAGCATTTCCGAACCAGCTCTGGGCGGTGGAAGGTATTCCAAAGCTGTCAAAAATATAAAGAGATTTATATTTTCACACAGCCATAGAGTTTTTGTGTCTCGGGACAGTTTCGCTGTGTCAGATGACTATTCTTGTGTACACATCACAATATTTTTACCATTTATATTTACCATTTATTTATGAAATTTATATATTGCCCTTCATCAAAAGATCCTGGAGCAGTTCACAAGATAAAAGCACAAGATAAAAGCACAAAGAAATAGTCAAAACAGAAGCAACAACATACGAATCCCTCCTTCCAACAACCAGCGGCATAGGAAGCTGCTCGGAGAGATGTGTGGCTCGGGTACGCTGTAGGCCCCGCTGCACCCCCTTCGTCCTCCCCTGGCAAAAACATTCAAAAAGGCTATAGAATATTAATAAGCCCAAGGCCTGGTTGAAGAAGAACATATTCACCTGGCGCCTAGAGGTGTATAATGAGCCTTCCTGCAGAGAGCACTCCCCAAATGGGGAGCCATGCAGAAAAGGCCCCGTTCTTGTTTTGCCGCCCTCCGAGCCTCACATGGAGGAGGCACATGAAGAAGTGCCTCAGAGGATGAACACAAAATCTGGCTAGGTTTATTTAGGGAGAGGCATTTTGCTCTGATTTTGTTAAACAATGACTGTGAAATATGTAACTGCATCCTGATGCAGGCACTATATTTTACAGTGGTACCTCGGGTTACAGACACCTTGGGTTACAGACTCTGCTAACCCGGAAGTAGTACCTCGGGTTAAGAACTTTACCTCAGGATGAGAACAAAAATCGCGCACCAGTGGTGCGTTGGCAGTGGGAGGCCCCATTCGCTAAATTGGTACCTCAGGTTAAGAATGGTTTCAGGTTAAGAATGAACCTCCGGAACGAATTAAGTCTGTAACCAGAGGTACCACTGTACTCTTTTTTTAAAAAAATGCCAAACTCACTCACTTTTCCAGTGTAGAAAATGTCTTCCCTTTTTATTGTTCTGTCTGCAATCTTCGCACGAACGGCCCGCCCAACGTGCTCCTCTGTCTGGTATACATATGCACTATCAATAAGGCGGAAGCCGTATTCTATTGCTATCTTTGCAGCCTCCTCACACTTACTTTTTGGAACCTGCCAGTTGAAAAAGTGAAAAGGTTAGTCAAGGTCTCTGCTTCAGTGGGGAAATTAATATCAGAGGGTACCTGTAAGTAACACTGAGTATCGGTGGACATTTTCAAACTAGACCTGAGTCTCAGGGACTCAGCTAGGCTGGATCTAAACACATCAAAGGAAAAGAAAGAAAAAGCGTAAAGAAAAAGCAATTTATGTATACAGTATGTGTTGCATGTGCGATATAACATTGTGCCACCAGAAGGCGAAATGGAGTCCTGTTTTTCTCTACCTGTTTTCCCTGTTTAAATTTACAGCACTTTATACTGAAACGCTTCTTTGATGTGTCTAGATCTATCCCTGCTGATGCCTGGGTCCTCTTGTGGGATCTCTTTCATGAGGCAAGGTGGCACTGACCAGCCATGACAACAGGGCTCCAATCAAAATTGCAAGGTGGTGAGTTGCCATTTTAATTTCCCACAATCCCTCTGCCAGCACACACCAAGGCACTATGGGAAGTTAAAATGGGTGCTCCCTGATAGCTGCCAGGTGGGAAACAGGATGAAATCTTATCTTGCATTCGTGGTATATGTTAGAATGGGGTTTTGGCTCTATGTCTGAATTCCTTCTAACTCTGGATACAAGAAGGAGCCAATTGCTGGAATAGGTATGCAAGTCTCTTGGCAATGGCCCCTTAAGTATGGAAGGTTAAGGTAATAAATGAAGCAGCTCAGCGCCAGAGGGGGAATGGGTGGGTAGTTAGAAAGACAAAAACTAGGGTGTGTGTGAGAGAGAGATCCAGGAGTTGGAAGCAGAAAGCAGGCTGGGCAGCTGAGAGATAGAGCCAAGCCTGATTTCTGCTTGAATCCAATGCTATTGCCATGGGAGAAGCAAGTTAATGATGTGAACCCCTCCATCCTCCTTGTTGGCATCTGTCTGTCTCAAGACACAATGGAGTGTGCCTCTGGGGAAAAGTAAAAATTGCTGTGTTAGCAGCACCAAAGTGCCTTCCCTGGGGTGCAAGCCTGTGTAGTCAGTATGGAGGTCCTGGGCTGCCCAGATGAAAAGGCCTCTCTCTCATCCTCGCCGATGTGATCCAAAGGAACACAGACTAATACATTTGGCACCAGCTTGGCTGCAGGTGTTGCCAGAAGGAGGCATGCAATGCGCCACCCAACCGTCTTAGGAACTCCAGCCCAGATTTGTGTAGCGTTTACTCCTTTTCTTCTCCTGAAGATATCCCACAAGGCAGCAGAGGTTCAAGAGCAGAGTTTTCCTTCTTCTAGATAGGCTACCTCCCACCTGCCCTTCATTTCCCTCTACGGCCCATACAGAAACCGCCTTCTTGACCTTTGGATCCACTAGTAATCTCATCTGTTCAGTCTGCCAGAGCCTCTCTTCACATGCAAGATTGAAAATGAGCAATCAGTAAATTCATCAGTTAGTTATTTTGGTTCAAACTGTGGAACACTGTTGAGACATAAAGTTTGTAGAATGCTTTTTAAAAATTGGTTAAAATGTTTGTGAAATTGGTGAGATGTCCAAGAAAGGATTGAGAAAGTCTCTTCGATAGCATGTATCTCTTTGTATAAAATAGATTCTACCCCTTGCTTTATATGTGAATGGAGCAGATATATGAATTGGAAAAATGGAAAAGGAAAATTGATTTGAGAAACTGAGTGGCTGCTTTTATTTGGAAAATTCATGATATTCCTAGAAATTAATTTAATTACAAAACAAGAACGTTCATTGATCCCTTCATTTACATTGCTGGTGATATGGACCAAATGAAGATGGTTTGGATAAAGAATTGATTCTATATTTATTGTTAGTGTCCAGGATAGTTAGCTAATGGCTGGTAATTTTGGATAATATTGTTACTCCCAACAAAAGTAATAGTGGGCACTTATGGTTCTATAGAAATATTTTTTTAAATATCACTAGAAAATTTGCACTGGGTACTTTGAACCCAGCAGAAATTCACACTGGAAACTGTTTCTCAGCTACAAACCATCCTTGCACAAAACATTATTTGCTTCTGAATCTGCTGGCTCAGGACCCTTGTTGAATGAGAAGCAGCACTTTATGTACTGCAAGGCATCTGTTGCATTCTTGGCTGCTGTGACCCAAGAAGTTCTCACGCACAATTGGCTTCTCAGATCAGGTGAGATCCTGCGGTGCTTTGCAATGTATGAAGCACTCTGCAGCTGGCAGGCATTTTGCTCTTCAAAAACAAGTTACAACAATCTGAGAGTTAAATGTTTTACTTACAGTGTCCGGAGTATATGTTCCAAACCCCAATACGGGGATTTTGTTCCCATCATTCATTGTAATGCCACGGTCTTTGCTAAGTGCCATTTTCTGCTTCTGTGCTTGTTCAGTTCTTGGCTGCAGGCTGAAATTGATCAACACTCTTGTGGCGAAAGGAAAAACTCGAGTGAGAAAAATGAAGTTCGTGTTTCCAATAAAATGTCTTTTGTTGGCACAAAAGGAGGGGAGTGCTTAAATACTCTGAAGAAATGAGAGGGAAGGGCAGGGAAACCTATGGCCAACTTTTTATCAGACATTTTCAGGAGAATGTCCTTTGATGCCCCACAATTTTCATTGTTGACTTAGCAGCATTGTTTTCACAAGATAAATAACCTATGGCCAACTTTTTATCAGTAACTTTCAGCAGAATGCCCTTTGCTACACCAGCAGTTTCATTGTGGCCAAACAGCATTGCTTTCACAGGATAAAAAACAGCTTTTTTCTTCTTCTTCTTCTTCTTCTTCTTCTTCTTCTTCTTCTTCTTCTTCTTCTTCTTCTTCTTCTTCTCCTCCTTCGCGTTACAATAAAGGAATGCAGAGGCCTATTGCAATCTTCGATCAAGAAACTTCACCTCTTTGTTAGATTAGTAAATGTTAAGACATAGGAAAAACAAGCCTAAAAGCGATGCAAACCTTTCTTCAGGTTGCTATATTGAAATGAAAAGCTCCAAAACAAAATAATAAATGAAATATGTGGAGGCATCTGTTAACCTAACGAAGCTGGGTATTCTGAGAGCCAATGAACACACAAAGGATGTAAGGAAGGAAAGGAGCATGCAACTTTGCCAGCACATGTAAAACACATTTGATGTGCACGACATTCCCCAAAGAATCCTGGGAACTGAGATTTGTGAAAGATGCTGGGAATGGGAGCTTTGTGAGGGGTAAACTACAGTTCCCATAGTTCTTTTCGAGGGGTCCTATGCTTTAAAAGTGCTCCAGATCATAGCATCATAGAAATGTGGACTTGGAAGGGACAGTGAGGACCATCTATTTCAACCCCTTGCAATGCAGGAATCTTTCGCCCAACGTGGGGCTCAAACCCACAACGCTGAGATTAGAGTCTCATGCTGTACCAACTGAGCTGTCCCTCAGGGTGTGTTTGTTTACACAGTCATCTTCTGGTTTGGAGTAAACAGCATCAGAATGCAATGCACCATAATAAATGTTAGGATGGATGAAGGATGTGGAATGTGGCGCCGTGTGCACAACGCTCAGCCTGAATGCAGATTAAAAGGAAGCGTGTCCACAGCCTCAGCCTGTACTGGAGGGACTGAGTGGGAGACAGCAAGTAGCAACAAATGATTTCAGCAAGGACATTTTGAATATTGTTACAGATTCCAGAGGATAGAATGCATGCGTATAACATGGTCAGAAGTCATTTCAGGTCGTGGTAGCAGACAATCAAAACCCTGTGCCCTTAAATCCTCACAGCCAGCAGAGGACTCAGAGCCAGCAATGGTCATTCCTGCCCACCCCTTCCTCAGAAGTGGAAGCAGAGACTTTGTAATTTAGAAGTTTCCCCTCGTGTCCTGTCCTCCCACAGACATCTGATTGGACACTGGAGAACAGGTTGCTGGACTAGACGGGCCACTGGCCTGATGCAGCAGGGTCTTCTTATTTTCTGAAGGTATTTTAAATCATCTTGGCAATAAATCTCAGGCTATGCAGCTGCTTCTTTTTTTGAATGTTAATCCTCCCCCCCCCCCGTGCTATTTTCAATATATGACTCACCCCGTTGTAATTGCTGTTTGACACATTAGGGAGAAACTACACAGCTCACACTTCTTGAACCAATATGCAAATCAAAATGCAGTTATCCTGAGAAAGTGGCAATTCTCTGAATTTTGTGATGCAGTTGTTCAGCTAGAGAACCATTACAAAAATGCATACAGTGGTACCTCGGGTTAAGTACTTAATTCGTTCCAGAGGTCTGTTCTTAAGCTGAAACTATTCTTAACCTTAAGCAACACTTTAGCTAATGGGGCCTCCTGCTGCTGCTGTGCCGCTGGAGCACAATTTCTGTTCTCATCCTGAAGCAAAGTTCTTAACCTGAAACACTATTTCTGGGTTAGCGGAGTCTGTAAACTGAAGCGTATGTAACCTGAAGCGTATGTAACCTGAGGTACCACTGTATAGTGGAGTAAAGTATTCATTAAAGAGCATATATCAGTGAAAACACCATGCAAACATGCTTTATTTTGGCCAAAAGTACAAAGGAAAATGTGTATGGTAGGAGAAATTTGCAATGATGAATTTTCAAGGGATTTTCTTTTCATCCCAAACTGATATGGAGATTTCAGGAACTGAAGAGTGGAAAATGAGATGCTGGGAGGAACTGATATTCACAGATTTGCCTAGTGTTTTCCATGCAAAAGGACCCAGGTTCAGAAGGGGATAAATTAGAGATGGGAGACCAGTCCTTATTCCACATCTGGTGGGTAATACTGTGGGTGATCAGCGTATCTGAAACGAAACAAAAGAGAGTCAACACTCAGGGTGGGGAAGATGCACAAGCAATGAAAATTGATCTGTTGCCAGCCATTGCCTCATGAGACCATTTCACACAGTGAATTGTAAGCTCCCCAAGTTTGCCATCACATGCCCACCCTGCTCAAAATCTGGGAGGCTGAAAGTCAAAATGTTCCACCATATTACAATCTAAAACTTGAAATATCGGGATGATCATATGTTCGTCTTCTCACTAGAGAAAATAACCCCTAGATGATGAACACAGCCCTGGTTGCTGATCAAAGTGTTACAAAAGGGTTGGGTCAAAGGTCTCCCTCCTCTTCCCTAGCATCTTTTTGAGACTTTCAGGTAGGGGCAGAAGGACAACTGCTGTTTTGGGAGTCCCTTGCTGGCAGTAATGCACGAGGCAGCCATCATCCCCCCATCAAATGCTCCTGGGAATGTCAACACATCATTGTATGGCATTGGTCTCAAGGGTATTTGGAAGCCTGGTTTCAAAGCACAGAGCAACTGCCGGGTGAGCAGCAAAGCTACAACTTGCTTTTTATATTGGAAAAAGATCCTGAATTGCCATGGGGTAAATTATGGGGAGTTTAGAAGTCCACCCCAAACATTACATTTTGTCAGAAACTGGACTTTTTCAAGACTGTCTAGGGCCAAAAACTACTGGGATAGCTCAGTCGGGAATGGATGGAACTCTTGATCTCAGGGCCATGGGTTTGAGCCCAACGCTGGGCAAAAGATTCCTGCATTGCAGGGGGTTGGACTAGATGACCACCCTGGTCCCTTCCAACTCTCCAGTTCTATGACATGGACACTTGTCCATACACTTGCACCCCATTCCAAGTATGCATGGGGCTTTGGTACAAGGGATCCACAGTAATTCCTTCTATAGTTTCACCTAATTCTCTATAAAGAGAAGAGATGGATGACAGATCTTTTCTTCCTTTTGCTCTCGCAGTATGAATTCTTGCGTGAAGCACTTTTATGTATTCGTATGCATATGACTTACACGTCCCATTTTAAATAGCTCATGCCTTTGTGAAGGCCATCAATGGATTTCATATCCTCCTCAGACAGCTGGAAAGTAAGTGCCTGTCAGGGGGAGAAAATAAAATGCTGAGGTGCTTTTACCTCATGTCTTCTTTTTGCACCTCAGAGCTGTGCACTTTTTTCCAGCAACAGAGAAACCAAAGCAAACTTTTCTACCACCTTCCAAAGTTCAATTCCTTCATTCAACAGCTTCAGTCCAGATGTCCTCCCACTGAGGGAATTTTATATGCATAGTAATGTAGGTTTGCAATAGAACAGGAGTGGGGAAACTGTGGCCCCCCCAGATGTGGATGGACTCCAACTCCCCATCAGTCTTTGCCATCATGACCAATGGTCAGGGATGAGGGAAGTCACAACCCAGCAAATATTGTCTAGTACTTCTTCAGTAGTCACAGCTGTCCATGAAGGAACAGGTCAATTATGTATTCAGGGCAGCTGTCTACCAGCTCCATCTGTTATGCAGGCTGAAACCCTACCTGCCCGCAGACTGTCTCGCCAGAGTGGTGCATGCTCTAGTTATATCCCACTTGGACTACTGCTAAAGGGCTACCTTTGAAGGTGACCCTAAAACTAAAACAAATCCAGAATGCGGCAGCTAAACTGGTGGCCGCCGAGACCATATAACACCGGTCCTGAAAGGCCCATATTAGCTTTCAGTACATTTCTGAGCAAATTCAAAGTCTTGGTCCTGACCTTTAAAACCTTAAATGGCCTCGGCCCGGTATACCTGAAGGAGCGTCTCCACCCCCATCGTTCAGCCTGGACACTGAGGACCAGCGCCAAGGGCCTTCTGGCGGTTCCCTTGCTGCGAGAAGCCAAGTTACAGGGAACCACGCAGAGTCCCTTCTTGGTAGTGGCACCCACCCTGTGGAATGCCCTCCGATCAGATGTGAAGGAAATAAACAACTATCTGACTTTTAAAAGACATCTGAAGGCAGCCCTGTTTAGGGAAGTTTTTAATGTTTGATGTTTTATCGTGCTGTTAACATTCTGTTGGTAGCTGCCTAGAGTAGCTGGGGAAACCCAGCCAGATGGACGGCATATAAATAAATAAATTATTATTATTATTATTATTATTATTATTATTATTATTATTATTATTATTCATGCAGTGTATAGCTAAACTGCCGAGTTATGTGACCCATGAGTTCACAGTGTCCAAATGATGTGCTTTTTCAGTATTGTTTTTTAATGGATTAATATATGCTGCTTTACCTGGATGTCTTCCTCAATTTGCTCTCTGGTGTCGGCCTTCACTATGACCACCAGGCCACGCTGCAGTTGGTAGCGAATAGCCACGAGAGCTGGGCTTTTGTTGTACTTCTTGGCGATCGCAACCAACAGAGGGACTTCAAGCAGGGGAGGTGCTTCTGGATTTAACCTGTTGGAGAGCAACAAGGGGAGAAGGTATGTTTCTGGTGTCAAGATGCACAAACATATACACACAAATATAGGATGGGGGACACTTTGACAGCAGTATATATGAAAAGGATCTAGGGGTCTTTGTAGACCACAAGCTTAACATGAGTCACAGTGTGATGCAGCAGGAAGAGAAGCTAATGCTATTCTAGACTGCATCAGCAGAAGTATAGTGTTCCTATCAAGGGAAGTAACAGCAGCACTCTATTATGCATTGGTGAGACTTTACCTGGAATACTGTGTCCAGTTCTGGACTCCACAGTTTAAGAAGCATATGACCAGCTGGAATATGTGGAGAGGAGGGCAAACAGAATGATAAAATATCTGGAACCTGAGCCACATGAGGAATGGTTGAAGGAGCTAAGAATGTTCAGCATGGAGAAGGGTAGACGGACAGGTGATGTGATAACCATCTTTAAATATCAGAAGGGCTGCCTCATGGAAGATGGCGCTCGCTAATTTTTTATTGCTACAGTGCCAGGGTAACTAAGAAAGAAAAGAAAAAAGCCCCAACAGGCCTATGGGGTTGGTGTCTGCTCAGTGTATAAAGAATCCTGAGTACCTGTTGGAGAGAAAATATGGAGCATTGGGGCGGGAGGCGAAATGTAATGGAGTGTCCTGGAAGAAGGCACGGCTCACTGGACTGAAGCCAGAACAAGAGAACTCAGTATTGCAAAGTTTTGTTGCTGGTCCCACTTGTGAAAAATAATTATTAGGATGAAAACAATAGAAATGAAAACAATAGAAATGTAAAAATGTAAAAAGTGAAATGCTATAATTTAAATGCAAGGCTGGATGGAGGGCCCTTTCATTCCTGCCAGTCTTGGTGATTGCAACCAACAGGACAGCAGAGCAACATGGCAAGAGTGTGCATTTTTGGTGGCCAGCATATAGATATCAGCATTGGCCGGGCCATCCAATATATGCTATCTTTAAAGGTTGGTAAGTTGATTTGAATTAATTTAAGTTTTTAGTATGGTGCTTTCCCCCCAATAAATCACAAGCTCATACTTTGCATGTGGATCATTCTGTAGCCAAAATGGTAGCATCCATGCACAAAAGAGAGGTCTTTTTCTTTGCTGAGGTACAATCAGTATTTGCGCGGGGGGGGGGATGCAATGGCACTTTTCCCCCTGGCGCCGTTGGGCCCGCCGTCACTTAAATATAGTGCAGAACACCAATTCCACGAATTCCTACAAACTACCCCAGATTATCTTGTGGGGGTTTTCCCTTGTGTGAGGGAAAACTTAATACTTTGGATTTGATCAAATAAACAACAAAGTTTGTTTTATTAAACAAAGGAAGTTTATGACACAAGTGGGTGAAACATAGGATACTTCAGATTATAATGCTCTTTCACTTCAGTTCTTTCTCAGTTGTTGCACGGCTGTTGCCCCTTAATACTTTGGTTCTTTAAAAAGGTGGTACTTCCTGTCAGTTACACACCCCTTTGACAACCCTACTCCTGAGGTACTCCAAGAAACAGACCCAAGGGATCTCCATAGCCCTCTTAACTGGTTTGGGAGTCTTCTCTTTTTGTAGAAGAATCTCAACCCTCCTGACTGGAATGAGACCTAAGTGGGCTGTCTTTTCCCAGCTTCCACTTCTCCTGGCTCAGCTTCAGCCTCCCAGTTAATTCCTGGCCTATTACTCTTACAGGGCACCACACACTGTCCTTCACACTAAGCTCAGAGGATCCTTTCTTTAGCTTGTGATATATTCCTCAGAGTGGATGTTTCCACCCAGAAGCAACTCTCTCTCTCTCCCTCCCTCCCTATTCTCCCAACCTACCAAACTGTCTCTCCAAATCCTCTCCTTTTCAACTCCCCCTCCTGGAACCCCAGCCAAAAAGAAAAAGAAAACACTTGGGGACCCAACCTGTCCAGCAAAACAAACTTTTCCATCACAGGGGTACCTAAGGAGGGAAAGAAAGGCCCAAAGAATCCTGTGTGACTGTTAGAGAGTTGATATGGAAAAGAGGGAGGGAGTTCAAATGAAATGGAGGATCCTGGAGGAATGCACAGCTCATTGTCTTGAAGGAGAACTCAATATTTGTTGTTGGTCCGACTTGTAAAAAATAAGCATTTAAGTGGCTTCCAAGATAGATAAAAACAACACAATTCAAAATTCTGAGACACACAAAACAAGCTATGTAAAAAGAGAAATGCTATAATTATTTAAATGCAAGGCTGGGTGCAGGGCCCTTTCATTCTTGCCATTCTACTGCTTAAAGCAGTGTTTTTCAACCTTTTTTGGACAAAGGCACACTTGTTTCATGAAAAAAATCACGAGGCACACCACCATTAGAAAATGTTTAAAAATTTAACTCTGTGCCTATATTGACTATATATAAAGTGATTCTCTTGAACAGGAATCAAATAAACACAAAGAAAGTATTTTATAATTACTTTATTATGAAATAGTAAGTAAACAGAAATATGAAAAATTATAAAATACTTTATTTTTAAATCTTTCGAATTTTTCAATTTTCCCCAAGGCACACTAGGCAACATCTCGAGGCACACTAGTGTCCGCGGAACAGTGGTTGAAAAACACTGGCTTAAAGCAACATTAAACATAATATAAATGTGATTTGAAAACAGCACAAAATTTCAGAAGCAGAAATTATTAAATAGCCCCCTGCTTGTAACATTTAAAAACATGTGTTTGGGAGAAGTCAAACAGTTATATTAAAAAAAATGTCTAAAATGGGAGGTGAAGAGCTTTGCAAATCTCTCTCTGGAATGAGTTCCCCAATTGTGGGGCCACTACAGAAAAGGCCCTGGTGCTGGTATCCAACATGAGGATCTTTACTAATTGTGGGGCCAAGAGTACAACCTTCAGAGCTGATCTGGATGCTTGGGAATAGTGGGCCTAGGTGGTGCCTGAGGTGGTCCTCAAACGTTTTGGCTTCATCTCTTACCATTTTGGGTCCCTTTGGGATCCCAGGACACAATATCCTTCTAGGATGATATTGTTTGACTTGCAGAAGGTCAGCAGCTTGCTTTGGTTCCGATAAGGATGGCATTCAACCTGTAGATTCAAAATCCCCCAACACAACCCAAAAGTGAGAATTCAGGTGAAACAAAGAATACCATGAAATAAAGGAAAGGCAGAAAAGCAGAACCATGCTATTATTTCTTGAAATATCCTGTTGTTACCATTCTTAAAGTGTGTTGTGTTTTCTGATGCATCAGAATCTTTAGAGGACCATTCTTGCATTTGTGGTTTCCACCCATGCTCCTCATCCATGAAATATGTGTTAGCTGAAGATGGGGGTCAGGGCTTATTCCCCCTCAATCTCCTGTCACCCCAGCCCTGTTGAGCCATTATACCCAAAGAAGAAATATCATGGGCACACTGTGCTGCCTGCAGTGTCTCTATTTCTGGCCACTCAGTCTCTGAATTTTCTACGTTGAGCAGAAAGGTCTGATGGGGGATTGATATGTCAATAAAGTAGTTTAGCCAAAATGCTGCGCTGCTGAGTCTGTCACACGAATTGCTAAAACTCTGCTGTTCCTAAGCGTGCTGAAGCCTCTTGGTATCAGTCGCTGTGATGTTCGGGCTAGAGAAAGCTCTTGAAGCTCCCGAACGACTGACCAGGAGGAAGAGAACGTGCCAGTCGGGCATGTGACTCTATCGGAGTCTTACTTGCATTTAGGATGATCCTGACACTGACTGCTTGCAGACCTCCTTCTACCTGAGATGCTTGTTTCAAACATTATGGACTTCTCCACACTTCCTTTGTCTGAGGATTCAGAAATCTTGATTAAATGAGAACCCATTACTGGTTCCAGGAATTTAGGGGAGTCTACCCCAAAATTGTGACTGGAATTGCAACGTTATAGCCTTAAGCAAGTTTTTTCAGGGAATTGTTGTGTTCATGCAAACAAAGGTCCTCTCACAAAAGAGCTTAAATAAAGAAACTTTCAACCATGCTTGGAACAAACTCCTTTAAAAAGCAATCACACTTGACCTGGTTTATCACTGGCTTGTATTTCAATCCTGGCTTGTTCAGGATCAATTCCAGCTGCTTACGAGTGAAGTTGGACACTCCGATGGACCTCACCAAGCCAGCATCTTTGCACGCCTCCATTGCCTGGCAAAGAAAGCACAACATGTTTGTTGAGTGGTGTTTGTTGAATAGCTGAGGCCACACCTTTCCCCCAATTAAGATTGGAGGCTTATAGTTCACCAGCTCTCATAGGAGCCATTGTGTGAGTCATTGTTCTGGATATGCCTCCTCTGGTGGAAGACTACTGTGCTCTGTATCTGAATGACTCAAGGGATGGATTTCCTAATTTCCTACCTCCCATGTCTGACGAAGATCTACGTTGTCAATAATCAATTTTTTGTCTTCTGTCAAGGGATAAAAATCTGGTCCAGGCTGGAAAAGAAGGAGTCGGAGGGAATAAGTGCATTTCATGCCTAGAAGTTCACAAGCACCACATTTCACATTCTTGTTTATTCAAGAGGGATAAAGTGTTACTTTATCCTGGAAAAAATACTTATGGTGAAATATTAGGTAAAGGTAAAGGTAAAGGACCCCTAGACAGTTAAGTCCAGTCAAAGGTCACTATGGAGTTACGGTGCTCATCTCGCTTCCATACCGAGATAGCTGGCATTTATCCTCAGACAGCTTTCCGGGTCATGTGGCCAGCATGACTAAACCTCTTCTGGCACAATGGAATACCATGACGGAAACCAGAGCACACGGAAACACCATTTACCTTCCTGCCACAATGGTACTAATTTATCTACTTACACTGGCGTGATTTCTAACTGCTAGGTTGGCAGAAGCTGGGACAGAGCAATGGGAGCTCACCCCATTGCAGGGATTTAAACCGCAGACCTTCTGATCGACAAGCCCAAGAACCTCAGTGGTTTAGTCTACATCTCCACCAGCATCCCCCCATTGCAATATTAACTCAGTATTGTCTCTTTTAACCCAGGGGTGGGAATCAGTGGATCTTCAGGTCTTGCTGGCCTCCAAGTCCCATCAGCTGCAGCCAGCAAGGACAGTGATCAGGGATGATAGGAGTTGCAACTGAGCAACATCTGGAAGGCCACAGGTTACCCAAACATGCTTTAATTCCCCCCCCCCCATAGAACAAACTGTCTTCTCTCTCTGCACAGGTCTGTCTCCCCATCTCTCCAACCCTTTTTTCTTCCTTCGCTCCTTCACCAATTCCTGCTATGCAGATGATTTCTTTCATATGATGCCCATGTAGTTAATGTAATAAGTATATGCAGGTGTTTTCTTTAACTGGCATGGTTTCTCCCCCCAAATCTGGGAGCGATCATTCCTTGATTGAGATATAGTAAAGCAGAGAACTGTCAGCATCTCTAGGAAATGACAATTCCCAATGTTCCTTCGGGGAATCAAATATTTTTAGTAGGCTCTCCCCTCCCATTCAAATATTGTACTCAATACTTGCATTATGACATCAGTAATTATTTACCTTCATAGAATACGGATTGTGCATTAAGAACAGATCCATGTAGTCAAACTGGAGTTTCTTCAGGGATTCTTCCACGCTTTTCCGAACCAGCTCTGGGCGGTGGAAAGTACTCCAGAGCTGTCAAAAATATAAAGAGATTTATATTTTCACACAGCCATAGAGTTTTTGTGTCTCGGGACAGTTTCGCTGTGTCAGATGACTATTCCAGTGTGCACAGTGTTAAGGACACACTCAAATATTTTTCTGAAGAGTATTTTGAATTGCTGTGGTGAGGTAAAGCAAATTTAAAGTCATCATTGCTAATAAACAGTATTTTTACCATTTATTTATGAAATTTATATATTGCCCTTCATCAAAAGATTGCATCATGATGCAGGCACTATATTTTACAGTGGTACCTCGGGTTACAGACACCTCGGGTTATAAACACTTCGGGTTACAGACACTGCTAACCCGGAAGTAGTACCTCAGGTTAAGAACTTTACCTCAGGATGAGAACAAAAATCGCGCACCAGTGGTGCGTTGGCAGTGGGAGGCCCTATTCGCTAAATTGGTACCTCAGGTTAAGAACGGTTTCAGGTTAAGAACGGACCTCTGGAACGAATTAAGTACGCAACCAGAGGTACCACTGTAATAATTTTTTTAAAAAATGCCAAACTGACTCACTTTTCCAGTGTAGAAAATGTCTTCCCTTTTTATTGTTCCGTCTGCAATCTTCGCACGAACAGCCCGCCCAACGTGCTCCTCTGTCTGGTATACATATGCACTATCAATAAGGCGGAAGCCGTATTCTATTGCTATCTTTGCAGCCTCCTCACACTTACTTTTTGGAACCTGCCGGTTGAAAAAGTGAAAAGGTTAGTCAAGGTCTCTGCTTCAGTGGGGAAATTAATATCAGAGGGTACCTGTAAGTAACACTGAGTATCGGTGGACATTTTCAAACTAGACCTGAGTCTCAGGGACTCAGCTAGGCTGGCCCTAAACACATTAAATGAAAAGAAAGAAAAAGCGTAAAGAAAAAGCAATTTATGTATACAGTATGTGTTGCATGTGCGATATAACATTGTGCCACCAGAAGGCGAAATGGAGTCCTGTTTTTCTCTACCTGTTTTCCCTGTTTAAATTTACAGCACTTTATACTGATGCCTGGGTCCTCTTGTGGGATCTCTTTCATGAGGCAAGGTGGCACTGACCAGAAATGACAACAGGGCTCCAATCAAAATTGCAAGGTGGTGAGTTGCCATTTTAATTTCCTACAATCCCTCCGCTAGTACACACCAAGGCACTATGGGAAATTAAAATGGGTGCTCCCAGATAGCTGCCAGGTGGGAAACAGGATGAAATCTTATCTTGTGTTTGTGATATGTGTTAGAATTCCTGCTCCATGATTGCAGTCATGGGATTGTTGTCTATCACATGATTGTATATGTTTTGACTCCACAGAGTGGGAAGTGACGGAGACAGGATGTTTGTGTTACTGTGTTCCGTGAAGTGGGACTATTGTCCTTTGTTCTTTTTCTTTGTTCTGTCTGATGCTAGAGAGAGAGAGGGAGCCATGTTGCAGTGCTCCGTGTGCGTTTATATGTAAATAAAGTGGATTAGCCAAAATGTTGAGTTGATGAGGTCTGTTACTCAAGTTGTGCAAACTCTGTGGATCCCTAAGTGTGCCGGTTTCGGTTGGCATTGGTCGCTGTGATGTTCGGGCAGAAGAAAGCTTTTGAAGCTCCCAAACGATCAACCAGGAGGGAGGGAACATGCCAGTCAGGCATGTGTCTCTACCAGGGTCCTACTTGTGTGTAGGCTGAGCTTCTGATAGTATGCACATGTATGGGAAATTGCAATTTCTGAGTGCTTGACCCAAACATGCCAGATTTATTCATGGATTTATTAATGGTCAGGCAATGAGAGACAATTTTTAGGACTTTCAAGATCACATCAATAAGTCAGCAGAGTCATTGCAACCCCCTATAACACATGTATCTCTGTGGAGAGTACTAATTAATTAGTGAACCCATTAGAAGAAGAAGAGTTTGGATTGATATCCCACTTTATCACTACCTGAAGGAGTCTCAAAATGGCTAACATTCTCCTTTCCCTTCCTTCCCCACAACAAACACTCTGTGAGGTGAGTGGGGCTGAGAGACTTCAAGAAGTGTGACAGGTCCAAGGTCACCCAGCAGCTGCATGTGGAGGAGCGGAGACGCGAACCCAGTTCTATCGCTCTTAACCACTACACCACACTGGCTCTCTATTATGTATGCACAGTACCTTACTGTTTTGTAGCTGACAATACCATAAAATGTACTCCATGTTTTGGTTTGGCTTTTATGTTATATCGATGGTGTTACTGTTACAATACACACCCACACCCACCCACCCACCCACACTATTGTGAAAAATTGAAATATTTAATGCTGTGTGTAAAAATTTGATGCAAGTTGGGTTTCGGCTCTATGCCTGAATTCCTTCTAACTCTGGATACAAGAAGCAACCAATTACTGGAATAGGTATGCAAGTCTCTTGGCAATGGCCCCTTAAGTATGGAATGTTAAGGAAATAAATGAAGCAGCTCTGTGCCAGAGGGCAAATGGGTGGGTAGTTAGACAAAAACTAGGGTGTGTGAGAGAGAGAGAGATCCAGGAGTTGGAAACAGAAAGCAGGCTGGGCAGCTGAGAGATGGAGCCAAGCCTGATTTCTGCTGGAATCCAAGGCTTTGGCTGTGGAAGAAGCAAGTCAATGATGTGAACCCCTCCATCCTTCTTGTTGGCACCTGTCTGTCTCTAGAGACAATGGAGTGTGCCTCCAGGGGAATGTAAAAATTGCTGTGTTAGCAGCACCAAAGTGCCTTCCCTGGGGTGCAAGCCTGTGTAATCAGTATGGAGGTCCTGGGCTGCCCAGATGAAAAGGCCTCTCTCTCATCCTCGCTGATGTGATCCAAAGGAACACAGACTAATACATTTGGCACCAGCTTGGCTGCAGGTGTTGCCAGAAGGAGGCATGCAATGCACCACCCAACCGTCTTAGGAACTCCAGCCCAGATTTGTGTAGCATTTACTCCTTTTCTTCTCCTGAAGATATCCCACAAGGCAGCAGAGGTTCAAGAGCAGAGTTTTCCTTCTCCTAGATAGGCTACCTCCCTAGCTGGATGAGCCCCATCTGCCCCTCATTTCCCTCTACAGCCCATACAGAAACCGCCTTCTTGACCGTTGGATCCCCTAATAATCTCATCTGTTCAATCTGCCAGAGCCTCTCTTCAGATGCAGGATTGAAAATGAGCAATCAATTAATTCGTCAGTCATTTTGTTTTTTTTTTTAATAAATTTTTATTAGGGGTTTTTACAAAATAAAGTACAAAGATAAACAACCTTTCTTTTATCTCAACAGAGTTTCATAACTTCTTGGAACTTCCTCACATCTCCCGCTGCCATTTTCATCATCATAGATTTTTTCCCAGCAGTTTATCATCTAATTTGCAAATTTTATAACCACTTATTTAAATATAATCCTCTGTGAATTAATTTCTCTTAATCTCACTTTACATCCCGTTCCGATCCGATTTTGTGGTGGCCAATTATTTATGATCAAACATCCTACTTAACTTTCCACCAAATCACAATATTTTTGTAAATAAGTCTTAAATTTCCTCCAATCTTCTTCAACCCTCTCTTCTCCCAGGTCTCGAATTCTGCCAGTCATCTCAGCCAGTTGCATATAGTCCATCAGCTGCATCTGCCATTCTTCCAGAGTGGGTAGATCTTGAGTTTTCCACTTCTTGGCGATAAGTATCCTTGCTGCTGCTGTTGCGTACAAAAAGAATGTTCGGTCCTTCTTTGGCACCATCTGGCCGACAATGCCCAGGAGGAAGGCCTCTGGTTTCTTAAGGAAGGTATACTTAAATACCTTTTTCAGCTCATTATATATCATTTCCCAGAAGACCTTCACCCTGGGACAAGTCCACCAGAGGTGAAAGAATGTTCCTTCATTTTCCTTACATTTCCAACATTTATTGTCTGGCACATGGCATATTTTGGCTAGTTTAACTGGGGTCATGTACCACCTATATATCATTTTCATTACATTTTCCTTCAGAGCATTACATGCCGTGAAGTTCATCCCCGTGGTCCACAACCTTTCCCAATCCTCAAACATAATATTATGCCCAATATCCTGTGCCCACTTTATCATGGCCGACTTAACCATTTCATCTTGTGTATTCCATTTCAACAGCAAGTTATACATTCTTGAGAGTACTTTAGTCTTAGGTTCTAACAATTCTGTTTCCAACTTCGATTTCTCCACCTGGAATCCTAACTTTTTATCCTTTTTAAAAATTTCTTGAATCTGAGCGTAATGTAACCAGTCTCGCACTTTGTCTTTCATTTTTTCCAAACTCTGCAATTTCCAATTATTGCCCTCTTTCTCTATTATTTCCCAATATTTCGGCCATTTGGCCTCCATATTGGGTCTTTTTCGGGCCTTAGCCTCCAGAGGTGATAGCCATCTTGGAGTTTTATTTTCCAATAGGTCTTTGTATTTTGTCCAGACATTAAACACTGCTTTCCTGACAATATGGTTCTTAAAGGCCTTATTGATCTTAACTTTGTCATACCATAAATATGCATGCCAACCAAATGCATTGTTAAAACCTTCTAAATCTAACACATCAGTGTCCTCTAGAAGTAGCCAGTCTTTTAGCCAGCAGAAAGCTGCGGCTTCGTAGTACAACCTTAAGTCTGGCAGGGCAAAGCCCCCTCTTTCTTTCGCATCAGTTAATATCTTAAACTTAATTCTGGGCTTTTTGCCCTGCCAGACAAATTTAGAAATATCTCTCTGCCACTTCCTGAAGCACTCCGTCTTGTCCACAATTTGCAATGTTTGAAACAAAAACAACATCTTAGGCAATACATTCATCTTAATAGCAGCAATTCGGCCTAACAAAGAAAGCTTCAATTTTGACCAACTGTCCAAGTCTCTCTTAATTTCAGACCAACATTTTTCATAATTGTCCTTAAATAGACTCAGATTTTTTGCTGTTATGTTTGCCCCTAGGTACTTTACTTTTTTAACCACAGTTAGTTCTGTTTCTCTCTGAAACCGTTCTGACTCTACATCTGTCAAGTTTTTTCCCAACACCTTAGTTTTCTGTTTGTTTAGTTTAAAGCCCGCTACCCGACCAAAGTCCTGAATCAATTGTAACACTCTTTTTGTGCTAGATTCTGGCTCTTGCAATGTCAAAACAAGGTCATCTGCAAAAGCTTTAAGTTTATATTGTTTCGCTCCGATCTGAATCCCTTGCACCAACCGGTCCCCTCTAATCAAGTTCAAGAGCACCTCCAGGACAGAAATAAACAGCAAGGGGGAAATCGGGCAGCCTTGTCGTGTCCCTTTTTCAATCTTAAACTCTTCTGTAACCACATTGTTGACTATCAGTTTTGCCTTTTGTTCTGAGTAAATCGCGTCAATCCCATTTTCAAAACCCCGCCCCACTCCCATTTCTTTTAAATTCCCCTTCATAAATTTCCAAGAAATGTTATCGAAGGCCTTCTCCGCGTCTATAAAAATTAGAACTGCTTTAGTGTTAATATTTGTTTGCAAAAGTTCCAAAATGTCAATAATGTTCCTTGTATTAGCAAACAAATGTCTTCCTGGGAGAAAGCCTGCCTGGTCTTTATGAATTGTCTCATTTAAAACTCTTTTGAGTCTTCCTGCCAAAACGTCAGCAAATATTTTGTAATCCACATTTAAAAGGGAAATGGGACGGTAGTTCTTAAGTTGTGTCTTTTCAGTTTCTGATTTTGGTATCAATGTGATGAAAGCTTCCTTCCACGATTCAGGCGCCTTCTTTCCCTCCATAATTTCATTGCTGACCTCCATCAGTGGTTGAATCAAATAGTCACTTAATGTCTTATAGTACTTGGAGGTCAAGCCATCTGGCCCTGGAGACTTGCCCAACTTCATATTCTGAATGGCCTGTTCTATCTCTAATCGTGTTATTTTACTATTCAGGAGTGATCTATTTTCTTGTGATAGTTTTTTAAGTCCATTTTTCTCCAAAAATTTTGCAATCTCTTCCTCCTTTTGTGGCCCTTGAGTGTATAATTTCTTAAAATATTTCTGGAAACATTTTCTAATTTCCACCGGGTTCTGAATATTCCTTCCTTCTATTTCCAAATTTGTTACTATGTTCAGCTTTTGTCTCTTCTTCAACTGCCAAGCCAGCAGTTTCCCACATTTATTAGCCGATTCAAATGTTTTTTGTTTCATTGATTTAATCTTCCATTCTATTTCCTGATTTATCAGTTTGGAATATTGTGCCTGATGAAGTTTAATTTCTCTCAAGATCGGCTGTGACTTCGGGTTTACTCTTAGTTTCTTCTCTAACTCTTTAATTTTCCCCAAAATCTTATCCTTTTTCTCATTTTGTAGTCTTTTCTTTATGGCGTTCTGTTGTATCAAGAACCCTCTCATCACAGCTTTGCTTGCGTCCCAGATTGTTCTTTTTTCCACAGCAGTGTTCAAATTTATCTCAAAATAGTCCTTTATTGTTTTTTTGGCCTTCTTGATAATCTCCTGATCTCTAAACAAGTTGTCATTCATCTTCCATCTAAAGGAGCCGGTTGGTAATAATGTCATGTCCATTTTCAACGCGTTATGATCGGAGCAGGTCTTTGGGCAGATTTCCACTTTCTTCACCTTAGGAGCCAGACCTCTAGAAATCCATATTTGGTCAATTCTTGTCCAAGTCAGTTGGGCTTCAGAGAAAAATGTTCCTTCTTTCCCCAAGGGGTTCTTTGTCCTCCATATATCAATCCAGTCCATGTTGTCTGTCATTTCAAAAAAGGTCTTTGGTAGTCTGCCATCTTTAGTAACCTTTTGGCTTTGTGACCTATCCATGTTCGTTGAAACGATCCCATTCATATCTCCCATCATGATGATGTTATCATAGTCCAGATAATCCAGCATAATCTCATGCAACTTCTTGTAGAATTCTGATTTCCCTTCATTTGGAGCGTAAATTCCTAATATCAAAATTTTCTCTCCTTGGTGCTGTATTTCAATTGCCAAAATTCTTCCATGTTCATCTTTAAATAGAAATTTTGGTGAGAGGCTCTCCTTTGCATATATCACCACTCCTCTCTTCTTAACTGAGTCCGAAGATATAAATTCTTGGCCTAACCTTTTATTTACCAATATTTTTCTGTGGAGCCTAGTCACATGTGTTTCTTGTAAACAAGTAATGTCTAGTTGCTCCTTTTTTAATATGTGAAAGATTTTCTTCCTTTTTTCCGGGCTGTTGCAGCCATTTATATTCCAACTTAAAAGTTGCAGAGACATCCTGGATGGATCTGTTTAGTTTCCTTGGGATGGTATTTTGTTCTGTGAGTCTTCAGGGTTCTGAGGTACAGGCACCTGTGGTGGTTCAGGCCCTGAGGGTAGTTCAAGTCCTTTATGAAGGTCCTCTCCGTAGGCAGTCAAAAACTTATCCCTATCTTCCAAAGTTCTAATTTTAATCTTCTTCCCTCTAAAGGTAAAAGATAATCCTTGGGGAAAGTCCCACCTAAAGATGATTGAGTTGCTTCTCAGCAGTTTTACTAAGTCCAAATATTCAGATCTAAGATCCAACAGCTGTTTAGGAATGTCCTTAAAAATCTCAATTCTTTTGTCCGAAATGTTCAGGGAGCTTCCGTAGTGCAGGCCCAAAATCTTGTCCCTTTCCTCCTTTGATCTCAACGTAATCAAACAGTCTCTGGGCTTTTCTCTCTTTGTGAGTCTTCCAAGTCTGAAGGCTGACACAATTTTAAAGTCTTCCTCCTCTAGACCCCAGAACTTGGAGAATTCTTTGGTCAGAAACTCAGCTAGATTACCTTCTTCCACTTCTGGTATCGATCTTATCCTTAAATTAATCTCCCTGTTCCGAAGTTCCAACATGGAGAGGTAGGTCTGGTGTTCCCCAACCTGCTTACTGAGCGGCCTTACTTCTTTTTCCAACTCTCCCACTCTTTGGCTGGTCTCTTCGGCCAGTTTCTGATTTTCACCTGCAGCCTCCTTCAGTTGTCCGATTGCTTGTGCATTCTGTGCAACTTGCCCAGATAATTTGTTTAAAGTTTCTGTATTAAGGTCAATTTTCGCAGTTTGTTGGTCAACTTTCCTGTCCAAAGACTCCAATTTCTCAAGAATTCTCTCTAATACAGAACCAGATCCTCCTGAGGCCATCTCTTCTAGTTGTAAATCCTCAGTTTCTTCCTCCCCTGCCTGTGACAGGGAGGTAGCTTTTTCCTCCGAGGGCAAAGTGGGCACAGATGATCTGCGTGCTTGTGAGGCTGCAGTTACGGTTGTCAGAGTTGTTTGTCTGGTTCTTAATCCCTTTCTTTTTGCGCCACTCATTCCAAAGTTATCTAGCAGTCAAGGTCAAGCTGAGTTGTTCCCATGGGAAAGCTACGGCCCAGGTGGTAGCAATCAAACAGAGGGCCGGGAAATAGAAAGTAAAACAATGTTTTTGTTATAAATCCTCAATCCTCTAGGGGGAGCATAAAATGTCCTAGGAAGAAGAGTCCATTCCACATACGAAATCTGAACCAATACTTAGGGATCTTCACAAAAGTAGTTTTAGCAGAGTTGGTTTTAGGTTTGCCACAATATTTCAAGTTGTGCTTACTGGAGTTCCATAATGCAAGAACGTAACCATTCTGAACTCCCTCAGACTGTCTCAAAGTTTAAATAGAATGTATCCAAATTTGCGGTCTGACAGTTCTACTGCTCAGGCAGTTCTGACACCTGGGCTTCTTAAATAGAATTGTAATCCACAAAGAAGAGAGTATATAAGTCCTAATAAAAGTCCAAAAATCAATTGCTTACAGTCTTTAAAGGGATTAAAACTAATTTCTGCGGGTGCTCAATCTGAGCTGTCAAAAGTTCTCTCTATGCCTCCACTCCTCCTGCTCTTTGCTTTAAAAGTCAATGGCTGCGGAGGACGGACTTCCTTTTCCTCGTCTCTCCGCTTTCAGCTTATTTTCAATATTTTTAGTCCCGAAATTTAGTAAAGTCCTCAATTACTCACGGGTTGTTGCGTTTTAGAATCTTGTGTTGAAGGAAGAAAGGTCGGCGCTCACCGGCAACGGCAACGCGGCTTCGCTCCGCTGAATGCGCATAGACCCACAGCGCCGCTACCCCCTCTGCGATCCGGAGCCCCTTACGGGGTTCCCTCAGCGTTTCGGGGGTAGCTCCTGGCGCCCGCCGGGTCCCGAGACCGCAGGCTTCCGCTGCCTGCGGTTTTCCAGAATGGGTCTCCGCTTCGCCGTAGCGGACGACCCTTTTCCAGCGTAGCTTCCCTCTCCCGGTTAGGAAAGGGCAGCCATTACCGTTCGCGCCGCCTCCGGAAGTCTTCGTCAGTCATTTTGGTTCAAGCAGTGGAACACTGTTGAGGAAGTCTCTTCGTCAGCATGTATCTCTTTGTATAAAATAGATTCTACCCTCGCTTTATATGTGAATGGAGCAGACATATGAATTTGAATTGGAAAAATTGAAAAAGGAAAATTCCTTTGAAAAACTGAGTGGTAACTTTTATTTGGTAAATTCATGATATTCCTAGAAATTAATTACAAAACAAGAAGGTACATTGATTCCTTCATTTGCGTTGCTGGTGATATGGACCAAATGAAGATGGTTTGGATAAAGAATTGATTCTATATTTATTGTTAGTGTCCAGAATAGTTAGCTAATGGCTGGTAATTTTGGATGATATTGTTACTCTTAACAAAACTAATAGTGGGCATTATGGTTCTATAGAAATATTTTTTAAAATATCACTAGAAATTTCGCACTGGGGACGTTGAACCCTGCAGCAATTCACACTGGAAACTGTAAACCATCCAAGTCTTGCACAAAACATTATTTGCTTCTGAATCTGCTGGCTCAGGACCCTTGTTGAATGAGAAGCAGTACTGTGCTTTGCAGTGTATGAAGCACCCAGCAGCTGGCAGGCATTTTGCTCTTCAAAAACAAGTTACAACAATCTGAGAGTTAAATGTTGTACTTACATTGTCTGGGGAATAGGTTCCAAACCCCAATACGGGGATTTTGTTCCCATCATTCATTGTAATGCCACGGTCTTTGCTAAGTGCCATTTTCGGCTTCTGTTCTTGTTCAGTTCTTGGCTGCAGGCTGAAACTGATCAACAGTCTTGTGGCAAAAGGAAAAACTCGAGTGAGAAAAATGAAGGTTGTGTTTCCAATAAAATGACTTCTGTTGGCACTATAGGAGGGGAGTGCCTAAATACTCTGAAGAAATGAGAGAGAAGGGTGGGGAAACCTATGGCCAACTTTATATCAGTAATTTTCAGCAGAATGTCCTTTGATGCCCCGCAGTTTTCATTGTTGACTTAGCAGCATTGCTTTCACGGGATAAATAACCTATGACCAACTTTTTATCAGTAACTTTCAGCAGAATGTCCTTTGCTATACCTGCAGTTTCATTGTGGACTAAGCAGCATTGCTTTCACAGGAAAAAAAAATAGCTTTCTTCTTCTTCTTCTTCTTCGCGTTCCAATAAAGGAATGCAGAGGCCTATTGCAATCTTCAATCAAGAAACTTCACCTCTTTGTTAGATTAGTAAATGTTAAACATAGGAAAAGCAAGCCTAAAAGCTATGCAGTCCTTTTCTTCAGGTTGTAGTATTGAAATAAAAACACTTTGCTCAGAAACAAAATAATAAATGAAATATGTGGAGGCATCTGTTAACCCAACGAAGGTGGGTGTTCTGAGTGGAATGTGGCGCCGTGTGCACAACGCTCACCCTGAATTCAGATTAAAAGGAAGCGTGTCCACAGCCTCAGCCTGTACTGGAGGGTTCAGGTTACGCAAAGCAGGGGCTGAGTGGGAGACAGCAAGTAGCAACAAATGATTTCAGCAAGGGCATTTTGAATATTTTTACAGATTCCAGAAGATAAAATGCATGTGTATAACATCATCTGCTGTGAAATAGAGTGACCAGAAAAGCATAGAAGTTTTTTTAAATTGATTTATGTTGCCTACACAAACAATTAGAACAAAACTTACAGCCGTCAAACAGATTAAGTAATTAAAAAAAGAATCAAAAATTAATAAGGAAAAGTAAAATTATAATATAGAAGAAGACAAAAGAAAGGTGAATCATGAAAGAGAAGAAAAGGAGAAAAAAAGAAAAAGAAAAAGGAATATGTGTGTGTGTGTGTGTGTGTCCATCCATACTTTATTGCTATCCAGAGACCCATAAAACATAAACCATAAAACAATTTCAAAACTAGATTATCCACTCTTTGATCCAGGTCATCTGGATAGAGTCATCTGTTGAAGGTAGAGAACAGCATCGAGGATGGAATCAGTCAAAGGGTTTTATTCATCTCCGAATGTATAGTTAGGATGGGAAGCAAATCTGAAAAATAATAATCAATGGAGCTTCTAAATTACAAGGAGAAAGAAAGGGTCAGGCTTCAGAAGGAATATCCAACACATTTAAAGTACATGAAGCCTAGCCGCTGGAGTTTACCCTCGGAGAACTACAATTCCCTTAACAAAGTTACCAGGATTCTGTGGGGGAAAGTCCTCTGCTTTAAATGAACGGTGTATATACAGCCACAATGTTTGCTGGTGGGTTTGCTATCTATCGCAGAATTGTCATCCTTGAGGCAACCCACCACAATTTGCTTGCCTGAGACAAATTGCAAGATGGTCACATTTCATATACAGAAGCCAGCTGGAATGACAACCAAAACTTACTTCTAGATTGGCAGCAACATAGTGCCCTTCACCAAACCTGAGTGTCCTTCACAACTGAGGGCAGCAGGCTAGTTATGTGGGCGCAGGACAGCCATGTGATGCACACAGCTCTGCCCTCCAACAGAAGGGGACGGGCAGGGTGCTCAGAAGAATCAGCTGGGGAGGGGGCTGGCCTGGAGGGTGCTTCCACACTGGGCATTTGAATGTGGAATTTACTCTCTTTTCCCTGTGGAAAGTGAGGAGAAAAGTGGTTGATGCACCAGCTGAAGCACACCTTGCCTAACAGTAGGGCCGGCCCTGGTTCTACTTGACTGTCTCAATAGGGAACACATACAGTTGTACCTCAGTTTAAGAACTTAATTTGTTCTGGAGGTCCGTTCTTAACCTGAAACTGTTCTTAACCTGAGGTACCACTTTAGCTAATGGGGCCTCCCACTGCCGCCGCGCAATTTCTGTTCTCATCCTGAGGCAAAGTTCTTAACCCGAGGTACTATTTCTGGGTTAGCGGAGTCTGTAACCTGAAGTGTCTGTAACCTGAAGCATCTGTAACCCAAGGTACCACTGTACTTAGGCCCTTAGTCTTTAGTAGCAAAAAGGGGAAATAACGGTGTGCCATTACTGAGCTGTTTTAACTGGCATACCAGAGTAAGGCACATGAAGACCTTCTGGTTTGGAGGGCAATCGTTCTTGAAATGTGTTGGGTGTAATCAATTGTGTCTTTTGAGCACCAGTCTGACGTCCTGCCCCTTGTATGCAGCTTGTATGTGTGTCCCCACTCCACTTCCCCATGACCCTTCACCCCCACCAAATTGTCAGGGGTGCTACCACACTCTCCCCAGGGGAACAAGGAACGGGGAGTGCTCTGGCTGCAACCACAAACACCTAATTCCCACCAGGAGCTGCCTCTACACATGGGCTTCTCAAATGCCCACCAGTATCACTGTGCGACATTATGGATCGGGCTGAACCCTAACAACAGATTCCCTTGCCTTGCCGCCTTCAACTCACCCTGTCAGTTTCATGTAGCGAACGTTTCTTTTGAGGCCATTGAGGGTTTTCATGTCCTCTTCAGGCAGCTGGAAATCAAACACCTAGCAGAGGAGACAGGGTTGCATATAATCAGCAAGGGCTCTCTTATTATTATTATTTCAAAGCAGTTCACAAACAAGACCACAACGTATAAAAGCAAACCAAAAACAATAACCCAATAACGCCTCCCTCGAAAAAAGCCACATTCTAAAAGGGTGTTGGATGTCAATAAGATCAGCTAAAGGCCTAGTTAAAAAGGAACATTTTTGCCTGGTGTCTAAAGGTGTATAATGAAGGCACCAGGCAAACTTCCCTGGGGAGAGCATTCCATAGACGGGGAGCCACTGCAGAGAAGGCCCGTTCTCATGTTGCTACACTATGGACCTCTCGAGGAGGAGGCACACGAAGAAGGGCCTCAAATGTTGATCTCATGGTCCAGGTAGGTTCATATGGAAGGAGGCTCTAGATTTTCTGAAGCTCAAGTGCTGAGACAAAGTGGGCAGAAAGAGGAGACATTGGCTCCCCTATCCTGCAGAATGTCTCACTGATCTCACCTGCATTTTCATCATGTTTTAGACATCAGTGGTTCCCATTCAACTCTGCTTATGCAGTTGAGCTCCTGTGAGTAAGATGGACCCCATCTCCACTATTGCTTACCCCACAACTTAACTCTGACAGTCTGTTACTGGTTTGTGTTCAGTATGCGGTAGGTTATTCTACTTAAAGTGCAGGTATGAACAAACACTCAGCTCCCAATGCCTCACCTAAACCAGTACACATTAAACTTTGGTTCACTGCGTCTGCAAACTGCCGGTTTACCTGCAGGTTTTCTTTAATGTGTTCTTGGGTGAAACTCTTGGCCAGAACCACAATGCCACGCTGCAACTGGTAGCGCAAAGCAATGAGCGCTGGGCTTCGGTTGTGCTTCTTAGCAAGGTCAACCAGTACTGGTTCCTCACGCAGAACTGGTGTGCTTGTGTCCATCCTGCAAGAGGAAAGCAACCTCAGGTGTCATTAAATAGCAATATTGTGACATATTCAAGTCAACATTTGAGCGTATCTAAACACTGTAAGTATAAAGCTGTTCTAGACCAGATCATCTGGTATGGAGGAACCCAACCAATGAACCCTGCAAACAGGTGTTCTGTGCAGAGGGCAGGGACAGCGGAACAAAAGGACAATCCTATGCATATTGACAGGTCAGTCTTACTGGCCATATTCATATACTGATAAACCATGGTTTGTTAAGATGGGACTGAGCCTAGCCTCCCTCTGAACTCATATGCTCCTTTCCTCCTTTGTGCAGCTGCAAGAAGTTTAGAAGCAAATCCCAGAGGGACTTCCGGGTCGGCGCAATCGCTGAATGGCGGACTCCCTCCGAGCTCCGGAGGGAGTCTGCTGGGTAGGGGTCGGGTCCTGCCGCGCCGGCGACGCGGGGACCCTTAAAAACCATGGGCGGAGATGCCCATGGACTTGGTGACTCGGCAGGCACCGTTTGCGCCCCCCCGACCCGCGAAGGAGCCTTCTTAAAGGCTGTGGAGCGGGTGACGGGGGTGTGTGTGTGTGGTGCTATGAGTCCACTGCTTCCCCTGCCTAGCGAAGCCGCATGCCATTCGGCGGAGAGCAACGACTTCTTCTTTGGAAATTTCGGATTTGGATTAAAAAGAACAACCCGTGAGTAAATTTATTGGACTTAAAAGGGAAATTTGATCTACGAATTTGGAGCGAGCGGGGTGTGTGTGCAAAAAGGAAGTCCCCCCCCCCCCCGTTGTAGATGGCTTAACACAAGGATTTGACAACTAATATCGAGAGATGAACTTGTTTATTTGAAAAAAATTTAACTTCACGAAGGGAAATTACAATAATTGTGCTGGAGGAGAAGATTGGTTTGTGGGAACTAAAGTGCAACCCCCCCCCCCCCGGGAACCGGGAACGATCCGCTATGAGCGACTTTGACAGCTGTCAAAGTAGCTGTCAAAGCAGGAAAATAAAAGAGAACTTTGTTACGATGGCTTTGCTGGTTAGATTTGTTACAATTTGGACATAAATTACTGGAAATAAAGGCAACAAGTTATTTGACTTTTGGGTCTGATCTGGAAAGAAATTAAGTTACCATATTCCCTCTAGAGGGAGGCCGGGACATTGCAACAGTAGCAGCAAGTGGAAAAATACTATGAATTTGAGCAGGATTCGTTATCTCTTGGGAAAGCTGCAAAAACGAAGCATTATTTTGTCTACAGAGGTCTCTATACTAAAGGAGACAATGGATTTATCTATTGAAGAAAGGAAGGAACGCAAGTTATGTTCCTGAATAACAAAAGCCTCTGTGGAGAACAGGAAGTTTCTGAATTAGAAGGTTTCTGCAGCAGAACAGGAAAAAGCAACCTGAGGAATAAGAGCTGGACTAAACTTGAAGTTGGAGCATTTGGAACATCCAGACTTTAAAAGGATCAAGAAACAGAATTTGAGTTAGACTCTTAAACATAGAGGTCTGGATGGAAGAAGAATGATCTTTTCTGAGAGTTTCTCCGAGATTGGACTTTCTGAAATTAAAAGCTATCAAAAGACGGCAAAGTGGAGCTGAAATATAGACGTGGATGTACCAAGCTGGCAGTAGACAATGGATGAACTTTGGGGATCGGAACCGGGGAATGGGGGGGGGGGAGAGATTTGGAACCCAAAGGCTGTAAAATTACATATTTTTTCTTTCTTTTCTTATTTTTCTTGTCTGTTGTTTGAAAATAGGGAAATTCGTGGAAGGGAAACGGGGTCGATCTTAGGGAATTATATAAAATATAAGGAGAAATGGTTAATTAAGATAAATATGATAAATTAATTTGGAATAAATGGGTTATTTAAAATTACAATAAGGATTTAAAATTTGGGGTAAGAATTTGTGGAATCAACTTAATGAAAATGGAATACAAGAGGGGGAGGGGGGAAGTCTGGGAAAGATGTCACTGAAACTAAGTGTAAACTATATTTGTCTTTTCTTTCTATCTTTCCTTTTTATTCTGGAAAATTTTTAATAAATATTATTTAAAAAAAAGAAGAAGCAAATCCCAGAGGGATTTAGTCCACACTGCTTAAAATGGTTGGGTCTGGTAGACAAAATTGCAAACAGAAAGGTGTGCATTAGCAGAAATGCACACCAAAATGCTGTCAATTTTTCATGAGAACTTTTTCTAAAAAAAAAAAAAAAGTTTGCAAACTTTAAATCTGATGCGGAATGATGAGGAAACCAGAACTTAAGAAAAAGGAGAAACCCAAACTATCAGATTCATCTACCCTTGTTAAGCACACATTCCTTTCTCCTCGTTTCTCTATGGCTTTGACCAGGTGCTACCTTTGTGCCCCTTCCCCTGATCCCATATTTGCTATCTTGGATCAGATATTCTTTCTGGTTTTGATGGTGCACTTTTCTCCTTCCTATCTGATCCTTGATTGCTGCTCTAGAACAAGCATGGGGAACCTTTGGCTGAGCTGCTACTGGAATAATCCTTGGCCGTTGGGCATGCTTGCTGCAGCTGACGGGAGTTGTAACTCAACCACATCTTCAGGGCCAAAGGTTCCCTACAGTTGTTGGTTAATTATTGGCTAATCATTGAAATACTGGAATAAATGATCAAAGTTCAGTGTTTTCTCCTACCAAGCCTCGTCTCTCTGGGATCCTAAAGCAGAGAAAGCTTCCAGGACAATATCCTTTGATTTGCAGAAAGACAACAGCTTGGCTTGCTTGAGATAAGGGTGGCATTCGACCTGGTAGAGAATTTGTGCACAAGCCAAGAGTCAGAAGCACAGTCTAGAGGAGCAGTCTTTACAGTCTTGTTACAAAACAACAAAAATAAATTGGTTCTTGAAGACAGAGCATTATGAATGGACCTGAACATCTGGAACGGGGAAGTGGGATTTTGCCTGCTGGATCCATTCTCAAGTTCCCTGTGCTTTGTGCATTTAGCAGAATTTTTGAACAGAGCTAGATGTGGATACAACTGTGGCCAGGATTCCTGCACGATCAGGGCCCTTGGTTATTTTGAATTCAGAACCCACATCCACACTTTCCACTGATGCAATCTCACTCCCCATGTTCAGTGATTTATTTATTTTTAAAGAATTATACCTGGTTGAGAACAGGCTTGTACTTGAGGCCAGGTTTGTTTAGGATCTTTTCCAGAAGCCTCTGGTTGAAGTTGGAAACACCAATAGACTTCACCAAACCTGCATCTTTACATAATTCCATGGCCTGCAGAAGATGATGAAAGTATATAAACAAAGCAGGCTGTATAAATTATGCTGCTGAAATAAGTGTACAGCTTTGATTTGGGGGACTGTCCTGCTGTTGCTACACAACTGTGATGATACACACCTCCCAGGTTTGACACAAGTCAACGTCATCGAAGACCAGCTTTCCACTTTCATCTTTTGGTAGCGGATCGGCTCCTGGCTTTAAAATAATAAAAATAAAAATTTACTCAACGTAGAAACAACAGCACCAAAAACCTATTTAAAGTAACCTATTTAAAGTACAGTGGTACCTTGGGTTAAGTACTTAATTCGTTCCGGAGGTCTGTTCTTAACCTGAAAATGTTCTTAACCTGAAGCACCACTTTAGCTAATAGGGCCTCCTGCTGCCGCCGTGCCGCTGGAGCATGATTTCTGTTCTCGTCCTGAAGCAAAGTTCTTAACCCGAGGTACTATTTCTGGGTTAGCAGAGTCTGTAACCTGAAGCGTATGTAACCCGAGGTACCACTGTATTTTACTTCCCATCTTACCCCTATAAAGGTTGACTCTAAGCATGACTAAGCATGCTATCTATCACATACACAGTTACCTGAGAGTGATACTTATTTCTGAGTAGACATCTGCTGGTTTGTGATGTCAGTCTGGAAACAACCCGTCATCAAGAAACAATTGTAAAAGCAGATTAAACAAAATGAAAGCATTGACTTTTTTTTACATTTAGTGGATTATGATTATTACTGTACATTTGCAAACAAGGTTAAGATATGTTTCCAGATGTAAATTATTTTATATGTCCTCCCCCCTTGTGGTCCAAATGGGTCTTTTCCTGGCTGCAATTTCTAATTGGTGAGGGAATGCAACTTATCACATATTTAAAGACACTTCTCTGTTATGACGGTTCCACTTTAGTGCACACTTATGACTTAATTGATCAGAGTTAGACAGAGAACCAAATTAACTCTATTGTAATTGTTGTTACTTTTGCAGTTACTAGCTCTAACTCGAGTACTGTGAGGGGTAGCCTTTTCCTGCCTGCACAGCAGCCTCAATGAAAATCCTACTCTAGGTTGCTATTACTCAGATTGGTCTTGCTCCCATTGGTACTAGTGGGAGTTCCCCCCATCCCTCAAGTTCAATTCCCGTATATCCAGCTAAAAAGGCTTTGGTAACAGGACTTCAAGAAAGTTTTTTTAAAAATAATAATAAAAAGCCTCTGAGATTTTAGAGAACTCCTGCCCACCAGAGGAGACAACATTAGCCACTTGATAAATCAGTTGTCATATGAGCCAACGTCATCTCTACACTAACATTTTTCCTTTTAAAGACAGCAGTCATGGGTAGGTAAATATCCTACTTATTTTTTCTTGATTTTGAGAACATCTAAAGCACGGGTGTCAAACACAAGGCCCGCGGGCCGAATCCGGCCCGCCAGACCTCGTCATGTGGCCCGTGTAGCCGGCGGCGGCCGCCAGCCTTCACCTTTTATTCTCGTTTCTTTCCTTTTTTTTGACACAAGAAAGCTGCCTCTTCAGCGCATGCGTGGCAGCCTACAAGCTAGAGAACGTCTGCCCTCTAGCGGCGCCGCGGCCCTCGATGAATTTGAGTTTTACACCCCTCATCTAAAGTGTGAAGGATAGTTACATATGATTCAAAACTATGCTCCCAGCATTTGAATATGTTTCTGATCAAAAGAATTAATGTGTATGCTTAACAGTAAATCCACCTTAATATATACTACTTCTTTTTAAGATAAGGATTTTACAAGCAAGCAAGGAAGGAAAGTTTGATTTTGGTTCATCAACTACTGATGGGGGGGGGGATTACCTTGAGAGGAAATGGCATGTGAATAAGAAAGAGATCCATATAATCAAGTTTAAGTTTCTTTAGAGATTCTTCCACACTTGTCCAGACAAGTTCTGGGCGATGAAAGGTGCCCCAAAGCTGTAAAGGGTTTCAAACAGTAGAACATGGATACAGGTCACCTTCAGAATCAATGGTTCTTACTGAAGCATATAGACACACTCCAATTAATTTCAATGGCCATTGTGTCAGATAAATTTCTGCCAATCTGTATGCCTGTTATCATAGCTTCTTTTTCACAAAGGTTGTATCTTCCCAGGTAGAGTTAAAACTAAATGAGCATACATAATGTGCTCGTTTATTGCCTCAAAGGAAAGGACTCTGGGAGTTTCGTTTTCCAGTTGTAAAATTATATGTGACTAAATTATTTAGAGAACACACTGGGTTTTTTCATATAGGTAAGAGGCCAGTCAGTTGCAGTTTCCATAGTCTAACTTTCATTTAAGAGAGCATTCTTAAAACAATGGCTTTCAAACTGGGTTCTGAGACACCTTGGCTTCACAGGAAACTTAACAGGTGCACTTCCAGACTGCCAATGTATTGTGGGTGAGAATCAAGCACATGCCAGAACTTTAATTAAAGCAGATTAAAGCGCTCTATCACACTGGTGCATCAAATCTACAGTAGTACCTTGGTTCTCGAACTTAATCTGTTCTGGGAGTCTGTTTGACTCCTGAAACCGTTCAAAAGCCGAGGTGTGGCTTCTGATTGGCTGCAGGAGCTTCCTGCACTCAAGTGGAAGCCACATCGGATGTTTGGCTTCCGAAAAACGTTCACAAACCGGAATACTTACTTCTGGGTTTGTGGCGTTCAGGAACTGATTTGTTCAAAAACTAAGCCATTTGAGAACCAAGGTACCACTGTACTTTTTTCTTTCTTTCAAAAGACTTTTTGTAGTTAGGAAAGCAATGAGAAAATGCGCAGATGAACAAATACTTGACAGAAAGACTTGCAAATACCACATGAGCAAATCAGGATAAGTGCTCATTCCCTTTTAACAGGCACAGGCAAACTCGGCCCTCCAGATGTTTTAGGACTACAACTCCCATGATCCCTAGCTCACAGGACCAGTGGTCAGGGATGATGGGAGTTGTAGTCCCAAAACATCTGGAGGGCTGAGTTTGCCTATGCCTGCCTTATAACCTCACCAGAAAGACATCAGAATGAACGCTCAGTAAAGACCAGATAATAGTCTAACCTAAGGTTTTTGCACAGCAAAACGGGATGAATATTCATAAAATAGGTCAGGAGGAGCCCTAGAAGTTTCACAAGAAGATAACCAGTGATGGACAACCTTCCCTAACAGGCCACTTGCCCATCAAGAAGATTCCATTTCAACGGGTGGACACAGTGTAATGTTGGGTATATCTCTAAGGGCATCTTCAGAGTTTTGCAATTGGGATTCAGTGGCAAACTGCAAAATTCAGCTTGCACAGTTCAAGTAGATCTGCTGCTCTGGTGCAAATCTGCTTCTAAGGAAAACAAACTGAACTTTTTGCAGCAAGGAAAGTGCACTAGAAAGTGTGGGATATCAATTGCTTGCCCTTGATCTTGCATAACCTCCCTGCAAACAAATCCAAATGAATGCTCAGTAAACAGGTTGTCTGGAAGTGAGCTGAGTTATGTTCTCAGAGTAATGTTGGGCGGCCAAGTAAAAACAAAACGAAGCAGGCTCTTGCAGCTTCGTTAGTTGTATAGAGAAGGGATTTCAGCAGTTGTTGCATGTATGACAAGCAACACATTCTGAAATTCCTCTGTTGCACAACTGCCAAAGGTGCAGGACATTTGTCCTCTTTCCTGCCTGGCAATGGTGAGGATGTCTACAATACACAGGGATTCCTCAGGAGTCAAGTCGATTTGGAAAGGAAAGAAGTAAAATTTGGAAACCACTGAGTTGAATAAATGAACTTCCATGGCCTCAGCTGTTAGGAAAGGATGGTAGAAGCAAAGCCTGTCCACCAATCAACCAACTGCTACAGGAATTAATATTTACTGACCTTTCCAGTGTAAAACAATTCATCCCTTTTCACAGTTCCATCTGCAATCTTTGCATTCATTCCTCGTCCAATTTCCTCTTCATTCCCATAGATGAAGGCTCCATCGATAAGGCGGAAGCCAAGCTCAATGGCTACCTTTATAGCCTCCTCACACTTGCTTTTTTGAACCTGGTGGTTAAAACAACAAATAATGTCAGCAAGTTTCACTGGCTTTGGCAGGAGGGTTACTTGATTGTGTTTCCTCATGTGCCACTTTTGCAATGGAAAACAGCTGCACATGGAACACTATGAGGTTGTACCCTAATATGGGGCTGTACCCTAACATGGGAAAAGTTCTACTGCACAAGCACAAATCCTTGCATTAATAGAATGAGTGCATTGGATGCCAACCATGGTCATTTTAAGGCACTGTGGACAATAACCTACATACAAAGCATTTGAGAAAATTGGGTTCTCTCCCAGCGCATGTTCTCTAAGGGTGGTGATGCAGCAAGCTAACATCTTGCTTTGCTTCCACAAGTCAGAATCTTTTCGGTGTCTGCATGGGAAATATATTCATGCCACCTTGAGTTCCGTGATGGAAGAAAGGTTCAGGATATAAATGTAAATCACTATTGCTGTGCAGCATTAAAAAATATTGGTTTTGGAATTCAAACAAAGTCTCTTTTCTCTGCTAGACCAGGATTTATTGCAGCCATATCAACAATATTTTCACATAATTGAAAAGCATTCTGGCCACAGAATGGTTAATATCAGCGTCAATAGGAAGGGAGTTCCAAAATGTGGGTGCTGCCACACTAAAATATTGGGTTTTTTTACAAATGTAGAATGAGGCACCTGTAACAGTGCCTGTTCTGCAAAATATATGGCAAACCGATGTGAAATGCAACTGGTTTTTCAAATACAAATATCTGTAAACTTCATGTTATATTTTAGTAAGATCTAATTTATATATTATAATTGCTGCTATATCTGTACTGTCCCTGTTATACCAAACTGCAAATTTAAATGTATCCCTATTGTGTTTCATGACTTCCCTGATTCTGTATGTGAACTGGAACTGGTCTGTGACCGAAATAATAAATTCATTCATACAAATACCTGCAGACTGGGACAATAGTGGACAGGCAGGAGAAATTCACACACACATACACCCTTGTCAGCCACAGACGTGACAAAAATAATTCCTCTCCACACACAATGAAATTGCTATTTGCATCAGGAGAGATGCAAATAGCAACCTGGGATGGGTAAGCTGCCAGGGTCCATGGAGTAGGGATAAGGGTTAAACATTTTCCGCCCAGCCCACCGTGGCTCTGATACTGATCAAGCTCTCTCCAACAGCAGCTATTTGTGTTGTAAAACTCAAACATCTTCATGGAATGACATGTAGGTTGACCCTTGGGAGAGGCCCTGCCAAACCATCACAAAGGGTGGCCTATTTAGACTGCAGTTGGCTTTCCGTTTGAGAAAGCAAATTTCCTATATACACATAAAGGCGATAGAAAAAGAAAACCTTAAGAAAGTTGACTTACTTCATCAGGGCAATAGGTACCAAGCCCAATCAAAGGGATTTTGTTTCCATCGCTCATCTTAAGGTAAGAATTTTTGTCCAGAGCCATCTTTTTACAGCTTTGGTCTGATGTGCAAGCAAATGTACTCTGCCAGAGTTTTGGAGAAGAGAAGTGGAGTTGGCTACAACTCTCTTTTTCTCTTATAGAGTTACTTCCTCAGGGGCAAGGAGAAGTGATGCTGATGTAAGGTAGATGAAAAACAACCCTCAGAACCTCAACATAATAATAGATCCCTGAGGTGTCAAATACTTGGCATTGTCACACTATCAACTCAGAGGTTACATGCTGTTTTCATTCAGTCTCCACCAGTTCGCTGGGCGACCAGTTAGAAGACAATGGAAAAATGCAGCTTACTTGACTACGAACCCCCAAACTTGGAACCCCCCTCCAAACTGGTGCAGTTGTTGACAGGGTTTTGCAGGACAAATCCCATATTTTGCAACACCACCATCCCAAACTGAGTAAATAATACATCAAATCAGGGTTCATGGTCAACACCCAAAAACACATCTCAGCAGACAAATGACCAGATATTTATGCTGAAGTTTTTCACCCTGAGCCCTGAAGTAGGGGTGTTCCCAGATAGTTGCTATGTTCAGCTCTGATTCAGAGGTCTTGTGCAACAAACCTATTAACCCAAATGTTGCAGTATGGAAAGTGATGCAAAAACAGGCTGTAAAATGTCAGGAATACTTGCTTAATGCAGCAGTGCCACACTCATGTCTTACATTTATGCCACTTTAACAGTCATGTCTCACCCCAGAGAATCCTGGGAACTTCAGCTTGTTAAGGATGCTGGGGTTGTTAGGAGACCCCTATTCCCCTCAGAGAGCTACAATTCCCAGAGTTCCTTGGGAAGACGAATTGATGGTTAAACCACTTGGAACTGGAACTGTGAGGGGAATAGGGGTCTCCTAACGTCTCTCAGTACACTGAACAAACCACACTTCCCATAATTCTTCGTGGGGAAGTCATAACTGTAGGCCTGCCAGCTTGCATCAAATTAACAGTTCTTAGACAGCACTATTTTTCTAGAAAAAGAGGTGCCAGAACTCACTGTGACCACCTCCCTTGTTCTCTTATAGTGACAATGGTGCCCACCTGAGAGGTGCTGGAGCTGGAAAAAAAAAGTCCTGTTCTTAGGGCAAAAGATAAATAAGGGTTAAAAATAAAAGTGTGGCATAAAATTCACTTGAAGAATCCTGCTGAATCATAACAGCTGTGTGAGGGCCAAGCCGGGCTGCTGAGAAGTTAAACTCCAGTTCAACTCCCACTGAAAAATGCACAGGCTGCTCTAATGATCCCTGAGACCAATTAGCATTGCCCCTGCATGTTCCAGTGCGAGAGAGTTGAAAAGGTCACTCCTGCTTATGGCTCCATACAGCAGCTGGGTGTCACAGCGAGGGAGGCAGAGAGCAGAGTGTGTATCTAGGTGAGAGTGGTGTCACGGCAAAGTTCCCACAATGGCACACAGCTCCTGCTTAAGAACAACTTCTCACCCTGCTGCACCAACCTTTCCACTTGGACCCACCCATCTGCCAAAAATGTCAATGTAGATGTCCACATACTAACAACTCGGCAGTTCTGCACACCGCTGAGTGCTTCAGAGACGAGAACGGGCTCCAGAAGGGTGTCTGTGTATTTACAGTGGTACCTCGGGTTAAGTACTTAATTTGTTCGGGAGGTCCGTTCTTAACCTGAAACTGTTCTTAACCTGAAGCACCACTTTAGCTAATGGGGCCTCCCGCTGCCGTCGCGCCGCCAGAGCACGATTTCTGTTCTCATCCTGAAGCAAAGTTCTTAACCCAAGGTACTATTTCTGGGTTAGCAGAGTCTGTAACCTGAAGCGTATGTAACCTGAAGCGTATGTAACCCGAGGTACCACTGTATTTACAGCATTTATTCCCCTGCCATTTAGCCAAAAAGATTCTCAGCATGGCTTACAAAAACCAGTTCTCAGGTTCACATTCTAAAAAGAGATGATACATAAGTAAAGGTAAAGGCACCCCTGACCATTAGGTCCAGTCATGGCCGATTCTGGGGTTGTGGCGCTCATCTCGCTTTACTGGCAGAGGGAGCCGGCGTACAGCTTCTGAGTCATGTGGCCAGAATGAGTAAGCCGCTTCTGGTGAACCAGAGCAGCGCACGGAAACACCGTTTACGGTCCCGCCGGAGTGGTACCCATTGATCTACTTGCACTTTGACATGCTTTTGAACTGCTAGGTTGGCAGGAGCAGGGACCGAGCAACAGGAGCTCACCCCGTCGTGGGGATTCGAACCGCCGACCTTCTGATCGGCAAGTCCCCTAGGCTCTGTGGTTTAATCCACAGCGCCACCCGCATCCCAATATGACACATACACAAGGGAAAAGGAATAGGAGGGAGGAAGGAAAAGCAAGCTCAAACACAGATGCTTAAAGTCACAGTTTGTAAAGTCACTGTCGATGCCAGTGCTACTTCTGACTGCCTTCCCTTCCCTGGAGTCACTCCTAGATCAGATCCAGGAGCACAGCTGGTGACAATGAGGGCTGCAAGGCGGCAGCATTTTCCTTTCTGATCTGCATTCATCGTAACCAGTGCTGTTTCCATTATGCTACAATGTCCTTTCCAGGAACTACTGTGTTAGTCTTCCTGTCCGCTATTGAATGTAATCTATGCAAATTATATAATTTATGTAAATAAGTTGTGCAAGTTATATAACTTGCGTAACTATTTATGCAAGTCATGCAACTTACATTCATTTCAATGTAAAAGAAACATCCAAACAATGGATTTTTAAAAAATTAATTATGAATTGTTTGTGGACCTAGGGTGGAATTCAACATAGTGTTAAAGAGAGCATTTCAATCTCTCCTCCTCTATCATTCTATTCTGGGGATTATCCTGAACCTCCAGAGTGCTTTTTGGTTTTTGGGGGGGCAGGGTGCAGGGGGCATGTGGAGGGGGGGGGGAAGCCCCATTGTGCTATTGGGAGTCCTTGCTCTGGCTTCTGCTGACAGAGCAGAGATGGAATCCAACATCTGGAGGGCCACAGGATTCCTACCTCTGCTTTAAAGTGTCTGGATAAAATTGGAGAGATCTTTAATGCTAACTAAACCAAATGTTTTGGAGACTGTTGGTGTGGTCTTTTGCTTCCAACAGGCTGAAGATGAGCTTTTTCCTCAAGTTGAGAATGGGATGGCACTGCCCAGTATCACAAATTTCCTGGGCACATGGGAGGTGAGGGGTGATATGGGAGAAGCCATCTTTGATGTCTCCATTTGGATCCACATCTGTGTTTTGGAGTGTGAAACCATATGGCTCTCATAGGCCATAACTCTTTTGAACTTTCCAACACTGGCAAGTTGAGATTGATAAGCACATTTGGTCATCTGCAACAGAGATGGGGAACCTGTGGTCCTTTGGATGCTGTTAAGAGTTTATCTCCCATGAGATCCTGCCAACATGATCACAGGTCAGGGATGATGTTGAGTTGTACATCTGCAGGTCTACAGATTATCCATTCTTGCCTTACATGATCCATTGTAGTGGTAGAAATTTGGGCAAGTGTGGAGTTGTTCTTATTAATTAGAAAGATTTCTTCCAATGAGTTATATCTAGTGAATAACCAAGTAAATTCCTCTCACATATTGATGTTGGCCAAGTACCTAATTTTTGTGAGTGTCTGGATCTTCTCATGGTGCTTTGATATCCAGCTGAGAGATATTTCTGTTTATTTAACAGAATTGGTTAAATAAGCCACCCATAACCTCTAAGCAGTTTGTATAGAATATGTGCAATACTCCCAGCTACAGGGTAATCTTCAGGTGTGAGGGCTTCTTGGCAAAGTAGCCTCCATGTGTTTCCTCCTTCAATGCTACTCCCCAGCCACAGGGCCTACTTGACAGCAAAGGTGTTCACACACAAGTTGCCATTTTCAATTTCCCAGAACACTCAATAAAGGCATTGTGGGAAACTTGAATGGCACATGTGTGTGTGTGTGTGTGTGTGTGTGTGTGTGTGTGTGCATGCGTGCGTGCGCGCACACACACACACACACACACAGAGGAGGCTGCCATTTAAAATTGTATTATGTCGCCCATTTATGTATTATATTTGCTGCTTACTACGAAAAAAAATGGCTCATAGTGATTGACAGTTGCCTAGAATGCTGTAGCAGGAGCTCTGGGATATTGTGGGAAATTTTAAATGGTTGCCAGGGCAGCTGTCAGCTTACCAGGATGCCAAGGCCCCAGCAGTTGCCAAGCGTGGCAAGCCTCCACTACACATTGGCTATCCTGTACAATGGGCTTGCACCTCCCACCATTAAATGCAGCCCTAGGCACTCCTGAACAAGCGCAAACAAAGCAGCGGTGGTTTAAGTAATGTTCCAAAGCGTGACTCTGCCTCATGCCATGACTGGCCTACACATGTTCAGGAATGCCTACCTGTCCGTCAATTTTTGCTCTCCACCTGCAGTAGGGCACCCTGTTGGGGGGGGGAGGGGAGTATGGGAGGCTGTCTGTGGCTTGTAAGTCACAAGCTGGCTACCAATATTCTACAAAAGGCCATGCCGCTAATCTTTTAGAAGAGACCCCTCTCATTTGTTTTATTATGTCCCAGTTTGCTGAGCACCTTACAGCAGCACCTGGCAAACAAATTTGGGCTTTGTTTTGTCCCCAGCAGCCAGAGAGACACTGGAGACCGGTGTTGGAATGCAGCAGTGTTTATTTGGCCTTCTTTAAACACTTTCCCCAAAAAGCAAGACAATTCACAGGATTTGACAACTACAAGTCATGCATTGTTCCTATGGGGAAGCGACAGCAGAGTTCCCAACTATACCAGCTTTGACCATTATTTAATTACCACCACTTCAATATTAGCAGCTTTGCTCTACCACATTTTGAAATATTAAATAAATAAAGTGACTGTTTTGGATATTTACAATTCTGAGAGTTCAGCCAGCACAAAGATGCTCATCTTCTACATTGTACAGGGCTCACCTGCCACGAAGTTATTGAAATACAGTGCTGACATCTAGAGCAAAAAGAGGGCATAGCAGGCTTGTTGCAAGAGGTCTTGCCTTAATCTGCTGGTTCTGAAACTTCAGCAGGCAGCTTGCCAGAGAGCACGAAAGGCCCCACCAGCCAGGAGAGAGGGGTGTTGTGAGTGACATATTCCAGCAGCTCATCCACGTATTCTTGCGCTTTCTGCACTGTCTGGCGGCTCTGGGCCAGGAGGGTGCTGGGGAGGTCCTGGAAGGATCTGACTGTGGAAGCGGCAGCATGAAGTTCTCCAGTGCTTTGGCCGACTTTCTGCACCTTATCCTCCAGGCTAGAAGGGAATCCTTGGATGCTGGACACCAGGGTTTGGCTAACGGTCTGCAGGCGATGGATCAGGTACTGAAACATTGTCAGGGTTTGGCTTTCTACCTGTTGAGACAAGCAAGCCATTACTGACAAGCCATATTTCCTAACGGGGACAGGCAAAACCATTGCAAAGACATACCTCTAGCTGCACCATATCTTTGGTGTCCTTTGCTTCTGGGTTTGCTTTGTTCCATTCGATCAACATCTGGCTAAGCTTCTTTTCACCCTCATGAAAGGTCTGTCCCACACCTTGTTTCATGTATTCAATCTGGAGGGGAACAACACACACTAGTTTAACTTTCAACGGAAACTAAGTAGTCAACATGGCCAAATTCAAATAAGCTGGGTAAAGTGTGACACCCCCCCCCCCCGGACAAATCTCTGTGTGTGGTGTCAGGAATGGCTTCCTTGGGCCTCTGATTCAAAAAGCTACATAGCACTTTTAAAAAGCCAATTATGTTACTATAGGGGTTTTTTTTGTTCAAGCCAAAATAGGAAAAATAGAGCTTGTGTGATTTGTGGTTTTTTCGGCTCCCTTTTTGCTAATAGAAACAAATGGCAAGTGGCTGAGATTTGGAGATATTGGTTCCTACTATGCTGGTGACAATATGCTAGATTATGTAACAAGCATACTTTCCCCAGGATACGTTTACCCAAGTGTGTTGGAACAAGGTTTGAGAGCAGTACATGTGAAAAGGATCTAGGAGTCTTGGTTGACCACAAACTTGACATGAGCCAACAGTGTGACGCGGCAGCTAAAAAAGCCAATGCAATTCTGGGCTGCATCAATAGGAGTATAGCATCTAGATCAAGGGAAGTAATAGTGCCACTGTATTCTGCTCTGGTCAGACCTCACCTGGAGTACTGTGTCCAGTTCTGGGCACCACAGTTCAAGAAGGACACTGACAAACTGGAACGTGTCCAGAGGAGGGCAACCAAAATGGTCAAAGGCCTGGAAACGATGCCTTATGAGGAACGGCTAAGGGAGCTGGGCATGTTTAGCCTGGAGAAGAGGAGGTTAAGGGGTGATATGATAGCCATGTTCAAATATATAAAAGGATGTCACATAGAGGAGGGAGAAAGGTTGTTTTCTGCTGCTCCAGAGAAGCGGACACGGAGCAATGGTTCCAAACTACAAGAAAAAAGATTCCACCTAAACATTGGGAAGAACTTCCTGACAGTAAGAGCTGTTCGACAGTGGAATTTGCTGCCAAGGAGTGTGGTGGAGTCTCCTTCTTTGGAGGTCTTTAAGCAGAGGCTTGACAACCATATGTCAGGAGTGCTCTGATGGTGTTTCCTGCTTGGCAGGGGGTTGGACTCGATGGCCCTTGTGGTCTCTTCCAACTCTATGATTCTATGATTCTAAGGTTGAAGCAATACCATCTATGGAACTCCCTCTATGATGGATGGGGAAACTGTGGCTCTCCTGGTGTTGCTGGAACACATCTCAACTTGCCCTTGACTGTTGGCCATGCTGGCTGGGGCTGAAGAGAGCTGAACATCTGGAGGACCAGAGGTTCCCCATCCTTGTTCTGCCTTGCAATTTGTCACCCATCTTTTCTGGATAAGTTATCCAAGTCAGAAGAATATCAAAAGGCATCAGATGGAAACATCAGTGAAAGTTTCATTCCTTCAAGGGCCCTTTGAGATTTCTAAAGAGATATGTGTGTGTGTGTGTACACAAAGCTAATAGAGCATTCCTCAGCTCAGGGATGGGGAACCCATGAATTATGAGCTTAGCCTAGTCAGGAATGATGGGAGGTGTAGTTTAAGAAACCACTGGAGGGGCTATAGGTTTCCCACACCTACACCTTTAGCCCCATATAAGTGTTTGCCACAAATTTGCATTTGGGAAACTCCCAAAGGGTCCTGTATCACATAACCTGGACTATGCATCCCTTGCATATAAGCGTCAAAGTTCATATAGGGCAGGTGTGGAAAACCTCTAGCTTCCCAGATGCTTGCTGAGTTACAATTCCCATCAGCCCCACCAAGTCATGGCCAATAGCCATGACAGGAGTTGAGGTTCAGCAACGTCTAGAGGGCCAAATGTCCCCCCACCCAAATACCATAAACTAAGCAAGGTTCCCCTTGAGAGTCAGATCATGGTCAAATTCCATTCCATTTAAAGAAAACATGGACTCTGAAATTGCATCTTTAAAGTATTTGATTGCTCAGGTGCTTTTCTAAAATTAAAAGGGCGATTTGCAGTGGCACAGGACAGTCTTAAAAGGGGAGACCAAGCTCATACCATGTGAATTATCTGCTGGAGCTGGGAGAGAGACTCGTGGATCCTTTGCCTGGCTCGCCTGATCTTCGCCACAGCGTGCAAGTAGGCCCTTTGGCGGAGTCTGCTTGAAAGGGAGCCCAAGCGCACCAGATATTCCTGCTGCTCACACTGCTGCACCGGAACCACATTGCCATCCTTTGCAGCTGTTGTAATCTCAGCTAAGGAAGAGAAGACCACAGTGGATTCAGCAGGGGGCAGCCTTGATGTCTCATGCTCCTTTAGTAGAATCATGTGTAGGGAAAGAAATTTTCACTGCCCATTTGAAGGGGTACCATGGCAGGGAATCTAGGAATTGATTGCTAAATTCACATTTAAAGGCAAGGGCTGGTGCACAAAGTGTGTTTTCCAATCACTCCCGCATACAATACCGTATTTCGGTGCCTAGTGGAAAGCTACATCTTTCATAGCACAGTTTCTATTGTTCAGTGCAAGGCATGCAGCTGTAGATTTGGAGGAGGGGAGTACAATGTGAGTCCCAATGATGAAGATATGAACAACACAGTAATCCCCAGATAACTGCACAACGTCTTGCGGGCTTTTACATTTGAGGTTTCCTGTCCAAACTGAAGTCAGATGGGGAGAGATTGAAAAGCAACCCTGCTGCTCTCCTTCCCTCGCCCAAACACTAGCCATTGCACCAATGCCCTGCTGCTTGAAAGAGTCAAGGGGATTCCATTCCATTACAATTACACACTGAAACAGATTTCCTACCAGTTTATAGAATCAAAAAGCTGTAGAGTTGGAAGGGATCCCCCCCCCCCCGGGTTATGTAATCCAACCCCCTGCAATGCAACAATCCTGTCTACGGGTGTCCCTGGGTGGGCTCAAACCATCAACCTTATGGCGAACAGACAGACACACTGACCCATTGAACAGATATCTGAAAGACTGTTTCCTTCTGTATATACCTGCCTGCAGGTTGAGATCTTCAGAGGCCCTGTTAGATGCCCTACCAACTAAAGTAGTTTGGTTGATGGGAACATGAAACAGGGCCTTATCTGTGGTAACACCCCCCCCAAAGGAGGCAAGACTAGTCCCTTCTCTAGCATTTTAGGCAGGTGATGAAAACATTTCTGTTTGGAATGGCTTTTTAAAACCTCTTGCAATATATTTACATAACTGGCATTGAACTCTGCTTCTCCTTGACTTCTTTAGGAAAGAGGTCATTGATTTTTAAGTTACATACCCAGTTCTTCATCTGTTATGGGGAGATATTCATCTATCAGGTCTTCAGATCTGCCAAGCATTGCCTCAGCACCACTGACAGCTATCTGGCCCATTCTGGATTCCATAACGGTGGTCAGACTCTGGCCAATAGCAGACTTGGTTGCTTCCATGCCATCCTGCACAGCTTCTTTCGTCATGCCTACAACTCCAGACAGCTTGCCGGCAATGGCGTCCTTAGCGCTTGCCACTTTGGATGACACCATCTCCTTGGTGTCAGAAGCAACCTGCGAGGCAGCAAGAAACCACACATCGTTTCCATACAAATACCCGCCGGCAATGTAACAGAACCATGCCATTATCTTGTACGGAAGGATAATATTTATTGAAAGTGAAAATAATAAGAGCAAGCAAATGTAATCATGTGCATACTTGGGCTGACATGTTACTTGAGTAGAAAATGTTCTTGAAATAAGAGAGGATGCCCAGGTGCTAATAAGGGCCATGGCAAACAGGCCTGACATTATCTCTGCCTCCCTGGACTTTGGCTCCTAAGGTCCCAACCTAGCTGCACCACAGCTTACCTTATCAGCTGACATCTGAAGAATTGGCAGCTTCTCCTCCAGGGCATCCAAGCCCCGGGAAGCATACTCATTTGCTGCTGCAACTACGAAGACAGAAAATTGTTATCTTATTGCTTTCTACTATGCCAATATGAGAAACCCAATGTATTTCCAAGTCTTCATTTTCACAAGCTTTAGCTTTCCCATCTACAAACACACCTTTTGCAGTTTTTAAGAGGGTTGCAGCTTTAAGAGGCTGGCCTTATTATTCTAGAACCTTTCTAGATTTGTAAGGGCAATTTGAAAGCCTCACCCCAGGGATGGGAAGCTGCCATGAATGCAGCTGGGATAAGTAGAGAAGGCGGGTGCAGAAACCAGGGCAATGTCACCAGTTTTCAAGCACAGCTAAGAGCTCTCCATGATGTCACACATTCATACATGCCCCACAGTGACGGAGTTCCAGTCCAGTAGCACCGAAGGATGTATCAAGGGCACAGGCTACCTGAATTTCACCACTACTCAGTTGCTAGAAATGGTAGACCAGTTCTCAATTTAATTTTATTTTAAAGCATTTCCTTTGCTCCCATGGAAAAATTCCTATGGACACCCATGCATGCAATATATCTCACGATATAATCTGAACATGCAAACCACCTCCACTTATTAAGCAGGAAGTTACTCCATGGACATTGCATCAATAGGTATTTTTGTCCCTGGTATTTTGCCTACACCATTGGACAAGCTTGCTTAGAAGTCTGCCCTTGACTTACTCTGGGGTTCAAGTTTAGTCAGGATGGGCTGAGCAGTGCTGACCGCCACTTCTTTCAGGGTCTTCATGCCCTTCTCGGCAGCATCACAGACAGACTTCACATAGGGGTGGCTGCCCTTGGTAGAGTTGTAGGCGTTCGCAGCCATGTCATAGGCAGAGCTAACCAATGGCATGCTGACTACTCTTCTCAAGACATTCTACACAGGGAGGAAATATTTCGTCAGAGTGTGGTAAATACAACCTGTGTAGCCCTGCAAAACCAATTTGAGCTAGGACTAACCTACACTCGTCGTTGTACACTTTGTACAAAACATGCAATAATGCATTTTGGAGGCTGTTCATTGCATAGACTTGTTCACAGCCCATTTTTTCCGAACTCACCTCCTCCTGTGCAGATGCCTCCTGCACCTTCTCATGGGAAGACATATTTCCTTGACTGCTGGAAGACATAACTTGGCACTGCAACTAGCAAAAGCTGGAAAAGGAGGTCAGCAGTTAATTTGCCACAGAAGAGTTGCATTGGCCTAACAAGTACTGAACAAGACAAGTCACTCATTTGGCTCTTGTCTCTTTAAGAACTTAAGTGAAATTCCTAAAACAGAAATGTTTGTAGCTAGCAGCTCACGAAACCCATCACTACAATGCTGAAAAAGATGACACCCCAGTTCTCTCTTAAGCGGAGAGGACTATTCCCCAAATGGGAATAGGTCTGTGCAACTTGGAACGCTGGTCCATCTCACTTAATAGTGTCTGCACCTGGGGTCACCAACCTTTTTGGGCCATTGGGCACATCTGGAACTTTGAGAACGTGTCATGATCCCCAGTCACAAAATGGCTACTATAGGGCATAGAACAAAATGGCTGCTGCAAAGGTGTGGCACAACACAAAATGGCTGCTGCATCTAAAACAGCAGAAGAGACAGGATCACGAAATGATCTGTATCGGCCAATTCTAGCACCAAATAAAAAGTGGGCATGTCAAAGAGACTGACCCAATGCAAAGAGGAACTATGCAGAAGTAACAAACAGCTTTATACTGAATATCTTTTGAGGAGATTCTTACTGACATCTTTCATTTGTGCCTTGCAGGAACAGGCACACTGATTCACACAGGTGCTGCGTTAGGAAGCCCTGTGGTACACTGCTCTTCCTGCCTGGAACTTCTGGGGTTCAAACCTGGGATCTTCTGCATGCCAAGCAGACCATAGTGCTAAGTGACCATACTAAGATATCACCAAGCTCCAGTTAACTCAGCAAGATCTATTTTTGAATAAAGGACCACATTAGCACAAGGAAGTGTTGCAACATAACCACTTATTAAGACGTTTATCATTTCCTACATTTCATTTTAAGTTCTCATTGCAAAAGACTGCCACTCTACAGCATTAGGAAAGAAGGCTTGGCTCTCTTGCTTTGCATCTGCAGAGCGGAAGCTGCTGCTCTCAGCTTACTTATATTTCCTTTCTTTCCCCCAGAAATAAGCCAAAAAGATCAACAGCCATACAGAGCCTGGCAACAAACACCTTCACAGACAGAAAGCAAATGGGACATACTTTCAAAACAATGCACCATGCACACCTATCACAATCCCAAACCCTTTTTACTAACCCTCTTACCTGTAGGGGAAAACCACCAAAAGAACACACTAGTCACCCATACAGTTCCCCTTTTAAATAACTGTGATGATGTCCTGGAGTCAGGGTAAGGTCAAGAGAACCAATGAAAATCGTAGCATTCTTTCCCCAATCAGTTAGGAATAGAAGACAGGTGGAATATGTCAAATAAGGAACCCTGATAGAGGGTGAGAATGACATTGCTTTTCACCTGTGCTCTGTTTTCTACTGCTCTATTAGTAGCAAAGCTCTTACTCAGATTTAATTCTCTCACTCGCTTTCTTTTTAAAGTAAGATTTTATTAAGACATTTCATAATACAGTATAATATACACAAGCTAACTACTCTAAACAAAACAAAGAAAGAAGAGAGAGAGCGAGAGAGTGCACTTTTCACAGGTAGATTTAATTCTCCATAGTGGGTTATTAAGGTGCTAGTCCCTGCTATTCCTAGTTTGTGTTATTGCTTTCCTAACCTATCCTGAGGAATCACTGAAAGTCACCGTTTATATTTGGCCCAGTTTATGATCACAACAGCCTTCTTAGATGGAAAGGGAGCCATATGCCTTTTCAAAACAGAAATTATATAAAATGGGAATAAAGCTTTAATAACTAGGATTGCCTTTTTAAATATATTTTGGACAGGACTCCTCTGCTTTTGACAGCTTCAGGACAATCAGCATTTCAGTGAATGAAACTTTGAGCATGAAATGCAATGTTAGCTTTACCTGATGAATTCCCGCCTGCCATGCTTTAGTTAAAGAAATAAGCACCCTGCCAGAAGAAAATCAAAGCACTGTTAATGTGAAGTAAACTTCACTGACTTCAATAGGGCTTACTTCTGAGTAAACATGTTTCGGATCACAGTGTGAGAGTACTTGCACATCTTGTCTGGATGGAAGATTTTCATATTGCCACACTACATTTTGTTTTTCTATTTAACATGTTCGTATGCAATATGTTTCATATTTTCTTTTCTTTTCATATTTTCTGTCTATAGTTCACTTACAATTCTGTGGCTTCCAATGCCACACGGTAGACGGTGAACTGTGTCTCATATGGTACTTTCAGCCACATGATGAGCCAGCTTCCATAGCTGAGAAACAGATGGAACTAGGGCCACAGGAATGCTCATCTTTTCACATGCTCAGAGACCACACATGACCAATTCTCCATGTGATGAGAGCTACCAAGCAGTCACAACGTGACCAGTGCTTGTTCAAAACCACTGCTTGTGGATGCTTCCCACTCACCAACTTTTGTGGCTGAAATTATCCATGATGTCCAACACGGCAGAGCATCACTTGGGAGGCGATGCTCTGGATTCCTCTCCATCTAGGCTTCAGGTTGTATATATGCGTAAATAAACCATATATCCTAAAGGCACCATAGATCGCACTGTGTCTTATTGTCCCACAGGAAATACAAACCCTGGGATCTCACATAGCGCAGAGATAGAGGTTAACAATATATTCACATTTTAACTCTTTGCAGAACCCTCTGCTGTTAGCATTCTGAACTCCCCCAATTAGCATAGCTTCCACCCTTATTTGATGGGAATCCCAGCAAGAAGAAATAATAATAATTGTTATGGATTGCTCAACCCTTCCATCCATCATCTTTGCACACTGAATAATTCCTCCCTAGAAGTGGACAGCACACCATCTCGCTGCAGAGTGGAAAATTTCAATTGCGAAGGGTAAGCTTCCAGAAAGCTGAGGGCAAACAAGGACAGCTGTTGAATAAAGAGCTGCTTACTGTACTGCTTTTGGCTGTACACGAGGCTGGCCTAACTTCTTGCAGAAGCAGAGACATCAAGTCAAGCAGAATACTTTTAAAATAGGTGAGAATTGAAAGGCTCTTTCTCTCTCCATTTTTGATACCTGTCTCTAGCAGGCTGTGTTTAGTCTGAGGCTCAGAGCATTCGTGGTTTGGGATTCCTCTTTTTTAAAACAACAACAACAGCATACACAGCTCAACCTCAGTTTTGCTGCCCCGTTGTAGCCATGTAAGCAACTTTAAAAAAGGGGGGGGGGTGAATTGAAGCAAGCAAGGGCTAAAGAACCAGCCACAGGATCTGCCCTTAATTCTCCCCTCCTCTCGCAGAGTTAGGACTAGAAAAATCTACCTCACAGGGATGTTGTGAGGAAGAAAAGCGGGAGAACCATGTACACCATTTTGAGCTTCTTTGAGGAAAGGAGGGATGGTAACTGTAACTAATAATTAGTATACAAGCAAATACATAAATATTCTTATTATGTACCTCAGCCAATCAATCATGGGTGTTCACATCACATGAACAACCGGTGTTTATTGATCTGTACACATGCACAGTTTTTCAGAATGTGCACAATCTATGTAAAGTGTACAGTTTAAGGCAGGCACCTTGGTTATACTGTTTTCGATGCCTGGTAAAACATTTGTTTTTGTTTACCCAAGCTTTCCCCGACATGTAATTTTATTGCATACATTTCTTTTCAAAACTGCATCTATATTTTGATCATTTCACTACATCTTCTATTTCCGTTGCCTTTTAAATTATTTTACACCATTTCATGTAAAGACTTTATTTCTTATTAAGGGGTATATCCATTTGGCTAATGCAAACAACCCTTCAGATGTTACAAGTGGAGTCTCTCCCCCACCCACGCGCCCCACACCTGGTCATTCTTAAACACCCCCGGTGTCTAGGATCACAATCTGAGGCAGTCGTGAACAAGTGTGGCAGGTCACCCTCATGGAGAAATTGACATGGCAATTAAGAGACAGAAGGACGCAGCACACACCTGCAATATGGACATAAGGAACATTTGGATCTGAAGAAAATGGCACTAAATAAAAATTCCTGGAATTGCTCATACAGCCACAGCCGTTACAGCAGCTTACAGTGAAATGATTCCCTTCCAGAGTTTTTGAACTTCTGATGTACAGTGGTACCTCGGGCTAAGAACTTAATTCGTTCTGGAGGTCTGTTCTTAACCTGAAACTGTTCTTAACCTGAAGCACCACTTTAGTTAATGGGGCCTCCCGCTGCTGCTGCGCCGCTGCTGCTGAGCAATTTCTGTTCTCATCCTGAAGCAAAGTTCTTAACCCAAGGTACTATTTCTGGGTTAGTGGAGTCTGTAACCTGAAGCATCTGTAACCTGAAGCATACCACTGTATTCCAATACATCTGCAGGGCAAGAGGTTGGCGAAAGCTGACCTAGGGTGTAATCTTGTCCCTGGGAGAGCAAGAGGACTGCGGGTGGAGATCTGACCTTACAGACCTGGAGCTGAGGTACTTATTTTTTTCTCCCACTGCGAGAAAAAGACAGAAAAAACAGATAAACACTTTTCAAAATGAGGAAGAATGAAATGAAATGAAATGTACAAATGAACCCCAGATGCACGAAGGAAAGGAAGTTTCAGATAGGGCCCCACAGCTGTTTACATTGCTGAGAACTGTGAATAAGAAAGCCGTTGGGGAGAGAGAAGTCCTCTTTGAAGGGCTGTGTGCCTTAAATATAAAGAATCACGATATGGGAGATGAGGCAGAGCCTTGGAGTTGCCCATCAACACTTAGCCCCTAGAGAGCAGACTGATCGCAAGTCTTATCCACAGCGAGAAGGTATTTCTATTTGAATTTTAGTAACTATTTCTAAATTTGCTCCTGTACATATACATTGTACAAATCAATATCCTGTTTTGTGATTTATTAATTGGCCGCCCTTGAAATTAGAGCCAGTTTCAGGCCAGGTGGCAATACATTTTTGTTGTCCATGGTAAGTGGCTATACGGCCCTGGGCTGTGTATGTTCTCTCATTTACTCTGCATCATCTAGTGCACTCTCACTTCTAATTTAGGGAGCAGTGTGCACTTGAAGGTAGACACCATCTGTACCTATCCTGTTGTTTCTTATGAAATGCTACATTTTGATGAGTTTCCCCCTAAACCAGCTGCAATCCAAACCGAGAAAAGGAACGACCTAGCTGCGTTTTAAGCTAGTAACGTCTACTTTCAGATGCAAATACAGATTCCCCAAAAGCAATCAACTTTAACGCAAGTCACATGCACAGAGTCACTTCAGATTAAGCCCATGGTTGTCTTTTGCCTCTTTGTAGATAAAGAAAACAACAAAACTTTGGATACTTGGACTGAACCTAAAGCTGGATTTAAAAATAATAATAATAACCCGAATGCCTGTATTCCTTTGTTCTCATTTTCTTAGCTGAGTAGGTTTGGCAGGTTCAAGTTATTCAGCAAGGGGAAGATGGTTATCACCAATTAATTTCACTATGAATGAATGGGCACTGTAGTGCTTATCTTGTATTCACTGGAGCTGCACATGGAACCGTCACAAACTGTCCCATGGCCATTTGGCCCTACTATGTACAAAGGTAGGTTTCCCCTCCATCCATTACCCAAGTGTGTATGCCTATTGGCCAAGTGATACACAGTTGGGGATAAGACTTCATATGCTTGATGAAGTGGATTCTAGTCCATTACAGCCGGCAATATATCTGTTAGTTGCCAAGATGCAGCAAGACTCTCTCTCTCTCTGTGTGTGTGTGTGTGTGTGTGTGTGTGTGTGTGTGTGAAACATGTAGTGACAGAAAGGCATTCTGATAGAGATCAATAAAGTATTTTGATGGCGGAAGGGTGAGGTCCAATATTAAATTAAAAATTGAATCCTAAAGTGATCCAAATTGTACTGAAAATAATTAGAAGCTTAGTGCTCAGGGCTCACCGTCTCTTGTGGCTAACACAGTACAGTTACAGCATATCTAAACTACATGAACAGGTCCCCGTCCCCCGCAAGAATCCTGGGAACTCTAGTTTGTTAAGTGTACTGAGAATCACCCTTTGGATTCTACTTGCCTCAGTCTGCCTCATGGCCCTGGTAGGCTCTAAGGTGAACTCGCTCGATGGGTCTTTCATCCAAGAAGGAAGCACTTATCAGCTGGAACGCTGATAGAAAGGAAACTTGTTGAGTTATAGTTTCCACAGCAATGTAACTCTCACTCCTTTACAATAAGGCCTTTCAAGATACTGTCAAAGCACTGGGGAATGTGACCTCCTTGCTTGATAAGCAGAGGCTAATGGAAAGCAAACAGGCTTGGTACCACTGCCCTTTTCTGATGCTTTGTTCAAAGGCATATCGTGAATTGTTATGGTTTTCTTGTTGTCCTTTGTGGGGTTAGAAATCCATCAAGACTGATCCGTGGCCTTAGACAATTCACCACTTTTTCAGCCTGTAGCAACGTCTGTAGTATGGTTATAGCTATAATGGGAGTGCTGTAACAATTGCTAAATTAAATGTCCCCCAAACTAATTTACCTAGTTTGCTGTCCATCCTACCATATTTTAATCAATGGTGCTTGGTTTCATATATATATATGTACATGAATGAAGCAATGCATATCTGAGTATATATCTTTCCTTCTAACAGCAAACTCAATTGGAGGGTGATAACAGGCCTGTTGGCCAAAATGGGCCACTGAGGAACAAAAGGGAAATACCAGCATGCTTGGAGGAACCCCAAGGTTTGCAGAGTTACGTTTTTATGATTTGTTTCACAAGATTTATCTACTGCTTGCTCAAATCTCAAAGCAGTTTACAAAAAGTATAAGACAAATATTTAAAACATCCAAAAATAAATAAAACACTAAGCTAAAACCTAGATTAAAGCACATGTTGACATTCTGTATGTTTGGGCAGGCCTCCCTAAATTGGCCACATGCTGTGATTGGGCAAGGAGTGTTGCTGGGGAGAATGTTATGTTGCTAAAGTGTGGGAGGGGTCAGAGGTCTTAAATACAGGGCTCGCAGGCTGGGGCCTTCTCTTGGGCTGCGTGCAACGGATCACCCACCCACCCTCCCTGAAAAGGGGGGGTTCGTTGTCCTCTGACCTTGCTATGCCTGTCATGGGGTCGTCTGCCTTGGGGCAGGGGCCTGGTAGGAATTTTGTCCATTTGGCTGATTGGCTGTTGCCATTTGGTTTTTGCCTACTGCGTAGCAAATCGTCACAACTTGTAATGTTGGTGGTTATGAAGGAAGATGGGAAGGATTTCTCTTAGTATTCTCTGTACCTTGTACCTTGTACCTAAGAAGGATTCTGCAGTAAATCCCTGTGCTAATCCTGTTTTTGCAGTTGTGGCAGTTAGCAAACAATGGCTGTTTACTAACTCTGGCAGGTCAAGAGTCCAGTTAGCAAGAAATGCAGCTGTTTGAAAATCTAACCAGCCTTGCCAAGAAGGCCTTTCCTGCCTCACGTTTCCTGCTTTGCATGCAAAAGATAAGAAAAGGCACGTACAAGCAAGAGGGGAGGGGGAAGTGCTTAGCTAGCAGAAAGACACGTATGAGGAATGTTTAGCAAGCAGTATAAATGTGTTTAGCAAGCAATATAGATGTGCCATATAAGGGAATAAGTTGAACATTTGCCAGCTGATTGGGAAAATTTGAGGAAGGAATGGGAGGGAGGGGGAAATGCTCAAAAGGTATAAGAAGGCTTGCTGAAATGTATTTCTTCACAGCCAGCTTTCAGGAGCTATCCTGCTGGTTGTCTCTGTGTACAGATTTCAATAAACTCTTTTTCTCCAAAGAAGATTCTGCTTTCCTGGTACTTTTGTTCCCTCCATGGTTCAGGGGATGGCGAGGCTGATGGATCCCTAGGTAAATAAGGCTTCATTTCTTTGGGGGCTCGTCCGGGATAAGCCTCCTCCCCAATACGGACCGGAGGGCCAGGCTCAACCAAGGTGAACAGCTCAGCAGCGTTTGCAGGCTCCCGTGCGCACCCCGCCTGTTTCGTGGGGGGAGCCAGCCACACTGTTCTGGAGTGGAGACATCTTGTTGAGGGAGAAAAATAGGACGGCGCCGAAGGGGACAGGTCCGCAGCGGAAAAGGTAAGCCCGACGGAAAGGGCAGCCCGACGGAAAGGGCAGGAGGCTTGATCCACCTCCACTGGCCGTGGCAAAGTGCCGCCAGTAAGGTTAAGTAAAAGGGGACTGGTTGTGCAGTAGAGTGCCACCAGCAAAAGTTTTGAACAAAAGAGGGAGGGATATATATATATTGTGATTTTTGGTGTGTTCTGTGTGGTGTGTGTGTGTACCGGATACTCCAGTGTTTGTCTTGGTGTATGAAGGTCGGGGTTTAGCATTCCCCTTGGCCGAGCGGTTGCAGGATTGTGCATTTTCTGCCAGGGCGACCTCGCGCAGATCACAATCTGTAGTATATGAAGTGTGAGAGAATTTTTACTGTGAATAGGAGCGGAGTATCTGGAAGAAATGGGTTCTGGCCAAAGTAAAAGCACCCCTTTGGAATGCTTTTGGGGATTCAAGCTGACGAGGGGGGGATGAGGACATTGTGTGAATTAGATTGGCCCACCCAAAAGAATAAATTGGCCGTCCACCGGGACCCTTGATTTGCAACTCGTTAATCCATTATATCAGAACATTTTGAATGTCCATTTTGATCAAATCCCCTATATCTCCACATGGAAGACCAATGTGGAAAAGAACCCCCCCCCCCGGCTGAAGTCATGCTGCCAAGAAGTCTCAGGCAGCCGTATCTGCTCAGTCAGGAAGACAGGAGGACAACCCCCAGTCTTCCAGGACTCAGAGAGGGAAGAAGATAAAGTTTTAATGCCCCCACCGCCTTATGCCCCGGCAACAGCCCTGGCACCACCCCCGCCACAGGGAGCAGATGGCCCAGCCCCCAATCCCGTGGACAATGCATTGTTAGACCTGGACAAAGATGAAGAAAGGGAGGAAAGAGAAGAGGATGGTGAGGATGAGGAATTTGTAAAAAGATTAGTCAAGTTGACAGATGATAATAAGAACAGGCAGAACGTTTGAGGAAGTATGTGGAACCTTATGCAGGAGAAGTGGACGCCAGTCCCCATTTGTTAAAAATAGCGGGATGTACAGGGGAACAGAAAAGGAAGTGGCAGAAAGAGTGGGGAAGGCAGTGAAAAGTGTGACCCTCCATAGGGCACATAAAGCACAGGAAAAGGGCGCGGCCAGAGTGATGCCTCTCCACAGAGTGTATGACCCTCTGGCCCCCGCGGGACCTGATGCGGTGGTGCCCAATAGAACTCATACAGTTCAACATGTCCCCTTCTCTAGTGCAGAAGTTTGTAATTGGAGGAACCAAAACCCTTCATTTGAGGAAAACCCAGCAAATCAGACCACTGAAGGGCAAAATACCCTCACCACTTATCGCCAGAATGTCTTAAATGGCATGAGGAGGGCAGCCAGAAAACTCACCAACTTTGTGAAGGCCAGAGAAATAGTGCAAGGGACAGAGGAGGCCCCTGGAGCCTACTTAAAGAGGCTGAAGGAAGCCTACCGCCAGTATACCCCCGTGGACCCAGATGAGGCTGCCAACGCCCCAATTTTTAAAGCGGCCTTTGTAGCCCAGGCAGCGCCCGATATCCGCAGGAACATTTAAAAAAAAAAAACATGAAGGTTTTTATGGGCCACACCCTTGAATGGATGCTGGAACTAGCCCAGACCACTTATACTCAGAGGGAAGGAGAGGCCCAGAGGAAAAAGGAGAAGTACCAGGCAAAGAAGTTGATGGCCCTGAAGACGGGAGGTCCACCATTAGAAGAAGAGGAGGGCGAGGCCGCTTAGTAAAGAATCAGCGTGCCATTTGCCAAAGGGACCTATTTCCTCTCCCAGGCTAAAATGAGGAACTGTCAGATGCTACTACTACATCCGCGTTTGAAATTCCAAGTCACCACAGCCCTCAACCCAGCTACCCTATTACCGGTAGGAGAAGGTGAGGAGCCCACACATGACTGCATTGAAGTAATGGATGAGGTGTACTCTAGCAGGCCTACCTTAAAGATGAAGCAGACCCCCAGTGGCCATCATGGTTTATGGATGGAAGCAGCTTCATTGAGGCTGGACACCGGAAGGCAGGTTACGCAGTGGTAGCCCTGGAGGACCAGGTGATCGAAGCAAAGTCACTCCCGCCTGGAACATCGGCCCAGCTGGCAGAATTAACTGCGCTCACCAGAGCCCTAAACCTGGCAAAGGGGCAGAAGCTGACAATGAACCAGCCTTTGTTCATTCAATGTTGCAGGAATTGGCTAAGGCACTACAAATTAACTGAAAGTTGCATACAGCATACAGACCCCAGAATCAGCTATCCAAGCTGACACAGGAAACTGGGTCTAATTGGGTGACAATGTTACCCCTGGCATTACTCAGGGTCCGCAATCTCCCATTAAGACGGACACATCCCATCTGTCACCCTTTGAAATTGTGTTTAGGAGACCGGTCCCATATGTCAGAATGTTGTCCCCACATGCTGGTCAGGATATGCAATTGAATAATTAAGTCCAGATATTCTTCCGAGTTTTCTTTTGTCTCGACAGGTGGACCCAGGCTCGCAACCCCTGTGTGTTGGCTGCATCAGTTCGAGCCAGGTGATGAAGTGTGGGTAAAAGATTGGGCACGGACGCTGCTACAACCGTTCTGGAAGGGACCTTATACCGTCCTGCTCTCCACACCCACGGCCGTGAAAGTTGCCGGCATTACCCCTTGGGTCCACCATACTCAGTGAAGAAAGCCATTTCAGACTGGACAGTTACACCAGATCCAGAGAACTCCCTTTGGCTGACTATCTCCAGATGCCTGGCAGACGACCGCTCTGCTGATATCACACCGGAAGCTGATATCTCTACGCACAGCTGAAGAATTGGATGGGAGGGGCGCCCGCGGGCAGCGTCCCCAACGTGAAAACCTGTGCCAGGACTAATCCAGGAAGTCCACCAGGACATTTAATACTTTCATAAGGACTTTCTCTTTTCTTTTTTTCTGTTATATTCTGTATTGATTTACTCTATGCCCTGGTCAGTAGGGAGGCAGCACGAGAGTTCAATCCACCCAACAGGGTTAGTAGGAAAGTTGACCCACATAGTGGGAGCATCAGCTCACCGGTAGGCTCTCACCCTTGAGGCTCAACAGGTAATCGAGCACGAATATCAGTGGGCTCTTCAACAATGAGCACACTCCCTGAATATTGGTGGGAGGAACCATGGAGTGATTGGGGATGGTGGATAGGGGTTATTTCAACTGCCCTTGTCACATGGATGTGTCTCTTTTTCTGCTGGCATGAGCGTCATAGGCTCTGAGGGAGGCAACGGCCAAATCCTTCTATCCCCTTGATGATCCTCCTAGTATTCCTTGTTCTCATAGTTGTAGGAGACAAGGAAGGTGCTGCACCTGGTGAACATGGACAGATGGGGACTAGATTATTGAATAAAACATCACAAGGAGAAAATTATCATAAGATGTGGAAAGAAGTTCACCACAATGTTAAATCTCTCCAATTGTTGGCTGTGTATGCACATACCACCTTATGCTAAACGGCCAGGTTTGGTGCTACATGGAATTCCCATTGGTAACATCTTCAACATAGAGAGGAGTTTGTGTGTTAGTTCATTCTCATTGCTGCATGTTTATCCCAGATAATAATGTCAGCATTTCGGCCACAATTGACCACATGGAAACAATGATAGCTGAAAACCCGCTAAAAACTACAGAAGGTGATCCATGGAATTGGTTATATTCTTGGCTGCCCGATGGCGGTTGGATCAGGCATATTATGGTATTGATAGCAGGGCCGCTTATAATCCTTTTGCTTTTCTGCTTCTGTATTCCCTGCTTGATGCAATGCTTGCAACATATGAGGGAAAAGATGATATCCTGCACGATGGGACCTCGTGTGATTGCTTTTATGAGAGAATATAGACCCTTACCCCAGAACGAATCTAAGTAATAGATTGTTCATAAGAAGAGGAGGGAGTGAAGGAAGATGGGAAGGATTTCTCTTAGTATTCTCTGTACCTTGTACCTTGTACCTAAGAAGGATTCTGCAGTAAATCCCTGTGCTAATCCTGTTTTTGCAGTTGTGGCAGCTAGCAAACAATGGCTGTTTACTAACTCTGGCAGGTCAAGAGTCCAGTTAGCAAGAAATGCAGCTGTTTGCAAATCTAACCAGCCTTGCCAAGAAGGCCTTTCCTGCCTCACGTTTCCTGCTTTGCATGCAAAAGATAAGAAAAGGCACGTACAAGCAAGAGGGGAGGGGGAAGTGCTTAGCTAGCAGAAAGACACGTATGAGGAATGTTTAGCAAGCAGTATAAATGTGTTTAGCAAGCAATATAGATGTGCCATATAAGGGAATAAGTTGAACATTTGCCAGCTGATTGGGAAAATTTGAGGAAGGAATGGGAGGGAGGGGGAAATGCTCAAAAGGTATAAGAAGGCTTGCTGAAATGTATTTCTTCACAGCCAGCTTTCAGGAGCTATCCTGCTGGTTGTCTCTGTGCACAGATTGTCTCTGTGTACAGATTTCAATAAACTCTTTTTCTCCAAAGAAGATTCTGCTTTCCTGGTACTTTTGTTCCCTCCATGGTTCAGCGGATGGCGAGGCTGATGGATCCCTAGGTAAATAAGGCTTCAGTTAGGCATTGGTTAAAATTGGTTGGTGGCGGGGTAAGTGCCTACCCCTCCAATGGTAGTGCTGAAAGGGAATTCCGTTAAAGGAATCCAGGGGCTTACATCCCTTTCCTCCTAGTCCCTGGCATCAGACTTGGGCCGTGCCAGCCCCAGGGGGCATGAGGGTGAGAGATGAGGGACTGATGCCCAGCTTCATTTCTCTCCATATGGTTCTCCCTGACTGGCTTCTGCTGGAATCCGGAAGTCAGTTCTGTCCCTGGGGCAAGGACAGAGTGTCGTAACCAATGCCTAAGCAACCACTCACGTGTGTGTATTTAAATAAAGTTGTGGCCAAATTCATGCCAAAAACCTTAAACAAAAATTGATGTGTGAAGTGTGAGTTATTGGGGTGGCCTGGGGGACCTCGATGCACTAAACAAAAATGTTTTCAGCAGACAACAAAAACAGTACAGTGAAAGCACTTGTCTGAGGTCAATAGGCAGGAAGTTCCAAAGTTTGAGTGCTACCACACTAAAAAAAAAGGTTTCTTACAAACACAGAGTGTATATTATGTGGCACCTATTACAGAGGCAGCTCTGCAAATTGAAGTGGTTGAGGTATTTGAAAAACCCACACCAAAGAACACCCAGGACTGAGCATGCTCAGAATTTTTGAGTGACAATTTTGAGTGACAATTAAAAAGGAAAAACAGAGCAAGAATTTCTTTAGCTCCTTGCAACTTTTACTGCCATAAGGACCCTTCTTTCCTTTTGAGAGAGCTTAGACTCAAAGGCTCTTAATGCAGCAGAAAGGCTTTCGTTGGCTGGTGACAAGGTTACATCAACTGATAATTATGTAGATAAATGTTACGTATATGACTCCCTATTTATCTTTCGTCCTTGGGGACCTTTTTCTGTGACCTCTTTCTGATGAAGCCAGAGTGTGACTCTCAAGGTTTTGAGACCTTGACCGTTGCTTCATAAAGCGTGTTCTCCATAAGAGCACATGTTGCGGTGGGGGCCAAAAAGGCCACCCCACTGTTGTTGGGCAAATTGGCCACATGCTGTGATTGGGCAAGGAGTGTTGCTGGGGAGAATGTTATATTGCTGAAGTGTGGGAGGGGTCAGAGGTCTTAAATACAGGGCTCACAGCCTTGGGCTGCGTGCACTGAATCACCTGCCCACCCTCCCTGAAAAAGGGGAGGGGGCGTTCGTTGTCCTCTGACCTTGCTATGCCTGTCATGGGGTTGTCTGCCTTGGGGCAGGGGCCTGGTGGGAAATTTGTCCATTTGGCTGATTGGCTGTTGCCATTTGGTTTTTGCCATTTGGTTGTTTTTTTGGGGGGTGGCCTGGGGGACCTCGACGCTCAACAGGTTCTGAAAGCGGGGAAAGAGAGAGAGAAAGATTGTGTTTAATATTTATAGATCAGGTAAATTTATTTTGATTGGTCTGGAAAATCCCTTTGGGAGGTTAAAAAAATAATAACCAATATGGGAAGTTGGTTACTGGCAGATGTGTGAGGCATATACCGGAGAAAGCTGAGGTGAAGTTGGATAGCTGAGGCCTGAATATTAAGCTATTCTTTGGTGTGATAACTATTATTTGCTGTTGAAGAGTAGGACACAGAGGCCATCCTGTGTAAAGATCTTACTGGAATAAATAGCTTATTTTTTTAGCAGCTCTATTATTTTTAGCTGCTCTATTATTAATGTTGCTAATATTGTTTGAGTACTGATTGCCGTATGGATTTGTTAACCATATGACTATTGCTGTAATTCTGATGTTCAGCTTATTTTTCAGTTGCTGCTTTGTTAATAAAATAAAAAAAATCCTTCCAGTAGCACCTTACAGACCAACTAAGTTTGTTATTGGTATGAGCTTTCATGTGCATGCACACTTCTTTAGATACAGTCATACCTCTTATTACGTTTGCTTCATGATACGTTTTTTCAGGATGCGTCCCACGGCGACCTGGAAGTACTGGAAAGGGTTACTTCCAGGTTTTGCTGCTCTTTGCCGCTCGTGCATGCACAGAGGCGCAGAATGACGTCACGTGGATGTGCAGAAGTGTCAAATCGCAGACGCGCGTGCGCAGATGTGCTGCTGCGGGTTGCATTCTGCTCATGTTGCAAACAGGGCTCTGGAACGGATCCCGTTCGCAACCAGAGGTACCACTGTGCACTGAAACAGAAGTCACCAGACCCTTATATATAGTGAGAGGGTGGGGAGGGGTATTACTCAGAAGGGTGGTGGGAATGAGTGATTGGCTGACAGGTGTGGTAAACCTGTTAACGACTGCAATTGGTCTTACAAGAAAAAGCAAGGGGTGAGATGACTAAAAATAGCTTCATCGTGTATAAGGAGATAAGAATCCAATGTCACTATTCAGACCAGGTCTCTCCATGGTTTTAAGTTTGGTAATAAGTTGCAATTCAGCAACTTCTCTTCCCAGTCTTTGTTAAAGCGTGTTCTCCAATAAATGAGAGCACGTGTTGCGGTGTGGGCCACCAGGCCAGGCCTCTTGTTGCCAGGCAGGTTAATAATTGTTGCCTGGCATCATGATTGGGTAACCGGGTTGCTGGGGCAAATTGTATGTTGCAAATTGGGTGGGAGGGACCATAGTCTTTAAATATTGGTGCACTCTGGTTTCTCTTTCTCTTTGCAGAGTGCATCGGATCAAGAGCAATCTTCTCATGTCTGGTTACATTTCTTTATTTCCCCCCTTCTTTTGAATCCTCTCTAGTCCCTTAATTAATCTAATTTCCCTTTTTTCCTGTTTGATTTCTCACCCCACCCCTTACCCTGCCTGTGGGAAGATTCTCCCTGTATCTGTGGCTTGCCTTTCCCTATAGGGAGAGAGCCCCCATTAGGAGCTTTCTTTTGCAAAAAAATTTTCCCCATTTTTTGCCTGTTTAATTGTGGGGCTAGTCAGGGCTGTTCCCAGCTCGGCTGGTATCACTTTCGTTTATAGCATCCCCAAAGGTTGGCTTTATTTTGGGTGCATTCAGTGCTGTTGGCCGAGTTTTAATCTAGCCTTGGGCGGGCACTCTATATTGAGTTCCTTTAATATTGCAATGAGACTATAAAAGGCAGAGAGCTGAAGCAGGGAGGCCATCACGGCCTGCTCGGCCTGCACATATTTTTCAAGCCTAAGCCTGCTACAGTTAGCAGTACAGTAAATTGTTAAGTCTCTGTGACATGTGACTCATTCTCTCTATTAAGAATGTATCTGTTTGTTTGCAGGCTCACTTGTTGCTAATGTATATCTTAGGCAGACGGAGTGGAGCCAGAGGCTCTCTGTGCCTCCAATGAGCACTCTTTGTATGCTCTTTAACTATGCTGTCTCTGAACAAGTTTATTTTCTTCAAGTTTGTTTTGCCCTGATAATGGCAACTGCCATTTTAGAGGCGAGCCATTGTGGCTTAGTGGCTAGAGTACAGGACTAGGACCTGGGAGACAGGCTTCATATCCCCCACTTAGCCATTGTTATACAAAGCAAAACAAGCTGCTCCTTTTGGACTATTTTGTTGCTGGGTAGTTTGGCCCATTTGTGATATTGCTCCCAAAAAGAACTTTGGGTTTCTTGAGGAGGTGCTTCCCTCTAAAGGGCTAACAGGGGTACCTGGACAGGCAGTGGGCTGCCTCGAGTTTGTTATCTCATTGGAAACATTTATGCTGGCCTAGCAGGTGATCCTAGGGCTTGGCCCGCTTGGCCCTAGAATTTGATGGCCTCTGGCAGCGTTTCTGGCCTGAATAGTGTTCCCATGTGGTGCACAAAGCATTGGTTTCACCTGTTCCTCACATGTTTAGGTTTTTCTTTTTGCAGACTATGACAGGGCCTTTGCAGATGCCTCCAGAGCTTGCCTCTCCTGCAGAGGATGACTTGCTGATGCCCCAGGTGCCTTCTTCCAGAAGGAAGAGTCTTCAGAGGCAGGAAAAAGCGGAGCAGGGATGATGCTTACACCTCCTTGCAGGTAAATCATCCCTGGGCTCTGATGATGATTCAGACATCACCTTGGACCTCTCCAGGGGTCAGGGTGAGGCTGTTCCGGGTCTTTAGGGATCATCCTGGATAGCTCAGCTGGTCAGTGTATGGTGCCAGTAATGCCTAGGTTGCAGGATTGGTCCCTGTATGGGACAGCTTTATGCTCCCTCATCACTGTCCCTCATCACTCTACTGGTGGTTCCTTCACTGTGAGAAGCCAAGTTACAGGGAATCAGGTGGAGGGCCTTCTTGGAAGTGGCATCCGCCCTGTGGTACACCCTCCCACCAGATGTCTACTACCAGACTTTTAGAAGACATCTAAGGCAGCCCTGTTTAGGGAAGCTTTTAATGTTTGATGCATTACTGTATTTTAATTTTGTTGGAAGCTGCCCAGAGTGGCTGGGGAAGCCCAGCCAGATGGGCGGGTACAAATAGATGATGATGATTATTATTACTGTTGTTGTTGTTGTTATTATTATTATTATTATATTGTGGGAGAGTGGACTAGATGATCCTCGGAGTCCCTTCTAACCCCATTATTCTATAAGTGGTAATTCACTATGATGGGAATGTTAGATGCAGGGCTGCCATCACCCCCTCAGCTCGCTAGGATCGCAGGAACAGGGACATGTGGACCACTTGCGCAGCTCCACATTTTAAATGGAAATTCCCTGAGCAATAGAACCTGAAGCTGGTATGCAGGAAGCTGGCCCGGTGGCAGCTTTGTTGGGACTTCTTTAGGGTTTCTGGCCAGTGTTGGCCCTGTAAATTTACACATCATGGTGGCAACACAAGGCAGGGCATCTTGCCCAAGCGGGGGCTGGCAAGCAATAACTCAATACCTCTCGCCCCTATTTCCATAAAAATATCCTCCTTGAAAGCCTGGCTAAAAGGTTATCTAGATGGGTCAGTGGTTTTGTGCTTGTGGGAAGGGTTTTCCCAAGGTTTGGGATTCCTCTGGCTTTTCAACCAGTGGCTCAGAATACAGCAACTCAAAAGCCAGTCAGAGAGCTACCTGTGGTAGCAAGAAAGAAGGTTAGGAAGCAGCTTTCATTGGGATGTTTGGTGGGATCCCCTTGATTCTTCTCCTATTCCTGATTTTCATTTATCCCCTTTGGGGATCGTCCCTAAGAAAGCCCCATATAATCCATATTTATCGCATCCCAAAGGCACCTCAGTGAATGACTCTCTGGAATTTGTTCCGTGAAATATGCATCTTTGGATCAGGCAGTTGAGCTTACCAACAAATTGGAAGTGGGCCTGGTTGGCATTATGCGATATTGAATTGGCTGTTAGGCTGCTGCCGGTTCATCCTCAAGATTATAACTAGTTGGGCTTTAATTGGATGGTCCTTACATTGAAAAGGCGATGCCAATGTGTTGCGCTATAGGCTGTGCAGCACTCGAGTCCTTTAACGTCTTTCTGGATTGAACATCGCGAGTCATGACTCGTTTAACTGGGGGTACCATTATTTGGATTATCTCACTGGCTGGTTCGTGTGACACCAGCCCCTGCTTGGGCTTACTGGACGCCCTTTTTATTCCCTGAGGAGCTGGGTGTTCCGTTGGCAGTGGATAGGACAGTGGCTCCTACTGCCCCCTTTAACGTATTTAGGGGCTAGCTGGATATTGTTGCCCATACCTCTGCTTGCCTGTGGAAAAGCTGTTTGCCGTGAAGGACGTTATTCTTGTAATACTTCCTCTGATAGCAAATGTTGCTTTGTCAGATTCTATCATTGCTAAGTCAGTTAAAAAATAATAATTGGCATGCAGGGTGGTTGTTCCAGGCTGCCCCTTCCATTCCTGCTCGGCCAGGTGGTCTCATGGTCCGGGGTCCCTTCATCATCCTGTACAGTGGCCTTGAGCCTGGCAGGGCAAGGCTATCTCATGTGACCTAACTTTTCTTGAGTTCTCCCCATTGTAGTGTCAGCGCACATCTGGACTGAGGAGTACAGGGACCGTCGGGTCTGCCTTGGTCTGATAACCAGGCAGTGTGAGGGTCCTGGCAAAATGGTCCTCATGCTTTGGCAGAGTCTCCGCCCCCTTTTATGTGCTTTCCAGCTGCACTGCTTAAGGTGTAATATTGCGTTTCTGCTCGCTTTATTACGGGATCATCTAATGTTTTCGCTGTCACTCTATCCTGTTTTCAGTTGGAGAGCTTGAGATCCTGGGCTCCGGACGCCCAGCTATAGCCGGATTTTCTGGAGCTCCCGTGGCGCTTTGGCAACAATTTATAATTAAGAGGAGTAGTAGCTTACATTTCCCCTTCTGCTTTCAGGTCTTATGAGAAGGCCTGGACTGATTCCTTAGCGTTTAGCTGGCAGTCTTCAGCCATTCAGAGGAACTTTCTCTGAGCAGGACCTGCAGTAATTGGCCTACCTGCTGCAGATCGGATGCACTGTTAAATCTATCAGAATTCAGTCCGCTGCAATGCCTGCTAGAGTAAAGCTTTAATTTTTCAGAGACCCTTCTAAAAGTGTGCCGTGCGCAGGGTCTCGGAAGGTTGGAAAAGACTCCAGCCTTCACAGGACTGCAGGCAGGAAGCCGGTCAATCTTGACCTATGCAGTATCCGCAACAAGTTAAGACTTGTCTCCAGGTTCTAAATCTAGACGAGACATCTTTCAGTATTCCATTGTAATTTGGTGTACTGAGGGTTGGGGAAATTGTGTTGGAGCCAGCACGGGGCGGAGAGTTTGGAGGCTTATTGCCTCAGGATTTTTCCTTATCTGCTTTGGAGCTTGTCATAAGTGTCTGGAGCTCTAAGTCATACCTAGTGAGCAGGGTTGCCATCATCAGGCTTCCAGTCACGGGTAAGGTGGGCCCTTGCCCTGTTATTGGATACAGAAATATTTGGCTTTTTGTTCCCCTGGGGGGCTGGCTCGATCCTAGAAGTTGCTGGTTCTCATGGGTTGCTCCTTCAGGATATATGCGTTCCCCTTTTGGAGTTGAGACTCGTAGTGCGCAACTCCAAAACTGACTAGCTGGGTCGGGGGGAGGTTGTCCGCCTCCCAGCGACTGGGGAGGTGGGCCCATGCCCGGTCAAGGATGTAAGGAAGTACTTGGCCTTGAGACCTCCTGGGGACGGCCCGCTACTCATGCTTGAAAATGGTCACCCTTTGGCGCAACACTACTTCACAAAAGTCATGCGTAAGGCCATCTCTGCTTGTGGGATCTCGGCCTCTGGTTTCGCCCCTCATTCCTTTCACATAGGTGCAGTGACTATGGTGGCCCATTGGGGCTTCTCAGCTGCCAGGATCAAGGATTTGGGACATGGAAATCTAATGCTTTCAAGGGTTATGTGCGAAACAAATGCTGAGTTTGGTACTACCCTTGTAGATCCCACGCTGGTCCACATCTGGATAGTGGGACACAGCATCGTTCATTGGGCTGGCAGCAGAGCGAGGCAGTCTGCAAGGGGAGCGTGTCTCGGCCTCCCACAGCACATGCAAGTGTCATGGTTTTCCAGACGCGGAATGTCATGGGGAGAGTTTATGCCGCTGATTGGTCGCCGGCTGCTCTCGGACCTCCCCACCCTATGGCCATAGTGGTGCAGCTGGGGGAAAATGATGTGGCAACTATTGATTGCCTTGCTTTGCGCACCTCAATCCAAAAAGGGATTTGGAGGCATTGGCAGCCTCATTACCTTCAGTGAGAATATTTGGTCTCGCCTGTTGCAGAGGCAAACCTGGTGCGGTGTTTCCCGCCCGGAGGCCGCTGAGAAGGCCAGGATATGCATTAACTCTGCAGTGTGCAAGAAGGTTTTGGAGCTGGGTGGGCTGGTTATTCCCCACCCCAGCATTTATTTCAAGGCGGCAGCCCTTTACCGGGCGGATGGAGTGCACCTTTCTGATTTGGGGAATGATTTGGTTGGATGCTGTGGCTAAAAAATTAGGTTCCTGGTTGGGTTTGTGAGTGGTTGGCGGCGAGCGTTAAAGCTCGGGTGGCGGTTAGGCATTGGTTATAATATGCTGGTGGTGGAGGGGTTCAGGCGGTGCCTGCCCCTCCTATTGCGCTGAAGGGAATTCCGTTAAAGGAATCCTGGGGCTTGCCATTATTTCGTCCAATCCCTGTTATGGGACCAGGGCCGCCCAATCCCTGTTATGGGAATCCTTGTTATAGGACCGGGCAGGCAAGCTTTCGGGGAGCTGCTGGGGTGAGCGGCGTGGGTCCGACGCTTAGTTCAAATGACCCCCAGTTTGACTTTCTCTTCTACTGGCTACCGATCGGACCTCGGGATGTCAGTTCTGTCCCAGGCGGGGGGACAGATAGTCATAACCAATGTCTAAACAACCACTCACTGATTTTGTATTTTAATAAAGTTGTGGCCAAAATAGTGCCCAAAAACCAAAACTAAAATTACGTGTTATGTGTGAAGTTATTTGAGGGGTGGCCTGGGGACCTACACACGCAATAGTGTATTATAGATGGTTGCAGCAGGAGAGGGAGACACCTTGGCTTCTTCAGCAGCCTGACTCATCTCTGCCTCAGCTGCCCTCGTCTCTAGCTTCCACTTTTGGACTTCTTTCTGGCACAGACTCTCCCTGCTCACTAAACCCTGTTACCTCTTCAGCTTCCAAACACTTCCTCCTCCCAGGCTTCTCCCTCTGACCACTCATTGCCATCCCACCACCAATCCCCAGGCTCTGAGTCTTTTGTCCTGTGGGGGTTCCCCAGCTCGTGCCTCCCCACCATTCTTCTGGGTCCATTCCAGATGACTTGGCCACAAGAAGAGACAGTGGTGGTGCATGGGAACCGTCTAACAAGAAATATAAAGGCATCTTATATGCCAGCTGGACCCATTAACTCAAGAAAATATCAAGAACCTTCCTGGATCAGACCAGAAGCCTATCTAGTCCAATATTCTGTTGCCACAGTAGCAAAGCAGATGCTTATAGGAAACCCACAAGATGAGAGCAATGCTTGTGTTCTGCAGCAGCTGATATTCAGAGTCCTATTGATACGGGGAAGTAGTAAAACGATCATGATTAGTAGCCATTTCTAGTCTTAACTTCTATATGGATGTTTCTATATAGATGTTTCAGGGAAGTGAGAATCGGTAGCAATGAGAAACTTCAACTGCCCTGAGAAGTCAGCGATAAAATTCAAAACTAACATAATGAAATTCGCGAGATGCAGATGTCATAATTTGCCTTTAACGCATGGTTATAAGATGGAAGATCTGGAACTTGGCCGCAGTACATGAGAGAAGCATCTTGGAAATCTAGCCGATCACAAGCTGAACATGAGACAAGAGTGTGATGCAGCTGAATTAATGTGATTTTAGGCTGTTCTAATGAAACCATCATTGACAAGTCATGGGAATTAACAGTTCCATTTTATGTTTGCCCTGTTGCAAACCTAAGGCCTTTTGTGTCCAATTATGGGCGCCACACTTTAAGAAAGAGGAGGGTAATATAAAGATGGTCAGTGGTGTGGAAAACAAGTCTGATGAGGAAAGGTTTGTGGGTTTAGCCTGGAGACAATAAATCAAGACCACAGAAAGGGCGTAGCACTGGCTAATACTTGTCAAATACCTGAAAGTCTGTCATGGATAACAGGGCAGACTTGTTATTTGCTGCCTCAGTGGGCCAGACTAGATATAATGGTCTTGAGGGCAGATTTTGGTTGAACACAAATAGAAATTTCTTGACATTAAGGGAGTTTGACAGTGGAACCATCTGCCTGGAGTGGTAGTTGCTGGAAGTTTTCCAAGAGGCTCAAGTCATATAGCTCTATAGTTCCTGCATTGAGGAGCATTCGACTAGATGACCTACCAGGCTCCCTCCAACAGGGGCAGAATCTGGTAATCTTTTGTAATATGGCGCATTTTTGTGTGAGGCAAAAAATGTGGCACCCCCTGGATGGATATTCTCAATTTTAGTACCCACTTTGTGGAGGAACTGCCTTCCCCTTTTCACTGAATCCAGTGCTGCACTCCCAACTCTGTGTTTCTATTAAAATAATTTGCATTTTCAGCAGAAAATTTGTTGTGTTTATTGGATGCCCATAGAGGCCCCAGCACAATTTCTCTTTTTCAAAGGTGTTGTTGGTGTGTGGCAAAGTGGAACTGCACAATTGTAAGCTCCTTTTGGGGGTGAGTTATTGGCAATAATTAAGTCCATGAAACCTCATTACTTTTCAAAGATATGCACGCTTTGATGAATTATATCCCTACTTGAAAGTTGTAATGGAGTTACGGGGTTGTGTCTACTAACCCTCAGTTGAATACATGGTGCTTCAACACTACACGTTGTCAGCCTCCATACAAAGATGGGTTTACACTCCCTCCACTTATCTGATGTGTGACCGCAAAGATGATAAATATGAGAACAAGTCCCGAGAGCTATGCTTTGTGGTTGGCAATTTAGCATACTTGTCTTTCCCATTTACAGCAAAAAACCATTAATCTTAATGCTTCTGGAAAACCACCAAGTAAGACCTGTTGCTCCCCAAAAATAGGCATTCAGTGACATTCTGCCTCAGCAGATAGAGGGTCTGATACAGACATAATAGATAACTGATTTTGATTTTATTTAATAGCATTTGTATGCCTCCTCATAAGTAAGTTCTCTGGGCAGACTGCTTTAGTTAGCAATGGTTTTGCAATTGTAGATCAAGCAAGCATATTGGTCTGGTCTCTCTCTCCTAGGACAGCAGTGATTTCTGCATTTGAATATGTTCTGAAAGGGATATATCTTCAGGAGAGGTCTAAGTTTTTGAACTATTGTACTGATGCATTTTATTAACAGGAAACGACGACTCACACCATTATAGCAACCAGGCAATTTTATTAGAAGCAATACTGTAAGAAGACAACACTTCAAATCCTTTAGATAGAGCTACCCATGTAGCAACGAACAGACTGCACACACACCTATAACTTAGAAGCTCCCAGTGTGGTGCCAAGGCAAAGGTGTGTCCAGAAAAAAAAACACAGTTTTAAAACACAAAATGCATTAGAACTTGTGTCTCCCATAAAAAGTGTCAACATATTCTGTCTTTTCAGATGAGGGGAGAAACCAGGGGAGAAGGTGGTGGTACAAAAGTTGGATGTTACTATTCACCTCTCTATAATTCCAACAGCTCATATCGGAAAGAATGATTCTGCCAAATAAAGATGACACACCACTTTGTTCTTAAAAATACCTCTGCTCAGAACATATCGCATCTAGGCTGGAAAAGGTTTATAGAAGATTTTTTTTTAATGCCAGGAAGTCTACACAAAAAGTCCACATTTTCTGTTTTGAAAAGTTTCAGGACCAGACTTAATATTCGGTTTTGAACGGATAATCCTTGTGGTTGGCACACCTATGAAAAGAAAGAGTTAAATCAGAAGTTTGGTTTTACTTATGCCAATGCCTATTTTAGGGGAACCAGGGCAAACTGGAAGCATGGAGCACCCTAAACTCTCAAAAAGTATCTGTTTAGGCTAGTACAATTTGTGAACCAACAAGTAAAATGCTGCCTACTAGTCATATACCCCAAACCCCAGTTTTTCCTGCCCCCCTAAAAGTACAAAAAATGGGACTTGTTGAGCATCTGGAAAAACGCAAATTAGGAGGTGGGTCACAAGTTGTTAAGGCCTTGTCGAGCATCACCCCCAGCAGACGCCAGCTGGCAGCATGAAAATACTTAGTACAGTGGTACCTTGGGTTAAGTACTTAATTTGTTCCGGAGCTCTGTACTTAACCTGAAACTGTTCTTAAACTGAAGCACCACTTTAGCTGATAGAGCCTCATGCTGCTGGAGCACGATTTCTGTTCTCATCCTGAAGCAAAGTTCTTAACCCAAGGTAATATTTCTGGGTTAGCGGAGTCTGTAACCTGAAGCGTATGTAACCTGAAGCATATGTAACCCGAGGTACCACTGTACTATAATGGATGTACTTGCTGTACGAGGAAGAATGTCCACAGTTTTTTGTTTTTTAAATAATTTTACAGCAGTGTCCAGAAATTGAACTTCAAATTTGAGTGCAAAATGCTGAACCTTCAAAGTACGATAAGACAATTCCACAAAGTTTACCTTTGCTGGACATTTTTGAAATTTGCAGCAATATCATCCATTTAAAAAAACCTTAAGAAACCAGGACCATACTGTAGTCAGCAAGCTAAACCTCAAACCTCAAAGCAGAATGCTGAATGTTCACAATTGTGGAAGAAGCCACACGAAGAAAGTATGAAGAGAGAAACCATCTACACTTTAATTGAAGAAATATGGGGAAATAGCTGGCCAAACGTTTTCAACCCTTCTCTGCCTCTGGAACTGAGAAGCGATTCTTTGGCTACATTCTGATAAACCAGCTACCTCAAACAGCGGTGCTGTCATGGCAGGACTTTGGCACAAGACATCCAGGACTCCACTCAGCAGAATGAGAAGGAAGTTCCCTCCCAGAGGCTGCAGGGATGGCTTCCTTTAACTTCTAAGCGAAGTTAAACATTACCATCTAAAGCGGAAGATCCCCGAGACACTATAAGAGGTCCGGACTGCACCACTGATGTAGCAATTAAAGCAGGCCTCGAGATTGCCCTGAGGGAAAGCTAATCAATAATGCTTCTAAAAGCGGCAGATACGTCAACAGAAAGTGGTGGTGGGGATTCTGTGGTAAAGCTTACAGGAGGACATCTTAATGAGAAAATGACAAGAGCCTGTTTTAAAGAATTGGTTAAACACTCAGAGCTTCCAAACTATAGCAGAGTGTGACCAAGTCAGTAGTCATGCTTACCAATGGTAAGGATAACGAACCTGTTTCACAGGTCAGGCAATTTTTAACTTTAGGCTAATCATAACTGCCAGTTGTCAGAAATGATTAAATGATAACCTAACCAGCTTTTTTAGCCACTGGGTGAAAACTGATTTAATGTCCTCTAACAAAGGGCCAGCATTAGCCATAATCACTATTGGCAGATTTCTGGGTTATTTGTAGTAGATCAACAAGAGATTGCAACTCCCAGTCCTCTATAGAGGTGGCTACAACTGAAAACATTCTGCCCCCACAGACTGCCCCACCTGCAAATTCAGATTCTGGAAAAGAACTCTGTGGGGGAGGAAACAGGAGCAGATTTTAGTGTCAAAGGGCCTGAAGACTTGGTTCTGGTACTGATCACGAATTCATGGGCTGAGGAAATGTTTAGAATAATCTTGTACCGGCAATCTTAATGCATGTCTGCATTATATCATATCTCACAAGCTGGATGTCTGCCCACCCCAGATTAGAACAGGCTGGTCTTCATCCCTGACCGCCCCAAATGAACTTCGTAAAAGAAGGTTGGCACAAATGCCTTAAAAAAAAAAAAAATACTTTTATCATTCCCCCCCAAGAAGGTTGTTTCCCCAATCACCTTTTAACGATTGTGATTAAAAGCTATTTTGATCTATTTAACCAATTGTCTAACTAAGCACTGCAGAACTGTTCTGCAGTGCTCTGCAGGATCAGTGGACATGAAAGTCCGACAATGCTGTTTATCAACCCTTCTCGATTTTTCAGAGCCTGCTACTTACTGGCTAAATGCACATGCTCTCCAGTTCCTGTTGAAACTGAGAATGGTTTCTAGCTCCTGCTTAGTCAAGTCAAAGTCAAACACCTGGCAAGGAGAAAGAAAAAGCAGAATTTCCAATTCATGGCAGGTTCACAAGAATTGTGGAGGTTTACATCACTTGTTTTATGCATTATTTGCATTTGTAGCCTGCCTCTTCTTCCCAAGTGTTCAATGGAGCAAATAAGCAAAAGCAAGTGTCTTCCCAATTTACCTTCACTGAAATCTTAGCCAATGTCCCATCAAACCCACCACCCTGTTCTCACAGTGGCCAATCAGATGCCTGTGTGAAACCTGGAAGCAGGAGAGCACTCTTCTCCTGAGTGGAATTCAGAAGCATCGCTGCCTCCGAAAGTGACGTTGGTCGGGTTGAGAGATGCCCAAAGCAGCCTAGTAGAGTTGGCCTCTTTTACTGGTTTTGGGGTTGGCTCCAATGAGTTGGGGAGGGCATTTGGGGCCAACTCTGAAATGGGGTGAAAGGAGGCAGTGAAGTGGTTCGTACCCTTTCTGGGGGAATGAGCTTACAGCGGTGGCAGCAAGGACTCAGACAGATAATAAGAATAAGAATTACTACTACTACTACTACTACTACTACTACTACTACTACTAATTTATTATTTATACCCCGTCCATCTGGCTGGGCCTTCCCAGCCACCTTGGGCGGCTTCCAAAGAAGTATTAAAATACAGTGGTCTGTTAAACATTAAAAGCTTCCCTAAAAAGTGCTGCCTTCAGATGTCTTCTAAAAGTATGGTAGTTGTTCTTCTCTTTGACATATGGTGGGAGGGCGTTCCACAGGGTGGGTGCCACTACTGAGAAGGCCCTCTGCCTGGTTCCCTGGAACTTGGCTTCTTGCAGTGAAGGAACCACCAGAAGGCCCTTGGTGCTGGACCTAAGTGTCTGGGCAGAACAATGAGGGTGGAGACGCTCCTTCAGGTATGACATTCCAAGCGTGTGTGTGCGCGCGAGCAGATTTCCCAAGCGCAATTACCACCCCTCCCTCTCAGTTTATAGACTCTCCTCAACCTGAAACAACAGAAGAAGGAAACAGAATGACAGCCTTTGAGCTGTTGGTCTTTTTTGCTCATTGCTGTCTTCTTTTGGTCAGCACAGACTCTCTAGACTGTTTCTCAAACTTGGGTCTCCAGCTGTTGTTGAACTACAACTCTCATCATCCCTGACCACTGCTCCTGCTAGCTAGGAATGATGCGAGTTGTAGTCTTTTGCAGCTGTTTTGCCTGGATCTTAAAACTGGAGAAGTCAGGAACTGAACCTAAGCCCTAATGTGCTCTCCCGCTGAGCCATCTGCCGGCAGATATACAGACCAAAAATAGATTATTCCCTTAATGGTAGCTGTAATTCATATGTTTATTGGCACCAGCCTTCCCCAACAGGATGCCCTTCAGATGTTGATTGGGCCTATGGCCATAGATGTCAACTTTTCCCTTTTCCTGCAAGGAATCCTATTCGGAATAAAGGAATTTCCCTTAAAAAAGGGAAACGTTGACAGCTATGCCTACGGCTGGCATAATCTCCGTTCACTAGGTAACTGGAGGGCACTTGTTTGGGGTGACATATGCCATGTAGGACCCAAACCGATCCTGGAGGGAGCTGATCTTACTTTCAATCTTACCTTGAAGTTTTCTTCAATACGTGCAGGAGTAACAGATTTGGGAATCACAATTGTATTTCTTTGGATATGAAAGCGGATCAGGACCTAATGATCAAGACAAAGCCAAACCAAGTAAGTCTTCCTGTCCCAAGTCACAAATACATTAAAAATTAGATTTGCCAGGGAAAACACACACATGTTCCTGAGCAAAATGGCACCCCTTTCTGCAAAGTCTGGCTTCAAGTCTCAAATTCCTGAATGGAGTTTAACTGCTGAGGGATCCAAGGGTTGTGGGTCTCCCTCAGTTTTCCTAGTACACATCTGTTGCCAGAAAGTTTGCATCCTTGAAATCCCCATGGCAAACGCTGGCTCCCTTGGCCTGAAAGTGAGATTAGCACCGCACGCCATAGTCACCTTTGACTGGAGGGGTCCTTTTATTTTTTATTTTTTACCTAATGGCAAGGAGTGACATCCCCCTTAACCTAGTATCTACAACTGCTAACATTTAAAATCCCCATTTCAAGTAGGAGCACTGAAGAAATGAGTTTTTGATCACCACAATTTAACCTTGTATATATTCAATAGGAGGGGATCTAGACATTGCTGAACACAGGAAGCCATCATGATTTGTGCATCTGATCTAATCACATCTTCCTGCCAAGTTATCAGGCAGGTATTTCTCAGGTCTGCTTTCTGCCCACTGCCTTCTGAAAACCTCCTCTTTTTGCCTGTCCACTAGGTTCTTTGCTTATGCACTCGATTCAACACATAAATCAAACACACCTGAGCTGCAGTTTTATTGTGCTTAGCAGCTATCTCTTTGATCTTGGGGTCGTCCAGGAGAGAGGGATCCTCTGGCTTGGCCCTAGGAAAAGAAACAAAAGCCAAAGGGTAATGAATGCTACTAAGATAACTCACGTTAAAAAAAAAAAAAAAACCAGAAAGGCTGATCAGATGCAGAGGAATAACAACAACAACAACAATTTATTAATACCCCACTTATCTGGTTGGGTTCCCCCAAAGCTTCTGACCTTTTAACAGGGAATTTCAATTAGGACTTTTGTTCTCTACACTATTAAAAGTACCATCTGCAAAACAGGAATAAAGCTCACCCTACTGGGCTGTTACAAGCACATAATGCATATGAATAGCACCATATTTGAGTAGATGAAGGTGCTAAGCAAATGCTAAGTATAATTATGAAGCACAATTATGCATGCAGTAGCCATACAAATAAATTAATAGGCAGATTTGCTGTATTTACTTCCATCAGTGGGTCTGGTGGCCAAGAAGGCAGTTTCTGCACATGATATAAAGGGAAGTGAGGGACAGATGGCGCTCATCAACCTGGGAAGGTAGCCCATCTAAGAGAAGGAAAACTCTGGTCCTAAACCTCCACTGCCTTGTGGGATATCTTCAAGAGAAGAAAAGGCTAAGGAGTAAACCCTAAACAAATCCGGAGGGGGATCCCTAAGACAGTTGGATGGCACCTTGTACGCCTCCTTCTGGCAACTCCTGCAGCCAAGCTGGTCCCAAACATATTGCTCTACTTTCCTTTGGACCACATCAGCGAGGCTGAGAGGGGGGTCTTGTCGTCTGGGCATCCCAGGACCTCCATACCCACTGCCCAGGCTTGCGCCCTGGGGAGGTCTCTTTGGTGCTGCTAACACAGCGGTTTGGCTTTACCCCTGGAGGCACACTCCATTGTCTCCTAAGACGGACAGATGGCAACAACACAACTTTCATCATAGTGGATAGCTTCAAATCCAAACGCTTAATATATTTGGGGCTGCTGGACCTGGGTTAGTTATCCCTTAAGCAAACTTCCATTACCCATTTACTCACTAAGATGTGGAGCTCCAAGCTCAGGGCACATTTAGCTAAGCACTAAAAGACAACCAAACATTCTCACCATGGTCTGTCAGGGGAGCCGAGGGGGCTATACGCTGTGACAGCGATCCCTTTGGACTGACAGTAACTGATCAGTTTTTCCTGGGTAAGATACGGATGGCACTCAATCTGTAAACATAGAAGAAAACAATTTGCATTATTTGCATTCATCATTTATTTATTTATTTCATTTAAAAAAAAAATATTCACTGCTTGTTTGTAAAAAAAGGGCAGGCTGCAAATAAAAAACAAAACAATAGAGAAGTTTAAGATTTGCATTCAGAGATCAACTGTGCATATAATAGGAAGTTTCCTGGCAGGTTTCCTGGACAGCTACTGGCAGTTGAACAGGCAAGCCATAATTCATCTGCAAACATAGTTTGGCCTCTTTAGAAAACCACATGGTAGGTTTTACTTTTTTCCCCAATGCCACAATCTCTGGTTGCTGCACTCCTGATTCCCCCTATAGGCTTTTCTTGGGCTGCAGCACTAATTTCATAGTTGGTGGGATTTTCACAGGGCACTCATAATGTTCCCGTTTAATAGAAGACTACCAGCTTTCCTCAGTGATTTCCTCCTTCTCCAGCAGCACCTTCAAATGCCCAATTCAATTTCTCAACCACCCGAGCAAGACAGTTATGCTGGTCAAGGTTGAAGTAGAAGAACGAATTGTACAAAAACAAGGAATAAGAAATGGAATTAAGAAGGAGAAATGCAATTTCAAATAAACAAAGTAATCAAGCAAGCACCAACCATGCAGACATTATTTTCTCCCATTGCTATCTCAGGTCAAGCTGGCTTTCAAGGTTTTTTGAGAACACTGAGGTTTTGGATCTGGAAGGTTTTAACAATGCTTATGGATGGCATGCATATTTGTGGTATGACAAGGTTAAAAGTCATAAGGCTTTCAAGAACCATATTGTTAGGAAAGCAGTGTTTAATGTCTGGATAAAATATAAAGACTTATTGGAAAATAAGACCCCAAGGTGGTTATCACCAATGGAAGCTAAGACCCGGAAAAGACTCAATATGGAGGCCAAATGGCCGAAATATTGGGAAATAATAGAAAAAGATGGAGATAATTGGAGGTTGCAGAGTTTGGAGAAACTAAAAGATAAAGTGCGAGATTGGTTACATTATGCTCAGATCAAAGAGGTTTTCAAGTTAGATAAAAAGATAGGATTCCAGGTGGAAAAATCAAAGTTGGAAACGGAACTGTTAGAACCTAAGACTAAGGTACTTTCAAGAATGTATAATCTGCTGCTAAAATGGAATACACTAGATGAAACGGTTAAATTGGCTATGATAAAATGGGCAAAGGACATTGGGTACAATATCATGTTTGCTGACTGGGAAAGGTTATGCACCACCGGTTTGAAATTCACGGCATGTAATGCCTTGAAAGAAAATATTATGAAAATGATATATAGGTGGTACATGACCCCAGTCAAGCTTGCAAAAATATATCATTTGTCTGATAATAAATGCTGGAAATATAAAGAAACCGAAGGAACGTTCTTTCACCTCTGGTGGACCTGCCCTAGAGTTAAGGCTTTTTGGGAAATGATATATAACGAGTTGAAAAAGGTATTTAAGTATACCTTCCCTAAGAAACCAGAGGCCTTTCTTTTAGGCATTGTCGGCCAGAGGGTGTTAAAGAAGGATTGGACATTTTTTATGTATGCAACAACAGCAGCAAGGATACTTCTCGCCAAGCACTGGAAAACCCAAGATTTGCCCACACTGGAAGAATGGCAGATGCAACTGATAGACTATATGGAGCTAGCAGAAATGACTGGCAGAATCCGGGACCTGGGAGAAGAGGCTGTGGAGGAGGACTGGAAGAAATTTAAGGACTATCTGCAAAAATACTGTAAATTGTATGAGTGTTAAGAAAGATGTAAGATTATTAACAACACGGCACCATCAAGTTAGTTAAAGGAAATATGAAGATAAATGAAAACATAAGAAAAGACAAATTTTGGATACACATTATGCTAAAATTAAGCTTTTAAGGTTTGGGTAAAATTATCTAAAACTAGGGACACAATATTGGAAATCATAATATAAGAATTGAAACAAGGTGATAAATTGCTGGGTTAAGTTTGGAAAACTTAGAACGCAGGAACAAGAGATGTGAGGAAGTCCAAAGAAGTGAAGAAAATATGGTCATTGTAAAGTTATATTGTTTTTTTTTTATTGTATTAAGAAAATCTTTAATAAATATCTTATAAAAAAAAAAGTTTTTTTGAGAACCCTGGAGAAACCATTTATCAAAGGCAGTGGCGGGATGTGCATATATACCAGGAACAACCGAGTTTTTCTTGCATCTTGTTCAACATTCTGTGGGGTGTGGAGAATTGTGATCACTCCAGTCTTTACTTATTGGGGCTTAGTCTTCCTGACCAGCCAAGAAGGGTGCTGAACTATACTGGATAGAGCTGCAAAGTTGCTGCGAGTTTTATTTCTGGATTCAACTGCTTTATTAAGTAGGCATAATGGCAACTTCCCAAAAAACTCATGCATGAGTTTTGCATGTATATTTTTTAATCAGTTCACAGCCAGGCCCCTGTGGGATACCATGTTCAGGCAGTATCCAGAAATTCAGCTTCTTGTTTGAAGGAAGAAGCACACTGGCGAGGCTTCTGTGCAGACTTATGAATCTAGCAGAGCACACAGACTATATTTAGGATGCAACAGGATCCCTGGGCATCCTTGTCTCTGTCACACGATACCTTGGTCTCAGTATGCACTGCTCTTTGGGGCTTAATTTCATGCTCACTTAGCATAAATAACATACCCACTCACTCCATTCCAACCATCCTTTTGTCCGCCCACCACAAAGCTAAGAGTTCAGATGCAAAATCTGAAAAGTTACCATTTAAAAAAACAAAAAAGACTCCACATGGGGAAGTTCAGACAATTATTTTGACTGAGCAATTTCCAACGGAGGGGAGGACACCATAGCAGGTGTTGATTCGTGGTAATTAATTCAGCCAGTTAATTTTCAGTGCCAGCTGAAAACCTCTTACCTCCAAGCCTTTGAAGCTGATAAAAGCGTAAAGCAAGGGGCAAGCTCTTGCATACTTTCTGATGGGGGAAAGTTTTGTGTGTTCTTAACTCTATCCTCAACGTCTTCATCTTTTTTTGAAAAGTGTTGTGAGGCGCTTTTTTGTTGTTGTTACAATCACGTGGCGTATAATTTTCGTGAAATAAGTAAATAAATATAATCAACATGCTTCCTCAATTCCAGGCATGGTGCTGCAGGGAAACAGACTCAAATCTAAGTTCAGCTATGAAAAGATGCAACAGGATCCCTGTGCATCCTGAATAGACATTCTGAATTCAGAATTTCCTTACAAGCACTGAAATCTGCCCATCTTCTTTTTTTAATTCCTGTGTCTTCTTGCTGCTGTGAAATGATCAACCCTTCATAAGCCCCTAAAAAGCTTCAGTTTACATCGCTGGGCATCCTACCTGATTATTTGCAGGCTTGTACTTCAACCCGGGCTTGTTCAAGATTCTCTCAAGCTGATCGTGGTTGAAATTGGAAACGCCAATAGACTTCACCAATCCAGCATCCACCAGCTCCTCCATTGCCTGGGGGGTGGGGGGGGTGGACAAATGAAGACCAAATATTACATAAACATGTTGCAAACATAAATCTCCCCACTGTCCTTAGGAATTCCTCCTGGTCTGTCTTTGGAAAGCTGTCACACTTTTGAGCCTGCTAAGCTCTCGTCTAATGAGACAACACCTTCAAAACTATCATATGCACCTCTCTGTGAACCGAAAGGGAATTTGGAAATGGGGAATTCCAGACCAAAAAACCAGTACAGTTATACCCTGGGTTAAAGTTGCTTCAGGTTGAGCATTTTCGGGTCGCGCTCCGTGGCGACCCAGAAGTAACGGAACATGTTACTTCCAGGTTTTGCCGCCCACACAGATGCTCAAAATGATGTCACGCGCATGCGCAGAAGCGGCAAATTGCGACCCGTGCATTCGCAGACACGGGTTGCTTTCTCTTCAGGATCCGGAACAGATCCCGTTCACATCCAGAGGTACCACATAGAAATAACTATTTGGTCAGGGAGGTGGGAGCACATGTGTGGGGTGGTGTTTGGAGATGACTACTCCCCACTGGTAGTGGCGGAGGAAGGGGGTCCAGTGGGGGCGGTTTACCCCGGGTGTCATCCAGGAGGGGGGTGACATTCATTGTGCTGCCCACCCGCGACTCCCAAGCCTACCCTGAGCCGTTGGGGGAAGGCGGGGGAGCTGCGCCGCTGTGCTGGCAGCCTTCCCCCCTTCGTTCTGACAGCTCGGGAGTTGGGGGAGTCTTGGGAGTCACAGGTGGGCGGCGCGCCATTGCCCCGCACTCCCGGCTGGAGGAGGCAGGCAGGGGAGAGGACGGGAAGGAGCCAAGTGAGCAAACAATGGAGGGGGGTGGGAAGGGGAAAGGAAGGAAGTGGGATTGGTGGGTGCGCCTTTCATTCTGCCTGGAAGATGAGTGCCTACAGCTGGACTATCAAGTGGATTTAAAGGGTCACTTCGGGGGCGGCTCTGCAAACGCAGAAGGGATCTTGCAATACGGACCTACTGGATTTAATAACGCTCCTAAGTGAAGGCGTGCCTATATCTGACTGAAGCCGCCCAAAGGTTAATATTTTCTATATTCAAGGCAGATGAATTCCCTAAGCACAAGGGGCGCGTACTGAAAATTGGAATTTCATACTCCCTTGTAAGAAATTGCGGCACTACAGAACCACGGCTGGCTGTACCATTTTAACATGTGATCTCTCTCTCTCTCTCTCTCTCTCTCTCTCTCTCTCTCTCTCTCACACACACACACACACACACACACAGAGAGAGAGAGAGAGAGAGAGAGAAGAACACAGTTTATGGGGCAAGTTTAGACGTGTTGGGGACCTGGATGGAGAGAAACAAAAGATCCCTCAACTCAGGACCCAAACCCTGGAACGCACAGGAGGAGAGGTGGGGTGTCAGGGAAGCAATGGATGCAGCCGGCACTTAGAAAGGGAATAAAATGGTTGCTGTCTTTCTCTCTATCTGGGCTGGCTCCCTGCTTGTTACGTTACATGCAGGGAAACCCGCGTGAGGTTCCTCTCTGTGTAAAGTCTTCAAACTGTCTAGGGCGGCTGAGTGGGAGGAAGCAGGCAGACTCCAGAGGCCCCCCCCCCCAGCCCCTATGGGCGGCCCACGCTGCCCCAGCGGCTTCCTCCGGTGATGCCCACTGGTTCTGTTGCACACGGCATCTAGTCTGGCATGGCCGCAACGGTGAAGGAGAACTCAGTACATATTTTTTTAGTAAATTTGCTTTCACACATATATCTGTAAATATCCTACCAAAGTCAAGAGCAGGGCTGGGGAACCTTTTTCAGCCCAAGATCCACGCTCCCTTTTAAGGAACCTTCCTTCCAGGATGCAGGACCAGAAGCAAAAGTGGCCAGAGCACTGAATGAATATTAGCTTTGTACAGTAGGCTTGTTTCTACAAACTCCTCTCTCCATCTTCCATCCAGAGATGCAAAAAGGCACCATCAGAGTTCAACACATTCAAGTTGGGCAAAACCATACAAGGAGAGTGCGGGCCAATGAGATAAGATGTGTGCCTGGCATAAGAAGAGTCCGAGGGGATGGGGGACGGGACAGAAAAAGGGGCTTAGAGGGCCACATCTGGCTCCCTGGTCGAGGTTTGCAAACCCTAGTCAAGAGGGACCTTTCTATGGTATTTGCAACTATGCACAGCCAATTCCATGTAAAATCTTGAGCTTTACTTAGTGAAGAAGCCCTCCAAGGAACTGATATATAGCACAACTTAAGCCAACAGAAACTGCCATAAATAGCTGCAATCTATGCAAAAGGTGAATGCAAGAAATTGCACACAGAACAAAGAGAAACCTTTAACTGCAGCGGAACATACTTCCCAGGTGTCCTCAATCTTCATGTTACCGGGTATTATCATGCCTGTTTCATCAGATGGGAAGATGTCATCGCCGGCCTGTCAAATGCAAAGCAAGAACATAAGAGGGGTTTGCTTTTGAGTAGATGAGGCTGTCTTGTGCAGAGTCAGACAACTGGCTTTTCCCAGTCCCCAATATATTATTATTATTATTATTATTAATAATAATAATAATAATAATAATAATAATAATAATAATAATAATTTTTATTTATATCCCGCCCTCCCCAGCCGAAGCCGGGCTCAAAGCGGCTAACAACAGTAAAATGATAAAACATTCTAAAATCATTTCATTCTAAAATTAATTCAAATCAGATTAATGGCAACCATTGGGCTAGAGTTCTGTGAGGATTGCCAAAGGAGGGAGTCAGGCTGTGCCTTGGCCAAAGGCCTGGTGGAACAGCTCTGTCTTGCAGGACCTGCGGAAAGATGTCAAGTCCTGCAGGGCCCTAGTCTCTTGTGACAGAGCGTTCCACCAGATCGGAGCCACAGCCGAAAAAGCCCTGGCTCTGGTTGAGGCCAGCCTAACCTCTCTGTGGCCCAGGACCTCCAAGATGTTTTTGTTTGAAGACTGTAAGGTCCACCGTGAGACATACGAGAAGAGGTAGTCCCATAGGTACGAGGGTCCTAGGCCTTATAGGACTTTGACAGGATGTGCCTGAAGTTTAACTTAGGACCTTGTGAACAAAGGAATATGCTTTGTACCAAGCCAGACCATATTCCTGCCTTACCTGGAGATGCCAGGTAACATTCTGCACAGAAACCACATACTCTGCTACTGAAATACAGCACCAGTGTAAAAGGGACGGTGTCGCATTTTCTTTGTACAATGGGCAAAAAAAGCCAGGCTCTCAAACAACACCACTGCTCAGCCAGACAACCAGATCAGCCAACCGCTTCAGTTATTTTTCTGAAAAACCAAAATTCTAGAAGGTAACTAGAGCAGTCTCTGTAGATTGTTCCTCTGTCGTAAGCATGCCTGGAGGTGCAAAGTATTCTGCACTAGAATACTCCTGGCAGAATCATCACAGCTCCCTGCTCCAGGATCTCAGAAGCTTGAGTGTCAGGCTCACAGTTTTTTCAGACACCAGTGCAATGAAACAATACCAACCATATGCTCTTTTTTATACCTTTAGCCAGTGGTGAAGAGGTCCAGGGTCTTGGGTAGGTGGGGGGTGGGGTCAAAGACCCCTTACTATTTCTGTAGCGGGGTCTCCGTCTCCAGCATCCGAGAGTTGCCCAATCAGCATGAAAGGGGAGCAGCTTTTTGGCTACCATATTCTCCAAAGCTAAGCATTTAGGAACACTGAAAACAGGAGGTCTCCAGTTTCAAGACAAAGATGTGCAGGTTGTATTACGTACAGTGGAACTTCGTAGAAAGCACACTGTTATGCCTATCGACTTGGTTGCTCGAGAGCAAACAGGCAAGATCCCACACTGGTCTTTTCAAAGGCTTTATTCTTGGTGTAAAACATTTACAGTGCAGAGCGCCTCAATTCCATGTCTTGCTCAGTCACTAGCAGAATCTGAGAATGGGGGTCCTTAAACTTTCCTCAGCAGAGTAGTCTCTTGACCCCCAGCCGACGCCTCCCCTCTGCGTGAAAACCTACTGCGCAGGGAAGGCTTGGGTAAAGGGGGACCTCCCCCCCCTCTTTGCTCAGGCACGGTGTCTCGGCTCTCTCTTGCATCCTCCGAGCCCTGCATCTCTTCCCCACTAGAGGCAGGGCCTCCCTCCTCCGCTGAGGAAGTGCTGCTTCCCACGATCTTTGGAGGCTCTCTGTAATCCAGCTGCCCTTCCACCTCTCGCCTCTGAGCTGATGGCAGTTCCCCGACACACACACACTCCGAAAGGAGGGATTAGAGAACTCCAAACCATTTGCCCATGTACATCCACAGAAAACAGTAGATCTAACTGAAACACATGGAGATCTGCCCTGATTGTTGTAATGCATCCCTAATCATTGTTGTATAATTGTTGGATTATTAGAAGCGTTGTGGCTGTGACCCTGCATTTTTGGATTTGCCCCTATACTTCTGCCTTTAGCACTTTTACACACCTGCCTTTGGCAGAAGTGGTTTCTAAATGTTGCTCTACCACTATAAAGACTTTGTGAGGGGCAGCCAGCAAAGGAAGGAAATGCAGTCTGCATGACAGCTTCTCCCTTCAAGTTGCAAGGATACCAGATGGCTGACTCACCATAACTTGGAAGCAGGGCCTTTAGTGCAGCTGCCCCAGTTTGGGAGAGCAGCATCCATGCAACGATACAACTGGTGTCCACTATCTGGAAACAACTGGAAATGTTTGCATTCAGACCAGCTTTCCAGTGGCATAGCGTGGGTTGTCAGCACCCGGGGCAAGGCAAGTAATTTGCACCCCCTAACCCGTGGATTTGCGCCCCCTAACCCTAACCCCCAGGTGTTGCTCCCGGTGCGGCCGCCCCCCCCTGCACCCCCCACGGTACGCCACTGCAGCTTTCTCAGCTGGAAGAACAGGTCTCTGCCATGGGTCCCTACTTTTTATTGTTTTGATTTAAATGATGTAATTTGCAGTGTTGTTTTCAGCCATTTTGATATATTTGTGTGTGTTGCCTAGAGGTAAGGATAGAAACAGACAGACAGACAGACAGACAGACAGACAGACAGACAGACAGACAGACAGACAGACAGGAATACCTTGAATCCCATAGGCCAGTGAATAAGGTAGAGGTCTAGGTACTCCAGCTTCAAGGCCTTAAGAGTTGCTTTACAGGCACCCTTCACCAAGGCTTTCTCGTGGAATGTGCACCACAGCTGGGAGAGGGGTGGGAAGAGGAAGAATAGCAAGAACACAGGTTAATTCACCAGATTACATCTATTCCACAATGCATTTTTCTTTTTAAAATAATAATATTTTACGAAAGCTTTTTCATAATACAATAGGATAAAAGAAACTAAACTAAATAAAAACAAGCACAGAGGGGTTGGGGAGGGAAACAAGAGTTCCCTTTCAAAAACCCTTGTCTCACCCCAAAAGTGTGGCCCCTCCCAGCTCTCAAGTGGGGACCTTCATAGAATCAGGCAATTGCAGAGTTGGAAAGGACTCTGAGGATCTTCTCTTTCTTCTCCCAGTCTCTCATCCTGGGAGAAGTCTCCTCTTGCCTGCCTCTCACTCAGAGTACCTTCCACCACAATGTTATCTCCCCCCCCCCCCCCAAGAAAATAGGTCTATCACATGAACTGATGGAAATGGCTACATTAATCCGGCAATCTTGCAGGGCTGGGGAAACAGTAGCCCTCCAGAGGTTACTAGAATGCAACTCTTACCATCCCTGAGCACTGAGCACACAACGGTTCCTTCACAACACAAAATTCACTGCTGGTTTCCCCTAGTTCCTTTATTTCAGCAACCTAGTCTTTTTTTATGGTGGTTGTGGACTTGCTGCTATTGCTGAACAACTAAGAGCCAGAAATCCTCGGTAATGCCCTGCACATCGCTCAGAGATCTATCAACAGAACCTGATCCACCTTCTGCTCACCTCTGCTCTAAAGGATCGGACTTTCAGCTTGGGGTGGGGGGTTATTAAAGATAAAGGGACCCCTGACCATTAGGTCCAGTCATGGCCGACTCTGGGCTTGTGGCGCTCATCTTGCTTTATTGGCCGAGGGAGCCGGTGTACAGCTTCCGGGTCATGTGGCCAGCATGACTAAGCCGCTTCTGGCAAACCAGAGCAGCGCACGGAAACGCCGTTTACCTTCCTGCCAGAGTGGTACCTATTTATCTACCTGCACTTTGATGTGCTTTCAAACTGCTAGGTTGGCTGCAGCAGGGACCGAGCAACGGGAGCTCACCCCATCGCGGGTATTCGAACCGCCGACCTTCTGATCGGCAAGTCCTAGGCTCTGTGGTTTAACCCACAGTGCCACCTGCGTCCCTTGGGGGGTTATTAGACCTAGCTTTATCTTTGGAAGCCCAACCATCTTTCGTCAGCTGGGGCTGGCATACTGGCTCTGGTCTCTCCTAGCCTGGCCAGTTACTCACATCCATGATAACGTCCCTCACTGCTGCACTTCGTTGGATGGCCATCTGTCATGGATGCTTTAGTTGAGATTACTGTACTGTGGGGGTTTGACCTAGATGATCCTTGGGGTCTCTTCCAACTCTACAGTTCTACAATTCCATGAAAACTTAGGTTACAACCTGGACTGTGTGTATGGGATAAATCTCACCGGTCCTGATCAAACGGCACTGATTCCTCGTCTATTCCCAAACCAAATGCTAGGTGCTCGCCTTAACATTCAAAGCCCTAAATAGTTTATGACCAGGATAACTCAGGAAGCACCTCCTCTCGCTGGAACCTGCCAAGGTAAGAAGCTCCCCTGTCATATATGGATTATCAATTAAATATCTAGAAAGTGGCCCATTGGTAAAATATGATGGGCCCTTCTCTCTGGGGACAGTCAGCATCAAGCAAAAAAGAAAGTTTAGGAGTACATTACAAATCTTGTTGCAACCCACTTTTCAAAGCCCAGCAGGTGGGAAAGTGGGGTATAAATGTATATACCTTACTGACAATGAAAAGGTCCTCACGCTTTACAACACCGGCCTTGATTTTCTCTTGGATTCCGCTGCCAACCTCCTCTTCGTTTTGGTACACATAGGCACAGTCTATGTGGCGATATCCCACGTCAATGGCTTTCTTCACAGCCTCTGCTACTTTCCCTGGTGGGGACTGAACAACAGAGAAATCCTGTTCAAGCATCCCATTAACTTGCTACACCTTCCTCTTTGCTCCACAATCCTGTATGTATCCACGCTTCAGGTTACAGACTCCGCTAACCCAGAAATAGTACCTTGGGTTAAGAACTTTACTTCAGGATGAGAACAGAAATCATGCAGCGGTGGCGCAGTGGCAGCGGGAGGCCCCATTAGCTAAAGTGGTGCTTCAGGTTAAGAACAGTTTCAGGTTAAGAACGGACCTCCGGAATGAATTAAGTACGTAACCAGAGGTACCACTGTAATACAATTTTCTGCATATTCAGCTGTGCTCAAAGCGGCTCACATAAAAAGCAGTCTAAATAGTACAGTGGCTATATAATAAAAGGTATAATATCACTACAATATAACACTTAAAAAAACCTGTACCAATGGTTAACAGTTCATTTAACAAACATGAAAAGGCAAGCAAGCATATAGCTTATCAATTTTGTAGTCGCCTTAGTCATGTTCGACTCTCCGTGACCCCATGAACCAGAGCATGCCTTGGAAACTCTCGCTTTCTTCTCAAAGCTTCTCCTTTTTTATGTCCATGGAGTTTTCTTAGCAAAATACTGGAGTGGTTTGCAGCTTATCAATAGGCACAACTAAAAATACTTAGCATCATAAAGTTGGAAGGGACCATGAGGGTCATCTAGTCTCAACTGCCTGCAATGCAGGAATCTTTTGCCCAATATAGGGCTCAAACCCACAACCCTGAGATTAAGAGTCTCATGCTCTACCAACTGAGCCATCTCAGTTACTAGTGTCATCAGTTTTGGGGCAGCTGTTGGATGTAACATTACTGGATATGCTTTAATCTGAGCCCCAGGCAATGAACGTAATCAAAATGGCATTCGGCTGCCCAAATTATATTTTCAGGCGTGTGCTTTTCTTTCCTCCCTCAGATGCAAGGCACGTCACAGGAAGACTTGGGAGCCTGTGAGAAGTCCAGACCCTCAAGGGCTTGCTGGAACTAGTAGACCAGGAGATGGATCTAGCTATCCCTCAAAGCATCTAGCAAAATAGCAAATGGCAAATAAATTTGTAGGCCCGTTTCATTAAGGATATCTAGACGCCACCAATATTAAAGGCCCAAGGCTGCAGTGTTTATTAGATTGAAGAATTAGGAGAAGGGAATCTTGTTTGAGACAGATGGGTCCCTACAGCCAGAGATCCTGCTGGACTGACTCTGTGTCACTGCTAATCATCGGCAGAGTGAATTGCCCAACATTTATTGGATTGCACCGAGACCTCTAGCTTACTGAAATGAACAAACTGCCAACAAAAGGTTGTGTATTGGGGTGGTGGGGAATAATTTTCAGGCTGAAACATTGACATATTGTCTGTGTGGTGAACATAGAAAACTGGCAGTCCTCCAGTGAGCTGCAAGGCCATTCCAAGGTATTAGTACTAGTGTACAAGGTCCTGAATGACTGGCGATCAAAGAAGAGCACCTCTCTCAAAATAATCTCTGGCCCAATGATTGGCAGGAAAGAGCCAGTCCATGCCACCAAGTGCTGCCAGGCTGGGGCAGCCCTCTGACAGAGCCTTCCTGGTGGTGGTTCTCCGCTTGTGGAACAAAATTCCTGGCGAGGTGTGTCTGTCCCACTCTTTATTAACATTCAGGAGGAATTTAAATACATTCCTGTTCACCCATACATTTGATGAATGAAAGATAGTTTCTGGCACCTTGAAATTATTAATTATGAGGGTATGTGGCTATTTTTGAACACTTTTAGATGTTCTTATCTTTAATGTTTTTACTACTTTGTTGGCTCCTTTTCGAAGGAATGGCAGGAAATATATTTTAATAATAATCATGCAGCCACAGGGTGGGCCGCACACGGAATTCACGTGTGGCAAGTGCACAGCCCCAGAACCTCTCTGGTTCTCATAAGCTTTCTTCTATTTATTTTTGTTGGCACTGACTGTTCCACACTAAATACAAGTTATTGTATATTGTATACAATATTGTATATATTATTAGCAAACTTTGTTCTGAGGGCTGCTCCTTCTGCAGTTGAAGTGGCATTATCTACACACAAGAGGAAGGCAGCAACAGGCTACAAAATCTGCTTAAGTACAAAAGTAACTTAAGAAATAAAGATCTACAGGCAATCCAAAAAACATTGTTCTTTCCACAGTTGTTTTTAATTAAAGTAACACATGCTTTTGAGAATTATCTGTAAGTTTTACTCATCTGCTCACTTAGGAAAGCATTTCTGGCTTTGCGTTTTCACACTATGCCCTCAGAATATTTAGAGGGATGCTACAGGAAAATTTGGTAGTACCAAATTTTTTGGTACCCAAGCAGCAGAAGATCTATACATTATGTACTATATTGCTCTCTGTATTCTGAACCAAGAACTAAGTTTATCCTTGATTTGCTAAGTAAGAGACGTGATGCGGCTGATCAAGTGATCACCTATTTGTTGTCTGGTTTCGACAAATTTGTGAGGTTCGCAGTTGCTGCCCCAAAATTGAGGATAATGTGGACTGTAAAGATTTAATTGGGAATGGAATATAAAAAAACTATTAGTATCATGTTTGTGCGAGTGTATGTGATTGTGTTTTAATGCTATATTTATGTATATACTGTAAAGGACGAATATTCTTTTTTCCAGTGGTTGATATGACCATGATGGTCGAAACAACAACAAACAGTAAACACACTTCAGAAACAAAAATCCTTTTGGGTGGGGTGGGGTGGAGCAAAAACAGGTTCAGTCTGAGGAAGAGGTGGAAGAGAGAAAGCTTGCATCAGCCTGTCCATCAAGTTCTCAATAGAGGGTGTGTGGCTTGCTGCAGAGTCAAATAGAAGCTTCATTTAAAGTCTCCAGCACCCTTGGGAATGAAATCGCTCTTTGTTACCTTTCTAAGCACACCTCCTGAAAGGTAATGCAGTAGGCCTTGCGGGGGCCAAGAAGCAGATTAGCAAGGCCTGACTGGCAGGAAGCTATAGCTCCTGATTGCTCAGAGCTCTCAGAAGAAGCTTGTGAGGAAAAAATGGTTCCTGGGGCCTAAAAGGTGGGGAACCTCCTGGTGAAATCAGCTATGATTAAATGGGCACAAGACATCGGTCATGACATTATGTTCGCTGACTGGGAACAGTTATGGACCACTGGTGTTAAATTTATGGCATGTAATGCCTTAAAAGAAAACATAATGAAAATGATCTACAGGTGGTACATGACCCCAGTCAAGCTTGCAAAAATTTATCATTTGCCCAAGAACAAATGTTGGAAATGCAATGAGACTGAAGGTACTTTTTATCACCTTCGGTGGACCTGCCCGAGGGTTAAAGCCTTTTGGGAAATGATCTATAATGAAATTAAGAAAGTCCTTAAGTGGACCTTTCCTAAGAAACCCGAGGCTTTTCTCCTGGGCATGGTTGGCCAATTGGTGCCAAAGAAGGATAGGACCTTTTTTATGTACGCTACCACAGCAGCAAGAATTCTTCTGGCAAAGTATTGGAAGATGCAAGAACTACCTACTCTGGAAGAATGGCAGACAAAGGTGATGGACTTTATGGGACTGGCAGAGATGACCGGCAGAATCCGCGACCAGGGGAAAGAAACAGTGGAAGAGGACTGGAAGAAATTCAAAATATATCTTAAAAATTGTTGTAAAATTGAGGAATGTTAAGATGTCAAGGGGTAAGAAGTAGAGAATTACAGCTGTAACTAACAAGTTTATGGAAACGTAATGAAAGGGAACTAATAGATAAACTGACTAAAGGGTTGCTAAAGAATTCCAAAATAAGGATGCAGCGAAAGGGAGGTATGGGGAAGTTGGAGGAAAGAAGGTCTATGAATATAAGATTATGAAATTATACATGTTTAAATGTTTTGTATGTTTTTGTCTTGTGTTTTGTTTGCTTTTATTATGTGTTTGAAAAATGAATAAAAATTATTAAAAAAAAAAAAAGGTGGGGAACCTCCAAGCAGCTCAGATAATAAAAAGTACTCAGTAGAGGTGAGCTTGCCCAGTACAAAGCTCATCCTCTTCGCCAGCTTCCTTCAACCTGGGTCCTTCCAGATGTTTTGTGCCCAGGGCTGATGGGAACTGCCGTCCAAAATATCTGGAGGACACCATGGATGAAGAAGGCTGAACTATGCTAAGCCTCTGATTAGCCAAAACAGTCTGAACTGCAAGGCTGGCTTCCAGAAATTTACCAGCACGTTATGTCTTTTTGTCCCATGAGAACATCACCCTTAGGATTATCTTCAAACTACTGGAAAAGAAAAACAAGCAAATCAACAATGCCGTTTCCCACTTTTTCCTCATTAAAATAAAATGGCCCTCTACAAAACAGAAGTTGCTGCTGCTCCTTGTAAGAAAAGGAAGTTATTTCTCTACAACACAGATCTGGAATAAGATTAAAGACGCCCAAAGAGTACAACATGTAAGCACACGCAGTTTCCTTGTTGCATTTTCTCTACAAACTTTGCCAGCTGCATCTTCAGATCCCCCCACCGCCGTTTATCTTACTCGCTTCAAATTTAAGTGGAGCCTGCAGCTACACTTAGTGGTTGGGTTTTGCAGTTAAGAGTGTTGGACTAGGACCTGGGTTCAAATCCCCAATCTGCCATGAAATTCACTGGGTGAACTTGGTGGTCCATTCACATTCTCTCAGCCTAACCTTATGAGGATTAAATGGGGAGGAGAAGAAGAACCACATATACTACCTTGAGCTCAGTGGAGAAGCAAAATGTGTATGTTATTGTGATGGGATGGGTGAGCTGCTTGTGCGTAAAAGCTTGATCCCTCTGGGGTTTGGCTGGTCATCCAAACCGAGGCACTAACGGAGCCCCCAAAGCATGACTCCGTCAGTCGCTGGTAGAATCTGACAGTGGGCGTCTACGGAATTTACGCCAACATAAAAGCTGTTTGACGGACATGCGCCTTCGTGACTCTCTGCGTGACAGTTTCCGGCGAAGGGTGGGAGTTCCTAACGGGGGTCTTGTTACCTCTTCGCTATTCTCACTAGAAGTATCCCAGAGCCTCCCCTCCGCTGTGACTCCTGCACTCCCCCTGCTGGTTCCTTCCTCTGCTGCAGATTCTCTCCTATTCTCCTGGAGCCTGTCCACCACCTGTCCCTCCGATGGCAGTTCCCTGACATCCACCTCCCCCCCCAGGGCCCCCTTCACCCCCTCCCGCCTCCTCTCCCACTGGCGGTGAGGGCGGAAAGCCCCTGAAGGAACTCTCCTCGTCGTCCGAGGATTCAAACACTTCTAGCCACGGCGTACCGTCTCTCTCCCCGTCTTCCTCTTCTTCGTCGGAGTCGGCTTCCTCACCCACCCCTGACTCTGGGAACCCTTCAAACTCTCCTTCCTCATCGGTGGTCCCAAAGTGTTCCCTTCTAAATCGTGCCACGGGTTGCGGTTTTCTTGGGAAACGCTGATGAAATGTTTCTATTAAGACCTCGTCATTGACTACCTCTGCTGGTACCCAAGTGTTTTCCGACTCTACTTCCCCCTCCCATTCTACCAGATATTCCACCTGATTCCCCTTCCACCTGGAATCAATGATTCCTGCCACGTTCATGTCGCGCTCTCTCTCTTCTATCACGGGCGTTTGGGTGGCCTCTCTCTCACGCTCCCCCCACTCACGTCCCTCTCGGTACGGCGACAGTAATGACCTGTGAAATACTGGGTGTAATTTCATGTGACTGGGCAGCCTGAGTTTGAATGCTACTGGGTTGACCTGCTGTATGACCTCAAAGGGTCCCAATCTTTTGGGTCTCAATTTCTTACTCCCGCCCTTGAACGGTAGTCCTTGGGTGGATAACCACACCCGGTCTCCCACCCTTATACTTTCACCTTCCCTCCTATTTCTGTCTGCTTGCTTCTTATATTCTTCCTTGGCTTTCTCTAAGTTAAGTTGAAGTTGACGGTGGATCGCTTCCATCTCTTCAAAAAAATATTCCGCCGCCGGCACGCTCCACCTCTCCCCTCCCTCTCCTGGGAATGCCCGGGGGTGACACCCATAATTTGCCAGAAAGGGACTCATCCCTGTGGACACGTTCTCCGCGTTGTTGTAGGCAAATTCTGCTAGAGGTAACTTATCCACCCAATCATTTTCTCTGTCTTTTACATAACACCTCAGGTATTGTTGTAAAATCCCGTTTGCCCTTTCCGCTTGCCCATTTGTTTCTGGGTGCCGGGCAGTTGAGAAATTGAGTTCTACGTGCAGTAAGCTCATAAGTTTCCTCCAGAACCTGGAAGTAAATTGTTTCCCTCTGTCGCTCAAAACCCTCAAGGGGGCACCATGCAACCTAAAAATATGTTCTACAAACAACTTGGCGGTTTCCTCTGCTGTGACCGCATGTGAACAAGCTATAAAATGACACATCTTGGTTAATAGATCTACCACCACCATGACAGCTGTTTTGCCTTTGGATTTTGGCAGGTCCGTCATAAAATCTATGGATACTGCCTCCCATGGCCTTTCTGGCATGGGTAAGGGTTGTAATAGCCCCGCTGGCGCCACCCTCTCTCCTTTCGCTCGCTGGCACCTGTCGCAACCCCTGACATATTCCCGTACGTCCTCCCTCACCTTGGGCCACCAAAACTCCCTGGTAACCAACCACATGGTTTTGTGCTGTCCAAAATGTCCCGCTGTGGGGCTGTCATGCAACTGCTTGAGTACTCTGCCCCTCAGTTCCCCATCGGGTATGTACAGTGCCCCTTTGTAATACAACGCCCCGTTCTTTTCTTCAAACCCCCCTGTGTTCTCCTCTGTCCTCCTGAGCTCTCTGAGTTTCTCTTGGGCGTATTCATCGTTCTCAGTACCCTCTATCAGTTCCCTCTGCCCCACCAATGCCGCCCCACACACCCAGCGGTCTTCAGGGATTACATGCCTTGCCTCAGGCGCTCCCTCCCCCTCTAAGTACTCAGGTTTCCTGGAAAGAGCGTCCGCCCTCACGTTCTCGGAGCCGGGCACGTAACGAATCTCAAAGTGGAATTTGGAGAACTCCTGGGCCCATCGCACTTGTCTCTGGTTCAGCACTCGGGCTGTTCTCCAGTATTCCAGATTTTTGTGGTCAGTTCGGACTTGAACCTTGTGCTGCGCCCCAATCAGCAAGTGCCGCCATTTCCGGAATGCTTCATGAATGGCGAGCAGTTCTCGGTCGTATACTGTGTAGTTCCTCTCGGATTTGTTCAACTTCCGCGAGAAGAATGCACACGGTCTCCATTCAGACGTATCTTTTCCCGGCTGGAGAAGAACGGCCCCCACCGCTCGGTCTGACGCGTCAGTCTCCACTCTCATTGGTTGTTGTAGATCCACGTGCAAAAGTTGCTCTTCCGACGCAAACGCCTGCTTTAAACGTTCGAACGCCCGCTGCGCTTCTTCCGTCCGAACAAATTTCTTTTTGCTACTAAGACAATCCGTGATGGGCGCTGTTAAATGGGCAAAGTTTTTGATGAACTTCCTATAGAAGTTTCCGAAGCCCAGGAACCTTTGCACGTCCTTCTTGGTCTTTGGTGTTTTCCATTCCAGTACCGCTTGAACCTTGCTGGGATCCATGGCCAATCCCTTGTCAGACAACCGGTACCCCAGGAATTCCACCTCCCTGGTATGAAACTGACACTTCTCCAGTTTCACCCACAGCCGGTTTTCTCGCAGCTTGCTCAGTACCTCTCTTACATCTCGCACATGCTGCTCCTCATTCTCTGAGTACACCAGGACGTCATCTAAGAACGCTACGCAGTTCTTGTAGAGCAGTGGCCCCAGGACGTGATTCATGAATGATTGAAAGCAGGCGGAGCCCGCTTGTAATCCGAAAGGCATAACCCGGTACTCAAAAGCCCCCAAGGGGGTGAACATAGTGGTCTTCCACTCATCCCCCTTTCTCACACGTATCAAGTTATATGCCCCCCTAAGGTCCAGCTTGGTAAAAATTTTCCCTTTTCTCACCCGTGTTAGAATGTCATCAATTCTAGGCATAGGGAAAGTCACTGGTTCTGACACTGCATTTAGGGCCCTGAAATCACATACAAGCCTGGGCTTGCCCGTGTTTTTTTTGTCCACAAAGAACACTGGGCTGCCCCCCACCGCTCGTGACTCTCTGATGAAACCTCGCTTGAGGTTCTTGTCAATGAACTCCCTTAACTCCTGCATCTCACTGTCTGACATTGCATACAGCTTGCCCACTGGCAATTGTGCTCCTGGGAGTAAGTTAATTTGACAGTCAAAGGGTCTGTGCGGGGGCAGTTTATCTGCTTCTTTTTCGCTGAATACGTCAATCAAGTCAGCATATTGTGGTGGCACCCTCCCCTTGTCCATCACTTCCATCCCTGCTAGAGTGGCCCTGGCCCCTGCCTGAGCCTCTCCCTCCTTGCAGTGTTCTAGGCAATGTGCTGATCCAAAGGAAACCACTCTCTGATGCCAGCCTACTAGCGGATCGTGTAGTGCCAGCCAGCTCATTCCCAAGATAATAGGAGCTCCTCCCAAAGTGGCTACGTTAAACGCTATCAGTTCTGTGTGTCTTGCCACCCTCATTATCATTGGTACAGTTTGTTGGCTCACTTCTCCTCCCAACAGCTCCCTCCCATCAATCGTGGTAACCTGCAAAGGCTTACTTAATGGGATAGTCTGTATCTGGTGTTCAGCTGCAAACTCCTTACTCATGAAATTACATGAGCTACCTGAATCCAATAGCGCTTTTATCTTCAGTGGGTGTCCGTTTGCCAGTTCCAGCAACACCTCTATCACAAGCGCTGGTCTTGGAGGTTCCGGCGTGGGCACATTCACTACTCCCTGGCCTGGCTGCTGTGCCCTGATGTTGGCAACCAGGCGTTGGCTTTTACTTGCTCCGTGATTTCTTCTTCCTCCTTCCTCCCAACAGTTCCCGCCATCCCTTGCCATTCCTTCCTTTGCGGACAGACTCTGGCAAAGTGACCTGGCTGTTGGCAGAGATAGCATCTCTTGCCGCTCTTTCCCTCCTTCTTCCGCCCTTCACTGGTGTTTGAAACTGCGCGCGCGCGCGCTGTTCCAAGTTCCATCGGCTCTGCTGGTGGGAAAGGCTGCTCCGGAATCTCTGGAATGCGGAAGTCCTTCCAACGTTCCCCCTTTCCTTCCCGCTTTTCCATAGCTCTAGCCTCCTGGCGTGCTCCTATGGACAGCGCTGATTTAGTCAGCTGATCCATAGACTCCGCCCTAGGCGCCCGGGAAAGTTCATCTTTCACTGCCGGAGAGAGACCTTCTTCAAACAGCATTTGAATAGGTTCACTAGCAAGGTCCCACCCTAGTCTATGAATCAGCATGGTGAACTCAGTCCAGTACTCACGTACAGATCGGCTCCCCTGTTTACACGCCATTAACTGTCTGCGCACCACCCCCTGCTCGATCTCGCTGGAAAACATCAAGTCCATGGCGCGAAAAAACTTCATTGTGTCCTTTAAGATTTCATTATTGGCTGCCATCAGGGGCCGAACCCAGTCCTTCGCCCCTCCCTCTAGATGGCCAATCACGTACGCCACTCTAGAGTTCTCATCGGGGAAGTCATCAAACAGTAGATTGAGAGCATATTGCATCTCTGTTCTAAAGGCTTGATAGTTCCTGGGATCCCCCCCAAATTTCTGCACCAATCCAGGCACCCGTCTGGCAAGTGGGGTGGTTTTCCCTTTATCCGCATCTTGAGCCCTCCTCTCCTCGAGCCTCGCCGTTTGCAGCGCCAGCTGGACCTCCAACGCCCTGTACCTTTCTTCCAGGCTTGGACCTGCTCCAGCTCCAGCTCCAGCTCCTGCTCCTCCGGTTCCGGCTGGTTCGCTCATGATGCCCTCTGCTTGCACAAGCTGCTTTCAAAGACTGTCAGATTGCTGTGATGGGATAGTGAGCTGCTTGTGCGTAAAAGCTTGATCCCTCTGGGGTTTGGCTGGTCATCCAAACCGAGGCACTAACGGAGCCCCCAAAGCATGACTCCGTCAGTCGCTGGTAGAATCTGACAGTGGGCGTCTACGGAATTTACGCCAACATAAAAGCTGTTTGACGGACATGCGCCTTCGTGACTCTCTGCGTGACAGTTTCCGGCGAAGGGTGGGAGTTCCTAACGGGGGTCTTGTTACCTCTTCGCTATTCTCACTAGAAGTATCCCAGAGCCTCCCCTCCGCTGTGACTCCTGCACTCCCCCTGCTGGTTCCTTCCTCTGCTGCAGATTCTCTCCTATTCTCCTGGAGCCTGTCCACCACCTGTCCCTCCGATGGCAGTTCCCTGACAGTTATAATAAATAAATAGCTGCTTTTGTGATGTGTTCCAATAGCCCATACTTTCCAGCATACTCCACTTCTACCCAGTTTTCTGTCCCCAACTCAGCATTTCATGGACATTGAGGACACTCTGTCCTCATTAAAAATCAATGATTACATTCATCTTCCCAGGTGGTTCCCCATCCCTCTGTCCCCTTAGGGATTTGTTCTTAAGCATTTTCTTTTTTAATTTCTGCAAATCTCTGGTTCTCCAATGTCTTTTGATACCTCCGGCCCCCTGAGCATGGGTAGGGCTGTTTTGGCTACATGAGCCAAGGCACTCGCCTCAGGACATCGAAACCTGAGGAAGCGATACTTGCAGCATCTCTCTTTCAAGCTGCAAAAACTCCTTCCCCTTTTAAAAAAACCGATGTGTTTTCTTTTTCTTTTTTTAAGAAATAAAAATAAATGTTTTCTTACACAGCTTAAACCCTAAAAATGGCATTAGCAAAGCTTGGGAGACCAAAAGAAACTTCACTGTTTTTACAAATAGTCTCCTTCAGGCAGCCAATAAAATCTAGCAGGATGAGAACATTCTCTGCCACTCCTTGAAAGAGACTCATTGAACTATATAGAACTTCCAACTAAGCGTGCATAAAATAATTCTGCATTACTGCCAAAATTTCCCCAGTGAAGCTTCTTTACCTTTACACAATCTGCAAAAATTTGGAAGGGAAATATTTTTCCCCAGCAGCCAATGAAGACAAAAGTAATCTTCCTGCATAATTTTTATGACACGTATAAAACACTTAAGGGCCCAACAGGAATAAAAGAACTTGGTAAATGTGCACTTCACCCCTATTAATTCCATAAAGGTTTGTTTTTTTGGGGGGGGGGCTTACTGCCAAATTATAGAGTTTAAGAGCAGCAGCCCTGGGCATGGAGGTACATCAGAATTATTGGCATTAGAATTATTTAATATATTTTTTAATGTTACGGTGGTAATGGAGGAAAACTGTGTTAGAAAGCAGTCTTAAACAAAGTTGAAATCAATTATATAAAATAGACCAAACCATTTCCAGAAATCCATTTTATAAACCAGTTTCACACTAACTCTGACCCATATTTTTTATTCCAGTAATGTCTCTGCCCCTCTCCCCACAAAACATATCCAAGCAGCACAGCACAAGGATTTTTATTCATGCAATTTACTAATCTTAACAATGGGCTTTCAAGGAAAGAGGAAGGAATGTTATATAACAGCTGCTTGCATTTCACAGAATAAGGAATTGCTCCGCTCTCTATACCACCAAAAAGACAAATTAAGCAAAATCTGCAAAATATATTAAAGGGGATACGGAGACCAGAGTGTCCCGAGAGGCAGATCTGATCAAAGGCAAACCGGAAAAAGCAGAAATAAAGTAAAAACTGCAAAAGCAGCAAACGTGCACGCTATTTTTGAGCATGCAAAACGAAGCGAAAGCGAAGCTTTTAATTCCTTTGGATGCTGCCAGACGCAGTGGAAAGCTTTGTCCGAGGGGAGGAAAAAGATCGCCCAGCAAGCATGAACTGGGAGGTGGTGGGCAGATGGAAGATGCCATCGGCCTCAAGAGACCCGCTTATCATCCCTCTTTCTTGACACGACAAACACCTACCTTCCAAGTGCCCAGGCCCAGAATGGGCATCTTCGCTTTGGTGCACAGCTCCACGTATTTGGCCATGATTTCCCGGGCGCCGAGGGGGGAGCGAAATGCCACGCTAGGCCGAGAAGCGAGCTGGAAGCGCAGCGCAGCCGCCTCCAAAGCAGGCGCATTTAATGGACTCTAGCCACGCCCCGGCAGGCGCTCGTCGCCCACAGGGGGCTGGAGGAAAAACGTCGAGACATTTCATGTTGGGGGGCTGCTCCCTCCTGTCAACAGGCCCGCGCCTCCTCCTTGTGCGCTGCGCAGCCCTGCGCCTTTTGATTCGGAAGGGAGCGCCGCTGATCCCCGTGAAAACAAGCGCGCGTAAAATTGCAGAGGAAAAAGTTGGAGAGGGGGGTGGTAAATGTGGCTTGCGGTTTATTAGACCCTCTTTGAGTGTTAGATCTGGACTTTTTCGCGGCGATCGCAGGGAGGAGCAGCTTTGCGCCTCCCCATCCAGCCGCCGCGCATCGCCCTGGCCCCAGATAGTCGGGCCGGCTGCCTATGAAAGCGACCCGACGCCCGCCGGCCCAAGCGGAGTCAGGAAAGCGCAACTGCTTTGGAAGAGAGGGAGTTGGGGGGGGGGCGGGTAGCTGGGTATGATCTGGCCGAAGGAGTGGCGGCCTCAGCAGCAGCCGGTTGGAAAGAATAAGGCGGAGCAGGCGCTTGCCCCGGGGCGCGCAAAAAGGGAGGCTTAGGTGGCCGACAAAGGTCTGTATAGTTAAAGGTAAGGTTTTCCCAGTAGTGATGTATGGAAGTGAGAGCTGGACCATCAAGAAGGCTGATCGCTGAAGAATTGATGCTTTTGAATTATGGTTCTGGAGGAGACTCTTGAGGGTCCCATAGACTGCAAGAAGATCAAACCTCTCCATTCTTAAGGAAATCAGCCCTGAGTGCTCACTGGAAGGACAGATCCTGAAGCTGAGGCTCCAGTACTTTGGCCACCTCATGAGAAGAGAAGACTCCCTGGAAAAGACCCTGATGTTGGGAAAGATGGAGGGCACAAGGAGAAGGGGACGACAGAGGACAAGATGTTTGGACAGTGCTCTCGAGGCTGCCAGCATGAGTTTGTGGGAGGCAGTGGAAGACAGGAGTGCCTGGCATGCTCTGGTCCATGGGGTCCCGAAGAGTTGGACACGACTAAACAACTAAACAACAACAGGTGGTGAGGAGGTCTCCTTGCGAAGGGAGTCGAAACAGAGTCAGGCCCGCCCGGGGACGTGGGGGACACAGCCCGGCTCTCGCTGGTCCCAAGGGAAGCGCCAGGCGAAGCAAGCCAGCTTCTTACAGCGGGACGGGTCCAGGAAGGAAAGCGGGGTCAGGGCCGCACCAAGGCATTTTGGCACCCGAGGCGAAGTACAACCAGGGGACAATGAGGGAGGGAAGATCTGCATCAGGAACAAGGAGAGAATAAAGATCTACATCGGGAATGGGGCGTGGGGGAGGCGAAATCAAATCAACCTTGCCGGATGGTTTGAGTGGCCATGCGAGGAGGGAAAGGGCTTGTTTTGAATTACACTAGGCAGGTGCAGAGCCCAGGAGACCCCAGAGTGGTCCCTAGGGGTGAGAGGAGACTTAAACAGCAGAAATCCAAAGAGGCAACGCCTATCTGCAAGCCTCAACTATTTCCTGTTTTTGTTTGTTACAGCCAGGATCTCTAGCCTTGGGGGTGGGTGGGGGTGTACACTCCATTCTCTGTACGTATGAATTTTGGGTTAGTCTGCTAGGCAGGGAAGTATCTTCACTCCAACTGCTATTTTCCTCTTTTCCATTCCAGGTTTTAAATATTTTTAGGCAATAAAGCTTTGAACCTTCATTTTTGGCCTGGTTATTTGTCCTTATATTTCCTCTTAAAGGAAAACCCAATGTGTGGGGTGGCCTTTAATCCTGGTACCTTTTCATTCCCTCTGCAAAGAAAGGGGTCAGCAAACTTTTTCAGCAGGTGGCTGGTCCACTGTCCCTCAGACTTTGCGGGGGGCTGGACTATATATATATATATATTTGGGGGGGGGGAAATGAACGAATTCCTATGCCCCACAAATAACCCAGAGATGCAACTCCCTGGGACAGTTTATTGTTTATCGTTGTGCATTGTTTTTAAATTTAGTGTTGTATATTGTTTTAATTGTCTGTTTTAACCATATTTGCACAGCAGTTTTTAACGTTGTGAGTGTCCTCTATTTAAGAGGCTTCTACTCTGCAGCCTCTTATAGCTGTTTTATCTGCAAGTCTTTTACTTCTTATGCTCTTACAGTTGTTTTAACTGTGTGTCTTTGTTGGTTTTTAGCTCTTATCTGTTTTAATTATTAGTTTTTTATCCATCCACTATCTTGTATTTTATTCGGATGTTTTATGCCTGTTTCCTTGTCCCCATTTGCCCTAACAATTATCGGCCAAAAAATCCTAACTGCTATTTTATCTATATGCTTTTTTAATCCTGGTCTGTGACCGTAATAAAGTTCAGTATGTAACCCAGAGATGCATTTTAAATAAAAGCACACATTCTGTTCATGTAAAAACACCAGGCAGGTCCCACAAATAACCCAGAGATGCATTTTAAATAAAAGCACACATTCTGCTCATGTAAAAATATGCTGATTCCCGGACTGTCCGCGGGCTGGATTTAGAAGGCGATTGGGCCAGATCCGGCCCCTAGGCTTTAGTTTGCCTACCCATGTGAGCTATCTGTGTCTACAGCTCTTCATCACCTTGACACACAGCAAGGCTGTTTTTTTAAAGTTCACTATCTAGTCCCACCCCAGATCTGTTGGCCGTGACAAACTGGCCTTGGAGGACATGCATTTAAACTTCAACCCCCACCCCCCATTTTTAAACCATGAAGTGTATCCCTACTTGTTCATAATAATCCCAAGGTCCTTCCATTATCTAGCCAAGGCAGTTAAAAAAACAAGCTCAAAATTGATTTTAACCTCAAGGGGAAATTCTGCTCTGCTCAATGGCCTCATGGGAGATCACAAGCTTTCTTGTTTGATCTTCACCAGCTAAATCCTATGTACCAAATCTTATTCAGAATTTTGTTTATGATCCCTCATGATTTTTCCTGGCTCACACTGCAGCCAGGAAAGTCATGAGGGTGTATTGGTTCTTAGGGGAGGGGTAGTACCTCTGATGGGGGGACACACCGTGCTCCTCCTGGGGTTGTTTGTCCACCTTTGGTCCCCACCCTGCACTCAGCTTTCACTTGTGGCTCGTAGAAGTTGTCAGCGCACAACAGCAGCCACACCCAGGGAACTGTTTGGTGGGCTAAACCAGGTGAAGGTAGCCGATGGGTCTGAAACCCTCGGTGAGTTAGGAACTTCCCTTGCATGCAAAGACAGGCTCCGCAGATTGAGCAGACGAGACCAATAGTGGATCCAGTGGTCAAGAATGTGGTTTCTGCGCCTGCAGTAGAGGGAAGTGTGGGGCAGATGGGTCTTGTCAATCTGGGAAGGTAGCCTATCTAGGAGAAGGAAAGCTCTGATCCTAAATCTCCGCTGCCTTATGGGAGAAGATAAGGCGAAGAAGTAAACCCTGCACAATTCCAGAGTGGAGTCCCTAAGAGAGCCAGTGTGGTGTAGTGGTTAAGAATGGTGGACTCATAATCTGGTGAACCGGGTTCGCTTCCCCGCTCCTCCACATGCAGCTGCTGGGTGACCTTGGGCCAGTCACACTTCCTTGAAGTCTCTCAGCCCCACTCACTTCACAGAGTGTTTGTTGTGGGTGAGGAAGGGAAAGGAGATTCTTAGCTGCTTTGAGACTCCTTTGGGTAGTGATAAAGCGGGATATCAAATCCAAACTCTTCTTCTTCTAAGATGGTTGGATGGCACCTTGTACGCCTCCTGGCAACTCCTGCAACCAAGCTGGTGCCAAAACGTATTGCTCTGCTTTCCTTTGAACCACTTCAGCAAGGCTGAGAGGGGGGTCTTGTTGTCCAGGCAGCCTAGGACCTCCATACACAGTGCCCAGGCTTTCACCCTGGGGAGGTCACTTCAGCACTGCTAATAATAATAATAATAATAATAATTATTATTATTATTATTATTATTATTATTTATTTATACCCCGCCCATCTGGCTGGGCCTCCCCAGCCACTCTGGGCGGCTTCCAAAAGAATATTAAAATACTATGATATATCAAACATTAAAAGCATCCCTAAACAGGGCTGCCTTCAGATGTCTTCTAAAAGTCTGGTAGTTTTTGTTCTCTTTGACATCTGGTGGGAGGGCATTCCACAGGGAGGGCGCCACTACCGAGAAGGCCCTCTGCCTGGTTCCCTGTAACTTGGCTTCTCGCAGTGAGGGAACCGCCAGAAGGCCCTCGGTGCTGGACCTCAGTTTCCGGGTAGAACGATGGGGGTGGAGACGCTCCTTCAGGTATACTGGACCGAGGCCGTTTAGGGCTTTAAAGGTCAGCACCAACACTTTGAATTGTTGCAGCTTTTCTTCACCCCCAGACGAGCACTCCACTGTATCTCGAGATGGACGGATAATGACAACAACTGCAGCCCCATTTTGAAAACTGTTAATTACAAGCAGGAAACGTGAGGCACGAACTTACTATGGCTTAAAGAAGCCATTATTTTCTTCTCAGCTCTCCATCTGCACTCTAGAAAAATAATACAGTGGTACCTCAGGTTAAGTACTTAATTTGTTCTGGAGGTCTGTTCTTAACCTGAAACTGTTCTTAACCTGAAGCACCACTTTAGCTAATGGGGCCTCCTGCTGCTGCCGCACCGCCGGAGCAAGATTTCTGTTCTCATCCTGAAGCAAAGTTATTAACCTGAAGCACTATTTCAGGTTATTTCAGAAATATTACCTCGGGTTAAGAACTTTGCTTCAGGATGAGAACAGAAATCGTGCAGCAGTGGCGCAGCGGCAGCAGGAGGCCCCATTAGCTAAAGTGGTGCTTCAGGTTAAGAACAGTTTCAGGTTAAGAACAGACCTCCAGAACAAATTAAGTTCTTAACCCGAGGTACCACTGTACTAAGCTTACAGGCCTGATTATTAATTTCTGTTTAGCTCTCTGAACACTCAGAAGCACCAAACTTCTTTCTCTTCCCCAAGCATCATGGAGCAGAATACAAGCAGCTCCAGACAACGGTCGGTTCCTGGGAAGAAGAGACCAAATGGCAGTTTTGCAATTTCATCATATGCAGTTTTTCACCCTCACAGGAGCATAGGAAGCTGCCAGACAGACCAATGGTCCATCTAGCTCATTATTGGTTACACTGACTGGCAGCTGCTCCCTAGGATTTGACAGGAGACAGTCCCAGGCCTACTTGCAGAGGCCAGAGATAGAACATGAGACCACTTACGTATATGCACTGAGCTATATAGCCCTGTCTCTCATGCAGGGTCAGGTTATGTTGACAAAAGTTTTCAGAACTCTCACTAAGTCTCTCCCCCGCCCCAATATAGTTTAAATATGAATATACTTGCCATCATTTCACAGGTGCAAACAGGGACACATTTCTGCAGCATTCCTATTCTCTATCACAGATCTCTACCTACACTACATTGCACATTGCTGAAGGTTATTATTTGCCTGTGGCATTCATTTACCCTGGTAAATGCTCTGGTTATCCTGCTCTATCCTGCTCTGGTTTAAAAGCAAGTGGGGATTTGTTTTTGTTTTCTAATGAAAGATCTACATACACATATATAATTGACCCATAATATATTAACGTGCAGAATATAATTTTTTAAAAATGAAGTGGCATGCTCAAAATTGCATGCCATTGTGCCTGATATTAATTTTCATGCTTATGCATTTACATATGTGTGTGCAAAAAAGCTGAACCCTCCCCAGCAATGTATTCAATCAATGTGTAAGGGGAGGTAGAGGTAGTGCAGCCTAATTCTACAGGCACCCCACCCCGGCATCCACACATTTGCTATGAATGAGAAGGGAGTTGCTCTATGCATGTCCTGGTTTGGTCAGGTGGAGTGATGCGCATGTAGCAGGTGGATGGTGTGTGTGTGTGGGGGGGGTCAACAGGTGCATTGGTGCGGCCCTGCAACCTCCTCACCTTATCTGAATGTTATGTGTGTATGTAATCTAGACCTCATTAGATAAAATACCACCAGATGTAACTTCTGGAGATGTGAAGGATGGGCTGTGTCTCATAAGAATTAGTTTCACTAGCACACTTGTGAAAATAATGACAGAAATGTTAAAAGCCACATTCAGAATCTCTGCAAAAGGCAGAATAGGTAGAAGCAGGGCCCGTTATTTATCAGGGATAGATAAACACACAAACTCCATGGTAAACAGATGATAAGATAGGGAAATCTTTTGCTTTTATTACTTCATTAAATTAATGAAAAACTGACCTCTACTGGCTGAAATGGGAAACAGTGTTCAGAAGATGTATTGAAGAACCACAACTTACCACAACCGACTTTTTCTTTGCAGAGAATGAATAACGGTAATAAAATATAGAGGAAAAGTTGTGCATTGCCCCCCGACATGAAGTTGTTCGGGTTTAAACTGCCCCAGGATTCATAGTTGTTTTTGCCAAAAAGTAGTTGAGACTGCTGGTTTACACGTGCCTATGTACATAACGTGATCGCACAGCTTCATATTTGAACTACTCTGAAAGAAAAGAATGACATTTGAAGTGGCAAAAATATTCATTTGTGATGGCTCTTTGTATTCACCTGAATTTGCAGTTATCAAATACAACCCGGCTGGGGCAACCCAGAAATAATAAAATTATTATTACCATTGAGATCCAAAATTGTGAACTCTGGTTTCCGATTTCCATCCCGATGGCTCTGCTATGAGCAGGCCTGACTACAGAAGAGCTGGAACACTGACCCCGCCCTCCATAGTGTCCAAACTCTCAGTGTCTTCTTTGCTTAGGAGCCTCAATTATAAAGCCATTTAATAGAGCAAGTTTCAATGAGCGCAGCAAGGTTTACAGTACGCATGCGCAGACGCGCGCTTGCACGTGCAGAACTGCAACAAAGGAACCTACACTAGGGTCCCAACTAGGCCACCAACGCAACGCTCCAAAGACGGCCCACAACCGGCGAACCAGCTGCTTATTGGCTTCGAACCACGTCGATCATCGCTCTGCCCAATCCAGCCCCTCTTTCCTCCCGTGGCGTCACCTGGGAGTTGATGCCGCGCGAGTCGTTCCCGGTCACGTAGTCCACGGCCTCCCTCTCCGCTGTCGTCATCGCGGAGCTCTTCCTGACAGGCGGCCACTCCGCTTCCTATCTGTGAGCGGCAACCCAAAGCTCCAATCGGATGGAGAGGATCCGAGGGGGCTGGTGAAGTTCTCGCCCCGCCCACCAGCAGGACCCAGCCTGGAGCTGTTAGCAACTGTCTGCGGCCGCAGCTGCATCAGCAGCATTTGCGCGGGGGCTGGCTTTGCTTTCGGCGGTCTGGCTTTCTCTTGTGCCGAGGTAACTGGTGGTCAGAGCAGTTTTCAATATTCGCATGGGGATTTCAACCAGCCCAAAGTAATATAATGGAGAATAAATTACTGGTGCATGGCGGCAGTTTAGGCTTGTTTTGCTATGCACCCTTTTAATTTTAGTCTTGGGCTTGGATGTTGCTACTCTTGTTGTTGTTAACTATTATTAACTATTATTATTAATAATAATAATAACTATTATTAACTATTGTTGTTAGTCGCCCTGAGCCCGGTCTTGGCTGGGGAGGGCGGGGTATAAATAAAAAGTTGTTGTTGTTGTTGTTGTTGTTGTTGTTGTTATGCTCGCTTGCCTCTTCCTCTGAGTATTTCTCAAACTTGCGCGGGCGGCTCTTGTTGGACTATAACTCCCATTATCCTTAGCTAGCAGGACCAGTGGTCGGGGGTTTGTGTGATGGGAGTTGTAGTCCATCAACAGCTGGGTATCCAAGTTGGAGAAACACAGTCTGAGGCTTAAAAAGGGATGGTGTTTGGAGCTAGATTTTGGAGATTTGGTCTTTAGTCCAGTGACCATTGTCATGGATGAGATTCTTGCATTGTGGGGGGGTGGGGCGAGGTCCGCTAGATGACCCTCAAGGGTCCCTTCCAGGTCCATGATTCTTTGACCATAGGAAGCTGCTTTGCACTGAGCCAGGCCATAGGTCTAATCTAGCTCAGGACTATCTGTGTACAGGATTGCACTGACTTGCAGCCGTACAAGGTGTTGGTGTCAGGGGGATTTATAGGTTGTTTCTGCTTGTGATCTGAGTCCGCGTTGGATCTCTGTATCCAGTGATGTATTTTTAAGTGCACATGTTGTGCCGTTTTTGGTTCAGCCGTAGAAAGTGGTGTCAATATAGTTGGAAGTTATGAAGAACATTTGTGTGTGTGCAAAAGCACAAAAATTGGAGAAGGTATTTTAAAATAGATTTTTTTTTAAAAAAGAAAATGTTCAAAGCTATGCTATCTGAGTAATATCAGCCAACACCTTGTAAATACTCCTTTACCAAGCTTTGCTTTTGTGCGTGTAACAGCAGCTGGATCCACAAACAATTAGAGTATTGCAATTAGGTGATCGTTCTGGGTTCTTCCTGCAGATTGCCTTTGATCAAACTGTTGTTTATGCTTTAAAGGCTCAAGAGTAGGACAGGCATTTGACCCCTTTTGGCTGGTAATCCCACCTGTTATGTAGGTCAGTATACAGCACGGGGGCTGGACTGAGTGTGGGGCTGCCAGATGGAAGAGGCCTGAACATTTTATAGCTCTGTAGGAGAGATAATTTTGTCATGCAGAGTGCTTAAATTCTCTTGCCTACACCATAAAAGGTGCAGGACCCCTGTCTAAGGCAGGGGCCAATGGTTAGAGTGTTAGACCAGGATTGAGAAGACCATTAAATTATTGGTCACTCATAACCAGTTATTCCCTTTTTGCCTGGTTTACCACATGGGGTTATTGGAAAGATAAAATGAGGGATTCAGTGTCTGCTACCCTGAGCTGTTTGGAAGAAGGGCAGGTTAACACAACTGTTAAAAGTACTGGAGCCCTGTTCTCCTTTGGACCTGGGTTGGGAGAAGGAATAGAGAGCAACATTTGGTTCAAAAATGCCAGCAGATGATGACTGCATGTGCATTATCTCCAAGCCCCTTCCAAACCATCCTGCCCATATTTTTGTAATAGTGAAGAAGCCTGTCTTGTTTGTACACTGGTGTTCTTTGCAGAAACGGTTTATCCTGGATTGCCCCTGTGTTTTGTTCTCCAGCAGCCTCATGGGAACACTGGGATGTTCTCTTTTAACCTCTAGGACAGATCAGGTGACAGTGGTAACAAAAAGAACATTCTCGCCTGTGTGTGCTGCATTTTAACAGAACCAATTAGTTATTGTTTTCTGTCCTCACTAGACAGTTAGATAACTACAGTAGTACTGGGTTGTTTCTGCAGCACTTTGAAAGCTTCTCTTTAGAATTTCCACCTTCTTTTCCCTTGAACATCTGCAGAGAAAGTAAGAATTCAATATCAGATTTTTGTTTTATCGATGTAGAGATGTAGTGATTCTTGAAACATCACTCGCTGTTTTTATTCTAAAGGCACAAGTTCCATGCCAGAAATATGGTGACAAACCTTATTCTGAGACTGAGCATGTGAGAGGTAGAGTTATCTGTCTGTAGCCCTAACCATGTGCCCATTTTACAGCAGATAATGCTTTACAGAATTTTTTTTTTTTTTTTGAGAAAAGCTGTTTATCTGCTCAGTTTCTGCATCAAGGCACAGAAGCAGGACAACTGTAGCAGAATTAGGAGCCTAAATACAGTGCCTAAAGAGCTTCTCCAAAGAAATCTGTGTTTACTTGAACTTGAGAGGGGAAATGAAAATGGAAGCTATAGGGACCTGTCATGTTAAAGGTTAACCTTGTAGAGGAACTTGGCAGGTATGACTTCTATTAATATCACTGTGAGGCACTTAGTCAGCTGAAGGCGTTTGGATCCCTCCTCTGGGAGTTCATGGCAGAAAGAGTGATAGCGTACAGGTGACCATTCTGTTGCTTTCTGTATCATTCATCTGAGTGTTTTTCAAACTTGGGTCTCCAGCTGTTGCTGGACTACAGGTCCCATAATCCCTGACCACTGGCCCTGCTAGCTAGGGATGATGGGAGTTGTAGTACAACAACAGCTGGCGACCCAAGTTTGAGAAACACTGACCATTTGACCAAGTTGATATCCAGTGACTGCAAGTAAGCAAGTGGTAGCTTGGCTCACAGAACAAAAGCAGAAATCAACAGCAAGATGAGTGTTTGCGTGTTAACATTGCTGGATGCCTCTGCATTGCCATGTAGCTGTTGCCATGTTTGTCATCTCTTTCTCCTGCTCCATTTACCAGATTGCAAGTGCAATCCTATTCACGTCGACTAAGAAATAAGAATCACTAAGATAAATGGGGCTTGTTCCCAGATAAATGGGCATAGCATTGCAGCATAAATGCCCTCACCAAAAGCTGCTATTTGTCCTGCAAATATATGTAATATCATACAGGGACCCTATGGATACTGATAAATATTTTTTTGGAAGGCAAATACAGTGATACCTTGGGTTACATACGTTTCAGGTTACATACGCTTCAGGTTACACACTCAGCTAACCCAGAAATAATGCTTCAGGTTAAGAACAGAAATTGGGCTTCGTCGGCGCTGCGGCAGCAGGAGGCCCCATTAGCTAAAGTGGTGCTTCCGTTTAAGAACAGTTTCAGGTTAAGAACAGACCTCCGGAATTAAGTACGAATTAAGTACTTAACCCGAGGTACCACTGTAGCAGGGAGGGGGGAGGTGATTTAAATTGTGGAAATAGTGTGTGTATGAGGAAGGTTTAAAAACTTTCCACTCCAATCCCACACCTGGCTGCCTTGATCTAAAGGGAAGAGTTGGAAGATCCTATTCTCAGATCTCCAAAATCCGTGTCTGAATGTGTAGCTACATCCCAGTTATTCCACCCCCTCCCCATTGTGCAGATGGTGGTGGTGGATTAAGTCAGACCAGGAAGAAATACCCCATTTCTGGTTTATAGAAAATATTAGACTGCATGCCTCACCGCTTCTGTTAAAACCAACCAGTAGTCTTCAGAGCCCAGAAGTGCTGCTTAATTTGGGAATAAATGGACTGAAACCTTAAGCCAATGACAATATACACGCAAATCTCATTTTGACGCAACTCAGATGTCTCTTAATGGGATGCCTGTTCAACAGTGGACAGACTTGGTTTGCTTTGCACTCTGGAGAAATTGTGGCCCTGCAGCTTGGCTTCACTGGGAACCGCATGTCACAGAGAGCGCTGTAATTTTTGCAGACAGCTGAAACCTAGCGTTGGCCCAGCAGAAGGAACTGATTATGTAACAAGCCTTTCTCCCATCTCCATGCTGTTTGGGTATGAAAACTGGAAATTGAACAGCAAACAGGACTTGGGCTTTAAGCAAAGTTTGAACTTCAGAGTTCAGTTGCCTGAAGTTTCTCAGAAAACAACACAGTTATCTATACTTATTATTTTTATGCAGTAGCAAGTAGATATTTTCTAGCCCCAACTCTAGGATTCTAGTATCATGTTGGGAAAGTTGTGGTTAGAATGCTTCTCCCTAACATGCCAGGTGCCAGAGTTCAAGGATTCCTGTAATTCTGGTTTTGTTGTGTATGGAGGAGTATTCACTCATCTGAACTCATAGCTCAGACACAGTTTTACCACCTCTGGGAATACTAATATTTGATTCTTCCCCCCTGACCCCGACCCTAACTTCAGTAGCTTTCATGGTGTTTTCTTTTTCTCTTTTAATATTGCAGCCTACCTATAAAGTCTTTTGCCTCATATTTGTGTAGGATGAATGCATTTGCAATGGATAAGGTGAGTTCAAATTGTTTTTATCTTTATCTTGTTTTAAAGCAGATTGTTGCATGATTATTTTTTATGTGCTCTTGTCTCCTGCCTTTGTAGCTTGGCAGGTGTCTGGGATGCGTTGGCTGAGCAAGCCATGATAAAGCAGTGTGGTTGGATTTGGGCATAATGTCATACCACACTTAAATAGAGTTATGGTTTGTAAGCCAACAATAAACATAGATTAGCATCATGGGTTATTGGCAGAAAATAAACTAGGGTCAGCCCATTGAACTGGGTTCACATATTCAAACGAACCTGTAGTTAGGCTGGACCAGTGATGGTGTAGCGTTATGTGCAAACCAGGTCAGTGTCTAGATCATGCACCAGCTCCATTTTGATTGCTAGCACCAGTGGATGTGGCACCCGGCTTCTTTTGGGTTTGAATTTCCATTAGGTTTGAGCAGTCCTGTTATTCAAATGCTTCTTCAGTGTTACAATTCCAGTGGTGCAGTCAGAAGGTCTATTATGAAGAAACTGTAACCAGTGAAAGCTGAAGCTGAAGAAGTGTGATTTATTAAAACCTGCACAAACCCAATGACTTATTGGTATATGAATTAAGCTGATTTATTGGGAATTAAGCTAGTTTATTTGGAAATGGTGGAGTCCTGCGGAGGTGCTAATGAGTCTCAAAGCAGCAGAAGAACAAGCACAAAAAATGTCCTTGCTTAATAGCTGTATTTTTGAGATATGGAGAAAGAGGGTCACGCCCACTGACCCCTGGACCTTTCCCCAGCAATAGGTAAAGGTAAAGGGACCCCTGACCATTAGGTCCAGTCGCAGACGACTCTGGGGTTGCGGCGCTCATCTTGCTTTATTGGCTGAGGGAGCCGGCGTACAGCTTCCGGGTCATGTAGCCAGCATGACTAAGCCGCTTCTGGCGAACCAGAGCAGCACACGGAAACGCCGCTTACCTTCCCACCAGAGCGGTACCTATTTATCTACTTGCACTTTGATGTGCTTTCGAACTGCTAGGTTGGCAGGGACCGAGCGACGGGAGCTCACCCCGTTGCAGGGATTCGAACCGCCGACCTTCTGATCGGCAAGTCCTAGGCTCTGTGGTTTAACCCACAGCGCCACCTGCGTCCCACTTCCCCCAGCAATAAACCAGCTTTGTTAGAAATACCCACTGTATTAGGGATATCCTAATATGGGCATGTTCTAGTCAAGGTATTGAGCCCTCTCCGGGCATTTAAAAAGAACAGATGAGGTCTCAAACTTAGGAGGGAGATGGGAGCATGGACAGTCCAAACGTACCAGGAGAGGTTGCTTGTTGCCAGATCGCCACCTGTTAAGTTGTATGTGCTTCAGAGCTCCGTTCAGACCTTCCTGCTCAGTGCGGGAGCAGGTGTGCGCGCACATACACCACACAAACCTCCTCCATAGGTTGAACCTCAGATGTTCTTTTTGAACACTTGGAAAATGGCAACTGTGAGGTGAAAATATGGCACTGCCTCTACATTTTTGAATCTTGGAACTGGCTTTGTTTCCCCATATCACACAGACCTTGTATGTTATCTCACTGTTCCCAGACAACTAGGTGCCACTTCTGCTGCGCTGTTGTATCACGTGATAGCTTCTGTGCGCCATAATGGCAGAGGCCAGGTCCCTGCTATGTCTGAATTGAATCCAGACATGTCTGCTGCCTTGCGGGATATCTTTGGGAGAAGGAAAGGCTAAGGAGTAAACCCTACGCAAATCTGAAGTGGAGTCCCAAAGATGTTTGGATGGCACTTTGGACGCCTCCTTCCGGCAACTCCTGCAGCCCAGCTGGTGCCTAAAATATTGCTCTGCTTTCCTTTGGACCTCACCAGCTCAGGCTGCCCAGGCTTGCCCCCCAGACAGGTCACTTCGGTGCTGCAAAGACAGTGGTTTGACTTCACCCCCGGAGGCACACTCCATTGCCTCTCAAGACAGATGGGTGCCATCAACAAATGATTAGGCATGTCTAATACTGTAGCCTTTGAGATTTATATAATGTCCTGAATTAAGCTAGATGCACATGATGGATTTGAGGGCACGGAGGTAGGGATCTTTTTCAAAAGCAATATAGATAGCTGTGTTTGCTTGAATACACTTTTTGTGTGTGTGTGGAACCGGAAGAGAATCTAGGTAAGTTGTATAAGGATATAGCAATAGATTACAAAATGTAATTGATATGTTCGTATTAGATTGTGGATTACCAGGGGTAAATAGAAATTACAGGGCATGGGAGGATTGACTAGTAAGCAGCTAAGGTGATCAGAATTTCATATGTGCAGGAGCAGGAATTTGATAGATCAGGAGATGCACATTGCTGGTTTCAATACGCAATCCTGCATTTGCCAATTTGAGGGCCGGGTTTCATTGGGTGTGTGTTGCAGGTATTGTTTGGCCGCAAGGAACTTTAATTGTGTCATCCTGGGTCGTCTTCTGCAACAGGCGCATTGAGCATGTTGTCGCTGATTGGGTGGAAAAGCCTTCCCCAACCTGGTGCCCTCGGTTTTGGGCTGAGGGGAGTTGTAGACCAAAACATCTGGACAGCACTAAAAAACCAATAAGCCCCTCCCCCAAACACAGCTGAAGTTTCTGAACCATCTTCAGAGGCAGCCCTACATATGACGCATTGCAGTAACCTAGAGGTTACCAAAGCATAGACAACAGTGGTCAGGCTAACCCTGTCCACATAGGGGCACAACTGGGCCACCAGCTGAAGCTGGTGGGAGGCCCTCTGCAGCAGCAAAGGACCCAGAAGTACCAACAACAACAACAACAACATATTATTTATATCCTGCCCATCTGGCTGGGTTTCCCTAGCCACCCTGGGCGGCTTCCAACAAAATATTAAAATACAGTAGTCCATCAAACATTAACGGTTCCTACTTGGTGGAATGCTCTGTCCCACGAGACTATGTCCCTGCAGGACTTGATCTCCTTCCGCAGGGCCTGTAAGACAGAGCTATTCCGCCTGGCCTTCAATTTGAATTAGCCTGATCCTCTGTTCCCTTTTCCCTTTCCTTTTCTATGAAGAAACCCTTTCTGGGACCCCACATTTAAATTTTTCCCTGGTCTCCTTGCTAGCCCTAGTAGGACCAACTTGGCCAGTTAGCCTTGTTGGTCATTTGATGTTTACTGATTGGGGGTTCCCCCCCCCCAAAAATGACCCCTGATTTTTTGAATTTTATTGATATTGATGCTGCATTTATGTTGTATTTTATGCTGTTTTTAAGTTGCATCTTTAATCAATGTTTTATATTTGCTCTTAGCCGCCCTGAGCCCGGTTTTTAAACCGGGAAGGGCGGGGTATAAATAAAAAAATTATTATTATTATTTGTTATTATTAAAAGCTTCCCTAAATAGGGCTGCCTTCAGATGTCTTCTAAGTCTGGTAATTGTTGTTCTCTTTGCATACCCTTTCCTTCAGAGGGAGTGTAACCCCATCAAGAGCAGGCAACATCCCAGCTACCTGGTCTAGCAAACCACCCACTAATCGTGCTTTTAGCACTAGTCTTCAGTTTACTGTAGCACTGGCTGAACGTATCAGTAATCGCCATTGCTGTGCTTGAACTGAGAGTGCAGTGGAGGGAACGCCCAATGTCCTTCTGCATGTTACAGAATGGTGGATGAGCAGCCTTCACCTCTCATTGCTGAAAATCTAATTGGGCAACTCGTGACAAGATTCTGTGGGTCCCCAGCGTTCACCACAACACAGTAACCCAAAGCGTTTGACCTATGTGTTCCTTCTCTTTATTAGATGGCCTATCATTAGATGCTACTCCTGTTGCAAACCCAAGGAAGTTGCAGCCAAAATGGCCAAGTACAAACTGATCCTCTTGAGGCACGGCGAAGGGGCCTGGAACAAAGAGAACCGCTTCTGCAGTTGGGTGGACCAGAAGCTGAGCAGCGACGGGATAAAAGAGGCTCAGAACTGCGGCAGGCACCTCAAAGCTCTTGGCATTGAGTTCGACCTTGTGTTTACATCCCTCCTCAGCCGCTCTATTCAGACTGCCTGGCTTGTGCTGGAGCAGATGGGGCAGGAGTGGGTCACCACCGAATCTTCCTGGAGGCTGAACGAGCGGCACTACGGTGCCCTGATAGGCCTCAACAGGGCAGAGATGGCGCTGAACCACGGCGAGGAGCAGGTGAAAAGGTGGAGGAGGAGCTACGACGTCACCCCGCCTCCCATCACCGAGTCCCACCTTTACTACCACGAAATCTACAACGATCGCAGGTATAAGCACTGCGACGTGCCGTTGGAGAAACTCCCGAGGGCAGAAAGCTTGAAAGAAGTGCTTGATAGACTCCTTCCCTATTGGAACGAGAGGATAGCTCCGGAGGTGAAGAGGGGCAAGACGGTTTTAATTTCTGCTCACGGCAACAGCACGCGCGCTTTGCTGAAACATTTGGAAGGTAATGTAGTGCCACTAATTTGCTCTAAATGTGGTATAAACATTGGGGACCATCCTGTCTTCTTTGGCTATTCGTTCAGGAATAAATTCTATCTCTCAAATTAAAAAGGGCACAGTTATACTATTAGTTTTATGGCAATTTTAACTGTTGTGGCTTTTCTCGAAAAATCTTGAGACTCCAAGGTCAGCAAGCATCCTGAGAATTCTCTGTTGGAGACCTCTCGTCTTCCTTGGAGGACCGCCTTGCCCTGGTTCCATAGAGGGAAGGACTGCCTATTGCGTTTCTTTGTCCGTAGTGTGCATAAGTTCGTAGATCAGGGATGGGGAAATTTGTGGCCTTCAGAAGTTCCATTGGCTTTCGTCTGCATGGCCAACAATCAAGGGTGATTGGTTGGGGGAGTCCAACAGCCTTTGAAGGGCCACCGGTTCCTCATCCCTGCTTTAGAAAACAAAATACTGTATATGCTTCTGTAGCCTTGTGAGCTAGCTAGCCAGATGGCCGTTGCTGACAATCTCTAGAGCATTCTCGAGTTTGCAGAGTTATTTGCAGTGATTCTTGCCCTTGCCATCTTCCCAGGAAATCTGTGGACCTAAGTTATGCGGCGGGAGGTTGTGTTGTGTGTGTCTTCTGTGATGTTCTGTGATGTGTGTCTTCTGCCCCACTCTCATGGCCTGTTCAGAGTGGAAGCGCCCATAGCCCTGGTTATGGCACAAATATGTTCACCCCTGCTTACCTTACCAGCGTTGTGCTGTTGCCTACTCTCCAGCGCAGTAGATGAATGGCAAAAACAACCGCTGGAGCTGATGCCACGTTTTCCTTTTGCGTGCGATATTTCCCCGTGACCGACTGACGAAAACGAAACGTTCGTATTTAGAAATGGCTTATTCAAACAGACCTCATAGGAACAATGTTTCCCAATATCAAGCCTTTCCCAATATCGAACCTACCCATTGATTGCCAACAAAACACGCAGGGCTCATTCCTGCAGGTGTCAGCCAGTTCCTCAGAAGGCTGAGGGGGTGGACGTTGGTTATTAACGCCTCTAGGCCATTGCCAGACTTGGAGAAGGCCTTTTCAGCAGAGGTGGCTCCAAGTCTAGAGGCCTCTATAAATCAAAGCGACATGTCCTCATGTACTCCTTTGGTCCCTGCCCAAGCTATAGGCTGTAATACCTGATCTGATATTAGGTAACGCTGCAGAAATAGGAGGTTGTTGTAAAAGTTGCACAGTTCACTTTGCTTGCTTGCTTCTGAGGCAGCCTACACTACTCTCAAACGTGACCTGTTGTCAGGAAGTTCTCCCCGAAGCTTAGCCGGCACCCCCATTCTTCTAATTTGAACCTACTGGCTTCATAGAATCGCAGAGCGGGAAAGGACCTCATGGCTCACCTAGTCCAATCCCCTGCAATGCAGGAATCTCATCAAAGTCATCTTTATCACCCTATGCTTATTAGAAAATATGGTATAAAGCAGAAGCCTTTCTGGACCAGTTGTGGGAGCAATTTTTGATAGGCCAGTGTCAATAGGAGGAGATTTCAGTGCAAGAATTGGTATAGAAAGAGAAGAACAAACTAAGTGAGAAGGAAGTTAAACTTGCAGAGATTAACCAGTTAAACTTCGTTGCTTAGTTTTTGAGCTAGTAACTTCCGTGAACTTACTTGCAAAGCTGATGCCTCTCCTTGTTTTTGTGCTTTCCTTCCTTGAACCTTTTTCATTTGGAGCAGGTAGGGTGGGAAAGGCAGAATGTTCTAAAAAGACCAAACCCAGGGACAGTAAATGGTGTGTAATGTAGATGTGCCATTACATAGACATATGCTTTTCAGGTAGCTCAGTCGGTAGAGCATAAGACTCTTCATCTCAGGGTTGTGTGTTCGAGCCCCACATTGGGCAAAAGATTCCCTCATTGCAGAGGGTTGGACCAGATGTGGTCTCTTCCAACTCTACAGTTCCATGATTCTATGATTTCCTGTTGCATCCAAGCAGGCAATGTGGACTTAATTGCTTTTGCTCAGCTTGGTGTGCTGAAAATTGCTGGGGCCACAACCCAAAGAGAAATGGATGCACAAGTCACATGAAAGGTCAACCGTCTTGTGTTACGAGTTGTGTAAAGTAACCAGACCCTGGCCTTAGTTGACATTCATGATGTCCCTCCAGCGTGTCATCATAGAAGTTGCCCAGTACTGACTTTCAGTGTTTGGCTCACGCTTTTGAGGAGGCAAGGCAAGGCAGGAAAGAGTTCTAGGTTATCCAAGGCCCTTCAGTTTATTTATTTAAATATTTGTAAACTGCTATTCCATTAAAAAAAGAAAACATAGCAAGGCAGTGTGCACCATAAAATAAAATGAAATACTACAGTAACATCCACAAAGGCTGTGTATTAAAAAAGAGATCACGTTCAAAAGGCCTGTCAGAGCTGTCCAGGTTTCAAAAGATGTCTGAAGGAAAACAGGGAAGACGCCTGTCAGACTTATTGTCGGGCAAAGTGTCCCGCAGGACCTGCCATGCTAAACCTTTTGCCCCTGGTAAAGACCGACCGACCCTCAGGGACTGCCAAAGTGCCCCATCCTCTTTCCCCGTCTCTTGAAACAAATCTGAAGTTGTTATCCTAGCAAGAGAAACCTTTGGAAGTGCATCGCTCAGTGATGTAATACTCTACCGAAGGAAAGGAGCGCTGTATTGGAAAGATGGGGATGCTTGTGTTTGAAAGAGCAGGATGACTACTCCCTATTCTAATTCCTGTCTGGAATGCTCTCCTCAGAAAGGCTTGCCTGGCGCCATCTTTACATGTCTTTAGGTGTCAGGCAAAAACATTTCCCTTTACCCAGGGCCTGTGGGATAAATATTCCATGGCCTGTGAAAGTGTGGGGAAGTTTTGATGATTATTTTACTATTAGGCTGTCCGTCATTATTTTTAATATGTTTTTATTATGATGTTCTGTGATGTGTTTTTAATGGGATCTTCTGAAAAAGCGTGGTATATTGAAGTAATGATGATGATGATGATGATAATAACAATAACAACCTACTGTTTTTTTTTTAAAGAAAGCTCTGAATCTGGAGATTATGGTTCATCTGGAGGCAGGGACTGCCTCCCCCACCCCAGATACCCATGATAGCTGCCCATTGTTCTGGGGAACAATCAAGGGCAACCTATTACACATCTTTCCGCATGAAATGAAGTATTCTTCCAGGTTATCTGACCTTCACCAGATTTTGAAAGTTTGGTAAATAGGATGACACTTCATGGCAGCTTAGGCCCAAGAGCCTCCCATGAACCCGAGCGCAAGAGGCACATATAAACATTCCATTGTTTCCTCCTCTGCAGGCATCTCTGATGAGGACATAGTCAATGTGACTCTGCCCACGGGCGTCCCAGTTCTCCTGGAGCTTGACGAGGATCTACGCTCTCTTGGCCCTCACCAGTTCATTGGTGACCAAGAGGCAATCCAAGCTGCCATCAAGAAAGTGGAAGATCAAGGCAAAGCCAAGCCCACGCTTGAGAAATGAAAGACTGCTTATGCAAAATGCTCTCCCTTTTACCTCTTACCGTGCGCAGGAAAAGGATAGCGCTTTCTGCTTGCCCTGTGAGGGCTTGCTTAAGTTCCCAGTAAGTGGTAGATTTTTTTAGCATTTTAGCATACAATTTTTGGTTATTCCTTCTTTCCTTCTAGCAGCTGTGTTGGATCCTGGTACAAGTAGCAGTGAATTTTGTTACTTGTACAGAAAGCTGTTGTTATAAACTTTCCATAGCCTTTGTATAAGTCTTACACTATCGGAGAAGGCCAGAGCAAGAACCGGTACGCTGAATATATATATTCATCATTGTGATCAATGGAGAAAACGCTTTCTGATTTTAACCTAGGCCTCAAGTGATAGTTACAAGTTATCAGGTTCACAGATGCTAAACAGTCACATAATTATTTAATTTAGAATACCGGCTCCCCCCCCCCACCCGAATTTTTCTCCCCACTGTTTGCAATTCGACAACTTCTGGTATAGCGTTTATCTCTGTTAAACGGATTGGTGTGATTTTTGTTGCATGGCTGACTGTGTTGTTTTGAATAAAGCCCGTATATTTCTACAGGCATCAAAATGCTCACATTGGCTGAATTTTCCCAAGTTTTACTTTTCATGTTGGAGAGGACCATTTAAAAAACAAATCCCAGTTAGACTTGACCCATATGCAGTAAAGAAGGGTGGATGTTGATGGTATACTTCAAAATCTCATTATTATTTTTAAAGATTTATATTCTAAATTTTGCTTTGGATGTCAGGATATAAGTTGTGCTCTAGGGAGAAGAAGCAGTTTCCAATGAAGCAATACACAAGGTTCATTCATAAAGGAACTTCCTCTTCCTGCACACTCCCCGTGCCATCCTCAAATCTGCTCCTGAGGGTTAAGAAAACTTGGATAATATTTTTTGGGGGGAGCATGCAAGCAGGAAGAGGAGATAGAGGGAAAATTCCATTGCACAGTCAGAAGTTCTTTTATTCCCAGGCCAGCATCTCCTATACATTGTACCCTGTAGGAATGCTGTAGGAACATTTGTGGGGTTGATGGCATGTTAGTCCAAAAGACCTGAAGACTTACCAGCTTTGTGAAGACTGAACTACTGGAACATATAAATGTAAACTCTTATGCTATCCAGTAGAATGTTCTTGGGACAGCCAGGGCTGTGTTGAGTATTCAGTTTTTAAATAGTTCTGTATCACTTTTCCAGGTTCAAACAGAACATAGAATGCTAATCTGTTTTATTTTATTTTATTTCATTTTTTCATTTTATAACACGAATAGAATACTAATCTGTTTTAAGTACAGAACTATGTAAAACAATCACAGTCAATTAACAAATAGAAGGAAGCTCAGAAAGGGGAAGGATCTACAGTCCCATTGATCAGCGCAACCAGTTGTTTAATTTCAGAATTTTCCTCTCTTCCGGGGTCATGACCTTCCAACAGGAAGGAGTGATAAAATAGCCATCAATGTCCTACAACTTCCTCTCCAGAATCTAATAGACCCTTGCACTACACGAGACCCTCTGTCAGCATTTCTAAGCACAAATGCATTTATTTATATATTTTAGAAACTTTGAAGACATTGCAAAATTGTATCCTTGACAGGGTAGGGTTTCAGGGGAGAACTGGGGGGCGGGGGAGAGATCTAAAATAATGTGCACTAATTGTTTGCTTATCCAAACTAAACTGCTTTTTTTGCACCTGTACAAGTGACAAATATAATTCAGTTTGCACATACAAAATGCTATCTCTGTGTGTACGTGTCTTTGTGAAACAAGCAAGCAGCTGTTACTACGGTAACTTCTTTCATTTGTTCCTTCCATCTTGGAATCTGAAGCGGAGTTTACAGGGTACCTCAGCCCTGTCTCCTATCCAAGCACTGATCAGACCCAGTCCTGGTTGGTTTTAGCAAGATTGTTGTATGATGTGCCTTCAGGTCAAATCCTGGTAATGACAAATATATGTAAGGGATGAAGTGAGGAGCCACATTTTGTTAACAGGCCCCACTTGTGGTGGTATTTTATTTCTCACCAGAGTTTATTGCCCACTTTACTAAGGTAGCTTCGAAATTAAACCTAGAAAAGACGAATCGTATCAGGCCTGGGAAAATGTAGTTTTCACCTAGCACCAAAAAGAAAGAGCACACCCGGAGAGCTTCTCTGGTAAGAGAGTTCCAACATGTGGTGCCACCACTGAGAAGGCCTTGTCTGTGATCCCGACTCATCTTAACAAGGGGTGGGACCTCTTGAGGCTGATCCCCATAAGTGGGCATATTATATTGGAGCAGGCAGTTCTTTAGGTAACTCCTGAAATATAAGCTGTTTGTCATTCTTGTGGAATTGCTGGGCCTAATCACACATGTTTACATGACTTTAATTCAGGAGTGGGTAATTGATGGCTTTCCAGCTTTTGTTGGACTACAGCCCTCGTCAGCCCCAGGTAGCTTGGCCACAATGGTCAGGAATGATGAGACCTGTGCTCTGGCAATATCTGGGCGGGGCATAGGTTCCCTACTCCTACTTTAATTGCAAACACCCACACAAAATATTTCAATGGGAACTGTGGCCTGAGCATTGTTGAAACAGCGATTAGGGACAAATCTAGTGTGTGGCAGAGAATGCAGATTTGCTGGAAGGAGCACAAGAAGTCATAAAGCAGCCAGAGCCATTGGTCCGAAAGAGTGCTGTCCTATTTACAGCCATCACAATCTCTTAGTGAATTACAAAAATATAAAGGAACAGCAGAGGGAGCTGGAGCGTTGGGATTGCTCTTTCTCCCACCAGCGAAAGGGGAAATGTTGCAACAGCCCAGGTGACACAGAAGGGAGTGCATGGATGAAAACCGACAATCGCAAGTTTGCGCTTTTATTTATCATCCTACCCTTCACATCCTATTTTCTCTCCTCTTTTTAGGAAGTGCGGATGAGCTTACATAGAGATGTCAGATAGTCTTCATGCAGGCACTAATAAGGCCTGTTTGGTTGTAACAATATGGTAGCACCAGAAGCCAGCAGACCACTGCCTGGGGTTATGTTTTAAGAATACGAGAAGAGCCCTGGTGAATTAAAACAAAGACTCTGCCGTCTGGCATACTGTCCTCAGGCTGGCTAGCTAGATGCACTCTGGTCCTGCTTACGGGTTTCCCATAGGCAGTAGCACCCTCCCCACTTGGCAGTTTCCAACAACTGCCCTATGCTGCCTCATCCACCACGAATTTGTCTAATCCTCTTAAAGCCATCCAAGTTTCTAGCCATCACTACATATTGCAGGAGCCATATTGCTGGTTATTTGTATTTGCCTGGAAACCTAACCAAATATTTGTACGGTAATCTTTTCCACCCAGAGTTACCAAAATAAACCAATGATGCAAACCAGGGATGATTTTTAAATTTTTGCTTAAATATCAACTAGATTTTTATCCCAGTCTTCTTCCGAGGAATACAGGGGTGTGGATATGGGTGTGCGCCTGCGTGCATGTATGTGTTTGCCTATTCTCACAATAACCCTATAAGGTAGGTTAGGCAGAGAGTGTGACTGGCTAGCAGAAAACTTTGGAACTGTGTGGGTCTCCCGGACCCCACGCTGTCCAGTGTACCACACAACCATTCGCTTTGCAAGCCTAGATGAATGGGTTAGAACGAGTACTTTGGGAACTTGTTGTTTTGAATGGCTGGGTTAAAATTAGCATGGAGCGATGTCCTCAGAGGAACTTTGGTAGCTGCTCTCCCAACTCTGCAAGTTCCCCAAAGCCCAAGTAAAAGTGTGCCCCAAAGGCAGAGCAAGACATTTATTCAAGCAAAGGTTTCACTGCCAGGGATGAGCAGAGGGTTGTTCAGTAGCACATTGAGGCTGTTGTTATATTAAGAATTCCCTTAAAGAAACTGAGCACAGGAGGGAAATGTTGCCAGTACGTACTGAACTGTAGCTATTGCTCTCCCATCCCACCTCTGATTTGAGCAATATATTTGGATGTTTTTATTTATTACCAGCCCAATCCTATGCATGTCCACTTAGAAGCAAGTCCCACTGTGGTCGGTGGGGCTTACTCACTGGAAAGTGCGCAGTATTGCAGCCTACATTTATATCCCGCCTGGTTGACCATCACTGACTAGAATCCCACTGCATTGGGTATGTAATGTGGGTCTGTGTAAATCCTGTATATAAGCCTTCCTGTATATAAGTCCCACCACACAGAAAGGATGGGTATTTTGCTGGTCTATTATGTGGGGAACTTTCATTATACCTTAAAAAACAAAAACAAGACTTAAGTGTGGCCGGTTGACTTAATGTTCCAGTTGAAGATCTGCAGTCCCATTCCAGATTTCTATTTATGCTTCTCTGGTATTTATTGAGCGTATACTGTTTGTACAGTTGGCTTCCTTGTAAATTTCCATTTGTCTGGCAGAGATACAGGCCAAGAAAAAGGAAAACATCTAAGAGATATCCTACTGGTGTGCTGCTGCTGCTTCATGGAAATGTACAACCAGGGTGTAACAACCAGGTATGAGCAGGGCCTGATGTTATTGCAACCCACCCACTTAATTTATTCCACTATTCTTGAGGATCCATCAATCACAATGAGACTTCTGCAGTTTACCTTCCTGAAAGACTGCTCCAACACTATAATTTTCAAAAGCCCTACAAGACTTTTTTAATATTAAAAAATAGTGCTGGTTTTCAGCTGTTAAGCAGGAAAGATATCTTGAGTAATTGCTGCATTGATTTTAACGTGGACCAGAGCTCTTGAGATTGTCTGGGCCAATCCAGTGAACAAACGAAGAAGTATTTGTGATGCCTACTGATAGTTTGGCTTATTTTGTTCTTCTCTGCCTCCTCCAAACTCCACTTAATTCCTAAAAACAAAATAAACACAAACTGAGAATAGAAGCACTGTAAAAGAAATATAAGGTACATACAGGATATAACCCTATGCTTCTGAACTCGGAAGTAAGCCCGGTTCCGTTAAATGCAGCTTACTCTCAGGTAAGAGTGCACTGGCTTGCAGCCTTTGAAGAAAACCTAAGGGCCACGGGTGCTGGGAGTTACATTCTAAGGAATGCCTAACAGGTTTCCCTCCCCTACATTAGACCTTTGCCTTTTCCACAGCCCCTGGGTCTTAATGGCCAAAAGAACAGCAAACCTGTCAGGTCTGAGGGCTGATGTCAACAGGCATCTGAATAAAATGACCTTCCTTTGGGGAAGGTTCTCAGGCAGGGTGGAAGGAGAAAGAACTTGCCCAGGTGAAGACCACCTGGTGGAAACCCTTACACATATGGTTTTTAATTGTAAACTATATGCTGATCTCCGTCAGCAATTTCTAGATCAACTCTGTATCCCCAAATGGAAACCAGAGTTGGAGGTCATACATTTTCTATTACTGGGGAATGATCAGGAGCTCACCAAGTTAGTGGCTAAATATCTCTATTTGGTTTTTTGTCATTGAAATACACTGCAGACGTCTGATCTCCCTGGAGATCTAGAGATGTGATGATAGACTGCTCTGCCTCCTTTCTTTTAGCAAATGTTTTGTGCCACTGGGGAAGTGGTAATTCTGTATTGATTTGTTTTGGATGTTTGTATGTGATGCCAATAAAAGGTTTGATGACGATGATGATGGAATGACTAGCACCCATTAAGTATATATCTTTTTAAGCCAGAGATGGAGAACCTGTAGATGGTGATGGACTCCATCTCCCATCATTCCCTGACGACTTGCCATAGTGGATGGGGATGACAGAAGTTGGAGTCCAACCACAGGGTCCCCCAGAACCTGCTCTAAGCCTTGCTAGTGAGGGGTCCATCCATGATTGTGTGCAGGCACTTGCCTTACCCAACAACTCCAGCAAATAAGGTATCGCAGGTGCTGTTGCTCGCGTGAGCTTCGCCACATCCTTTCCCCCTGTCCTCTCTGGCAGCAGCTGTTTCTCCCCGAGTGACTCAGCCGATTCCTTTCATCTGACAGCCAGTGGGAAACTGGCAGGAGAAGCATCTTGCATGTTGGTGGGAAGAGGGGAGCAAAGGAATGGGGCCCGTGGCTGAGTCGGCATCAGCAGGAACAGCTGGGAAGTCTATAACCAGAAAAGGGGTGCTGAATGGGCCCAGAAAGTAAGGGGAAACCAGCATGGAATAGCCAGAGCACGAGCCCTTCCTCTTGTTTCTCCTCCACATCCAACACCACCCCAGATCAGATCCTGCTAAGCCTGGCCTCTCTGTCCCTGATTCTGAAAATATTGCTCACTTATAGCAGGCTTACATGTTTATCTATGACCAGGCAACCTCGTATTTATTGGCATCACCTACCAGACTTGACCCTGCAAGCAGGACCTGGCTGTAATAGTAATCTCTTGTGATTCACGGCACAAGATTCCCAACTAGTGTTCAGATGCACAGTGGAGGAAGAACATAGGCATTGTGTCTTGTAGCTGTTAACAGACATTTCCTCCGTGAATTTGTCTCTAATAACATAACAGATCTGGCACCAGCACCCAGCATGGTCCGCCATTTTGAACTGGCGCTCCAATCAGAACCAGGGAGCCACCGTTTAAGTTTCCCACACTGCCCCTGAACTAGTATTGGTTTGAGTAATTGTGGATAATTTACAGGCCTCCGAGCACTTAGCTCAGCCAGGAAAGAGCCGCAGGACCCAGTGACAAAGGAGTTGGGGGTTAGAGGGGATTTTACTCCTTGCATGTTCACTTGCAAATAAGTCACATGGAGTGAAATGGAACTTATTACTTCCTTGTGGGGAGAGGTTGCATGTCATGGGCTAGCTGGATGCAGAGGAGTGGTAGGAGACAGCATCTGGGGAATCTACCTAGGGGAAGAAGTTGCCGAGCCAAGGAATTGAGGGTGAGACAATGCCTAGTGGTCAGAGGGGAAGGAGGAGGGGTCAGCAGCAGAAGAGGTGACAGGGTTTAGTGAACCAGAAGAAGCTGTGGCAGAGAGCAGTTCAGACTCTGAGGCTGAAGCAGAGGCTGGAGGGGAGGGGGCCCAAAAGGCAGAATGGAGACAGGCTGCTGAAGAATCCAGGGAGTCTCTCCCTCCTGCTGCAAGCAGCTCCTCTCCTCCCTGGTCACCTAGTACTCACAGAGAAATGAAACGGGCACAGCATAGGGAGGTTGTACACAGACACAGCCTGAGAAAGACCTAGGAGAGGAGGAGTCCTAGTGGGCACTGGGAAGGCAGGGGCCTTCAGTCCTTGCAACTCATTCATTGGGCCAAGACCTCCTGGAAAGTGTTGCTGAGACCCCTAGGCAGGAGCTGTGTTTATTTTCCTTGAAGGGTTCACTTCACTGGCCTCGGGTGAGTCATTGCTTTGTTGATGACCTGCACCTAGCTCCAGCCCTAACACTGTAGCTCACTGGGAGAACATCTACCATTCATGCCAAATGCCACAGGTTCAGTCCTCGGCAACATCTCTTAGTAAGGCTGAGAATATTCCTGGCCGAAACCTTGTAAGTCGATGTGAATGAGACTGATCTGAGTAGGTGCAAGTCAGCTTCCTAGGCTCCTAATGGAATAAGACTGGACAGGTCTCCCAGCTCTTTCTCTTTAAATCTTCTAAATTTCCAGTTACATGTGTTTTAATTATAGATGTGCATGCTTCAGGCAAGCAGCAGGTATGTTTTCTTAAAAATTTTAGTAATAATATGGTATTAATTCAAAACTGTGGCCTGCGCCATGGAAACATCCAGGGCAATCGCACATTCAAATGTGCAAGAAATCTCTCCCCCTGCCCCAGGAAATTAAAACAGAATGGTTAGATCTATGACTGATATCCGTGAAGAATCCTTTTGACTAGTGTCTAGATTTCAGCTGCATCATCCAGCCTCAGCTAACCACCAAAAATGTCTGTCCTCCTTCGTTTTCCTGCTTACCCCTCTTAACCCCAGAGCACTTTTTAGTAAATCAAAGAGGGCTGGGGGGGCGACCCCTGTCCCATGGCTTTTACTGTCACTGCAAATATTTATTTAAAACCTATAAGGATATCTCACCTCTCTGCTAAATTGCACTCGAGGCAACAAAGTAAAAGTGATAAGCTTCCCCACCCCAAGATAAACACATTCCTTTCCCCCATTTTGAAATCAAACTCATTCCGCACATCTGATTTTTACAAACCTCAAAAGGACCACCTAGCTATCTTTGCAGGAGCAGCCAATTATAATAGCAAAAATAACCTCTTCTATTCCACAGAGAGAGAGAGATGTGATTTGCCGAATACCTCCAGCTTGAGCTGAATAATTGTAAAAAAGAAGAAGCAACAAGACTTTTTGAACACGAGTTTGAAGGGATTGCAGGGGCAGGGAAACCAAACAGGTAAAGTACCTCAGGTGAAGACATTCCTGCCTCCACTCTGGTGTGTACACTACTTGAAGTGCAGTGGCGGGAAATGACCTTGCTGTGTTTAAGCCACTAATGTGCAATTGTGCATGTAGCCTAACTCAGTTAATGGGAATGTTTGAGACTTCCAGGGGGAGGAACATGGCAGGCTGAATGTCTTCTGGCAGAATGAAAAGCATGCTCTAATTCAGGCATAGGCAAACTCTGGCCCTCCAGATGTTTGGGACTACAATTCCCATCATCCCTGACCACTGGTCCTGTTAGCTAGGGATGATGGGAATTGTAGTCCCAAACATCTGGTGGGCCAGAGTTTGCCTATGCCTGCTCTAATTGTTTGAACAAAGAAATTTTTAAATGATCAAGGGAGTTCTGAGTACTAAGAATTCTTATTTCCTTTGTTTGATAATTATCTGTTTTCCTGGCGAAATTGTTTCCTTGAAATTGAAAGTAATTTTGCTACTTCATATTGCCTCTTTGGGAAAGGAATGTGTTCTGATAAGAGATAACGCTGTGAAGATATTATGGTGGAGACTTAATTGTTAATAAGACCAAGAACATTCAGTATCACAAATACATTTTTGGACATTCCATTCACTGTTGGCAGCATTCAGCAATTGTTTGATGAGCAAATAAAAGTGATTAGAACTGAGATGGATGAAATGGGAAGTGGAATTAAAGAGGACACAGAAACTTGGAGGAGCGGAATGAAGCCAAGGATGGCGGGATGAATAATTATGAATCGTAGAATCTTCTTTTTTCTCTGTTTTTGTTTTTATTTAGAATAGTTTATTTTATCTTATTGTATTATGAAAAAGCTTTAATAAAATCTTATTTAAATACAAAAGAACATGGGGATGATGGTTAGTGTATGACCCCTTTTTAAAAATAAGCCTACTTATTTGGAAGCTTATTTCATTCCATGTTGACATTCTAACCCTCTCTTTTTCCTTTTTATAGATAATCTCCAGCCTGTCTCCTTTAGTAAATTATCTGTTCATCTTTACTTGGTCTTGGCATTGATGCAGATGTAGATTTGCATCTACAAATGGGAATTGGAATTTATCTGAATGCTTAATGGACTGATATGCACAAAGCACTTGAGACAAAGTTCCTAGCAGATTGCCTATGGAAGCTTCCAGCTTGAGGGTTCAGGGGTTCAGACTTGGGAGCCTCCCCATCCCCTCTCACAATATTTGTCTGTAGTTCATATTTTGGAAATCTCTAAGTCAGAAAGAGGGCACTTGTCCATATTTCCCAAGAAGGCCAAAATGCTTGCCTGAACAAACCTCAATTAGGGCTGCCTTCATTTATATATTTTTTTCAAATGTGTTTGGCGGAGGGAGGAGGGCAGGAGGACTTTTGAAGGAAGCCAAAAGCAACAGCAAGTCTGCTTCATTTTGTGTGTATGTAAGGAACTAATAAGTTGTTTTTGTGGAAATATGCTTAGTATTGCTATTTAGTTTGCCATCATCACAATGAAAACTGAAATTGCCGAGACAGAGGCTTTAATGATAATTAGGCATAATAAACAGACTTCAGGGCGTGCCTGCTCCCATATGGCACACATACATATCCATATGTTCTTAGGAAACCCTATTTCAAATGCCACGACTCTCTGAAAGGAAGCTACTGACTGCAAGGAGCAAGGGCTTCTTAGTAATGCAGCGGGTACCCTGGATTTAGAGGAGTGGTCCCAGAGAGCCGTGATGCCATGTTGCTGTTGCCAGTGGGCCTTCTCCTCGGGAGTGAGTTCTCAGCAGATACCTAACCATGCCTACTCTTGGTTCTGTCACTGATATCGGTCAAGCCTGCTTCAGATTCTTGCCCAGCCCTAGGGCTAAGGCGGTAGAATGGACTGTATCACTTCAGGTGATGTGCAGCAATCACATTTTTGAAGGCCCTCCTACACTGAAAAATTCACAGCAGTGAGAAAACTCACTGCACAGCTAGCAAAGAGTGGATTGGACAGGACTTTTCTCCATGCTATCTTCATTTCTAGATGCAGGGTGTTTTCTTTCCTAGTTTCTAGGAACCACAGGAGGCAGGGCGCATATTCAGGTCCGGTTTGTGGGCTTGAGAGCCAGTGTGGTGTAGTGGTTAAGAGCGGTAGACTCATAATCTGGGGAATCAGGTTCGCGTCTCTGCTCCTCCACATGCAGCTGCTGGTTGACCTTGAGCTAGTCACACTTCTTTGAAGCCCCACTCACCTCACAGAGTGTTTGTTGTGGGGGAGGAAGGGAAAGGAGAATGTTAGTCGCTTTGAGACGCCTTTGGGTGGTGATAAAGCGGAATATCAAATCCAAACTCTTCAACAACAACAACTTCTTCTTCTTCTTCTTCTTCTTCTTCTTCTTCTTCTTCTTCTTCTTCTTCTTCTTCCAAGCATCTGGTTGAGAAAAGGCTGCTGGTATACAATGGGCCTTCTTATGTTCTTATGATGCCCATTTCTGGACAGCCCATGAAAATGGGCCATCATGAACTCATTCATGATGAGTCCTCTCTCTCTCTTCATAACACTGGTGCTTCTGTTCTGATACAGGCAAATTTTGTCCCTTGCTGACAAACAGTGTTGACCTCAGTTCAAGTGTTCTGTCTTAACTGGTTTGCTGTGTTTTTAAAAGTCCCATTTGTTTTTGTTTTTTGCAAGCTTGTGGAGATGGAGACGGTTGGGTCTGATTCTCCTTTCACCACAGTTTCTTTTCTGTGATTGCTCTTTCTCCCCCTTAATTCCTGCAGGAGTCTTTCTCTCTAATGAACATTCCTAAGGAAATCTACTTCTGTTGATATTCAGTGGGTGGATTTATTCATTATGTGAAGTGGAACCAGGGGATTAAAAGAAGAAGAAAGAAACCCTAGACTGGATTTGAATGTTTGAAGCATATATGTTACCACCCATCTTTTTCTGTTACTGTTCAGAAGCCAAAAATACATTCTTTCTTTAGAAAATAAGGAACACAAGGGCACTAGATCACAGCTCTTTAAATGCAATTAATCTTCACAGAGGCCTTCATCAAGGACTAGATCTATGAGTCTTTTGGCTCTAGGCAGACAGACTGCTGGGACAGAATCTATTCAGGAGAAAAGAAACTGGGTGCTCGTCTTAGTTAAACAAGGAGTTCAAAATGAAATCTGGTAGTCAGGCAGAAGCCAAATCCTTGAGGACTTCAAGAATTTTCGCCCATTCAAATGCATTTCTGTACTGCCTTCCTGCTGATGCACATGTGGTGACTCAGAATTTAAAAGAAGGGTGTGCAGTTTTTTAACAAACCCAAGAGAGGGGACAGGAGGGAGGGTGAAAACAAGCCAGTTTGGTCCATGGCCACTGCAAGAGGCAGAACTGGGAGGGCAGGAGCAATGTGGCAGTTATCATAAGAAGAGCCTGCTGGATCAGGCCAATGGCCCTTCTAATCCAGCATCCTGTTCTCACAGAGGCCTACCAGATGCCTGTGGGGAAACCTGAGCACAAGAGGGCCCTCTCCACTCCTGTAGTTTCCAGTAGCCGCCAAAGAAGACAGCTCAGCGTATCACCTCTTTCTCTGATGCAGCCAGGTGGAATGGGAGGTAATGGGCGCCATTTTGGAAGGGGAGTTGGGATGCTGCTGGGCACAGGCCTCTGACACAGATTTGCATGCCATCTGCACATCCTAATTTTCATGTATATTTTCCTTGAGGAAATTAAGGTGATGGGTAGCTGGCCATCTTTCCCTCACTGAACCCAACTGCCCTATAAGCAAAGAAGATCAAAACAACAACAGCAACAAGGAAGCAAGGGGCAAGAGACACCCCCCCCCCGCCCAAAAAAAATGGAGTTTGCCCCCTCTAACATCACCACCAGAGGGCAGGATCCCAATGGCTGTTGGTCCCAACCAGGCTGATGGAAATGGCTTCTCTAGATCACCTCTCCCTCCTTTGCTGGCAGGTGGAATGCAAGTTCTTCTCACTTCGGAGCATGTGCTACCATTTAGCGCTGCTCCATGGCTATACCTCATATAGAAAGGGCTGCAAAACTCAATCTAGAGAATGTGCAGAGGGAAGAGTAGCCATACCCCAGACAGTGTAGCCTGTCTGGCCTAAAGAGTCTTTGCTGTATATGGATTCAATGGCACCACTATTAACTACCATATAGTCCTAGATGCGGTTGGCGCTGTGGTCTAAACCACTGAGCCTAGAGCTTGCCGATTGGAAGGTTGGCAGTTCGAATCCCATGATGGGGTGAGCTCCTGTTGTTCGGTCCCTGCTCCTGCCAACTTAGCAGTTTGAAAGCGCGTCAAAGTGCAAGTAGATAAATAGGTAACGCTCCGGCGGGAAGGTAAACGCTGTTTCCGTGTGCTGCTCTGGCTCGCCAGAAGTGGCTTAGTCATGCTGGCCACATGACCTAGAAGCTGTATGCTGGCTTCCTTGGCCAATAAAGCGAGATGAGCGCCGCAACCCCAGAGTCGTCCGTGACTGGACCTAACAGTCAGGGGTCCCTTTACTTTTCCCTTTCCCTAGTCCTAGACCAACACCCCAGTTACTGTGTCATATAAGAACACCAGAAGAGCGGCGCTGGATCAGACCGAGCATTCTGTTACCATGGTGGCCAACCAGATGCCTATGGCAGGGGTGATTAGGCTGTGGTCCCCTAGATGCTATTGGACTGCAGCTCCTGGCATCCCTGACCATCAACCCTTCTGAATAGCAGTCCCCCAATGTCTGGAGGGCTGCAGGCTAGCCATCCCTGGCCTATGAGAAGCTTGCAAGCGTGACATGAGCACAGTGGGATTCAGTCCATACCACCCAACTGCCAGAAGCTCAGCTCTGCCCTCGCCAGTCCTGGAAGGATCCTTTTAAAAAGTCCCATATGCTCAGAGACTTTGCGCCTGTTCATTGGGGGATATAGGAAGCCCAGAGCACTTGTTCTTTAGATGTCCCTTTTATGAAGAAGCACATAGTGAGAACATTGATCCCCTGCTGGTGAGGCTCGCTGACCTCCCGGAAAAGCAAAAATTTGACCTTTTCCTGTTAGGCAAAGATCATAAGACGACCTGGATGGTCGCCAGATTCTGTGTACAGATATGTAGGCGCAGACCATCCCCCGACCCAAAGTAGTTCGTTAAGAAAATCCCCAAACTCAGTTCCATGGGTGACTCTGGGTCATCTCTCTGCGGTAGCTTATCTTAAAGTTTTAAATGTCTATACGCTTATTGCATTTATAAATTTTAAATTTATTGTTGTACATTGTTTTAAATGTTGGTTTTCCTTCTGGGATTGTACCCCCAAGTGTGTTTTATAAGCTGGTCTCCGACCGTAATAAATTATCTATCTGTCTGTCTATCTATCTATCTATCTATCTATCTATCTATCTACCCAAGCTTTCTCCAATAAAACTAGGGACGTCCAAAGGAAAAGCGGGACATTCCAGGATCAAATCAGAAACTGGGATGGTTTCTGTACATCAGGGACTGTCCCAGGAAAACAGGGACACTTGGAAGGTCTGGCCAGTTTTCCTACTTCTGAACTCCAGGAACTGGTTTTCAGAGATTGGCTCTATTGGGAACCTCATTAGCGGCGTAGTTATAGCTTGCCGGGACATTCAAATCAGATACTGCAAACCACAGCTAGTCTCCAAACCAGCATTGGAAACCCATTTAAAATGATGGCTTGCAGTTCTGGTCTGGAGGCAAGCTGTAGTTACCAAGAACTAGGGGAAGAATTGGGAGTGTATGAGGAGAGATGGGAGGAGAGAGTACCTGAGCTCTAAGCCTTTTCAAGCTGGGCAGACCATAACCTCTACATTGTGATGTCCGAACTGGGCCTACAGCTTTCGACAGCTTGCATTAAAATATCCCTGTGCGTGGGAAGGTCTTTCTTTCATCTGAAGATGTTCTAGGCTTTGCTTCCTGCTGCCTCCTGACCAACAGCTGTAGCCATACATGAATAATCTTGGTGCAGCCCAGCAGAGGTGTTAATGCCGTCTGGCTATGCATGTGGTTTATGGCAGAGTGTCAAGGTGGTGAGCATATTTAAGCCAGATGTGTGATGGCTGTGAAATGCGATAGCTACAGTGTCCCTCCATTGCATCGGAGGAAAGTCGGTCCCATATTTTGTTCTTTGAGGGTGGGAGGGAGGTGTGATTCCGAATTTGATTTTGAAAGCTTTCGAGGCCAGGCGGGCTAATTTTCCAACGCATTATTTGGACATTTGGAGAAATGTTATTTCAGCCTAGCAAATGTTTGCATGACTAAGGCCAATGTTAATGCTTTATTTTATAGCAGGGCTGTCAGACTCAGATGGGTTGGAGGCCCAGACTCCCCAACCAGCAGAGAAGGCCCAACATTTCCCACCAAAACACCCCCACTGGTTTTTATTAGGAAAGATAAGTGGTTGCCTTCTAGGAGAGGGCCCTTAGCTCAGTGGGAGAGCAGGTGCTTTGCATCCAGAAGGTTCTGTGTTAAATTCTTGGCATCTCCAGTAGGAAGCAGCAGATGAAATAGGACCGCTCTTTGAGATTGTAGGGGCATTCAAGAATAGCATACCCTCCAACATTTTTCCGATGAAAATAGGGACACCCTAGTCTATTATTATTATTATTATTATTATTATTATTATTATTATTACCCACCCATCTGATTGGGTTGCCCCAACCACTCTGGGTGGCTTCCAACATATATAAAAACATAACAAAACATTAAACATTTTTTTAAAAAACCTTCCCTATACAGGGCTGCCTTCAGATGTCTTCTAAAGCTTGTACAGTAGTACCTCGGGTTAAGTACTTAATTTGTTCCGGAGGTCCGTTCTTAACCTGAAACTGTTCTTAATCTGAAGCACCACTTTAGCTAATGGGGCCTCCTGCTGCCGCCGTGCTGCCAGAGCAAGATTTCTGTTCTCATCCTGAAGCAAAGTTCTTAACCTGAAGCACTATTTCTGGGTTAGCGGAGTCTGTAACCTGAAGCGTATGTAACCTGAAGCGTATGTAACCCGAGATACCACTGTATAGTTACTTATCTCCTTGACTTGGGGGATCACATAATTCTATAGCCTCCAACATTTCTCCGATGAGAATAGGGACATCCTAAGGAAAAGCAAGACATTCCAGGATCAAATCAGAAACCAGGCTGGCTTCTGTAAATTCCGGTCTGTCCCTGGAATATAGGAACACTTGGAGGGTCTGGAATAGACAACATTGGACTACTAACAGTCTGATTTGGCTTCCTATGTTATAAAAAAAATGAAGCAAACAGCCCCTTCCCCACTGCAGTAGTTTTAAGGTCAGGGTGGCTCAAAATGGTCAAATTTTAAACTTGAACTTAATTCAAAAGGGATCCCAGCTGTATTCAATCCTATTATAGTAAAGCTGTAGAAAAAAAAAGGATACACTCTACCTAGGGGTGAGTGCAGAAAGTACCGAGAAAATGTAGGCACTGAACCTGGCCTTGGATGCTAACTCAAGGGCCACAAGCAAACCTAGAAGCTCTGTAGTAAAGTTGGTACTGTTTAGAAATCATTCCTTGGTCAAGTAAAAAGAGTGAAGCCTTGTGGGAACTCCATCAGCCACAAGGACCCTGGGAAAGAAGTTGTGTTTCTTTAAACTCCAGACTAGCTGGCTCCTTGGCGTGAAAGGTTTATTGGAATCAAGGAAGCCTTGATTTAATGAAAGGACTCACACCTGGGTCTAAGAGTGTGAACATCCCACCCAATGATGCTATCTGTCCTTGAATTGCTTGGGAATGCGTATCTGGATAATTTCCACGGAAGGGAGGAAACTCTTTGATTTGAATTCCGGACACTAAATTGACCCAGCTGCCAAAGGGTAGATTGATTGACTAGCAAGCCGGTCATTGGTGAGTTTAAAAATTAATTAAGACTTATGATTGGCTTGAGAGTTACGACGCCAAGTGCGAATTGTGAATAAAAGATCAGGGAATTGTTTGAGAAGTTGTTCTCTGCCATTGCTCACTGCAATCCGCAAAGATGCCCGGCTGTGATGTCCCAACTAATAGCCGTCGTTTCGTCTTTTGAAATGGAGATCTTCAAAAGCCTTCAAATTGCGGATTCTTGAAGGAACTTCAGCTATCCTATTTGTGTTAGACTTTGTGAGTATGTAAGTTAGCTAGACTATGCAGCGTCTTTATTTTCTTATCTGTGAACTTCAAAAGATACGCCTGCTTCTTTTAGCATGTTTACTTATGTTATTTTAAAATAAACTTTTAAGAAAGAAACTGTTTTAGTTTGTGTGCCTTCCCGGGGGAATAGCTAAGTCCTAGCCTTACGCTTGGTTACGCTCTACAGTAGAATTTCTGTCTGCAAGTCTGTGGAAACAGCTTGTGGAGTGGGGATAGCCAGTGATAACGGGTCACAGCCTTCTCCCTGGGTTGTGGTTCTGGGTCCCCTGGAATAGAGGGAGTGGTGGCAGCCCTACCGGGTCGAGTTGGTTCTGTGTTTGCAAAAATAATGTGCCTGCCAACCCTGCCCTGGGAGACCTAGTCTGGCCAGAGAGCAGAGACAGGTGAGGGAGGGGCAAGCGGTTGGGGGACAACATTACTACAAGCTCACTGTCATGGCTTCTAGTTCTCAGGCAACTTTCCCTCTCTTCCCCGACACCTGTGAAGCTTGACTATGCCTGTATTAAGAGAAAGTCTCTTAATCTCCACTTCATTATCAGAGTTGGGCTGCTAATTTATCAATACAAGCCAGGACTTTTGATCTTGATAAACTATAATCCTTCATCCCCCTGAGTTCTAAAATGGGTAAGAGTGTTATGTACTGAGGTTTTCACCCTGAGCCAGCAGGGGGATACTGTAGATAGTTTTCACTCAGGTCCACATATGCAAATAAGGAATTGAAAGTGACGTTCAGTGATTGGCTAGTTACAGAAAGTTGTTTCTGTTGCATTGTAGTGGAGCTCTATATAAGCTAGCTGGCTGAACCCTTCAGTTCAGCTCAGTTCAGTGTCTGTGAATAAACAAGAGCTCTTTGAAGAATCGCTGTGTTGTCTGATATGTTCACCCACAACTTAACAAGGAGAAACAGCCAAGATCCAGAATACTGAGGTGTTAAACATGTGAGGCAGGGGAGAATGCAGACCACTCATTCCTATACATGCCTACTCATTAATAAGCCCCAGGGACTTCATTGGGGCTTACTCTCAGGTAAGTGAGCTGAGCACTCCATCCTTAATGCTCCCCCGAATGCACAAAACAACACCCCAAATACAGAACACAGAAGACTAGCATTTTAGGGAGAAGTGTTCCAGCCTAGACTCCCACACCATACTAGACTCCCATAATTTGCTAGTTTGTTGAGTGCAGGGAAAGGTTTTGAGTTTTGTTTGTTTTGCATGCAGGGGTGTTTGGTTGTGTGGTCTCCCTTCTGAAGTCTCAAATGGCACTGCCCCCCAGACACAGGTTTATTACCTCAGCGAGAATATGCTAACAGACCTCATACACATTTAAGTTGCTGGCAATCAAATCATATAGTTGAGGAGAGAGGGTGGGGGAGCAGGGTGAATTAATGATCGCAAATGCCATAGAAAATACAGCAAGGCAGAGTCAAAACGCCCTGTTACATGAGCCTGCTGTTTAATCCAAAGGGCTGGTGGGAACTTCTGCGAACAATGGCTTCATTATTTATGGCTGTTTTTGTGTGGTTGGAGCTTTAATCCTTGCTTTGGGGCACAGACAGGGGTCATGGATGTCATAATTTTATTAAAATAAATGGGGGACGAAGGGTGGGGGAACAATAGGTCTGGAGTGGTAAATTGCTCCTGAGCAGCTAAAAACTGTTTGAAAAACCTTTGGCATGGGGTCCACCTCCTTGCCCAGTAAAGATAACCAGGCATTTCCTGTCCAGGCAGAACACAACCAAGCCCTTTTAGAAACACTCGGGAAAGGCTGGGCCAACTGAAGAAACTCAAGAAACTGATGGGCAGTAGTTGGAAGGAGATAATTTGCAAGGAAGGCGTGGAGGAAAACAACATTACACACACACACACACACACACACAGTGGTACCTCGGGTTACAGACGCTTCAGGTTACAGACACTTCAGTTTACAGACTCCACTAACCCAGAAATAGTACCTTGGGTTAAGAACTTTGCTTCAGGATGAGAACAGAAATCGCATGGTGGCGGCATGGCGGCAGCGGGAGGCCCCATTAGCTAAAGTGGTACCTCAGGTTAAGAACAGTTTCAGGTTAAGAATGGACCTCCAGAACAAATTATGTTCTTAGCCCGAGGTACCACTCTCTCTGTGTGTGTGTATAATATGCAGAGTTAAAAGAAAAAAAGTGTGAAGTGCTTTTGAGTTAAAACTATTGAAGAGCAATAGCCCTTCCCAAAAGCCAAACCAACACTTACCCAGTCATTTTTAAATGTGCTATAGTTTAGCAAGCTTAAATGTGTTTTTCTTTTCAAAAAATAAAAATAAATGGCATCATTGATACCACTTATGGTCCATTTATTTTAGTCACTCCTCCTTATGAGGCTTCCTGTTTAGGCAGAACTTGTTCCAGTTTAAAACCCTGATAGTTAATTTGGTTGCTTCGCCTTTGTTTCTGACGCTGCTCTGCCCTGTCTTTATTTTTATCTTTTAAACATTGTTTTAATTGAACTGCATTGCTTTCATGTAATGTGAAAGTTCTTCAGGGGGGAAAGGCCAGGATAAAAATATTCTCATAAATAGCAAGAGAAATAATCTTTGCAAAGGTCTTTGGAAGAGCTGAAACTTCTCTCTATTAATTGCGTCCTGCCATTTCACGAAGTAGCTTGGTGTAGCTCAAACTGGGTTATTATACTTTATTTTTATAACTGTCCTGTGAAGCAACATTGCTGAAAAGTAAAAATCTGCCTAAGAATGTCCAGTGAGTTATATGGCTGAGTGGACATTTGAACCCACATCCAAGTTTCAGCCTGTATCAGGCACATTAAAGATGACCAACAAAGGAAGAATGGCAAGCTAAGCTTATGGACTATGCAGAACTGGCTAAGCCGACAGGATACATGAGAGAGACAACATCGATTTCAAAAAAGGGTGGGAACCATTTATAAACAACATAGAAAGACAGTATAAAGATTTGGACTCATTGGCAGGTTTTGACTAAACTTTCACAACTATGTAAGAGGCAAAATCAGCAGGATATAGAATTTGTTTAATAAACCAATACAGTGGTACCTCGGGTTACATACGCTTCAGGTTACATATGCTTCAGGTTACATACGCTACAGCTTACAGACTCTACTAACCCAGAAACAGTGCTTCAGGTTAAGAACTTTGCTTCAGGATGAGAACAGAAATTGTGCTCCGGCAGCATGGCGGCAGCAGGAGGCCCCATTAGCTAAAGTGGTGCTGCAGGTTAAGAACAGTTTCAGGTTAAGTACGGACCTCCTGAACGAATTAAGTACTTAACCCGAGGTACCACTGTACGGAAATACGGGGGAAGCCAAAGAGGGGGGAGGGGAGAAATATGGATATATAAATTATTCAATTAAGATTTGTGGAAAATTTGTTGTTATAATTTGAAAATTCAGTAATTTTTATTTTTTTATTTTTTAAAAACTTTGGAAGTTGTGTGCTATATCAGTAGGCACAGTTGCCTCAGGGCGGACTGAGCACAATAACAGTTCTGCAAATAAATTCCTGAGGTACAAATGGGCTGAGTGCCACCCTGTACCTTCATTATAAGTGTCTCTCTGCCCCACTGTTTTGCACTTGGCACGGGTTGTTGGGCTTTGGGGTTGTTGTGAAAAAACAGAGCAGATCCTTCAAGCCTGAAGTCTGTCCACCTCAGGTATAGAAAAGGGAATTGCAGGAGATGTCTCTGGCAGGCCAGGCCAGGCCAGCCATCCCCTCTCTTCTTTCCTCTCTTTTTCCTTTCCAGCTAAAACTTAATTTTGCACGGCGACTGAACATGCTCAGTTTTCATCAGAGTTTTGTCCATTAGGGTTTTATCCGTATGTGAATTTTTGATTTATTGTACTTTAACAAACCTTGGGGTTCCTCCTAATACGCTGGCATGTCTTCTTATTTCTCATTGACCACATTTTGGCTCCATTTCCACTGGCACTTATCAGCTCCCCACCCCAGTTTGCTATCACTGTACTGTAGAATGAATCAAACCATAGCTTATATGAAGTGTGCCTGGGTTCCCAGCAGGTGGCGCTGCTTCTTCCTTCTTCTTTCTTAACCATAGACACGTTACAGAGTTTGAATATTGCAAACCTTTCTCAGAGCCTCATGAACCAAGCTGTTCATTTTCAGCATGTGTATCTGAAGAAGTGTGCATGCACACGAAAGCTCATACCAAGAACTGACTTAGTTGGTCTTTAAGGTGCTACTGGAAGGAATTTTTTCATTTTCAGCAGTGTACGTGATCACTTCCAACTTCTGCTCCAGATTGTTACCCCTTCTCTTCAGCCATGCCTTGGATAGCAACTTTTTCTTGCATAGTTTATTTTTTTTTTTTTTAATATTTTTATTAATTTTAAGAAATACAGAAAAAAGAATAAGGAATAGTTATAAGAAAATAGAATAAAAGAATAACAAATTTCCATGTTCTTTTTCCATCCAATCTAAAGGACTTCCCCACATCCTCCAAACCCTGCGTTCTCCGTCATATAAAATATCAGCAATTTGTTAACTTATTTCAAAACTTATTGTATCTTCCATTTTATCATGTTCCCTGATTTCACTTTTTACTATAACCCAATTCTTGTATGCTTTGTATTAAACACAATAAAGTTATTTCATTATTTTACCTCTAAAATCTTGTGTCTTAATTTTCATTTCATTAACTTACATTTGCTGAAGCTAGAGTTTCCTGAAAGGTGCATTTTTTTAACATTCATACAGCTTATAGTGTTTTTTCAAATAGTCCTTAAACTTTTTCCAGTCCTCCTCAATTGTTTCTTCTCCCAGATCTCGGATTCTGCCAGTCATTTCAGCCAATTCCATATAGTCCATCAACTGTGATTGCCATTCCTCCAGCGTGGGTAAATCTTGTGTCTTCCAATATTTTGCAATCAGGATCCGTGCTGCTGTGGTAGCATACATGAAAAATGTTCTGTCCTTCTTAAGCACTCTCTGGTCTACCATGCCCAGAAGGAAGGCCTCCGGTTTCTTAGGTAAGGTAAATCTCAGTACCTTTTTTAGTTCATTATGGATCATTTCCCAGAAGGCCTTCACTTTCGGGCAGGTCCACCAGAGATGAAAGAATGTCCCTTCCGCCTCTCCACATTTCCAACATTTATTGTCAGACAGATGGTATATCTTGGCTAACTTGACTGGGGTCATGTACCACCGGTATACCATTTTCATAATATTTTCCTTCAAGGCAGTGCATGCCGTAAATTTCAAACCGGTGTTCCATAACCTTTCCCAGTCTACAAACATAATGTTGTGCCCCACGTCCTGCGCCCATTTTATCATGGCGGATTTGACTGTCTCATCCTGTGTATTCCACTTAAGCAGCAAGTTATACATTCTCGAAAGTAGTTTACTTTTTGGCTCTAACAATTCAGTCTCTAGTTTCGATTTTTCCACCTGGAATCCAACCTTTTTGTCTATTTTAAAGACCTCCTGAATTTGCGCATAGTGCAGCCAGTCTCGCACCTTAGTTTTCAGTTTTTCCAAGCTCAGCAACCTCCAATTATCTCCAGTTTTTTCAATTATTTCCCAGTATTTAGGCCAATGGGCCTCCATGTTAAGTCTCTTACGTGCCTTGGCCTCCACCGGTGAGAGCCACCTCGGAGTCTTACTCTCCAATAAGTCTTTGTATTTTGTCCAGACCATCAAAATTGCTCTTCTGACAATATGATTTTTAAACAATTTGTGCACTTTAACCTTGTCATACCACAAATATGCATGCCACCCAAACGCATTGTCAAACCCTTCCAGATCTAGGACGTCAGTGTTCTCCAATAAAATCCAATCTTTCAACCAGCAGAAGGCTGCAGATTCATAATATAACCTCACGTCTGGCAGGGCAAATCCCCCTCTTTCTTTCGCATCAGTTAATATTTTAAACTTTATTCGGGGCTTTTTGCCCTGCCAAACAAACTTAGAAATATCCTTCTGCCACTTTCCAAAACATTCCACCTTGTCCACGATCTGTAGGGCCTGAAACAAAAATAACATTTTCGGCAATACATTCATCTTTACAGCAGCTATTCGGCCTAACAAGGAAAGTTTCAATCTTGACCATGTTTCCAAATCTCTTTTGATTTCTGACCAACATTTCTCATAGTTATCTTTAAACAAATTCAAATTTTTGGAGGTCAGGTACACCCCTAGGTATTTTACTTTTTTAACCACATTCAACTCCGTTTCTTTAGAGAACTCATCTGTTTCTGTAACTGTCAAATTTTTTGCTAAAACCTTGGTTTTTTGCTTATTTAACTTAAACCCCGCCACCCGACCAAAGTCAGAAATTAATTCTAACACTCTTTTAGTACTGGAGACTGGTTCCTGTAATGTTAATACCAAGTCATCTGCAAATGCTTTCAATTTATATTGTTTCACTCCGACCTCAATTCCTTGAACCAACCGGTCCTTTCTAATCATGTTTAGCAACACCTCCAGAACTGAGATGAACAATAGAGGGGATAGGGGGCACCCCTGACGTGTCCCTTTTTCAATTTTAAACTCCTCTGTCACCACATTGTTTACTATCAATTTAGCTTTTTGTTCTGTATAGATTGCTTCTATACCATTTTCAAACCTCCGCCCCACTCCCATCCCTTCCAAATTTTTCTTCATGAACATCCAAGAAATATTATCAAAGGCCTTCTCTGCATCAATAAAAATTAAGGCCGCTCTAGTATTAAGATTTGTTTGTAGAAGTTCCAAAATGTCAATAATATTTCTTGTGTTATCAAACAAATGCCTACCAGGGAGAAAACCAGCCTGGTCCTTATGGATCACTTCATTTAATACTTTTTTAAGTCTACTTGCCAGAATATCTGCAAAAATTTTGTAATCCACATTTAGGAGTGAGATGGGGCGGTAATTCTTAAGTTGAGTCTTTTCAGTTTCTAGTTTAGGTATCAATGTGATGAAAGCTTCTTTCCACGTTTCCGGTGCCTTCCTTCCCTCCATGATCTGGTTACAAACCTCCATCAAGGGTTGTATCAAATAGTCCTTTAAAACTTTATAATATTTGGAGGTTAGGCCATCAGGGCCTGGAGACTTGCCCAATTGAAGATTCTGAATGGCACTTTCAATTTCTTGCTGTGTAATGTTACAATTCAGGTTTGTTCTCATTTCCAGGGGTATTTTTTGTAATCCATTAGTTTTAAGAAATTGATCCACCTCGGAAGCTTTTTGTGGCCCTTGTGAGTAGAGTTCTTTGAAGTATCTCTGGAAACACTTTCTGATTTCCTCGGGTTTCTGAACCATTCTCCCTTCAATCTCTAGATTTGTAACTGTGTTAAGCTTTTGTCTCTTTTTCAACTGCCAGGCTAGCAGTTTCCCACACTTATTCGCCGATTCAAAGGATCTTTGTTTCATTTGTTTAATTTTCCATTCCACCTCTTGATTTATCAATTTTGAATATTGCGCCTGGAAAAATTTCACTTCTCTTAGCACATCCTTCGACTTAGGCCTAGATCTTAATTTTTTCTCTCCGTCTCTTATTTTCTCCAATATCTTCTCCTTCTTTTCATTCCAGAGCCTTTTCTTAATCGTGTTTTGTTGTATTAGAAACCCTCTCATAACTGCCTTACTTGCGTCCCAGATTATTCTTTTTTCCACGGTGGTATTCAAATTTATCTCAAAATAGTCCTTTAAAGTTTTTTGGGCCTTCTTAACAATCTCCTGATCTCTTAATATAGTGTCATTCATTTTCCATCTGAAGGATCCAGTTGTATTAAGTCTCAATTCCACTTTCAAAGCATTATGGTCGGAGCAGGTTTTTGAGCAGATTTCCACTTTTCTAGTCTTAGGTACCAGTCCTCTAGTTGTCCATATTTGGTCGATTCGTGTCCATGTCAGATGAGCTTCAGAAAAGAAAGTCCCTTCTTTCCCTAGAGGGTTCTTAACCCTCCATATGTCGACTAAGTCCATATTGTCAGTCATTTCAAAAAAGGTTTTAGGTAGTCTGCCATCTTTCGATATGTTGGCACTTTGTGACTTATCCATGTTTACAGATACAACCCCATTCATATCGCCCAACATAATGATGTTATTATAGTCCAAGTAATCCAGCATAGTCTCATGCAGCTTCCTGAAAAATTCCGATTTTCCCTCATTTGGAGCATATATTCCTAATATCAAAAATTTTTCTCCTTGTGTCTGTATTTCAATCGCCAAAATTCGGCCATGTTCATCTTTAAATAAGAATTTCGGTGACAGGCTCTCCTTTGCATATATCACCACACCTCTTTTCTTAACTTTGTCCGAAGAAATAAATTCTTGGCCTAGTCTTTTATTAATTAGGACTTTTATGTGGAGCCTTGTCACATGTGTTTCTTGTAGGCAGATAACGTCCAATTGTTCCTTTTTCAAAATGTAAAAAACTTTCCTTCTTTTTTCCGGGGAATTTCCGCCATTTATGTTCCAACTGAGAAGCTGCAGAGACATCCTGAATCAATTGACGGGTTCTACAATGGGGTGTCTAAGCTTCCCTCCGATCCCGGAGGAGGTAGTGCTGGTCCAGATCCAGGTGGTATGACTCTTGAAGGTGGTCCCGGTGGTGGTGGAGGCCAAGAAGCTGCAGCTCCTTTTTGCAGGCCCTCCTCGTGGTCGTGTAGGAACTTCTGCTGGTCTTCAGGTGATTTAATTTTTATTTTCCTTCCTTTGTAAGTAAATGAAAGTCCTTGTGGAAACTCCCACCTATAAGGAATTCCGTTGTGTCTCAACAATTTAGTCAAGTCTATATAGGTAGTCCTAAATTCCAAGAGATATTTGGGTATATCTCTGTAAATTTCGGCCCTTTTGCCTTCTATCTCCAAAGATTTCTTAAAGTGTAGGCCTAGTATCTTATCCCTCTCTTCTCTTGATCTCAGAATAACTAAGCAGTCTCTGGACTTGTCTTTCTTTACAGATTTTCCCAGTCTAAAGGCTGTCACAATTTTAAAGTCCTTTTCTTCCTCAATTCCCCAGAATTTGGAGAACAAGAGTGTCAGAAATCCCTCTAAATTGTCATTCTCCAGTTCCGGGATAGCCCTTATCCTGAGATTGTTTTTTTTACTTTTCAGTTCAACCAATGACAGGTAGGCTTGTTGTTCCCCTACCTGTCTTTTCAGAGGCCTTACTTCCTCTTTAACTTCATCAACCTTTACATTCGCCTGTTCTGCTTTTTGGTTAGCTTCCACAGCTAATTTGTAGTTTTCTGCCGTAGCTCCTTGCAGTTTCTCAATTGCCTGGGTGTGCTGCGAAACCTGTTCAGTTAATTTGCCAATAGAGGATGTAGCTTGGTCAATTTTTGATGTTTGATTGTCCACTTTTTGATTTAAAACTGCCAGTTGTTCCAAAATTTGTTTCAAAACTGTTTCAGATCCTCCAGTTGCCATATCTTCTGCAGCAGGCTGTACAAGTTCCTCCTCCTGTGCTGTCAGCACAGTTGGGACGGATGATCTGCGGTGATGAGTTAAAGTTGTTTGCATGAGTTGCCCAGATTTTTTCTCTTTTTCTTTATCTTTGGCTTTAGCTGCTCTTGTTCTCCCTGAGCCGCTCATTCCACACCTGCCTCTGTTCAAGGTCAAATGATCTTTTGTCCCATGAGAAAGACAAGTCCAAAGTATAAACAAATTAAACCACAAAGAATTTCAATAAAGTTCAATTCCCAGGCCACTATACTTCCACAGTCCTATAGGGGGAGTATTTCAAAGTTTCAAAGAAGAAAGGAACTATTTTCCGCCATTGAAGTTCCTATATCCCCCATGTTAAATTTTTGTAGTTCCCAAACGCGAAAGGAAGGTTTCCAAAGCTTCCAGTCTCTTAAAATCCAGCCACAAGGTGTCAAGAGAAGTCCCAGCAACAATGTTAAATATTTATGTCTCAGTCTATGCAACAGTTTAAATTTCTGCAACAATGTCGTCAATTTGACAGCAGTTTGTCAGTTCTCTTCTATACACTGGCAGCCCGATGACGGGGTTATCCCTTTCAGCTCCGTTTAGCTCCAAGATAGGAGGACAGTTCCAAAAAGCAAAAGTCCATAAGTTTCACAATTCTTTCCCTTTTATCCTCAAAATACAAAGTCTATCAATGCACTCTTTCTTCCAGTTTTACATTCCCTTTTAAACACTTCAGCTCGCTTCAGAGCCCTTGCTTTGATCTAATTAGCAGAGTCGGGAGGCGGACTTCCTGTTACTCGCCTCCCGTTTTCAGCCGAATTTCTTCAATTTAGATTAAAAATTTAAACTCCTTACTCACGGGTACGTTGCTCCAATTCCGATATTTTCAAGAAGAAAGGTCAGCGCTCATCAGCAGCAGCAGCGCGGCTTTGCTTCCACGAAAAGAGCGATGAACTCACAGCGCCGCTCCCCCTTTCACGTTCCGGAGCCTCTTACGAGGCTCCTTCTCCGCTTCTGGGGGGGCTCAAGGCGCCCGCCGAGTCCCACGGCCGCAGGCTCGCTCTGCCTGCGGTTTTTCTTAATGGGTCTCCGCTTTGCCGCTTTATATGGATATATAAATTATTCAATTAAGATTTGTGGAAAATTTGTTGTTATAATTTGAAAATTCAGTAATTTTTATTTTTTATTTTTTAAAAACTTTGGAAGTTGTGTGCTATATCAGTAGGCACAGTTGCCTCAGGGCGGACTGAGCACAATAACAGTTCTGCAAATAAATTCCTGAGGTACAAATGGGCTGAGTGCCACCCTGTACCTTCATTATAAGTGTCTCTCTGCCCCACTGTTTTGCACTTGGCACGGGTTGTTGGGCTTTGGGGTTGTTGTGAAAAAACAGAGCAGATCCTTCAAGCCTGAAGTCTGTCCACCTCAGGTATAGAAAAGGGAATTGCAGGAGATGTCTCTGGCAGGCCAGGCCAGGCCAGGCCAGCCATCCCCTCTCTTCTTTCCTCTCTTTTTCCTTTCCAGCTAAAACTTAATTTTGCACAGCGACTGAACATGCTCAGTTTTCATCAGAGTTTTGTCCATTAGGGTTTTATCCGTATGTGAATTTTTGATTTATTGTACTTTAACAAACCTTGGGGTTCCTCCTAATACGCTGGCATGTCTTCTTATTTCTCATTGACCACATTTTGGCTCCATTTCCACTGGCACTTATCAGCTCCCCACCCCAGTTTGCTATCACTGTACTGTAGAATGAATCAAACCATAGCTTATATGAAGTGTGCCTGGGTTCCCAGCAGGTGGTGCTGCTTCTTCCTTCTTCTTTCTTAACCATAGACACGTTACAGAGTTTGAATATTGCAAACCTTTCTCAGAGCCTCATGAACCAAGCTGTTCATTTTCAGCATGAAAATGCTTTCAGCATGAAAATGCTTTCTCAGAGCCTCATGAACCAAGCTGTTCATTTTCAGCATGTGTATCTGAAGAAGTGTGCATGCACACGAAAGCTCATACCAAGAACTGACTTAGTTGGTCTTTAAGGTGCTACTGGAAGGAATTTTTTCATTTTCAGCAGTGTACGTGATCACTTCCAACTTCTGCTCCAGATTGTTACCCCTTCTCTTCAGCCATGCCTTGGATTGCAACTTTTTCTTGCATAGTTTAAAATAGACAGTGGGGGAACAGCTGGCAGCTTGGAGGATAGACCTGTTCTTCAGAATTTCCCATCTAGGGTCCCTAGAAAGTGGACACACTTTCATTTTTTATATAAAGCTATAAAAGGCTGCTGACCTTTGGCTATGCTCAGAGGACGTCATGCTTCTGAATATCAGTTGCTGGAAACTATGGGAAGGGAGATGGCTCTTGTGCTCAGGTCCAGCTTGTGAGAACAGGATACTAGACTAGATGAGCCATTGGCCTGATCCTGCAGTCTCTTCTTAGGCTCTTATGTCACCTGTGTGACTTTGTGAAACGCCACACAAATGTATTGTGTAGCACAGCAATAAAATTTGAAAGCGGAAACAAAAAAGAGTACTACGGTTCAAAGGGAAACCAGAGTAAAATGCAGTGGTACCTCGGGTTACAGACACTTCAGGTTACAGACTCCGCTAATCCAGAAATAGTACCTCGGGTTAAGAACTTTGCTTCAGGATGAGAATAGAAATTGTGTGGCAGCAACGGGAGGCCCCATTAGCTAAAGTGGTACCTCAGGTTAAGAACAGTTTCAGGTTAAGAACGGACCTCCAGACCGAATTAGGTTCTTAACCTGAGGTACCACTGTACAAACATGGTTCTGAGCAATGCTTCAGATATATTGTGCTGATGCAAGATGACAAAGCAACTTCTTGGTTTCCCCGCTTCATTTCATGACTTGGAACAAACTTTGCGACAGGCGCTTGGATCCTGCATCTCTCATGTAGAAGATGTCCAGTGTAACAAGGGTTCCAAGACCATTACAGACAGTTTTGCTGGTCCCAGCTGGATTTTAATTCTCCTCTGTGGTTGCCAGAGCAAGAGACGCTAAAGCCAGAAAATTGCATTTTTGTTTCTCCTCTCTGTCATGTAGATATACAGACAAGCTATATATTACACATGCATAAGTGGTGTAACTGTTGGAACTGGTAGGGTGGAAAGCAGGGAGCCGAACAGTAGGTGGCGCCAGAGCCGGTGACAGGAATAGCCCACTAATTCTAGTTTTATCCCCATCCCCCCTCCTGCTAAGTTTTACAAGGGCAACAAACACTGTAAGTAAGGAGGAAGAAGCAAATATAGCCACTGCCCCCTGGACTGGTTGCAAGTAAGAAGGCAGGCAGTTGGGGGGTGGCCAAGAGCAAACCAAGGTTGGTAGCCCAATGGACCAGACTCCATCGAATAAAAATACTCTATAGCACATGGATATGCATTATGGTACCTGTGTGACCCCACTTTGAGTTGAGAGTGTATGCATACTGTGGCTGCATACATACCATGAATCTAAAAAACATGACTTTCCACAAAGAATCCTGGGAATCGTCATTTACCTCTCACAAAGCTTCAGTTCCCAGCACCCTTTGCAAACTAAAGTTCCCAGGCTTCTTTGAGGAAAGCCATTTTTATTTTTTTAGATTTATGGTGTGTAAACAGCCTGTGACACAGGGTACACATCAGCGCTTGTTGGTCATTAGCCAACACGGCGCTCACCCTGACTTCGGGTGAGAACAATACCCAAGAAGGCATTGCACTGTAATTGTTCCAGTAAAGCCAGTGCAATGCCTTCTTGGGTATTGTTCTCACCCGAAGTCAGGGTGAGCGCCGTGTTGGCTAATGACCTGAGGCCTCAAGAGGGCCTATTGCCAGCCCTAGGTTGTTCTGACCCAGCATTCCTCTTAAAGGTAAAGGGAACTCTGACAGTTAAGTCCAGTCGCTTTACAGGCAGAGGGAGCTGGTGTTGGTCTGCAGACAGTTTTTCCAGGTCAAGTGGCCAGCATGGCTAAGCCACTTCTGGCACAATGGAACACCGAAACCAGAGCAGCGCACGGAAACACCGTTTAACTTCCCACCAGAGTGGTACCTCTTTATTTACTTGCTCTTTGACATGCTTTCGAATTGCTAGGTTGGCAGGAGCTGGGACCAAGCAACGGGAGCTCACCCTGTCGCGGAGATTTGAACCGCCAACCTTCTGATCGGCAAGCCTAAGAGGCTCAGTGGTTTAGACCACAGCGCCACCTGCGTCCCTTAGCATTCCTCTTAGGACTGGACTAAGTTGCCATTTTCATTTCCCCCACAATGCCTCTGGCAGGGATTTAAGATGGCAGGTAACAAGGTTTTCCAGCTAGGCTGCATGTCATGAACTGACAGGACAACAGAGAGGAGGAAGAGGATCCTGGCAAGGGAGGTATCCAGGATTGGGACACACCAGGGCAAGCTGGAGATGGGGAAGGAGATGTTGGCATAGGAAGTACTCCTGGGGTGACACAGAAGGATGAGGGGATAGGGGTCAGTATACAGGAACCAGAGCAGCAGCACCCATCGCCATGAACATGGTGAGCTCTGAGGTGTAGGGAGCTCCAGGAGCCAGAGGCAGGCAACATCCCACAGCCCAGCTCTCTAGCTGTCCAGGTGGGGCTCGCTAGCTCTGGGAGGAGAGGTGTGATTCCTCAGCTGGAGTTGGTTCAGAACAGGTGAGCGTCACATGCTTCATCAAGCCCAGATGCTGCAATCAGCATGCAAAAGGCAGCAGAGCTGAGCTGCTGTGTCTGCTCAATTTCCCACGTTGGTGGACCTCAGCTTGGAGGCCCCAGGATCTCTGCGGGACTGTGCTTTGGACTTTGGACATGTGGATTGACCCTGGACTGGGCACTTGACATACTGACTTGCCGCCAGGTAGGCCAGGGGTTCAGGGCACCATAATTGTTGTTGTTGTTGTTGTTGCTGCTGTTGTTGTTGTAGAGTCTTTCTGCTGTTGCCCAAGGTAAGGGGACAGGGAAGGGTCCCACCAAGCCAAGGGAAGGAAGGGGTCTTTCCTAGAAGGAGGTGCCACTGACCCTGCCAAACTTGACACGGGTCCTGTGGAGGAGGGCGAAAAGCAAGGAAGTGTCAGACGCAGCAGGGGTCAAACTGGGTGTCTGGTTCCCTTTGCCACCAGAGTTTAAGGTGATAGCAGGGTCCTACTTAGAGGCAATTCCTGTCAGGAATGGAGCTGCCAGTACTCAATTCTTGTTAAAAGTCTTGAATTTGTTTTAAAAAGAAGTATTGTTAAAAGTCATGAGCTGGTTTTGAGATGGTTCTGTTTTATAGCACTGATTTTTGTGTGTGGTGGTGTTATTGATATTCAATATCAATTAAGGTAACAGTGAAATGTCAGGAACATAGGTATTACTGATGTTGCTGATATTTCACTGTTACTTTAAATTGCGTTCTGTGATTTGTAATGATGTGATTTATTTACGTTTTTATGTAAACTGCTTGGAGGTGACTTGCACAAAAAGTGGGATATTAGTACATTAAATAGTACTACTCCTAGTGCACTGTGGGTGCCAGCACAAAATGGCTGCCTTGCCCCCACCCCAAAGCACTGTGTCTGTCTGTCTGTCTGTCTGAAGGCCAGAATCTGCCAACTTCCAGGAATCATGTGACACCTGACCTGAGGACCAGGCTGGTGCCACTGTGTGCAATAAACTGTTGCAGCAAGATTCAAACCACCAGGTACTTCCTTTGTACTTCTGAACTACTATTTCCCACTCCAGGTACTTCTCTGACCTCAACATCTGATGTAACCTAGCAACTGTTTCCAAATAGGAAATCTGGATGAGGAGGTGACTGAAAATGGAAAAGGGGAATCGTTATTTTTGCAGTAGGGCTGTGGTGTAGTAGGACTTCATATCTCAACAGCCCTTGAACCTTGCTAAGGGCTCAGACATGGAGAAGATGATGCATGTTTGGGTTGGGGACAGGGGTGCCAGCTTGAATAAAATATTGGAGGGGGGAGGACACAGGCAAGCTCCACCTTGCATAATCGATCACAAGACATGGCACACACCATTTGAATGGCGATGCCCATCAACTTGGGGGGCCCTGGCACCCTCAGATATTTTATTGGGGTGCCATAGGGACCTCAGCCACTAGGAGTTGGCTCTTATGGTAGTCCTGGGCTTGTTGCTAGACAAAGAGACTCTGTGGGAAAAGCCCTTGTTTTTTTGCAGCATTTTTCATGATGAGGAAGTAGTTTCAGTGTGTGGTTGGTCTCATCTGTTGTTAGAAATCCCTACCATTTATGAATTTTCTAGCCCTGTACCAACTCCTGTTTAGGCTGTAGGCTGAACTAATAAACATTAGAAATACGGAACTCTCAGGAATCAAAAGAAATTCTCTGTCTGGATCTAGAATTTAGCAGTTGCCACCACCACTGAAGAATATATCTTTATTAGCCCGTGAAAATGAAGAACGTACTTTGGGAAAGCTGCATGTGTTGTTGCCCGACAGCTAGAACAGTCTGTTTTTCAGTAAGCGCATTGGTGAGCAATGTTTAAATATTACCAAAAAGAAAAGGAAAAGGCGGGGTGGGGGTGGGGGAAAAAGTACTGGCAACAAAGACACAGCTTATCATTTGCAACTCTAAAAAGAAGCCTGCAGCTATACAAATCTGGAAATAATATAAACGTAACCCACAGGACTGTTGCTTTGGTTTTCGAGAAGCTTACTTTAAAGCTGGTATGTAGGCTTGCTGAGAGACTGAGCGGTTGGCAAAGATGCTAGCAATTCATGGAATGTGTCTTTGGAGAGGATTAAAGGCAAAACATGCTCCTTTTTCTTAAAAAAAAACAACAGAAAAGAAGTTAGTTTTGAGGTAGGAATATAGCTTTAACGGGTGAACATGAAGCCTTAAAACATTCAGATCTTAAAGCTTTTAAAGCAATACGATTTATTTAAAGCCCTCCTCCTCCCCGACTTCCAGCCCTTTTGGATAGGATTGAATTCCACCCTGACTTGGCAAAGTTTGTTCCAACGCAAAGTCCAGGGAAAGGGCAGAAGAGTTAAAGGTGTGTTGGCTAATTGTTCTAAATCTGTACTCGTCTTTTCTGTGGCTTGTCCACATTTGCACAAGCAGCACTTTCAATATCAAAAATCCCCAAAGAGGCTGAACATTCATCCTGTGCCCTTTTCTCCCTTTATGGAACCTGGCAGCCTTCCCCATCAAGTCCAGGTGAAGAATGACCTAAGGCGGAGATGGAGATCAATGGGGATCTTCCCTTCGACCTTCCAGAGAAATCTGGACTTTGCCCACTTCATTTTGTGTCTGTGCCTGTATTAATTCAGTCTGTCTATGGTGACCTCATAGGCTAATCAGACAGCATTTTCCTACGGCCTTAATCAGAAACAACATTTACAATCCATCATTCTAATTTCCCAGCTTGCAAGGAAATTAATTTAATTGACTACAGAGTTGGGGGGGGGATGTTTGTTTGGGTGCTAGTGGTTTTGTTGAGTCTACGTATTTATTTAAGGCTGAGAATTGATTAAAGGCTTTTCTACCACCTCCTCTAGTTGATTACTTTGATTTAGCTGATAGGGTACAGTTTTGTGCTGACTACCTGAGAGAAGGCGCCACTGAAATCAGTGGGGCTTATTGCATGGCAAACATGCATAGGACTGTGCAGAAAACCAATTTTTAAGGATTCAAATAGAAAGAACCCTCAAGTTACCATCCTATAGAGTTCTTTTAAAGAGCTTCAAATACAGGACAGCACTTACCTGTATATAGGGAAGGGTTGAAGCTCAGTGGTAACTAACACAAATGACATGCAAAAGGCTCTCATTTCAATCTCTGGTGGTTGAAGGAAGGACTAGAAATTATTTCTGCCTCAAATCCTAAAGAGCTGTTGTCAGTAGACAGTAGGGATATCAGAGAATTCTGTCAGAAACAGAAATGGAGCAGAAATTGCTTCAGTTCCAGAACTCAGGAATGGAACTTATGCAACTGAATACAAGTGATGTTCATTATTATTAATTTGTCTGCAGAACTTACGTAAATTGCAGTATTTTCTGCATTGTTTTTGCTGTTTCCCATAACATCAAGCATTCAAAGCTTCCCAATACAGGGCTGTCTTCAGATGTCTTCTAAAAGTTGTGTGGTTCTTTATCTCCTTGACATCTGATGGGAGGGCATTCCAGAAGGCCCTCAGAGCTGGACCTCAGTGTCTGGGCTGGATGATGGGAGTGGAAACGCTCCTTTAGGCTGAATGTGTTTAGGGTTTTAAAGGTCAGCACCAACACTTTGAAACTCAGAAACGTCCTGGGAGCCAGTGAAGATCATTTGGGCCTCCTGGACAGGAAATAGTAGAAAAGGCTTCTAGCTTAAGCTTTGCTTAAGCAGCAAGATCTTCCTGAACTCTGACACATTTTTCTCTATCCTTGGTTATTAACAGAGTTCAGGAACTAGGAAAAAACACTCTGGGTATGAAGTAGCACCAATGAGGAGGGAAGGGATTGTAGCTTGGGGAGATTTCAAGAGTCATATGGAGATGGCACTGGGCCTGAGGTTCCCCACTCCTGGCTTACCACTTAATTTTCTTTAAATGTAGATTAGGTGTCATTGGAAGGCCAGACTAATGGTGTTTGCACCTTCCTGAAGGGACACAGACCATGGGAGCTATTTAATCCATTTATTCCTCTTTGTCCTCAAGAAATGCTCCCATGGAATGCGGTTTGAGAGCTTCTGTATTGCTGGGATGACATATGCAGAAGGGATCTGTGTTGGGTCCAGAGCATATTTTATCACTAGCCATCTGCTGCGAGTGGGAAAAGCCAGGCATGTACAAATCCAAAGGCAACAACACGAGGGCCAGAGAGGTATCTTCCATACAGGAAGTGTGGCTGGGTTGGGAGGAAGTGTGAAGCAGACTGGTTGATTCAGGTGGGGCACCTATCCTGAGGAAGTGGAATGCCCATCCACATATCTGTTTGGGTGGGGAGCAGGAAAGACATATTTTCAATTCAGGACCGCTGTTTTATTTTGGGATGGCAATCTTGATGAGACGAGTTGACACAGCTGTAGCTGTTGGAAGAGGCTTGTGTTTTAAGTGCCAAGAGGCCCCTCAAAATAGTCCTGCCATTTTGTTTCATGTCTTCTACATGCCAGGAGAGAAGTGGGGAGGACCCCGTTAAAAAAGGGTGGCTCCTAAATACAAGTGACCTGTTAAATGCAAAAGAGAAAAAAATTCATTTCTAACCTGATTAGAAGGGAAAGAGGTGCCGAAAGCAAACAATACCTTCCCATCTTTCCATTGTTTCAACCAACACGCCCTCTAAGAAATGTTCTGGAGCCACACTTGGAAATAGCAACAGGGTTGAGTAAGTGTGTCTTTTTGGGAACTTGCTGCTCATGTGTGACCTCGTAACCCAGGGCCAGATTGCAAAACTTGCGAATGGTCGTGTATACGTGTAGCACTGGGAAATAAATAAATAGATTCAAACCAGGAAATGGCAGGAGGAGAGAAGAAGAAGAGGAGGAGTTTGGATTTGATATCCCGCTTTATCACTACCCGAAGGAGTCTCAAAGCGGCTAACATTCTCCTTTCCCTTCCTCCCCCACAACAAACACTCTGTGAGGTGAGTGAGGCTGAGAGACTTCAAGAAGTGTGACTGGCCCAAGGTCACCCAGCAGCTGCATGTGGAGGAGCAGGGAAGCGAACCCAGTTCACCAGATTACAAGTCCACTGCTCTTAACCACTACACCACTCTGGCTCTTGTGGCTCATGAGGAGACCCTCCTTGGAGCCCAAAGAGGACTTCAGTGGGGGCAAAGGAAACCCCAAAGAGACCAGAGGTGCAGCAGGGCTTTGTTTAGGCTGCTCATCCTCTGCGCCTAGCCTGATGCAGCAACTGCTTCTTCGTGGGTCTTCCATCCACCGACGGAACTCTAGTTGAAGAGAGAGTTGTGTGGAGAGAGAGCTGGCGAACAGGAAAAAGAGGCTTTTTAGAGGGAGCTCTCCACTTATGCGATGCTCGCTTAAGCGCACAGGGGTCCGGAACGTAACCCCCATGTAGGTGGGAGGGATGGATGTCTGTATAGGGCAAAATTGCAAACCAAAATGTGAATATATTTTTTTTTATAATGCTAGTAGATTTTCATTAGGAGAACTTTGAAAGAGTGGCCAGCTAATGTGGAAATGTGGATAACTGAATTTAGGATTGGAAAAATGAGAACTGAGAGAAACCGAAATTGACGTATTTGCCCATCACTATTGACTACCACACGCATGAGATGGGGACCAGTATGTTCTGAAGCTGCAAAATGCTTGAACTACAGAGAGCTGAATTGGTTACTTCACCCCTCCCAAGCTGACATGCACATGTACCCTTAGTAGTCATTATTTCAGTCTCCTAATGGCTAATACTCTCTATTAACCAAAAACCCATCCATTGTGTAGCATGGAGAATAAAACAATGCAACATGCCTGGAAACTAAATCAATATTTGACTTTAAAAAAAAATGACTTTAAGACCCTCGGGCATATGTAAGTCTTCAAAAGAAGGTTCGGTGATAACATCCGTTCATATATTTTCAATTAAGCCAACAAGAAAACTTTACTAAAACGACCAGCCGCCAGTTGTTATCTGATGGAACCCTCTCGTTTATTATCCTTAATGACATCAATATGTTGTCAGCATTTTTGAGACTTTGATGGCAACTGAAGTGGTTGCTGCGCAGATGTCAGAAAGCATGAGGTTTGTAAAGTGCTGCTGCTTCAACAGCTGATGGTTTTGCCGGGAAGGGTTTGGGAGGCAGAGAACAGGATTAAAGGCCTCTCTTCTCAGGATGGGAGGTGTGAGCGGTTGCTAGGGAAGCACAAACTCATTCCTGATCCCTACCATGTTTCTGCCAGGAAAAGGCCCTTCTTGCTGAGAAACAACATTTCCATCCAGCTTCCTCACTGATAGTTGGAATATGCAACCATTGGCCATATGGAATCACCAGTTACAAGAGGAAGAATGCAGAGTTTCAGAGACCTGAACTGGCTGCCGAATTATTGCAGGGCCAAATTCAAGGCATTGTTATGACTATTTAAAGGGGAAAGAGCGCACAAAACCAAAAATAATCATGAAAATGACATACAAAAATGCAGGCCTTTAGGTGTCCTGAACCCCTGGGCTACTTAGTAGCAAGTCCAGGAGTGCCAACCTGGCACCACGACTGTGGGGTGCCTGGGGCATGGGTGCCATGAGATTTGTGGGTGCCCGGCCCCTTCAAGGGGAATTTTATGGGTGCTCAGACACCCAGGGTCCCAGGGAGTTGGCACCTATGAGTGAATCAGTATGTCAAGTCTTAAAGTCCATCAATTTCTGGAGCACCATAGATTCCCCATCCTTGCAGTAGAAACAGCTGGAGTTAAATGAGAAAAAGAAGTGAGGAAACACCAATAGACCATGTGGTCTTCTTAAGACCCTTGCATTCCCAACAGTTTCCACTTCTTAAACTGATAGCAACTAAAAATCTTTTCAGGGATCTGTCTCAAACAATGATGAATATGATTACAGTAACCACAGCAAAATGTACCATACCTCCAGTCAGAGTTGTCTTCAGTGTAAATAATTTTGATTTTTGAACGACGGCAAAGAATTTGCAAAGACACATAAAAGAAGTCTTTATGCTAATCCATAAATCATTGAAAATTAAAACCTAACAGGAGTGTGTCATGGCATGCTTTAAAGTGGAACCACTGAATCATACTTTGATTTTAATTGTACCGAACAACTCCTTAGATCACCAGTTAAGATATTTGGAGCAAGGGGGTGACTTCATGTCAATGGAAGGTGCAAGTGCTCATGTTGGAGTCAAGGTGCTATTGTGCATTGCAATCTTAAACTGACCTATCAGGGAGTAAAAGCCCTAGGGCTGAATGTGGGTTACTCCTGCGTAAACCAGTTTAAGATCAGTGGGCTATTTCCTGCGGTAAGTCACAAGCTGTGCCTCCTAACCTACTACAGTTGTATTTTGGAAGTTGAATGGAATCCGTTCCGGAAGTCTGTTCGACTTCCAAAACAAAGCATGGCTTTTGATTGGCTGCAGGAAGCTCCTGCAGCCAATCGGAAACCCCATCGAATGTTTGGGTTCCAAAGAACGCTCGCAAACTGGAACACTCACTTCCGGTTTGCGGCGTCCGGGAGCCAAAACATCCAAGTACAAAGGCGTTCGGGATTCAAGGTACGACTGTATTGAAAGCCTGCAGCTCTGCTACTGAAAATTGTGTTGTGTGGACAAGGGTGGGGAGAGTCAGGAAAGGGAAATGCCTTATAACCATGATGTCATTCGGGTTTTCGGTGAAACGCGACTGAGTGCAATTTGCCTCTCTCTCTCTCTCTCTCTCTCTCTCTCTCTCTCTCTCTCTCTCTCTGTCTCTCTCTCTGTCTCTCTCTCTCTCTCTCATCACCTCAAGAGCCTGAAATGCCTGCTGATTAGAGAGGAAGTTAAGAGTTTCACATTGCTCGGATCAGGAGTGTGTGCATTGGTGAGGGTGTCCATTGGTTCCCCTCCCAACAAAATAAACACAGGAGTGTCCAGCATGTTGGGTGGGTGGGTGGGGGGAGCGCTGAGAACAAGAGTTCGTGTTATAGAAGGCTGTGATGATAAACGTCTCCAGTGGCATAATCTCTAACTCTTACCATCTGTGATTCCCCTGTTGCCATGGCAATATCAAGCAAATATTAAAAAATAGTCCAAAACCAGGAAAAGCACAGCTGGGAGCATCTATACTGAAGGCAAACAAGCCCTCCATGGGACAACCCACAGCAAAGGACAGATACATTCTGGAGGACTTATGCTGAAGCTACGTACACATGATCTTAATCACTTGTAGGTGCCACACCCCCTTCTGGAGGTTTTCTTTTAACTTGGAGCTGCCACCCAGGCTGCAGTTTTCCAATGGGAGGCTGACACAGGAGAGGGAAGAAGGAGATGGGTAGCTTAATCCTTTGCTCTCCACCCATTTCCCACCTCCAGGTTTCTGGTTCTGCCCCTGCAACCTGCTTTTAGCTCCGTGGGAAGAACAAATAAGTTTGAGGAGGGCAATTTGGAGGTGGAGAATGGCAGAGAGGGAAGGCTTAGCATGCTCCTCATCTTGCTCCCACACTAATCTCCCACTGGAGATTGCAGCCTGGGTGGCGAAAATTTTGTTTGCAGGGGGAATTCCCTGTGATTCTGATGTGGATCGAGCTCCCTACTGCTTTGGAAGCAGCAACAACTAAGCCTAAAATAAATGGTACCATCTAGTCTGGGTCGAAAACTCCTGATGTGCCACATAGCAGGCAGGAGAGGAGAGTCGGGAGACATGACTAGGGGAGGAACAGCTGGCACTGGCAGAGATCCCAACTGCTTTTCACTGCATCAGGGTGTTAATCTTAGCCAGGGTGAAAGCTGGATGGGGCTGATGAGACCCATAGTTCAATACATCTGGAGGGCATGACGTTGGTGATGGCTGTACTGGAAGTAATGGAGAGGGAAGATGCAGCTAAATTTTGATGTCTGCATTGGTCGTGATACTGACTTGCAGCTCACTTGGTGGTTCTTGACTACAGGGAATAATATTTGTATTCTAGAGTAGGACATATTGGGGTTTAGAGTAAGGCTTTTAGGTTTAACATTTCCAAGAGTGATTTATAGGGTGTTAAAACATTCTTAAGAATCTGTTTCTTTTTGGATGCTTGCAACACACAGCACTAATATTTGGGTTAAACATTTACACAAAGTGATATTTGGGTTAAACATTTACACAAAGTTTCCATCTTTTCTTGCTCTTTTTTTATAAAAAAGAAGCCCTCATCTGAATATAATCTTTGTATTAGCATCATTTATAATAATGGTTAACAAAGAATAAATGTGCAGATTAAGCAGTTAAAACAGTTAAGCAAACAAACGAACAAAGCTAGCTAAGAAGCTGACAATATAGCATGAAGGTAATATATATATTCTGGGTTACAGGTGTTATACCTACTATATGCTGCAACTTTAGAAAAGATACATATAAGAAGAATATGTTTCTATAATGTCTGCAGATTTTCCTTCGTGGAAAACTTGACAGCCTATTAAGGATTTGTAGGGCTATTAAAAAAAAGCCAAATCACCTGGCTTTCCAGCCATGAATATATTCACATGCATAATCTAGCATAGTTTTGAGCACAGTTAAGGATACATTACAGTACTAATATGGGTTTTAAACTAGTTTAGCTGTCATAGCTTCCCCTAACACAGGTGTGTGAAACTTTGGCACTCCAGACATTGTTGGACTACAGCTCCCATCATCCCTGACCATTGGTCATGCTGGCTGCAGCCAATGAAAGTTGGAGTCCAACAACAGATTCCCCTTCTGTGCCCCAAATATAATCCCGGGAATTGTAGCTTAATAAGGGCATTGAGAATTCTCTGTTGCGGCATTTGGTTACCTGAGGAGAAGGAATCCTGTGTTTTGTTTACTCAGAGGAAAGGCCTACCATGTTTGATGGATCTTACTTCTGCATGTGTGTGCAAATGATTGCAGCCTTAAACAATACTAGCTGGCACTTGGCAGTATATGTATGTGCAAGTCTTAGTCCTACCTTGCATTTGCAGACAGGGGCGGCCCTTTTATTGGGCAGAGTGAGGTGGTGGCCCCATGGAAATGTGGGGCAGTGGCAGCTGTCCCCACTGCCCAGGCAGTCACCCTGACCTCCAGCCACTCTAGTTAGACTGTGACACTCAGGTCCAGGGGAGAATGTAGACCCATCACCAGTGTTGAAGGACGATTGAACTGCCGATCTGTTGGCTTCTGTACATTTTTTTTTATAATATTTTTTATTAAGTTTGTAAAATACAGAAAAAAGAATAAAGAGCATGTTATAAGAGTGAAATAAGAAAATTACAAATTTTCTTGTTCTTTTTTCCAAATCTACTGGACTTCCCCACATCCTCCCAACCCTGCATTCTCTGTGAACATAACATCAGCAATTTGTTAACTTATTTCATTACTTATTGTATCCTTCGTTTTATCATGTTACCCAATTTCAAATGTATTATAACCCGAATCATGTACATTTTCATTTAAACACAATAAAGTTATTTCCTTATTCTTATCTCAGACTTCCTGTGCCTTAATTTCCATTTCTTTAGTTTAACATTACTGAAGCTAGAGTTTCCTAAAAGGTGCATTTTTTTAACATTCATACAACTTATAGTGTTTTTCCAGATAATCCTTAAATTTTTTCCAGTCCTCCTCAATTGTTTCTTCTCCCAAGTCTCGGATTCTGCCAGTCATTTCGGCCAATTCCATGTAGTCCATCAACTGCGTTTGCCATTCCTCCAGTGTGGGTAAATCTTGTGTCTTCCAATGTTTTGCAATCAGGATCCTTGCTGCTGTAGTGGCATACATAAAAAAAGTTCTGTCCTTCTTAAGCACTCTCTGGTCCACCATGCCCAGGAGGAAGGCCTCTGGTTTCTTAGGTAAGGTAAATCTAAGTACCTTTTTTAGTTCATTATGAATCATTTCCCAAAAGGCCTTCACTTTCGGGCAGGTCCACCAGAGGTGAAAGAATGTCCCTTCCGCCTCTTTACATTTCCAACATTTATTATCAGACAGGTGATATATCTTAGCAAGCTTGACTGGGGTCATGTACCACCGGTATATCATTTTCATAATGTTTTCCTTCAAGGCACTACATGCCGTAAATTTCATTCCGGTGTTCCATAACCTTTCCCAGTCTTCAAACATAATGTTATGCCCCAAGTCCTGCGCCCACTTTATCATGGCGGATTTGACTGTCTCATCCTGAGTATTCCATTTAAGCAGCAGGTTATACATTCTCGAAAGTAGTTTACTTTTTGGTTCTAACAGTTCTGTCTCTAGTTTCGATTTTTCCACCTGGAATCCAACCTTCTTGTCTACTTTAAAGACCTCTTGAATTTGTGCATAATGCAACCAATCTCGCACCTTGTTTTTTAATTTCTCCAAGCTCTGCAACCTCCAATTGTCTCCAATCTTTTCAATAATTTCCCCATATTTAGGCCAATTGGCTTCCATGTTAGGTCTCTTACGTGCCTTGGCCTCCACCGGTGAGAGCCACCTCGGAGTCTTACTCTCCAATAAGTCTTTATATTTTGTCCAGACCATTAAAATTGCTCTCCTAACAATGTGGTTTTTAAACAATTTGTGCACTTTAACCTTGTCATACCACAAATATGCATGCCACCCAAAAGCATTGTCAAACCCTTCCAGATCTAGGACATCAGTGTTTTCCAGTAAGATCCAATCTTTCAACCAGCAGAAGGCTGCAGATTCATAATATAACCTCAAGTCTGGCAGGGCAAATCCCCCTCTTTCTTTCGCATCAGTTAATATTTTAAACTTTATTCGGGGCTTTTTGCCCTGCCAAACAAACTTGGAAACATCCTTCTGCCACTTTCCAAAACATTCCACCTTGTCCACTATCTGTAGGGTCTGAAACAAAAATAACATTTTTGGCAATACGTTCATCTTTATAGCTGCTATTTGGCCCAACAAGGAAAGTTTCAGTCTTGACCATGTTTCCAAATCTCTTTTGATTTCTGACCAACATTTCTCGTAGTTGTCTTTAAACAAATTCAAATTTTTGGAGGTCAGATACACCCCTAGGTATTTTACTTTTTTAACCACATTTAATTCTGTTTCTTTCACGAACTCATCTGTTTCTGTAGTTGTCAAATTTTTTGCTAAAACCTTAGTTTTTTGCTTGTTCAACTTAAATCCCGCCACCCGACCAAAATCAGAAATTAATTCTAACACTCTTTTAGTACTGGGGACTGGCTCTTGCAATGTTAATACCAAATCATCTGCAAATGCTTTCAATTTATATTGTTTCACTCCGACCTCAATTCCCTGTACCAACCGGTCCTTTCTAATCATGTTCAATAACACCTCCAGAACTGAAATAAACAATAGGGGGGATAGAGGGCACCCCTGCCGTGTCCCTTTTTCAATTTTAAACTCCTCTGTCACCACATTGTTTACTATCAATTTCGCTTTTTGTTCTGAATATATTGCTTCTATTCCATTTTCAAACCCCCGCCCCACTCCCATCCCTTCCAAATTTTTCTTCATAAACATCCAGGAAATGTTGTCAAAGGCTTTCTCCGCATCAATAAAGATTAGCACCGCTCTAGTGTTAAGCTTTGTTTGTAAAACTTCCAAAATATCGATAATGTTTCTTGTGTTGCCAAACAAATGCCTACCAGGGAGAAAGCCAGCCTGGTCCTTATGGATCACTTCATTAAGCACTTTTTTAAACCTACTTGCCAAAATGTCTGCAAAAATTTTGTAATCCACATTTAGGAGTGAGATGGGGCGGTAGTTCTTAAGCTGGGTCTTTTCAGTTTCTAGTTTAGGTATCAATGTGATGTAGGCTTCTTTCCACGTTTCCGGTGTCTTCCTCCCCTCCATAATCTGGTTACAGACCTCCAACAAAGGTTGTATCAAATAGTCTTTCAAAACCTTATAGTATTTGGAGGTAAGTCCATCAGGGCCTGGAGATTTGCCTAATTGAAGGTTCTGAATGGCACTTTCAATTTCTTGCTGTGTGATATTACTATTCAGGATTGTTCTCATTTCCTGAGGTATTTTCTGTAATCCATTGGTTTTGAGAAATTGGTCCACCTCCGAGTCTTTCTGTGGCCCTTGTGAATAAAGTTCTTTGAAATATCTCTGGAAGCACTTTCTAATTTCCTCGGGTTTCTGAACCATTCTCCCTTCAATCTCTAGATTTGTAACTGTATTAAGTTTTTGTCTCTTTTTCAACTGCCATGCTAGCAGTTTCCCACACTTATTTGCTGATTCAAAAGATCTTTGTTTCATTTGTTTAATTTTCCATTCCACCTCTTGATTTATCAATTTCAAATATTGTGCTTGGAAAAATTTCACTTCTCTCAGCACTTCCTTCGACTTGGGTCTGGATCTTAGTTTTTTTTCTCCATCTCTTATTTTTTCCAATATCTTCTCCTTCTTTTCATTCCAGAGCTTTTTCTTGATCGTGTTTTGTTGTATTAGAAACCCTCTCATAACTGCTTTACTTGCGTCCCAGATTATTCTTTTTTCCACAGTGGTATTTAAATTTATCTCAAAATAGTCCTTTAAAGTTTTTTGGGCCTTCTTAACAATCTTCTCGTCCCTTAGTAAGGTGTCATTCATTTTCCATCTGAAGGATCCGGTTGTATTTAGTCTCAATTCCATTTTCAAGGCATTATGGTCGGAGCAGGTTTTTGGGCAGATTTCCACCTTTCTAGTCTTGGGTGCCAGTCCTCTAGTTATCCATATTTGGTCGATTCGTGTCCATGTCAGATGAGCTTCAGAAAAGAAAGTCCCTTCTTTTCCTAGGGGGTTCTTAACCCTCCATATGTCAATTAAGTCCACATTGTCAGTCATTTCAAAGAAAGTTTTAGGTAGTCTGCCATCTTTCGTTATGTTAGCACTTTGCGAGTTATCCATATTTACAGACACAACCCCATTCATATCACCCATCATGATGATGTTGTTGTAGTCTAAGTAGTCCAGCATAATCTCATGCAGCTTCCTGAAAAATTCCGATTTTCCTTCATTTGTGGCGTATATTCCTAATATCAAAAATTTTTCTCCTTGTGTCTGAATTTCAATCGCCAAAATTCTGCCGTGTTCATCTTTAAATAAGAATTTCGGTGACAGGCTCTCCTTTGCATATATCACCACTCCTCTTTTCTTAACTTTATCCGAAGAAATAAATTCTTGGCCTAATCTTTTATTAATTAGCACTTTTCTGTGGAGCCTTGTCACATGCGTTTCTTGCAGGCAAATAATGTCCAATTGTTCTTTTTTCAAAATATGAAATACTTTTCTTCTTTTTTCCGGAGAATTTCCGCCATTTATATTCCAACTAAGAAGCTGCAGCGACATCCTGGTCTAATTGGTGGGTCTACAGTGGGGTATCTAGGTTTCCCTCCGATCCCGGAGGTGGTAATGCTGGTCCAGGTCCAGACGTTGTAGGCTTTGGAGATGGTCCCGGTGGTGGTGGTGGCCAAGAAGCTGCGGCTCCTTTCTGGAGGTCCTCCTCGTGGTCGTGTAAGAACTTCTGTTGGTCCTCCGGTGTTTTAATTCTTACTTTCCTTCCTTTGTAGGTAAATGATAGTCCTTGCGGAAACTCCCACCTATAAGGGATTGTGTTGTATCTCAACAGTTTGGTCAAATCTGTATAAGTGGTCCTAAGATCCAAAAGGTGTTTGGGTATATCTCTGTAAATTTCAGCCTTTTTACCTTCTATCTCCAAAGATTTTTTAAAATGTAGGCCTAGTATCTTGTCTCTTTCCTCTCTTGATCTCAGAATAACCAAACAGTCTCTGGACTTATCCTTCTTTATCAGTTTTCCCAGTCTAAAGGCCGTCACAATTTTAAAATCCTTATCTTCCTCAATCCCCCAGAATTTGGAGAACAAAAGTGTTAAAAATCCCTGTAGATTTCCTTCCTCCAGTTCTGGGATGGCCCTTAATCTGAGATTATTTTCCTTACTTTTCAATTCAACCAATGACAGGTAGGCTTGTTGTTCCCCTACCTGTCTTTTCAGAGGCCTTACTTCCCCCTTAATCTCATCAACCTTTTTGTTCGCCTGTTCTGCTTTTTGACTGGCTTCCACAGCAAGTTTATAATTTTCAGTCATTGCCCCTTGCAATTTTTCAATTGCCTGAGTGTGCTGAGAAACTTGCTCAGATAATTTACTAATAGAGGATGTAGCTTGGTCAATTTTTGATGATTGATTGTCCACTTTTTGGTTTAAAATTGCCAGTTGTTCCAAAATTTGTTTCAGGACTATTTCAGATCCTCCAGTTGCCATATCTTCTGCAGCAGGCTCTTCAACTTCCACCTCCTGTGCTGTCAGCACAGTTGGGACGGATGATCTTCGTTGATGAGATAGGGTTGTTTGAACAAGTTGCACTGGTTTCTTTTCTTTTTCCTTAGCTTTAGCTGCTCTTGTTCTCCCTGTGCCGCTCATTCCACACCTGCCTCTGTTCAAGGTCAAATTTTCTTTTGTTTCATAAGTCAGACAAGTCCAGAGTGTAAACAATTTAACCACAGAGAATCACAATAAAGTACAGTTCCCAGGCCTCTATGTCTCCACAATCCTCTAGGTGGGGGTATTTCAAAGTTTCAAGGAAGGAGAGAACTCTTATCCGCCACTGAAGTTCTTATATTCCCTATGTTAAATCTTTAGTAGTTCCAGAGCACAAAAGGAAGGTTCCCCGGGCTTTCTTTTTCTTGAAGAAAAGTCACAAGGTGTCAAGAAAGGTCCCAGCAACAATGTTTAAACGTTAGTATCTCAGGCTATGTATCAATTTAAACTCCAGTAACAGTATCAGCAGTTTGACAGTTCTCTTTTGCGCACTGACAGCCCGACAGCTGGGTTGTCCCTTTTAACTCCACATAGCTCAAAATTAGGAAGAAGGTTCCAAGAATAAGATCCACAGATTTTGCAAAGATTTCCTGCTTGTCTTTTCAGTACAAAGTCTGTCAAATACACCCTTGTTTTGCTTTTACAGTCCCTTTTAGGCGCTTCAGCGCTCTTCTGAACAGTTGCTTTAATCTGGTTAGCAAGATCGGGAGACGGACTTCCTGTTACTCGCCTCCCGTTTTCAGCTGAATTTCAACCAAATTCCCAAATTTTAATCCGATGTTAGCTCCCCTTACTCACGGGTATGTAGCAGCCAATTTTGATGTTTTCAAGAAGAAAGGTCGGCGCTCATCAGCAGCAGCAGCGCGGCTTTGCATCCACGAAAAGAGCGATGAACTCACAGCGCCGCTCCCCCTTTCGCGTTCCAGAGCCCCTTACGGAGCTCCTTCTTCGTTTCTGGGGGGGCTTTTGGCGCCCGCCGAGTCCCACGGCCACAGGCTCGCTCTGCCTGTGGTTTTTCTTGATGGGTCTCCGCTTTGCCGCAGCGGACGACCCTTTTTCGCGGAGCCCCTCTTCACAAAGTAAAGAGGACCGCCATTGCCGTTTTGCGCCACCTCCGGAAGTCCTGGCTTCTGTACATAGACTGGGTTGGGAGATGTTATCTTGCCCTTTACTTCAGGCAGCAAAATGTCTTGATCTGGCCCTGTTTGCAGAGCAGCCTGGCATTGGGTCACAACAACAGTCCTATCTCCAAGTGAGAAAAAGACAGCCGTCTGGAGAGCCTTAAGCATTTTTTGGGGGGAGACAGATTGCAAGGGATATCACAAGCACCCACCACTCAGTGTTTTGCATGCTGGAGGTCATGAATTAAAGAGTTGTTGGATATGTACCAATAAAATGGGAGAGGGGAGCCCCAACACCAACCAACCCAAAGCCCCATCTTACCTTGCAAGTAATTTGCAGCAATAAATGTAAAATGCAGTCTGCATTAGATCATCTGAGCAACCTATTGCAGGGCACTGTGGTTACAAAGAAAAACAGTTGGTTCATTCCCCTGCTGTATATATTCCTGGAAAAAATGTTATTTATTTAATACATTTACAGGCATTTTGATGGTGCTCCCCACCAGCACATCCTAGAAAGCTGCCATCAGGGAACTCATACCTTTAAAAGGAAAGAGGGAGGGAGAGAAGGAGGGATGGTTTGTGGTTTCCTGGGTTGAAGTTTGCAATTGAAGGCATGCAATGAAGCACAGCAACTCTTCACTTGGTTATTTCATGTAAATGAATTAAAAAAAATTAGGGTGGGGGCAGAGACCTATATCTACAGCATAGTACCTGTTGTCTGAAGCTAAGAGAATAAAGCCAAGATTCTGCACCAAGACAAATCCAATTCTGCACCCTCAAAAGCAGAATTCTGCAACTGATATTACTTTGTGTCAATAAAACATGTTTGCCCATTTCCCCCCTCATTTTGCATCATTTGCCATGGTGAAAGAGCTACAGACTGAAGGTACCACCTCTGACCACTTGAAAACTCACTCAGCAACCACTTTGGGAAGAAGTTGCCTATACATACTTCTACTAATCTAGGAATTTGTGTTTATTAAAAAATAAATGAAAAGAGAGATTCTCAGCAGATTCAGTTCTTTATCAGATTCCATAGTTTTGTTTTTCTGTGTAGAACTGTGGAATTATTCACATGGCTGTGCCTAAAATGTCTCATCTCAGGTAATGCTTTTAGTAGCATTTCTTGAATGCTTGATTTTTCCATTGTGAACTGCGCTGCTGTCTCAGTTGATCCCAGTGCTCTGACTTCTTTGAAATGGGCATGGAAGCGCAGACTGCTATTGCCTCTCCATCATCAGGGTAATCACTGTGGGTGCTTCCACGTGGCAGTGTATTGCAGAGGCAGTGATGGTCATGCATTGAAGTTTTGTACAGCATCTATGCGACTTAGCCTTAAAAGTAAAAATGCTGTCCCATATTATTTCCCCATTTATTTTGGAGTTACCCATCCCCAGCAAATCTGAATGACATAGGACAGGCTTCCTCAACCTCGGCCCTCCAGATGTTTTGAGACTACAATTCCCAGCGTCCCTGACCACTGGTCCTGCTAGCTAGGGATCATGAGAGTTGTAGGCCAAAAACACCTGGAGGGCTGAGGTTGAGGAAGCCTGACATAGGAAGATCAGAAGTTGCCTTATACGGAGTCAGAACACTGGCCTAGCTAGCTCAGTAAAAGGACCCCTGAAGTCCAGTCAAAGGTGACTATGGGGGTGCAGCGCTCATCTTGTTTTCAGGCTGAGGGAACCGGCGTTTGTCCACAGACAGCTTTCCAGGTCATGTGGCCAGCATGACTAAACCACTTCTGTTTTTTTTTTTAAACATTTTTTTATTGCTTTTTTAAAAGTACAGAAATACAGAAAAAAGAATAAAGAGTGGTTATAAGAAAAAGAGATATAAATAACAAATTTCCATATTCTTTTTCCATCTAACCTATAGGACTTCCCCACATCCTCCGAACCCTGCGTTCTCTGTCTTATAAAGCATCAGCAATTTGTTAACTTATTTCAAAACTTATTGTAACTTCCATTTTATCATGTTCCCTATTTTCAATTTTACTATCGCTCAATTCTTATATGTTTTATATTAAACACAATAAAGTTATTTCATTATTTTACCTCTGAATTCTTGTGTCTTAATTTTCATTCCATTAACTTACATTTGCTGAAGCTAGAATTTCCTGAAAGGTGCATTTTTTTTTAACATTCATACAGCTTATAGTGTTTTTTCAAATAGTCCTTAAACTTTTCCCAGTCCTCCTCAGTTGTTTCTTCTCCCGCGTCTCGGATTCTGCCAGTCATTTCAGCCAGTTCCATATAGTCCATCAACTGCGATTGCCATTCCTCCAGCGTGGGTAAATCTTGTGTCTTCCAGTATTTTGCAATCAGGATCCTTGCTGCTGTGGTAGCATACATAAAAAAGGTTCTGTCCTTCTTAAGCACTCTCTGGTCCACCATGCCCAGAAGGAAGGCCTCTGGTTTTTTAGGTAAGGTAAATCTCAATACCTTTTTTAGTTCATTATGGATCATTTCCCAGAAGGCCTTCACTTTCGGGCAGGTCCACCAGAGATGAAAGAATGTCCCTTCCGCCTCTCCACATTTCCAACATTTGTTGTCAGACAGATGATATATCTTGGCTAACTTGACTGGGGTCATGTACCACCGGTATACCATTTTCATAATATTTTCCTTCAAGGCAGTGCATGCCGTGAATTTCAAACCGGTGTTCCATAACCTTTCCCAGTCTGCAAACATAATGTTATGCCCCACATCCTGAGCCCATTTTATCATAGCGGATTTGACTGTCTCATCCTGTGTATTCCACTTAAGCAGCAAGTTATACATTCTCGAAAGTAGTTTACTTTTTGGCTCTAACAATTCAATCTCTAGTTTCGATTTTTCCACCTGGAATCCAACTTTTTTATCTATTTTAAATACCTCTTGAATTTGCGCATAGTGCAACCAATCTCGTACCTTAGTTTTCAATTTCTCCAAACTTAGCAACCTCCAATTGTCTCCAGTTTTTTCAATTATTTCCCAATATTTAGGCCAATGGGCCTCCATGTTGGGTCTCTTACGTGCCTTGGCCTCCACCGGTGAGAGCCACCTCGGAGTTTTACTCTCCAATAAGTCTTTGTATTTTATCCAGACCCTCCAAATTGCTCTTCTGACAATATGGTTTTTAAACAATTTGTGCACTTTGGCCTTGTCATACCACAGATATGCATGCCACCCAAACGCATTGTCAAACCCTTCCAGATCCAGGATGTCAGTGTTCTCCAATAAAATCCAATCTTTCAACCAGCAGAAGGCTGCAGATTCATAATATAGCCTCAAGTCTGGCAGGGCAAATCCCCCTCTTTCTTTCGCATCAGTTAATATTTTAAACTTTATTCGGGGCTTTTTGCCCTGCCAAACAAACTTAGAAATATCCTTCTGCCACTTTCCAAAACATTCCACCTTGTCCACGATCTGTAGGGCCTGAAACAAAAATAACATTTTCGGCAATACATTCATCTTTACAGCAGCTATTCGGCCTAACAAAGAAAGTTTCAATCTTGACCATATATCCAAGTCTCTTTTGATTTCTGACCAGCATTTCTCATAATTATCTTTAAACAAATTCAAATTTTTGGAGGTCAAGTACACCCCTAGGTATTTTACTTTTTTAACCACATTCAGCTCCGTTTCTTTGGAGAACTCATCTGTTTCTGTAACTGTCAAATTTTTTGCTAAAACCTTGGTTTTTTGCTTATTTAACTTAAACCCCGCCACCCGACCAAAATCAGAAATTAATTCTAACACTCTTTTAGTGCTGGAGACTGGTTCCTGAAGTGTTAATACCAAGTCATCTGCAAATGCTTTCAATTTATATTGTTTCACTCCGACCTCAATTCCCTGGACCAACCGGTCCTTTCTAATCATATTTAGCAACACCTCCAGGACTGAAATAAACAATAGGGGGGATAGAGGGCACCCCTGGCGTGTCCCTTTTTCAATTTTAAACTCCTCTGTCACCACATTGTTTACTATCAGTTTAGCTTTTTGTTCTGTGTAGATTGCTTCTATACCATTTTCGAACCCCCGCCCCACTCCCATCCCTTCCAAATTTTTCTTCATAAACATCCAAGAAATATTATCAAAGGCCTTCTCTGCATCAACAAAAATCAAAACCGCTCTGGTGTTCAGATTTGTTTGTAGAAGTTCCAAAATGTCAATAATGTTTCTTGTGTTGTCAAACAAATGCCTACCAGGGAGAAAGCCAGCCTGGTCTTTGTGAATCACTTCATTTAGTACTTTTTTAAGTCTATTTGCCAAAATATCTGCAAAAATTTTATAATCCACATTTAGGAGTGAAATGGGGCGGTAGTTCTTAAGTTGGGTCTTTTCAGTCTCTGATTTAGGTATCAATGTGATGAAAGCTTCTTTCCACGTTTCCGGTGCCCTCCCTCCCTCCATTATCTGGTTGCAAACCTCCATCAAAGGTTGTATCAAATAGTCCTTTAAAACTTTATAATATTTGGAGGTTAGGCCGTCCGGGCCTGGGGACTTGCCAAGTTGAAGATTTTGAATGGCACTTTCAATTTCTTGCTGTGTAATATTACAGTTCAGGTTTGTTCTCATTTCCAGGGGTATTTTTTGTAATCCATTAGTTTTAAGAAATTGATCCACCTCTGAGGCTTTTTGCGGCCCTTGTGTATAAAGTTCTTTGAAGTACCTCTGGAAGCACTTTCTGATTTCCTCGGGTTTCTGAACCATTCTCCCTTCGATCTCTAGATTTGTAACCGTATTAAGCTTTTGTCTCTTTTTCAACTGCCAAGCTAGCAGTTTCCCACACTTATTCGCCGATTCGAAGGATCTTTGTTTCATTTGTTTAATTTTCCATTCCACCTCTTGGTTTATCAGTTTTGAATATTGCGCCTGGAAGAATTTCACTTCTCTTAACACGTCCTTCGACTTAGGCCTAGATCTTAATTTTTTCTCTCCTTCTCTTATTTTCTCCAATATCTTCTCCTTCTTTTCATTCCAGAGCCTTTTCTTAATCGTGTTTTGTTGTATTAGAAACCCTCTCATGACTGCCTTACTTGCGTCCCAGATTGTTCTTTTTTCCACAGTAGTATTCAAATTTATCTCAAAATAGTCCTTTAAAGTTTTTTGGGCCTTCTTCACAATCTCCTGATCTCTTAATAAGGTGTCATTCATTTTCCATCTAAAAGAACCGGTTGTGTTAAGTCTCAATTCCACTTTCAAAGCACTATGGTCGGAGCAGGTTTTTGGGCAGATTTCCACTTTTCTAGTCTTAGGTGCCAGTCCTCTAGTTGTCCAGATTTGGTCGATTCGTGTCCATGTCAGATGAGCTTCAGAAAAGAAAGTCCCTTCTTTCCCTAGAGGGTTCTTAACCCTCCAAATGTCTACTAAGTCCATATTGTCTGTCATTTCAAAAAAAGTTTTGGGTAGTCTGCCGTCTTTCGATATGTTGGCACTTTGTGACTTATCCATATTTACAGACACAACCCCATTCATATCACCCAGCATAATGATGTTACTATAGTCCAAATAATCCAGCATAGTCTCATGCAGCTTCCTGAAGAATTCCGACTTTCCCTCATTTGGAGCATATATTCCTAATATCAAAATTTTTTCTCCTTGCGTCTGTATTTCAATCGCCAAAATTCGGCCATATTCATCTTTGAATAAAAATTTCGGTGACAGGCTCTCCTTTGCGTAAATCACCACTCCTCTCTTCTTAACTTTGTCTGAAGAAATAAATTCTTGGCCTAGTCTTTTGTTAATTAACACTTTTCTATGGAGCCTTGTCACATGTGTTTCCTGTAGGCAGATAACGTCCAGTTGTTCCTTTTTCAAAATGTGAAAGACTTTCCTTCTTTTTTCCGGGGAGTTTCCGCCATTTATGTTCCAACTAAGAAGCTGTAGAGACATCCTGAATCAATTGACGGGTTCTACAATGGGGTATCTAAGCTTCCTCCCGATCCCGGGGGAGGTAATGCTGGTCCTGATCCTGGTGGTATAACTCTTGGAGATGGTCCCGGTGGTGGTGGAGGCCAAGAAGCTGCAGCTCCTTTTTGCAGGTCCTCCTCGTGGTCGTGTAGGAACTTCTGCTGGTCTTCAGGTGATTTAATCTTTATTTTCCTTCCTTTGTAAGTAAATGAAAGTCCTTGTGGAAACTCCCACCTGTAAGGAATTCCGTTGTGTCTCAACAATTTGGTCAAATCTATATAGGTAGTCCTAAGTTCCAAGAGATATTTGGGTATATCTCTGTAAATTTCAGCCCTTTTACCTTCTACCTCCAAAGATTTCTTAAAATGTAGGCCTAATATCTTATCCCTTTCTTCTCTTGATCTCAGAGCAACCAAACAGTCTCTGGGCTTGTCTTTCTTTACTGATTTTCCCAGTCTAAAGGCTGTCACAATTTTAAAGTCCTTTTCTTCCTCAATTCCCCAGAATTTGGAGAACAAAAGTGTCAAAAATCCCTCTAAATTATTTTGTTCCAATTCCGGGATAGCCCTTATCCTGAGATTACTATCTTTACTTTTCAATTCAACCAATGCCAGGTAGGCTTGTTGTTCCCCTACCTGCCTTCTCAAAGGTCTTACCTCTCCTTTAATTTCATCCACCTTTAAGTTCGCCTGTTCTGCTTTTTGGTTGGCTTCCACAGCTAATTTATAGTTTTCTGCCGTAGCTCCTTGCAATTTCTCAATTGCCTGAGTGTGCTGCGAAACCTGTTCAGTTAGTTTGCCAATAGAGGATGTAGCTTGGTCAATCTTTGATGTTTGATTGTCCACTTTTTGGTTTAAGACTGCCAATTGTTCCAAAATTTGTTTTAAAACTGTTTCAGATCCTCCAGTTGCCATGTCTTCTGCAGCAGGCTGCACTAGTTCCACCTCCTGTGCTGTCAGCACAGTTGGGACAGATGATCTGCGGTGATGAGTTAAAGTTGTTTGCAAAAGTTGCCCAGATTTTTTCTCTTTTTCTTTATCTTTAGCTTTAGCTGCTCTTGTTCTCCCTGTGCCGCTCATTCCACACCTGCCTCTGTTCAAGGTCAAATGGTCTTTTGTCCCATGGGAAAAACAAGTCCCAAATATAAATAAAAAGAACCACAAAAAATTTCAATAAAGCTCAGTTCCCATGCAACTATATTTCCACAGTCCTATAGGGGGAGTATTTCAAAGTTTCAAAAAAGAAAGGAACTATTTTCCGCCATTGAAGTTCCTCAATTCCCCATATTGAGTTTTGTAATTCCCAAACACAAAAGGAAGGTTTCCAGAACTTCTAATCTCTTAAAATCCAGCCATAAAGTATCGATACAGGTCCATGCAACAATGTTTAATGTTAGTATCTCAGTCTATGCAACAATTTCGATCTCTGCAACAATGTCGTCAGTTTGACAGCAGTTTGACAGTTCTTTTTCTATACACTGGCAGCCCGGTGACGGGGTTATCTCTTTCAGCCCCGTTTAGCCCAGAAATTGGAGGATAGTTCTAAAGAATAAAGGTCTATACAACCCACAGTTCTTTCCTTTTTATCTTCAAAATGCAGAGTCTCTCAATGCACCCTTTCTTCTACTTTTACAATCCCTTTTTAAATACTTCAGCTCGTTTCCGAGCCCTTGCTTTGATCTAATTAGCAGAGTCGGGAGGCGGACTTCCTGTTACTCGCCTCCCGCTTTCAGCCGAATTTCTTCAATTTAAGTTAGAAAATTTAGGACCCTTACTCACGGGTATGTTGCTCCAATTCCGATAATTTCAAGAAGAAAGGTCAGCGCTCATCAGCAGCAGCAGCACGGCTTTGCTTCCACGAAAAGAGCGATGAACTCACAGCGCCGCTCCCCCTTTCACGTTCCGGAGCCTCTTACGAGGCTCCTTCCCCGCTTCTGGGGGGGGCTCCAGGCGCCCGCCGAGTCCCACGGCCGCAGGCTCGCTCTGCCTGTGGTTTTTCTTAATGGGTCTCCGCTTTGCCGCAGTGGACGACCCTTTTTCGCGGAGCCCCTCTTCACAGCGCAAAGAGGACCGCCATTGCTGTTTCGCGCCGCCTCCGGAAGTCCATGACTAAACCACTTCTGGAGCAACAGAACACCGTGACGGAAACCAGAGTGCACAGAAATGCCGTTTACTTTCCCGCCACAGAGGTACCTATTTATCTACTTGCACTGGCATGCTTTTGAACTGCTAGGTTGGCAGGAGTTGGGACACAGCAAAGGGACCTCACTCCATCATGGGGATTCAAACCGCCAACCTTCTGATTGGCAAGCCCAAGAGGCTCAGAGGTTTAGACCACAGTGCCACCCTCTAATAGTGACTCTCCAGCATTTCAGGTGGGACTTTCTTCCCACCTGGAGATGCCACCGGGAATCGAACTTGTGACCTCCTGCACACAAATCAGTTCCTTTACCCCTGAGCTATGACCCTTCCCTTAAGTCACCTGGTAATGCCTGCAGATGAAGCTACAACTGTTGACAGGCATAGGAGCAGGGACTGGTAAAAAAGTTGGCAACTCTATGGACCATACCCTGCCCCTAGAAATTCCACTGAGGGAAATGTCAGCTTTTGCCAGCTGTAATCATCATACCCACCTCCTGGGTCCATGAGATTTTTCTGCTAAATAGCACATTTTGAGTGGCATTTTCTTGGGCATGATCACCACTTGGGGTCCCTCCCTCCCGCCCTCTTCCCTGCAAAGATTTCAAGCCTGACACTTATGGCAGAGGTGACCTCACTGCTCAAGGAAGTCGTATCATCAAAAAATATGGAGGTGAAAAGCTGTGTGTGTGTGTGTGTGTGTGTGTGTGTGTAATGGACAATTCTAGTAGCTTATAAAACATATTGCTGGGAATTTGACATACCGTCTGGAAAAATATGTCTGGAAAACCCTGGGTTTCCTATTTAATTCTGCCTTCGTATGCATTCAAATGGATGTGCTTTAGTGCCTTGCCAGCACGTAATTTAAACCATTTGTAGAAGACACTTGTGATCCCCACCCATTAGACCAGCTTTTCTCTCTGTTATAATATTTACTGTCAGTGGCAATTTAATTTTTAATGTGACAAAAATTTACTCTCCAGCAAATATTAGCCTCTGGAACTTCAGTCTGTATTAGAAGAGTACTTTACCAATGGACTTATAATTGCTTCTGCTTCATGATGTGATTTGCCATTAATACTTATAATAGTGAAGTGCCTGAGCCCGTGTGGAGTGGGTGGGGGACAGGGACGGAGGGACTGTTGTAATATTCCTCTGGGACAGTGTCAGAGGAATAAAAAATCAGTAGAGAGAGTGCAGTCTTTACCAAAGGTGTAATGGGCTTTGAAGACACTCAAACTCAGGACGCAAGGGAGGAATGTGCTAAGAGGAAGGCACGCTTGGCAAACCCTCACCATGACCAACTCCCGCCCGGAAACCTATGTCCCCATTGTGGAAGGACGTGTGGATCCAGAACTGGCCTCCACAGTCACTTATGGACTCATTGTTAAAACTATGTTTATGGAAGACAATCTTACTCGGCTATGAGTGATCGCCAAAGAAGAAGAAGAAGAAAATGGGACTTACAGCTCACTGAACTGTCACGGTGTCTTTCAAAGGATTCTGGGAACTGTAGTTTAGTGAGAACACAAAGGTTTATGTCACTAGAGAGAAAGAGAGAGCTTCTCCTCACAGAGCTAATATTTTAAATTTCCCTTTTGCCTCCTTGTTTTCCAAAGCTTCAGGTCATGGGATCATAGAATTGTATGTGGGGCAACCATATGATTCATTGAAAGCACATGGGTCCCCCCATAACATTGGGAATTATAGCTTACCTCACAGAGCTACAGTGCCCAGCGCCTTTAGCAAACTGTGGTTCCCAGGATACTTGGGATGATGTCTTGTGCTTGAGATGTGCAGTATGGAGGTGAACTCACTAACGTGCCTGTTCAGGACCCCTCCAAGTTGGTGTTTTACTGTGGATGTATTTGGCAACATTTTCTTGACACAATAATAGTGCATTAGTGATGGGTTTATTCTGACTTACTAGTTGTTCCGTGATGCACCCCCAACTGCTACTGCATTATTTTTGAGCTATATCTCAACAAAAGCAGAGAAAAAAAGAAACCCACAGCATTTGTGGTGTGAAATGCTATGAGATTTCAGCAGGAAGTTACAGAAAATGCACAGATCCGGAAGGAAGCAGTACTGTATGTCCACCCTGAAACTTTTTGCCCATAACCCCCTCAGTACCATAACAGACACTGGGTGAAGACACGTGTGAGTTCTAGCTATAGATTCTGAATTTCTCCACCCACAAATATGAGCAGAGCACGGTGCAAAAATACACAACGGAACATAGAAGATAATCAGTTTCTTACAGATTCATTTAGGCTCTCAGATGAAGCAGAGGACATCAAAGCTCTTAAGCTTTTAAGAAATCTCACATATATAAATATATATATATAATATTAATGCAATCCAGATGAGCTAAACAAGTTTGCCAAATGCTGATGTTTTGGTGCTTAGCTGTGCCTGCTGATCAGACATTCTTTCTTTGTTCTGACTTAACAACTATTACTCATGCTTTCTGTGCAAATAAGGAAGCCTGTATTTGTGCACGTCTTCTGTGGAAGCACTGAACACCCATAATCACATATCAGAACCTCTCCTCTCCGCGCGGCAGCAGGGCAATACAAATCAGAGCAACAACTCCCTCCTTTCTTTTGCATGACTGCCAAACAGTGCTATGGAGGACCAGATGCTTGAATTCTTCCACAGATTAAATCATCATCATCATCATCATTTTATTTGTACTCTGCCCATCTGACTAGGTTGCACCAGCCGCTCTGGGCAGCTTCCAGCAAATATAAGGCCATATCAAAATATTAAGCATTCCCTGCACAGGGCTGCCTTCAGATGTCTTCTAAAGGTTCTTTAGTTACTTATTTCCTTGGCATCTGATGGGACCGAATGTCTGATGGGACATTCTGGACCGAGAAGGCCCAGCTTTTGGAACTCATTAGCTAGGCTTGCCTATCTAGCTTCTTCTCTTATGACTTTCCGCCAGCAGGTAAAGCGTGTTCTCCTTCATGGAGAGCGCGTGTTGCGGTTGGGGCCGCCAGGACACTCCAAAGTTGTGGGGCGGGCTAATTGATCGTTGCCCACTGATCCGATTGGGCTTCCCTTGTTGTTGGGAAGAAGTTAATGTTGCCATTTGTTGATTGACAGCCAGAAATGCTAAAACTCTTTGCACGAGGCTAGGGCTTCCTCTTTTCGCCCGTGCATCAGATTGCCTGTCCCTCCCTCCCTAGAATTAGGGTTGTTCACTTGACCTTGCTATGCCTGTCATGGGGTCGTCTGCTCTTGAGGCAGGGGCCTGGTAGGAATTTTGTCCATCTGGCAGATTGGCTGGGCCAGTTGGTTTTTTGCCTAATGCGTAGCAAATTGTCACAACTTGTAAGGTTGCGGTTAGGCATTGGTTTATGGTTTGGTTGGTTGAGGGGCATGGATTGGCTGTGCCTGCCCCTCTAATACTGCTGCTGCAAGGGATTCTGTTAAAGGAATCGGGGGCTAACTATTGCTTGTCCACCCTGTCAAGGGGGCTCGGGCCATGCAAGAGCTCCTGGCTGCATTTGGGGTGGGCTGAGGGCAGGTTCCCCAAGTGTTTTCCCCTTTTCTGACTTTCGCATGCTTGCGGAATGTCAGACTGCCCCCCATGGTGGGGGCAGCTAGTCGCAACCAATGCCTAAGCAACCACTCACATGTTTCTATTTTAATAAAGTTGTGGCCAAAATTATGCCAAAACCTTAAACTAAAATTTTACTGTGATGTGTGAGTTATTTGAGGTGGCCCAGGGCATCCTGACACGCAAGGACATTTGTATGTAGACAGACCTTTATTCTCATCGCAGGACCTGTTACAGCCATGGTAAATATGCTTCGATTGGTTTAATTGGTTGTTATTCTTATCTGTCTTATTGAGTTTGCTAAGTCAAAACAACAACCCAAAAACCCTGTTACCAGTGACCTATTTGCAAATCAAGCTCCCATCTGAAAGCATCCTTGGTCAGGCTTTATCTGAGCATCAGAATAGGGCCCATATGTGTTTGTTCAACCCTCTAGTGCTGCTCTGGAAACCTTTCTCCAACAACCAGGAGTTTCTGCCGCTAGACACATGCTTTCTGTTCAACCAGTAGCTAATCTCATACCTGGGGCTAGATTACAATATGTGCTCTGAGTTCAGAGTGCCTTTTGACTGCTGCCAAATCATGAGCAGCCGCCTTTGTTGTTCAAACTAAACAGAAAAGGCAGGGGGCGTGCGGGAGAGAAATCAAGAGAATCTCTTTTAAGAAACAAAAGCAGCATTAATACATTGTTCATGTCCGTATGGTTCACTCTTTTCCTTCTTTTTTGTTCAAAGTAAGTCAGGAAATGTGAAAGCTAAGATCCTTGCAGCTATGCTTGAAGAGGCCAGGCCCAATTTATTCCATATTTCTGTGCTTACTCTTCCAGGGAGACATGTATAGTCTGGCACAGGACCCTGACTCCACTTGAATTAGTGGCAAAAATGTAATTAAAAGAAATGAGAGGGGTGGGAATGTCAAACATTTCGGTGATTGCATACGAGGATCTCTGGAGAGTCCCCACAAAAATCATAGATCAGATCTTTCGGTGCTTCTCGGTCAATATAACTACATTTCAAGGTTATAGGTCAGCTCTCACTCAGCTACTGCATATAGACTCTATAGGGAAGGAGTGTTAGAGTAAGCCTGCCTCCTTCTGCTTAGAATATATAGTGTGAATTGAGGACAATGTGCTTACTATTGGAACATTGTGAACCACCCTGAGATATACAGATGAGGGGCGGTATACAAATGTAATAAATAAATAAAAGGTGAAGGGACCCCTGACCACTAGGTCCAGTCGTGACCGACTCTGGGGTTGCAGCGCTCATCTCGCTTTATTGGCCAAGGGAGCCGGCATTTGTCCACAGACAGCTTCTGAGTCATCTGGCCAGCATGACTAAGCGGCTTCTGGCGAACCAGAGCAGTGCACGGAAACGCCGTTTAGCTTCCCGCTGGAGCGGTACCTATTTATCTACTTGCACTTTGTGCTTTCGAACTGCTAGGTTGGCAGGAGCTGGGACCGAGCAACGGGAGCTCATCCTGTTGCAGGGATTTGAACTGCCGACCTTTCAATTGGCAAGTCCTAGGCTCTGTGGTTTAACCCACAGCACCACCCGCGCCCCTAATAAATAAATACATGATGATAATAAATAGTGTTGGGTACAAGAAGGTCCTACCCATGTGATGCACAACCAGAACTGAACACAATATTTCCAAGTGCAGCTGTCCTTTAGATTTTCATAAGGGCATAATTTTGACTGTTTTATTTTCAGTTCAGTCCAAGCGATTCCTAGCGTTGCCCCTCATATTAACTTGCCCAGGTGTTTGAGATCTGCTGGGGAGGTCCTGCTGTCTGCTCCAGTCCTATGTGAAGTTTGGCATGTGTAAGAGACCTTCTCTGTGGTGGCCCCCGGATTGTAGAACATCCTCCTTCCCTCTGAGATGCATCTGGCCTTGCCACTGTTTATATTTCAATATCAAGACCCATGTTTTTGAATAGGCTTTGTAGGGTGGAAGATGCTACATGGTCCATTGCATTGAGCAGCATGTAACCCACCCTATGACCTCGTAGCGAAGGGCAGGTTATAAATACCTATAAATAAATTAATAATAAAAAGACTTTTGAGATACTATAACATTTTCTGGGACAGTTTATAGGTTTCAGATAGGAGCCTTTCCCAGCAATACCAGGAACTGAACCGGGGACCTATTGAATACAAAGTATTCAAAAGAGATATGAAAAGACCACTGGTAATACCCTGGAATTTCCTCACTCTATACTGCAATAAATACAGACTCCTAAAGATGACATGATTTTTGAAAGCTCGTAAAGGAAGACAAGAGTTTACATGATGTCCAGCAAAGTGAGCAAACGATTCCATGTTAGTTTCCTTGTATGCAGATTCTATTCCAGGTTTTATGGTTTTGGTTAACTCATAAATTAAGATTCCAGATTAGTTGTCCAAGAAATAAAGAATTCTTTTCTCTTTTTTGTAAAAAAATAAAATAAAAATATTTGGAATGAATCCCTGTCTCCTGGGAAAGGAAAAAATAAAGAATTGGAAGGGAAAAGCTGTTGAACTTGCTAACCAGCTACTGGATAATGGCAAATATTGCAAGCCTGTGCCATGGCCAATGGTGATGTCAGTGCCTACCAGAGGCCAACAGGTCTGGATTATAAACAGGCGAGCCTCCAGGGCAGCAAAGAACAGTGATTTGCCTTTGGATTGGGACAGAGAATAAATGCAGTGACTGCAGGGCCTCCTAATTACAAAATATTGGAAGCCAAAATGCATCTAAGAGAACTGTGGTTAAGGGCTATAATGCTGGTGAAATGATAACAAATGGTTGTTCTCATTTCCAAGTAAGGTTGAAAATGTATCTGGGTTACTTTTAGCTCATCAGCCGCTTTGTTTGCAACCATTGAATTATTTTAATCAACCAACTTAAAATTAACAGGACATTAGTATGAGAGAGAGTGACCAAGAACAAAGGAAAATAGGATTCCTAGACTTTTAATAGTTGGGTAAGACAAAGTATATACAATGAAATGAAGAAAATGTTAAAATATACCTTTGTTAAAAGACCGGAGGCGTTCCTGCTGGGTCTGGTGGGAAGGGAGATCAAGAAGAAAGATCATAAGCTATTCCAATATGCAACAACAGCAGCAAGGGTCTTAATAGCCAAAAATTGGAAATTAGAGGGTATACCGTCATTGGAGGATTGGAGATCGAAATTATTAGAATATGCGGAGATGGACAGGTTGACAGGAAAAATCAGATACATAAAGGATCAGAGGTTTGTCAAAGACTGGGAAAGTTTCACAAAATATCTGGAAAATCTAATTGATGATCAGATAACTCTGGTGGGTTTCAAAGATGCTCTGTAAGAGGTAAAGGGTAATGTCCAAAAGGAAATGTACAAATGGAAATGACTTATGGCATTACAAACAAAGAAACGCAGAAATAATGTTTATTAGTAGTATGGACGATTCGTGGTAAGACTGAAGGAAGTCATCTTCTTATAGAATATGTAGAGAATCGTTATGTTTGTTTGTATTTCGATTTTGTAAACCAATAAAAATTATGCACACAAAAAAAAAGACAAGGTATTTCAAAAAGAATGTGTTCTTCCCATCTCTGCATTAATACAGTACTTGGCCAAATTTCTTTTTCTTCAACAAAGGAATAGAGAAGCCTGATCACTTAATGCTGAAGTTCATGTGAGGGGAGCGAAAACGTTACTTCTGCTTGCTGCAGGCTGCAAGTTTCTAAGGAAAAGGAGGGAACTTTGCTCATCAATCATCTGTTGTTGAAAACTGCTTCAGAGCTACACAGCTACCACTGTAATTTATACCACTGTTTACAGCCTGAAACACTGCATATTTACCAGGAAATCCCACTGAATAAAATGAGACTTACTCCCAGGTAAGCATGCATAGGATTTCAGCCTTGCTGTGGACAGCCTGTGTTGTAGTCAGACATGCTAAATTAACAGTCCATTGCTCTCTTAAGGTAGGGGTGGAGATTCAATACTCTTCCAGAGGTTGTGTGGCTACAGCTTCCATAATTCCCATACTGAGGGGGGCGGGTTGTGGGGGTTGGAGTCCCACAACAGATGGAAAACCACAGGCTCCCTCATCCTGCCATGAGCACAACCCAAGCTCTGGGCTCCTCCTTCCCTACCTCCTCCAGCTGCTCCTTTTCCCCTAGTAGAGAGAGAGCCAGCCGCAGGCTCGTATTAAGTGCCCTTCTAGGGAGCAGTAAAATAAACTAGTTAACAACACAGCTGTGAGGAGTCTGAAATCTGATGGACAATACAGCCACCATCAACTTAAGTCTCCCTGCTTCTCTTCCACCGTCTTAGCCATGGTGAGGTGGCTTAGAGAATCTTCACAGCACTGCAGCAAGACATTCCACGTGGTAAAATTGTAGGTGTAAGAGCTTGCAATGGGAATGGATTTCTTTTTTTTTACCAGTGTCTCCACAGCAAGTAAAATATGTATGCCCAGGGAATTTGTGGCTAAGCCCAAGATATGAATCAAAGCTTTCCAAGACGTATGTAGAACCCTATAGAGCTTCTTTTCCATACCGACGTTTTAGCTGAATTTCGTAGAGCTCATAAAATGCCCCAAACTCCACTAATTAGGGAACAAAGAGTGGTTGCTGCAGGGAGGGGAAAATGCCTAAAGATATTGAGCAATGTGGTGACCCAAGCTGTGCAGCAATAACTTCTGCCGAAAACAAAACCCAAACAGCTATTTTGAAATACAAAAGGGTGGGTGGTGAGGAAGATTTTTCTCTTTTCCCTTTTCTCACAGTGGTCCATGTTGCCAGCATACAGAGGCCAAAGCATCTGGAAGAGAGAAGTTAGCCTGGAGCGAAGGGGAAGATAAACAGTGCAATCCTATGCCCGACTGCTCAGAAATAGGTCTGTCTTGTGCTCAGTTGGGTTTTCTCCGAGGTTTCCCTCCCCATGCATGCAGGGGGACTCGCAAAGGACTGGTGGATGTAGTGGGAGGTTGTTCTTGGCTCCCCAAATATGGGGAGATCAGCCACGCTAATTCCCTTGTTGTGGAGAATCGGGAAAGGGAAGCGGTGAGGAAATCATGACACCATTGAGCCAATGCATTTACAATTCATGGGGTTTAAGATGCAAGCTTTGCTTTAGATCAAGAATTCCCCCAGAAATTATAGGCCCTGCTGCACAGCTGAGTTTATTGTGCACTGAATGGACTTGTTTTCCTCAATGGCTGTGCAGGCCTTTCCTCCCTCTTAAGCCTCACTGGAAAGCACCCAATTATTGGGGCATATTCAGGGCAGACTGAAGAGTACTTTCCCCAAACGTCGCATCATATGGAATTCATTGCCACAACATATGGTGATGGCTACTAGCTTAGAAGGCTTTAGGAAGGGATTACGCAAATTCAAGGAGGACCACGTCAATCAGTGGCTGCTGGGACAAGCCACATGTTTAGAAGCTGCTATATAGCTAAACAAGGACCCTTCACGATCATTTCTTCAAACAAAGAGCTACCAGTCTAAACCCACCTAGCTTCCACACTGGGAGGTGGGCTTATTCTGCACCAAAATACCATTCAATGCCTACAAAATTATATACAATTTGTGTTTTTTAAAGAAATATTTACACTCAATCTTCAATCCAAGTTGTTTGTATATAGGAGGGACAATGTTAATTTTTCTTGGTTTCTCATTTTTCAAGCTTTCAGTTCAGTTCAGCTTGCCCCATCGCTGCATCAGTGTGAATCCTCATGAAATCTGTCAGTATTCCAGTGCACATTTCCCCAAATGAACACATTTTTGCAAGCAATTTTTGCATTGTTATTTTCATGAATATTTTGGAGAACTGCATCGCAAAATTCTGAGAAGTGTGAATAGTTCTCTCCCATTTGGAACTGAATTGGTGCTGTGACCAGTACAATCATAGTGAAAATAACTGGCCTTCTAAATTACAAGGATCTGGGGATTATTAGAAGTGTAAGATCATTTGCGGCACTATCTTCAGGAAAAGAAGAGTCCAATGTAGGGCTGTGATGAAACGAATCTTATTAGTGGAAATTGTCATACATTAGATTTTAGCATTATGCAGCTGCCCTTTCCATGTCTGGTCCCATAATACTTTTACAGCCAGCACAAGTACAGAAAATGAGAAGCAAGCTCTTTCTTTCTTTCTTTCTTTCTTTCTTTCTTTCTTTCTTTCTTTCTTTCTTTCTTTCTTTCTTAGTGCATCATTTGAATTGGGAAAAGCCAACTCTGTGTGGTAGCAATTGACTTGTGCTTGAGATGTTGCCAATGCTCTTTGTGTTTTACAGCTGTTTTATACCTGTTTGTGGGGATGAGTATGATATAAGATGAAGAACATACTAAAATGCATAAATGTTTTCAGTGGATTATTTTTTAAAAAAAAAATCATAAAAATATTTATACGCCGCTATGTCATAGAAATACATCACAGCGGTTTGCAACAGTATAAAACCATGCAGTAAAATCACAAAAAGTTAAAAGCAACAGAATTAAGAGCAAATGTCAGTAGACCATGGGTGTGTATGTGTGTACTCTTAATTGTCTGCGGAACAGAAAAACTGAAAAACAGAAAAGGCAGCTCATCTGAAGCGCTCCCTGTTGTAGTATGGCTATGTGCAGGGCAAGTTATGAAGTTGGGCTCACACCATAAGTGTAGAATCTGCTGTGGTTATTACATGCAGAGCTGGTCCTAGAGCTGGTCTGGTCTGGGCTATAACCTTTTCAAGAGTCTAGATGAAAGTTTTATGTACTTCAAGGGGGTTTGCAGTGATGACAGCAGGAATGACGACAAGCAATAAAATGTCATACTAAAATTATTTATGTGCATGGATTAAGTTCACATTCATCAAGGGAAGGCTGGAGGTTGAAAAAATGTAGTTATACTTCTCAAGAGCATTTTTTTTATAAAATAAAAATAAAAATAAATGTTGAATATGTGCTATAATGGCTAGTGTGCTCTTTACCGGTAAATTCCACTGGCATGTTTCAAGGCTAACAAGACTTGGCTTATGCCTTGGATTAGGTGATTTGCTGATAGATGTCATTCAGCTGGGCTTTCTGTCTGTGCATGTGACATGGAACTACAGTCGTACCTTGGATCCTGAACGCCTTAGTACTTGGACATTTTGGCTCCTGAATGCCGCAAACCCAGAAGTGAGTGTTCCGGTTTGCGAACCTTCTTTGAAACCTGAACGTCTGACGGGGCTTCTGTGGTTTCTGATTGGCTGCAGGAGCTTCCTGCAGCCAATCAGAAGTTGCACCTTGGTTTCCAAACGTTTTGGAAGTCAAACAGACTTCTGGAACAGATTCCGTTCGACTTCCAAGGTATGACTGTATAGTTAGGCCGGAAGTCAGAATTGGGGTGGGGGGTGGAGTGGGATAGGGATGGATGGTTCTTTTAATTTCAGCTCCCTCTGTTTCTCTTCATGACCCCATGGACCAGAGCACACCAGGCACTCCTGCCTTCCACTGCCTCCTGCAGTTTGGTCAAACTCATGCTGGTAGCTTCGAGAACACTGTCCAACCATCTCGTCCTCTGTTGTCCCCTTCTCCTTGTGCCCTCAATCCTTCCCAACATCAGGGTCTTTTCCAGGGAGTATATCTTCTCATGAGGTGGCCAAAGTATTGGAGCCTCAGCTTCAGGATCTGTCCTTCCAGTGAGCACTCAGGGCTGATTTCCTTCAGAATGGAGAGGTTTGATCTTCTTGCAGTCCATGGGACTCTCAAGAGTCTCCTCCAGCACCATATTTCAAAAGCATCAATTCTTTGGTGATCAGCCTTCTTGATGGTCCAGCTCTCACTTCCATACATCACTACTGGGAAAACCATAGCTTTTACGATACGGACCTTTGTTGGCAAGGTGGTGTCTCTGCTTTTTAAGATGCTGTCTAGGGTTGTCATTGCTTTTCTTCCAAGAAGCAGGCGTCTTTTAATTTCGTGACTGCTGTCACCATCTGCAGTGATCATGGAGCCCAAGAAAGTAAAATCTCTCACTGCCTCCATTTCTTCCCCTTCTATTTGCCAGGAGGTGATGGGACCAGTGGCCATGATCTTTGTTTTCTTGATGTTGAGCTTCAGACCATATTTTGCGCTCTCCTCTTTCACCCTCTTTAATTCCTCCTCACTTTCTGCCATCAAGGTTGTATCATCTGCATATCAATAAAAAAAAAAATTGGTGTGGCTGAAAGTGTGGCCCAGAGAAAAACGTTTGAGAACCACAACTCCAGTATATTGTTTCCTGAATCAAAGTACCGTAGTTCTATGGACTTAAATACCATATTTGGGTGGGAAGGAAATTCTGCAGAACTAGGATTGATAGTAGGCTTAGAAGGAAAGTGTTGTTGACAGGTGACCAGCAGCCCTGTGGGGGCAGATGACCACTCCTTGCTTTGATTTTGGGGGAATTATTTATGGGAGGGCTGAGTTTGGGGAAATGAAGCTGCAGGCAGCTTAGGGAACTTTTTAATGTTTGATGTTTCATTCTATTTAATATTCTGTTGGGAGCTGCCCAGAGTGTCTGGGGAAACCCAGCCAGATGGGCTGGGTATAAATAAATAAATATTATTATTAAACAACTCAGTTTTTAAAAAGCTTGGGACTCTTAAGTATAAGAACCTGGATGTATGCTAAGCTTAACAGATGTGGAGTTCAGTCTCCTGGTTCCTTTCTTGCATGTGGCCACAAGTTGACTCCTATGTCTTCAAGTTTTGAAGTGAACCCATTCATATGTGACTAACCCAGGGCATTCTGAAACGCTGGTCTGGATTAAGGAATGGATCTGCCATATTACAACTAGCATTATAGACCACAAAGTCTCCTTGCCCTGAATAATCAGGTGACCCCAGAGAGCCAATCCACATGCAACTGCCTGCTATAAACTCCAAAATATGCTGAGAACTAGCTGGTCTAGGGCCTGAGTGCCTGACAATTGCATTCTCCTTCACCATCTTGGCTCACTGACGTCAATCGGATCAAAGGATACACACCCTTTTTGGCCTGGATTGATCTGTATGTGCGTGTGTTGGGGGAATGGCAACTATGAATGTATTGTTCTATCTTTCAGCAGAGAGTTAGGTGAGAGGAGCTTTTGATTCCCTTCAAGTATATGAATCTTTGGATACCTTTGTAAGTGGTGGGGTCATTATGAACGCATGGATAGTCTGATTCCCTGTGTTGGCCAATTCAGTCGGCTGGGTAACCTGAGGAGAAGGTGGGCCCCTCTCAGATCTTTTCTAGAGGCTTTCATAGTAGGCATTAGTTATTCATTTGGCACCATCAATATAAATATATGTGTTTAGAGACTAAGCAAAATATAATTCCTGTGCAGAGGAGTCCAAATTTAGACAACAGAAGCGGAGTACAGAGGGAAAAAGAGAGTAGAGACGGAGGAGAATAAGGGAGCAGCAAAGGTAAGAAAAGGGAGTAAAGGAAGGAATTGAAAAGGAAAGGGAGGAATTGAAAAGGAAAGGATAACAAGTAATAATAATAATAATAATTTATTATTTATACCCCGCCCATCTGGCTGAGTTTCCCCAGCCACTCTGGGCGGCTCCCAATCAGTGTTAAAAACAGTACAGCATTACATATTAAAAACTTCCCTGAACAGGGCTGCCTTAAGATGTCTTCTGAATGTCAGGTAATTCTTTATCTCTTTGACATCTAATGGGAGGGCGTTCCACAGGGCGGGCGTCACTACCGAGAAGGCCCTCTGTCTGGTTCCCTGTAGCCTCACTTCTCGCAATGAGGGAACCGCCAGAAGGCCCTCGGCGCTGGATCTCAGTGTCCGGGCTGAACGATGGGGGTGGAGACGCTCCTTCAGGTATACAGGACCGAGGCCGTTTAGGGCTTTAAAGGTCAGCACCAACACTTTGAATCGTGCTCGGAAACGTACTGGGAGCCAGTGCAGATCTCTCAGAACCGGTGTTATGTGGTCCCGGCGGCCACTCCCAGTCAGTCTAGCTGCCGCATTCTGGATTAATTGCAGTTTCCGGGTCACCTTCAAAGGTAGCCCCACGTAGAGCGCGTTGCAGTAGTCCAAGCGTGAGATAACCAGAGCATGCACCACTCTGGCGAGACAGTCCGCGGGGAGGTAGGGTCTTAGCCTGCGTACCAGGTGGAGCTGGTAGACAGCTGCCCTGGACACAGAGTTAACCTGCGCCTCCATGGACAGCTGTGAGTCCAAAATGACTCCCAGGCTGCACACCTGGTCCTTCAGGGGCACAGTTACCCCATTCAGGACCAGGGAATCCTCCACACCTGCCCGCCTCCTGTCCCCCAAAAACAGTACTTCTGTCTTGTCAGGATTCAACCTCAATCTGTTAGCCGCCATCCAACCTCCAACCGCCTCCAGGCACTCACACAGGACCTTCACCGCCTTCACTGGTTCTGATTTAAAGGAGAGGTAGAGCTGGGTGTCATCTGCATACTGATGAACACCCAGTCCAAACCCCCTGATGATCTCTCCCAGCGGCTTCATATAGATATTAAAAAGCATGGGGGAGAGGACAGAACCCTGAGGCACCCCACAAGTGAGAGCCCAGGGGTCTGAACACTCACTCCCCCACCACTTTCTGGACACGGCCCAGGAGGAAGGAGCGGAACCACTGTATGACAGTGCCCCCAGCTCCCAGCCCCTCTAGACGGTACAGAAGGATGTTATGGTCGATGATGTCAAAGGCCGCTGAGAGATCCAGCAGAACTAGGAAACAGCTCTCACCTTTGTCCCTAGCCCGCCGGAGATCATCAACCAGCGCGACCAAGGCAGTTTCAGTCCCATGGTGAGGCCTGAATCCCGATTGGAAGGGATCCAAATGGTCCGTTTCCTCCAGGCGTGCTTGGAGTTCTTCAGCAACCACCCGCTCAATCACCTTGCCCAAGAATGGCAGATTTGAGACTGGGCGATAGTTGGCCAAATTGGCCGGGTCTAAAGATGTTTTTTTAAGAAGCGGTTTAATGACCGCCTCTTTCAGCGGGTCTGGGAAGGCTCCCTCATAGAGGGAAGCATTCACCACCCCGCAAAGCCCATCGCCCAGCCCTTCCCAGCTCGCTTTTATCAGCCAGGATGGGCAAGGATCAAGGAGACAGGTGGTCGGTTTCACTCGTCCAAGCAGCCTGTCCACATCCTCGGAGGTAACAGATTGGAATTGATCCCATATAACAGGACCAGACAGAACTCTAGCACTCTCCCACCCTGGCCCTGCTCCCACTGTGGAGTCTACCTCCTTCTGAATCTGAGCGATTTTATCTGCAAAAAACTTTGCAAAAGCATTGCAGGAGATCTTGGGGTCCCTACCAGGCCCCGGTGGTACAGGTGGTTCCGATAAACTGCGAACCACCTGAAAAAGTCTCCTGCTGCTGTTTTCTGCAGATGCAATGGAGGCAGCGAAGAAGGCCCTCTTCGCCGTCACCATTGCCACTTGGTAGGCTCGACGTTGAGCTCTAACCCGTGTCCGGTCTGATTCAGAATGAGTTTTCCACCACCGGCGCTCTAGCCGTCTCAACGATTGTTTCATCACCCTCAGCTCCGGGGAAAACCACGGGGCTGTCCGGGCTCCATGCAATCGGAGAGGGCGCTTCGGAGCCAGACAGTCAATAGCCCTGGTTAACTCCGCATTCCAGCGTGCCACCAGCGAATCAGCTGAAAGGCCATCAACTTGGGATAAAGCATCCCCTACCACTCTCTGGAAGCCAATTGGATCCATTAAGTGGCGGGGGCGGACCATCCGAATCGGTCCCACCTCCCTGCGGAGGGGAAGGGTTGCGGAGAAGTCCAGTTGCACCAGGAAGTGATCTGACCATGGCACTTCTTTTGTTTCGCTTTTAGTTAATGTCAGATCACCAACATCCATAGAGGTAAACACCAAGTCTAAGGCATGTCCGTGGCTATGAGTTGGGCCAGACTTATTCAGGGACAGCCCCATGGAGGCCATGCTTTCCACGAAGTCCCGAGCGGCCCCTTGTAAGGTCGTGTCGGCATGGATGTTAAAATCCCCCAGGACAACCAAGCTAGGTGCCTCCAGGAGCATATCCGCCACGACCTGAAGCAGCTCGGGCAGGGAATCCTTGGTGCAGCGGGGAGGTCGGTACACCAGTAGGAATCCTGTACTGCCCCTATTGCCCAACTTCCAGAACATGCACTCAGAAAACTGGGTCTTCCCAATAGGACGCCTGGTGCAGACTAATGACTTCCTAAAAATCACTGCAACCCCCCCTCCCCGCCCACATGACCTGGGTTGCTGTGCATAAGAGAAACCTGGTGGGCAAGCAGCGGCAAGGACAGGCCCATCTGCTTCATCCAACCAGGTCTCTGTCACACATGCCAGGTCAAATCCTCCATCCACAATCAGGTCGTGGATGGCAGTGGTTTTATTCATCATTGACCTGGCATTGCACAGCAACACTTTCAGGTCATGTGGGTTTCCCTTGCTGATTACTGTATCCTTCCGGTCAGGACCAGACCTGGAGGCAGGGATAGTCCTCAAACAACGACTAAACCTGCCTCCTCTGTAATGACATGGTCTGGTCTTAGCATAACTCCTCCTCCTGCCCGTGATCACTGAGATCGGGTGTCCCAATACATCTCCCCCTGTGGAACCTGCCCCACCCAATCTATTGGCTGAGGCCCACTCCCAGGCAGCCATGACCCTTCCCCTTAAAAGGCAAAATACAAACTATATAATAATTTAACAGAATAATAATAAAAAAAAACAAAACAGAACAAAACAAAACAAAACAAAGCAAGGAACAATAGTGCTGACTCAGTGCTTATCCCACCCCAAGCAAAAATAAAATAATGAAATAATATAATATTATAAAAAACAACAACCACCATTTAAAGTGCTGCAAATTAAAAGCGATTAAAACATTTAAAACCATTTTGTCCATTGCTGCCGGTAGCTGCTCAGGCCTCTAAACTGTAGTGGTAGTGCAGGCCCCGCCCCCTAGGCCGGATGGAGTTGGCAGGAGAGGGAGCGGTCCTCCCAACACTCACGCAAGCAGCAGCAGCAGCCGTGTCCCGGTGGCCTCTCTCAGGCCTCTTATGCTGTGGCAGTGAGTGCAGGCCCCGCCCCCTAGGCCAGATGGAGTTGGCAGAAAAGGGAGCGGTCTTCCCAACACTCATGCAAGCAGCAGCAGCAGCAGCCGTCAAGGGCTTTTAGTGAGCAAATGCTTCATACATTCTCTCACTAACATGCTAAATGAGAGAATATTATTATCTCAGAAAGGAACACGATTCCTGGTTTTTCACTGGGGGAGAGAAGAGAGCACTGTAAATAGTTATTGATTTAAGATACTAATTCCTACTTTATCACAAAATTCCAGGTGGCTATACATAGCCCCTCCCCATACCCGTTAACCTGAAGTTGCCTACAGAAGGGGGGAAATGGTCATAGCACCCAGCTCTCCCATTGTGTCCTTCTAAGGGGCAGCTGTTGGTGGCCCCTTCCACTATTAGGGGTAATGGTGAGTTGCCCTGAAATGCAACATGTTATCCCCACCCCCTCACTTTGTAGTTATGGAGCAGCCGTTTGCTTATGATGGATTGTGGCTGACTCAAGATATTTTGCTGCCAGGGGCAGAATAGAAAATGGCACCCTTCTCCTCAATTCAAGCACTATGGTACACAAGGCTGACCAAGTAACGTTGGCACCCGAGGCAGAAAATCCTACAAGTGACTCTCACTCTTATTGGGAAAATCACCAACAATTTGTTGCTGTTCTATGACACCCAAAGTCAGCTACAATTTTTTTCCTGATGAATTTTTGCATTTGACTAACAGACAAATATTTTTACAAGCGATTTCCCCCCAATATTATGCATTTTGTAGGTTATTTTCACTAGTGCCTTCATTTGTTTAGACCCACTTCCCCAGTGTGAATTTTTGTAAACATTTGTTGGAGAACTGCATCGTAAAATTCAGATGAGTGCAAATTTCGGAGCTCCTATGTTTTGGTTTTGCAAATAGAAAGTGTCAATTTGATAGATTCAGCTTTAAATGTGAACTGAATTGAGTTTCTCCTGCATCCATATATGCTATATCAACCTTTTAACTGAAGACACCAAGAACTGAAGGGGAGAACCTTCTCCATGAAAAAGCATGAACTTGTCACTGAGCTGTGGCTTTTCCTTTTGGAGAGTGGGACGAATAGCTGGAATAGCTAGCCAGATATTTAGAAAGATACAATTCAACAGATAAGAGTTGTTGTTGTTGTCTTTTAAAAAAAACCCCAACAACAATGCCATGAGAAATATGCAAGGACTATAGAGTTATTTTTTTAAAAGAGAAATCAGCGTATTTTAATAGTTGTACATGCAACTGAAAATGCTTTCTTCTCTGTTAAAAGAGAAATCAGCGTATTTTAATAGTTGTACATGCAACTGAAAATGCTTTCTTCTCTGTTCAAAATGCTTCTAAAGCCCGCTAACTCATCTTTTTCACTCTCCCCTCCACTTTCCTTTCCCAGCAGATTCAAAATGATAAAGGAAATACTTCTAAAACATCTGGTATTCATTCCCAAAATACAGTGTCGCTGTATTTTGTTTGCGTCTAATGCCTTGCTTTTAATTTTATCCCACCTCCTCCTCTCCAAAATGAATGCATCAGTAAATATGCAGAGACTGATTCTCTCCCCCCCAACCCCCGTTTTCCAATATATTTCATTTTAAAATATATATATACACACAAAAAAACCCACCCTCCATTTGTGTTCAACAAGAGAGCCTCTTTCTCTAAGATTAACATTTCTTATGATTGTTCCTGACAGAGGATTTACTTTCAGAGGCCCTGCGAAGGATAACCAAAAAAGGGCATGGAGCAAGACAGTTTTGGCAGCTTGTGCGAATTTTCGGAGGTTTTTAGGTCTTGGTTTTCTTATGAGTGGCTTCCTCGGCGTGCCTAGGGAATGACAGGCATCCCTTTAGGCTGGCTGACCCCACCTTTGGCTGAAGCCTAGCCATTGGCTGCTTATTAGAATAAATTGAGGACAATGCATACCACTGGCTGCCAATTTTAAACATAAGGGATATGTATTCACTTAGCACTGACTTTAGGGAGGGGCCAAGGAGAGAGTTTAGTTTCATGGACTAGGGCTTGCGGGGCTTAGACTGCCTGGGTGCTTCTTATGCTCTGCTGCTGCCGCTGGGAAACAGCCAGAGCCTCACTGCCTAGACCGGTCTGAGAACAGTTTCTGCTGCTGAGGTAAGAGCTCAATGAACAATAAATAAATCCAGAGGGCTTTTTTCTTTTTGCACTTGCACTGTGGATAATTTGCAGGAGCATTCCCATCAAAACAAACGCAAAGCAAGCGTTAGAGGTATTGCAAAGAGCACCTCGCAGCTTTGCAATGATGCTCAGCGTTGAATTAACGGAGGTGGGATGCCAGAGTCTGATGTTTCCCAGAGATACTTTTTTTTTATTGTATATTTGTAAGTACGATGGGTATGTTTGCACAGAACTAAGACTCCGTGCAGCAGGATTTCTTACCTGTCTGTCATTGGGAGACAGATAACAACTACCCTCTTAGATGGGGTGTTTTATCTCCCGTTGTAACAGGGCTGCTAATCTCCTTTTTAAAGCGTGGGGTTTTTGTTTCAAAACTTGAGGAAGAAAAGCTGCACAACTGGAAACTAGCCTCTCTGCTCCCCAGCCCGCCCCGCCTTTTTAAGAGTCCAAAACCTGGGCTCTGAAAAGCTTAGCAGCAGAGAGAGAACGCCACTAGCACAGTCCTGGCAAAGCTCTGGTTAATGTTATGGATTTGATATGTTGCTGAAACAGATGTCTCGCTCTGACTGTCTTTCATAAAAGAAGAGCTTTGTTGAAAGTAGTCTCCATCCGTTTTTAGTTTTTAGCCTTCCACATGTAATGTTGCCTATTGCCAGGATGTTTCTTATGAGGCAGCCTTTCCGGTTAACAGAAGAAATGTTCATGGGTGGAACTGGCTGATAATAAAGTCAGTGTGGGTGGGTGAGCCAGACTGTCGCTCTGCAAAGACTGGAAGCAGACGTTTAAAGCACTCCTGACATGCTCTGATGACTTTGTGAGTAGAAGGTGATGATATTCTGGAAAGCACAGAATTTCTCTTAATGCTAGTAATAATAGGAGCAAAGGGGTGGAAATGTCTAAAGGAGACAATATCCTTCACCCAGAACCAAAGAGAATACATGGGCATGTAGTGTTTGTTTGCTTTTGTTGAACAAAATGGCTTTCTTTTCTTTCTTTTTGGTAGCCCAAGCTTCCTTTTCTTGGTATGTGGCTGTGCCTATATTTTGTTTTTGTTCATTGTGGATCTTTTTTGCCCTGGAAAAGGGGCTATGTAGGCGAAAGCTGTCTTAAAAACATCGAGGGCAAGATACCAGGAACCTCTGCTGAGCAAACACTTTTAAATTAATTTGAGATGCAGGAGAGGTGTGTTCTTCCAGGATGTCCTTTTTTCATAAGATCATTGCACACATTCACATTCTTTCGGTAGACACCTAAAAATGTAATGTGTGAATCATACATGTGTTGGGCAGGCTTTGTATCACTTGGCTACACTTGTCACAAAGGCAGCTCCCTGACCAGGGGATACCCAGTCACAAACCTGGGTTTACTGCCCCATTATGCATTGAAAGGCTCTTAGGACCACTTCACATGTTACAGTTTAGATATAGCTTACAAATGTAATGTGGGAATGCATCAGGCACTTGAATCAGACAATTACACTTGGGAGGGACTTGCAGTTGGCTGGCGGTAAGCCTGGGTTTCCCCCTGAACAATGTGTGAAATTGCCCAAGAAACAATGAATGAGATCTAAACCATCAACACAACGATATATGCAATAGATAACACAAACATCAGAATCATGTCTGTTTCATAAGGACTGCCACAGTATGCAGTTCATTAAGCAATGCTGCTTTTAAATTCCAATTCCTTTTAGCAGTGCTTACAACTTATAAGGGAGTAGAGTGCCTTGTAAGTGTTGCCTCTATGGTCCAATGTTGCCTTCAACCTACCAATAAGTCTCTTGGTCAAACTAGGCATGATGTATGAGCTCTGGGTGTGGAAATTCCAATGGCATTTCCTTAAGTTGTGATGTGACTCCTGATAGTGGATCAGGGCTGCCACATCAAGGCAGTGGACTTTTTAGCTCTTTGCCTTCCAGCTGATTTCCAAATCAACCCCGCCCCCCCAAGCTCCTATTAATCATGAAGGGGGAAACTTATTTCCTTCCGCATGAGCATCTGGACAAGGAATGGGGCAACTGAGAAGTGGTCCAGTCCAGTCTTTCACTCCTGGACTGGACCACTTTAACACCGAGTCATTGTCTGTATGTAGCTTAATCTTCCGCACAGAGAGATGTGTACAGGCCAGGTGTATATGCAGATGTAACAGGGGCACTTTGGATGCTGAAGCAGCATAATTTAATAGCCTGACTTCAGCTGATTTTGCAGTGGATCTGATTTGCAAGTTAGTGAATGAGGATGATTACAGAAAGGGATTGACAAGGTGCTGAATTTGCAAACGGGTCCTTGGCAACAAGTATGCTTCCCCCCCACTTTTCCCAGAAATTGGATATTTGGATCATAGAAGCCAACTCATAGGGGCTGAGGAGTCTTTGGCCCCCCAATAACATTTTTGAGGAAGCTGCGCCCCCTCACCCAAAGTTGATAGGCATTGCCATTCAAATGGTGTGTGTACACTGCGTCATGTGATTGATTGGGCTTACCTGCTCCCACCAATATTTTATTCAAGTGGGCACCCCTGATCTGGATGAAATATTCTGACAATTTCATGCATGTGTAGAATCCTTTTTATGATTCACATCCAGCTGGAAGCACCTTTGTTAATAAAACAATAAAGGCTTTGTTCTGTAATAATTAAGGGACAAAGCAGCTCTGGAATCAGGAACATTTCTCTCTCCAATTTGGATCAGGGACATAGTGCTGGTGGGGGAAGGGTTAAGCATGATCTCACTTGCAGTCATTTTTCACATTTAACCCTTCCCCAACCTCTTTGCAGGTATCATTATGCCCCTCCCTAACAGTGTGGCAAATAGCAAATTAGGAGGGGTGTATGTGCCAGCACTGCAACGCTGTTGGCTCAGTGTTTGGTTGCCCAATGTGGTTACCTTTAAGAACTGCAGGTTGGAACATTTGGGCAATGAAGTGATCTCAGGTTCTGGACTGGCTCCACCCACCCAAGCTGGTGAGGAAGGACTATAAAAAACTTCCTGTTTGGTCTGAAGCCTTGCCTGAGCGACAATGCTTTCCTAATTCTGGTATGTTTCTGCACAGTGCTTGGTGAGAACCCATTGTCCCTTGATGAGGGCTGATCTCCTTTCCCCTCTGAATTATTGCCTACAGCTCAGCAATTTTAACTGGGGGTGAAATTATGGCATATTGGTCACATGGAGAGTTAACTCTTCCACATCCTGCACTGTAATCCCAGTCCGAATCGCACTTGTTTTTAAGTTTAAATAAATAAATGTGAAGATCCTGAGTGTGGGTCCTCTGCATCGCCCCTTCAGTGTCGAGCTGTGTGCCCCTCCTGTTATTTCTGTTTCAAAGCCTTTGGGAGGAAGATGAGGGAAGGGGTCACAAGGCTGTAGCTATAGCACTGGAAGTTAGAATGGTGCATATTCCGGTTTCTCTTCAGATCGTACGCCTTTGGTCAGAATGTGTTGTTCATATTAACTTTGGTTTGCAAAAAATCCGGAGTATTTGCGGACATTAACATATTTTCAATTATTTTCCTGTGATGTGGGTACTAATGGATCGATGACGAAAGTGGACCCTTCGGGTTCTTAGGAGAGGTGTGTTTTGGTTTGTGTATTCGGTCGGCATCCCTCTTAATGGACAGTCCAGCAGGTTCTTCTCAGAAATATCTCGCCAAACATCTTTGTCACCTGGTTGGGAATATGAATTTCTCCCGCTCATAATGCTTGGTTGTATTTCAAATTGAGCACAGTTTCAATTAGAAGTTATTATCTGGCTCAGAATGTGATAGAAGATTGTTCACATGCACGATCCGCGACCCCATCAAAAACACTGCCTGTTTTTTGTCTGAATCGTAGCTCTGCAAAGGACCTCCAGAAGCTGTTTTTAGGCTCCAAGAAACTGCAGCTCTTCAGCAATTAGCACCAGGCGTGGCTTGGGAAAGAACCCAAGTCTCCAGAGCTAGAAAAAGAAAGCTCATAAATAACTGTTTTGAGTCAAGCTGAGTGGAGTTCACCTCTGACTAGTTCTTCATTTTCTGGTTGGGTGCCACAGAAATTGCAGCTTAGCTCAGACCTTCTCCGTATCTATAAGGAACTGCATTGGTGTTCCCTCCCTCATTGTTGTTGTTGTTTAGTCGTATAGTCGTGCCCGACTCTTCGTGACCCCATGGACCAGAGCACGCCAGGCACTCCTATCTTCCACTGCCTCCTGCAGTTTGGTCAAACTCATGCTGGTAGCTTCGAGAACACTGTCCAACCATCTCGTCCTCTGTCGTCCCCTTCTCCTTGTGCCCTCCATCTTTCCCAACATCAGGGTCTTTTCCAGGGAGTCTTCTCTTCTCATGAGGTGGCCAAAGTATTGGAGCCTCAGCTTCATGATCTGTCCTTCCACTGAGCACTCAGGGCTGATTTCCTTCAGAATGGATAGGTTTGATCTTCTTGCAGTCCATGGGACTCTCGAGTCTCCTCCAGCACCATAATTCAAAAGCATCAATTCTTCAGCGATCAGGCTTCTTGATGGTCCAGCTCTCACTTCCATACATCACTACTGGCCCTCCCTCATTACTGTGCGCCATTTGCATAGATTTGAAGGCCTGCAAAGGGCATCCTATATTGTACTTCTAGAGCTTTATGGTGCAGAAATGCCACATGGTGGGGGACTGTGCACCGTTGGGGTTCCTTATCACATGGAGTATCTGTGCACGCATAGCTCTACTAACCCACAGAGGTGCTCCTTTTTTAGGTCTATGGGTCTACATGTGAAGGTCATGGGCAGAGCCAGCAGTGTGGTCCCATTCTCCTTTCCCACCACGCTCCTCCGCATTCCTTCTACCCAATGAGAATATTTGAACAGGACTTTTCCTATCATTATTAAAATAATGAAAGCTGTGATTTTCAAGGTGCTGAATGCTGTGTTCTGTACAAACTCCAGCACTTCTGTGGAACACACACAGTGCTTTTGAAGTCTATTGGTTTCAGTGGGGTTTTTTGTTTTTGTTTTTGTTTCAGCAAACTGGACTTCCTCAGGAGTTTACATTTATGGAGTTCTTTCCTTCCAAGTAATATGAATGTGGAGGCGGAAAGTTTATCTTGGGACAATTGAGGGATTTAGTCCTTGCGAATTCCTATATGAAATGGCCTTATCAGGATCTCTTGGACTAATGTGCAGCTCGGGATTTAGGCATCCAACAGATTTTCCACATCTCCAAATTCTGCAGTTCCTGGATGTTCATCTGTCAAAATAGTCACTGAAATATGTATTTTGGAAGGAGTTTTGTTTTTGCATTAAAAAATAAAAAATCAGATGAATGTGGAAAGAGAGTGGGATGAAATTATGGGTGAAAACCTGAGAAATGTATAATGACCAGAATTTGGCAGATTCAACCATCCCTAACCTGGAGGAAGGATGTGAAATTGGCAGCATTCCCCGAGTAGCAAAGGTAGCCTGCGTTTTTGTGACAGTCTCCGTTCTCAGGGACTTGGGGAATGACAAGCAGCCTGCGCAACTAGCAAGGCCAAAGGGAGCATCCTTGTGACTGCTCTCACCAGGGTTTCCAAGCAGAGGAGAGCCTAAGGCACAGATGGGAAACCTTTTCCACTTCAAGAGCCACATTCCCTCCTGGGTAACCTTGCAGGGGCCACATGCCACTGGTGGACAGGGCCAGGAAGTAAATTTTACCTTTGTATGGTAGGATTGTTTCCATACATACAAGAAGGTTGGCAGTTCGAATCCACATGACAGGGTGAGCTCCCATTGCTCGGTCCCTGCGACTGCCAACCTAGCAGTTCGAAAACACATCAAAGTGCAAGTAGATAAATAGGTACCGCTCCGGCGGGAAGGTAAACAGTGTTTCCGTGCGCTGCTCTGGTTTGCCAGAAGCGGCTTAGTCATGCTGGCCACATGACCCGGAAGCTGCACGCTGGCTCCCTCGGCCAATAAAGTGAGATGAGTGCCGCAACCCCAGAGTCGGTCACGACTGGACCTAATGGTCAGGGGTCCCTTTACCTTTTTTACTCTATCCAGGAAAGCAAAGAGGCATCACCAGAGTTCATGGACAGGCTACACCCTTCTGTAGCCTTCGACATAATATCATGGAGGTTGCTAGGAGAGGGAAAATGGTGTGGAAGAAGTGGCAAAAAGATGTGGGAAGAAGGGAGAAGATGGAGAAAAAAGGCAAAACAACAACAACAAAACCCTGCAAAAGGAGTGCCCTCTCCACTTTTGACTCTCTTCCTGCCCACTGCTGGCTTTGCTTTCAATATCAGCACCAACAGAACAAGACCACATAAGTGGCTCTCACCGGTGGAGGCCAAGGCACGTAAGAGACCTAATATGGAAGCCAATTGGCCTAAATATGAGGAAATTATTGAAAAGATTGGAGACAATTGGAGGTTGCAGAGCTTGGAAAAACTAAAAAACAAGGTGCGAGATTGGTTGCATTATGCACAAATTCAAGAGGTCTTTAAAGTAGACAAGAAGGTTGGATTCCAGGTGGAAAAATCGAAACTAGAGACAGAATTGTTAGAACCAAAAAGTAAACTACTTTCGAGAATGTATAACCTGCTGCTTAAATGGAATACTCAGGATGAGACAGTCAAATCCGCCATGATAAAGTGGGCGCAGGATTTGGGGCATAACATTATGTTTGAAGACTGGGAAAGGTTATGGAACACCGGAATGAAATTTATGGCATGTAGTGCCTTGAAGGAAAACATTATGAAAATGATATACCGGTGGTACATGACCCCAGTCAAGCTTGCTAAGATATATCACCTGTCTGATAATAAATGCTGGAAATGTAAAGAGGCGGAAGGGACATTTTTTCACCTCTGGTGGACCTGCCCGAAAGTGAAGGCCTTTTGGGAAATGATTCATAATGAACTAAAAAAGGTACTTAGATTTACCTTACCTAAGAAACCAGAGGCCTTCCTCCTGGGCATGGTGGACCAGAGAGTGCTTAAGAAGGACAGAACCTTTTTTATGTATGCTACTACAGCAGCAAGGATCCTGATTGCAAAACATTGGAAGACACAAGATTTACCCACACTGGAGGAATGGCACACGCAGTTGATGGATTACATGGAACTGGCCGAAATGACTGGCAGAATCCGAGACTTGGGAGAAGAAACATTCGAGGAGGATTGGAGAAAATTTAAAGACTATTTGGAAAAACATTATAAGTTGTATGAATGTTAAAAAACGCACCTTTTAGGAAATTCTAGCTTCGGTAATGTTAAATTAAAGAAATGGAAATTAAGGTACAAGGAGTCAGAGATAGAATAATGAAACAACTTTATTGTGTTAAAATGAAAACGTACATGATTTGGGCTATAATATATTTGAAATTGGGTAACATGATAAAAAGGAAGATACAATAAGTATTGAAACAAGTTAACAAATTGCAGACGTTATGCATCACAGAGAATGCAGGGTTGGGAGGACGTGGGGAAGTCCAACAGATTTGGAAAAAAGAGTAAGAAAAATTTGTAACTTTCCTTTTCTACTTTTATAATATGCTCTTTATTCTTTTTTCTGTATTTCATAAAACTAATAAAAAATATTATAAAAAAAAAAGAACAAGACCACATAAGCACACGCAAAACTTTGGCATCAGCCTTAACTTGGGAAGGCTGATTATTCTTTGGGAATGAAATTTGATGTGCTATTTTTTAAGACGAACCTATTGATGAGACTAGAATTTGTGATCTGAGCAACTGGAACCAGGACAGGCAGTGGTGGGAAAGTACCCTACTTGGAAAAGCTTTGGCTCTGTGGAAACTTCCACTACATATTTCAATGCTCTGCTCATACCGATAATAAATAAGGGTCCTCTGAGAGACGCTGTGCAGGGTGTAAAAACAAGACAATAAGCAACCCGCCTGTTTGCACATTCATTGGTTGGATGTCCTTAAATAGGAAAAAAGGGGGAATAATGGAAATTGGCTCATAGAACTGTGTAGAACACCATGTCTAGTCATAAATACTTTTTAGCTTGGAACTACCCAGAGGTTGTGGGATACGTCAATATGTATGCATGCCCCCCTCACCCCCGCCACACACACAGATTGACAAGTTACAACGAAACCCAAAACAATGCTGGGAATATTGCCCTTAAGAATCTGGTAACTCAGACTTGTCAGGAACTTTATATTGTAGTTTTAAAGAACACAAAGGACAGAAACAACAGATTTACGAGGCAAACTTTCTTCGCACCAGCTAATCCGTGGGGAGATATGATCAGCATTGCCATAAAACACGTTTGTAAATAAGCAATTCCGCAGGCCTGGGATTTTGGAGGGGGCTTTTGAAACGTGCCCTCTCTCCTTTTTAAGAACACAATTACTGGGTCATATGCATGACCCATCTCATCCACTAGCTTATTTCCAAGCGTGGCTGTTGGTGGATTTGACAGGGAAAGTGTTCAAGAACATGGAGCAGGGAGTTAAGCCAAATGTTCAGGGGTGTTTTGAGGACAGACTTGATGGGAGAGAAACGGAATCACATGGCCGTTCTGAAAGGAGAGGGAATAAAGAATAATAAGCAGGGTCCTTGTGGAAGTATATTGGAGGAGCACAGGTCACAGGAAGGGTATAATGAGAAATAAGGTGGTGAGGGGAGATTGAAGGACAAGTACATTGAGGGGTTTAAGGGACAAAAGCTTGAACTGGATGCAAATGGGGTTTGAGGAAGGGGTTCCTATGGTTTGATCAACCATCGATATGCGTGCCTTTTATTTTTTTAAAGGGTGAACAGATACTATATGTTGAAAATACTCACATTACTCAGGTTTTTTTTGTTTGATTGCAAAATTGCTTGGAAAATGCTTAACCATTATATTATTATTATTATTATTATTATTATTATTATTATTATTATTATTATTATAGCTCAGTGACCCCAGTGATCTTGAGCCTCTCTTGGTTCTTGAGCAGTGTACCTGTTCTGGAAGTGAGATTTTATTTTTTTATTTTTAGTATTTTATTTTCAATTTTTCTAATAACAATTTTCTTACACATTAGAAATCCAATCCAAATTTGCATTGATTGACTCCCCCCTGCCCCGGTTTCCATTTTTTTATTTTATATTTTTCATTGCATCTAATTATCTTCCCCAATTAATTTCCAATTATTTTTCACATCATAATCCGGCCTTCAGCTCATAAATGCTGCAGCAATCCTGCTAATGTTTCCACGTTCTTGCAGTGTTCTTTAAATTAATCCACAAAGTTCTTTCCAATCTTGATTAAATGAAATGGAGTTGAGATTTTAAATCTGAACCATCTTCCAGTTCCACATAAGCAGCTCCTAAGCATGAGATCCTAGCCCTCAACCACGAATAATCTGTATTGGCAATGATCCAGTGAAGCTGGAGACACTTCCATACTCTGTTGTAGACTTCCTCAACCTGTGTGCTGGCTGATGCTGATGGAAGTTGCCATCTGGAGAGGGGACCAGGCTAGGGAAGCTTGCTCTCTTGCTTGAAATATTCTTCTGAGGCAACAGTTGGCATCGCTCACTTTTCCAGCTTGAAAATAATCACAATAACCTTTCCGTTCAGCTTGCTCACGTTGACAGCTGCCTCCCGAAGCTTCGGTTATCAAAGTGGCTTCAAACCTTTCCGGCATTCAAGTGCCTCAGAGCTCCTGCCTGGCTCGCTGTCTCCTTTGCTCCTGAGTGGCCCTGGGGGAGACAAGGAGCTGTCCGATTTCCTATGAAGGAACCAGGAAAATCCCACAGCGGGGTGTGGCGATCACACAGGGTCCCCAGACATTTCACCGTCTATTGATCCCTGTGCCACCACTTTATTTCTTGCTGCCACCACCCAGGCCCCACCTGGTACAATATTGAGTCCAGTCAGGGTTAAATTGGAACATAAACTTCTGTTTATTTATTGCAGTTTAACAAGCGTGTGGTTTCATAAACGGTATTGGTCCATTACAATCATGGGGTGCCTATCCAGAACTATAACTTCCGCTACCTGCTCTCACTCACTAAACCACCTCTCAAATGTCTTCCTAGTTCCTAAATGTTCCTGACTCAGCTTATTTCGCTAGACTAACTCAACCTACCCACAGACTCTATTCCAAATCACTCCCACTCCAACCAACCACCCAACTCCCAATGAACTGTCCCTTTGCCCCTCCCAGAGCTGGTTTTATAGTCCCTCTGACTCCACCCCTGGGTTCTGATTGGGTAACTTGTTTAACTATTTCACCTCCAGCACTCTCATATGTTAACGTCACACAGGGATGCCTGGATCTAAATCATTTTTTGGGGGTTGCTGGTGGCACAGAGGTTTCTGGGTGGTGGTGGTGTAGATAGCTAGCTAGAAAAGGGCAAGATTTTAGATATGGGTGCATGGAACAATTTTTTAATTTTTTTAAAAAATCAAGACTCCTTGTGCTCTGCTCCCCCTTTCTTCCCACCCAGGGCAGCCCAGCTGCACCTCAGAGCTGGCACGTCACACCAGGCAGGGCCTTGACAGCGGCAGCTTCTCCTCCTCTTTGCTCTTCAGTAACCACTATCAGCTGCCCAAGGGAGGAGACAACAGAGGGACAACAGGATGCTCCCCTATATCTTCCACTGCTGCTCAAGACAAGCATGGCTCATCCCAAGCTCGGTGGTGGTGGCACTGGTGGGGAAAACAGGGACATTTCAGGATCAAATCAGAAGCCAGGGTGGTTTTTTGTAATTCTGGGTCTGTCCCTGGAAATAGGGACACTTGGAGGGTGTGGGATAGTCTGCCTCTGAAAACCAGATACTGGGAACAACAAACAGCTTAGGGAATCTACGAAATGCTGAATTAACAATACCCTTTGTATTTCATGGGACCTGTAGGCATATTTAGAGCCAAGGTCCTAATGCCCAAAGATGGCCCTGTTTTTACAAATTTTTTAGGAGGCTTCTGTTTAATTTCCTTGGCAGTTACCACGTTGACCACAGAAAGGCACAAGTATTCGGCAAACAGATTCTTCAATCAGTAAGTAACTTGTGGTTAGGATTTAAGAGCTTTTCGGTCCCGTTTGTAAACACCTGAGCCCATCATTAACAGGTCAAGGATAACTGGAGCTTTGGAGCACTTTTTATGTACCTAGGAAGGCTCAGTGTAAATACAGCAATTCATAAGAGGCAGGCCTGCGAAAGTCATGAGCCATCGGACTGAATAAAGCCTGTCAATCATGTCTCGCGGGCTGCAAGATCCCCTAGATTGTGGAATTTGAGGACTGCGAAAAGAGAAATCTTAGAGACTTCCTCTTGGGCTGCTTAGGGGCTGTTTTTGGCTCAGTGACTCATAAGTTGTGGAGGCCTGTGACAGGGAGAGAGAAACAGAGAGACAGAGGATAGAAATTCAGACTGGGTGAAAATGTCTGCCTTTCCATTTTCCCCACTACTGTATAATTTCAGGGAGCAGTGGGTGGGTGGGTGGAAAGGCGACAAAGCTGGCAGAAAATTTACCACAGACTCAGCTACATTACTAAAAAACAACAACAGCGATTTGAACGTGCTATAAACATGCAACACCAGATGGCGCCGGAAAGCAGGAAATTTTAAAACGCGATTTTCCATAGGGATATTTTCCCTTGTGTTAAAATGATCTAATTTCTGACTTATTTATAGCGTCCCCCCCGCCCCCCGAGTTTAGATCCACCCCATCAGTGGTGACAGTCTTCCCAGGAGTCATGGCAATTGCAAGCTGCCATCTTCTCTCCTAGGTGTTCCTAAAGCAAGGGGGGCGCGGAATCTCAGGCCTAGGAGCTGAATGCAGCCTTCCAAGCCTCTCTGGGCCTTGGGACTTTCTTCACACCACATACCACCCTGGCTGGCTGCCCTCTACCCAGGGCTTAGCCCTCAGTGGTCTTGCTTGAGTGTCATTGCTTGCCAGGACTGAACTCTGATACTGCCTTTTGCTTGCCTGATGGAGGGTAGGGAGGGACATGTGAGAGTGTGAAGAAAAACTTGCCCAGTGTATAAAAACAATTATATTTATTTCTACACCCCCTTTGGCCACTGGCATGTGGCTCCTGGAAAATTGCCCCGAAGGGAATGCCCTCCTCAGACTGAAAATGGTTCCCATCCTGACCTAGATTAAGGTTCTAGGCCTAGTTTTGTTCTCACAGTTTAAGACAGAGTATCTCCTTTGTCTCCAAAAATTCACAAATGAGATTCGAGCAGTTTATTTGAGTGAAATGCGAGACTAGTTTCCTGCTTTGAAAAATTATTTATGGGTTGTTGATGGGTTTTCTTTTTGCTCTTCTTCCGGTTATTTGACCCTAAAATAATGGCAAGGCCATCACAGCATATGTGCATCAGACTCCACATTGCAGCAGTTAAAAGTCAGCATTCCTGTAAAAGAAAAGAAAAGGTTTTTGAACTCCCAGAGTGTCAAATACCATCTTGCAATGAACTTAGAATCTTGATTAGACTGACACACAAGGAATTTTTATTCTCCGTGTATGATCCTGTACTCCAATTCCTAGATTCCAGTTCCATATTTTGTGGTATCTGTCATATTTAGGGCTCTGTGTCTTAATTAAGATTAACTTAACTGCTTGGACTTCTGGAGTATCCTCACTTGTATTATCTGTTTTTCCTCTCTGAGTTGAAAGTGCCCTTTCTCTAAATCACAATTCTTAATAACTATTAGCAGCAGTTGGAGCAGAACTAAATGCTTAGGAATAATACACATTTTGCTGCGAAGTCATTCGAAATCATTTATTGATTTGTGACAATTATTTATACCCCACCTTTCAGGATGCCAGTTCTCCCAAAGTATTTGGAACATGACCAGGTACTCAATGTGTGGTGTAGTGGTTAAGAGCGGTGGACCTGTAATCTGGGGAACCGGGTTCGCGTCTCCGCTCCTCCACATGCAGCGGCTGGGTGACCTTGGGCCAGTCACACTTCTCTGAAGTCTCTCAGCCTCACTCACCTCACAGAGTGTTTGTTGTGGGGGAGGAAGGGAAAGGATCTTCAATCTCCGGTCTTTAGGACTAACACCACAGTACAGAGATTTGAAACGAAGTCCTTTTCCTTGCTCTTTAAGATTAAGAGGCAGCATTTCTTCCTCCCCTCTTTTAGAGGTGGAAAAGCTGCCTTTTTGTATAAATCCTGAAGTAGATCTGTGTAGAAACTGAAGGAAAGAAGCTGGCAAGTGCTGGTTACATGTGCCCTTGCACCTCTGTATGTGCATGCATGACTATTCATGTGTGTGAGAGAGATGGAGAGGGTAGTATTCTGTGTCATGTGCTGTGCTTTTTTTCTGGGGGTACGCAGGGGTACGCATACCCCTAAACATTTTTTGAATCTAAGTTTGGCCTCATTGAGGGGCAGTATTTCAATATGAGTAGGAAAATGAGAGTACCCCTAAACATTTTTTAAAGAAAAAAAGCACTGGTCATATGTGTGATGGATGAATGTGTGACTTGTAAGTGTCCCGTGCATGGGCAAACATTGGCCACTCCAGCCACTGACCTGTGGCCCTCAAATTGGTGGCTGACCATTAATACATATCACAGATGTTCTATTTCTGAGGTGAATAAGATGCTAAAATACTTAATTGTTCCTCCACGATCTCCTTACAGCTCCTTTTAATGGTTTAGTCATAAGTTTCATCCTTATTCTAAGGTTGTAGCAGTAACATATTGGCTGCATTTGGGGGCAATAAAATACTATAATTTATTGTTACGGGAATCAGTTTACGTAAGCGTTGGTTTTGCATGCTCTTCCACTCCTTTCTCTTCCTCTGGTATGGACATGATCAGAATCTTTGCTTGCATTTCTGATTAACCACAGTTTAGTGTTACATCCAAAACTCATTTTTACACAGTCATCTAATCCTAAGCTTTTATGTCTTAGTAGATGATCTAGAACTGTTCTAACTACTTAAATAACACCACCGTTAAACATTCATTATCCTCCTCACCATTTTATTAAGAATGTTCCCATGGTGATCCTTTGAAGTCTTAACCAAAGAATATGATTCTGTATAACATTTTGCAAGTTCACTCAGTAGTTGCTTCTCCTTCCACTTTGATTCCTTCTCTTGTTTACATAGGCAAAATCAGTGTTTTCCTCTTAGCTTGTTTTGTTCTCTATGCCAAAATCTTCCCAAGTTTGTTCCCACACTAAAAAATAGTTCTGCAAAAGCCAAATTTTATCTATTTCAACCTTTATACTTATACAAATATGTCAGGGTATCATCTTTGCCTATTTTCTGCAGTGTTTTAAGCATTGTTAATCTTTTTACTTCTCTTTCCCCATTAGTTTCCTTCCATTCCTAAAAGCTGCAACAGATGCAAAAAGCCTTCTTGCAAAAACTAAAAATTAAGCACGTCTGATGTCATACAGTATTAACTTGCAAGAAGTGGTTGTATTCTTCCTTTACTTGCTTAACTCATCCACACTTCTATTTGACCCCTGATTTATAGTCATGAGTCTGAGAGGTTCCTTTTTTTTTTGTCCCATCTCTTTCCCTGAGAAAAAGTTGTGATTTACCTGACGTAGGGGCCATATTGGGACGCAGGTGGCGCTGTGGGTTAAACCACAGAGCCTAGGACTTGCTGATCAGAAGGTCAGCGGTTCGAATCCTCGCAACGGGGTGAGCTCCCATTGCTCGGTCCATGCTCCTGCCAACCTAGCAGTTCAAAAGCATGTCAAAGTGCAAGTAGATAAATAGGGACCACTCCAGTGGGAAGGTAAATGGCATTTCCGTGCACTGCTCTGTATGCCAGCTCCCTCGGCCAATAAAGCAAGATGAGCACTGCAACCCCTGAGTCGGTCATGACTGGACCTAATGGTCAGGGGTCCCTTTACCTTTACCTTTACCTTTAGGGGCCATATTCACACCCTGCAGTTAAAGAACTATTGATACTGATTTAACTATCTTATTCCCCCAGAGAATTCTGTGAGTTGTGGTTTAAGAGTGCTGGGAGTTCTTAGGAGACCCCCATCCCCCTCACAGAGCTACAGTTCTCTGAGCTGTTTGACAACCGATTGCTCTTCCCAGCAAAATTTGGGAATTGGAGCTCTGTGACTAGAATAGCGTTCTCCTAACAACTCTCAGCACCATTAACAAACCACGCTCCCATAGTTCTTTGGGGGAATCCATTATTGCTTAATGCAGTGTTTCAAATATACTGTCTGAAGGTGTGTGGAATGTGTTTTCACGTTCCCTGAGGTCAAATGATTGGGAGCTAAGGCTGTCAGCCACAGGAACAGATATTACCTTTCTTCTGCCCTCTGTGCCTGAAGAGGATTCACTAAGCTCAGTCTCCATCTCAAGCCATAAGGTTCCCAGAGTCTCTGAGACTACACTGAGCCGAGGCTCCAGGGCAATGCAACTTGGAAGTGTTTTGAAACCACCACATGGGAGTTCCTCACATGGTGATGCAATGGTTTCATGTTGTAAGTTTTTATACATTGAGTATAATGTTGAGAGTTTTCTTTTAAAAAGAGAGAGTTAGAAATGTTCTTAAAATAACGTCTTCATCAGACACGGAAAAGCAATATGGAATACCTGTTTTGCAAAAGGGTTCTGTTCCCTGTATTGCATAAGAATAAGCAAATTACATTAAATTTCACCCCAGAGGAAAGGTGAAATCCTGACAACAGTGTACCCTCCTTGCTTCTGGACTCTGTACCGAAGATGATCTATGGTGCTTCCTCATAAGAACTTTTTGAGGCTGGAAAGGCCTACATATGCATAAAAAAATAAAAAGGTTATGAGGAAAAGCTTGAAAAACCAGGGCATGCTTAGTGTTGATTCATTTAGACTGCATTTTGGGGTCAAATTCTCCCAGTTGCATAGTGTGGGGGGCACGGTGGTGGTTGCTCAGGGTGGAAATTGTTAGGGGGTACAAAATTTCAACACCCGATGCTGCCTCAATACTCATGTGTGCTTCTGTTGCTGGGCTCTGTTGAAAACAGATTCTCCATGCGAACGAGGAAGTGACCTCTTTTCTCTTCTTATCTCTGTGGCTGTGATCTCCTCGGTGATGCGGACACTGTGAGGCAGTTGTATACACGTGCCTACTCTGTTTCTTTCCCTCCCACCCACACCCTCCACACGGCCTTGGGCACTGGCAAACCATGCTACGCCACTGAACTCTCCCAAGGCAGCTTCTGACATATAGACTCATACTATATAAGCCACAATTAATTTAGAACCATAAAACAATAGAATTAATAAATAACAAGATCAGGCACTAACGCTAGACACCAATGAGATCTGGCTCAATGGATGAAAAATAAGCTGCAGAAGTGAAGGACCATCATAAAATCATAAAGAAGTGAAGGACCGCCATAAAGTAAAAGGAGGCGCAAAGAGAACACATATAAAAGGAAATGTGCAAAAAAGAGGGAGTCTGCTCACCTTTGTCTATAGGGGACATTACAGCAAGGAAGGTTCTAAAATATGGTTGGAGGACTGGAAGAGGAAGAAGAAGAAGAAGAAGAGTTTGGATTTGATATTCTGCTTTATCACTACCCAAAGGAGTCTCAAAGCAGCTAACATTCTCCTTTCCCTTCCTCCCCCACAACAAACACTCTGTGAGGTGAGTGGGGCTGAGAGACTTCAAAGAAGTGTGACTGGCCCAAGGTCACCAGCAGCTGCATGTGGAGGAGCGGGGAAGCGAACCCGGTTCCCCAGATAACGAGACTACCGCTCTTAACCACTACACCATACTGGCTCCAGGATTACAATACAAAGCCATCTAGGGAAATAGTGGTGTTCTCCCTTGCCTTCCCTTGGCTTCCTTGGAGGTCTGCTGGGAAATAGTTATGTACTTGATGTACTGGTTTGGCCTATCCAAAGGCAGGTGGCTCCAGTCAGGCTCGCGCAGTTGTACATTAAGGGCTGTGGAAAGGCCTATTCCCCACGAGGCAAAAAGGGTACCTCTCTCGAGTATGTGATTTATGCGCCAGATGTGACTCTGCCGCGATGCAGGTGTGACCAGCTTGAGCTGAAAGGCAATTCTGGAAGGAGACAGATTGCCTCATTATGTAATCAATGTAAATTATGGCTTGACTTTTACATGTGTAGAGTATAAAGCTAACACGCACCACTTGCGCCGGCCGTTTCCGAGTGTACATGAAAGAGAACCTGTGCTCGTCAGGCTTCCAGGAAAAGCATATGGGTATAATGCACCAATTCAGCATTCATAAAAATATATGAGACCTCTGCTGAGGACAGGGTCCTGAAGGCAATTTCAGAATTCCACCCAGATGAAGTCACGGATTGTTGCAAATAGAATATTAATGCCCTTTCCTTCTTTATTCTGTGTAATGTTAATTAGGAGGTAAAGCATCAGCTGAATGTGGCATGCCTTGCTTTTCTAACATGCTCTGGGATCTCTCGAATTTATCTTCAGTTCCCATGCTCTCTGACAAGGCACACAAAAAATATGACAGTGCAAATCTAAACAGTGCTAAACAGAAGCTTCTGAAGCAGTGGCAGGGTGCTGCCAAGCTGGTATGAACCTCCTTAGAAGGCAACAGAACACTTTTTTTTATTTTTATAAAGGCACTATGAACATATAGGGGCTCATTCCACAGGCCTTAATGCACAGCAGCCACCCACCTGTGTGATGCTTGTTTCTGCTAGGCCGGAGACCCAACAGCCGCAACTAAGGGAGCTGCAACTGATTTGGGAAAAGGCACATCCCTTCATACAGGCTTGCTTTATTTCCCTATTGCAGGGGTGGGCAACCTGTGCCCCCCACAGACGTTGTTGGGGCTATGCCTCCCACCACCCCTGACCATTGGCCATGCTGCCTGGAGTTGACGGAAGGAAGTTAAGAGTCTAACAGTGTCTGGAGTGCCATGGGTTCCTTATCCTGGTCCCATTCCCTGTGGTCCAACAGGTTTTGACCAAAAGCAAAAGTGAGATGAGGCTACTGACCATAAACAGCTATCTTTTCTTAAACCAGCTTTAGCTGTCTGGAAAAATAAAATAAAACAGAACTAAAACCCCCCACTATTGTCCATCTCTAGTCTCAATTACATTAATAGCAGAGTGAGTATTAGGCTTCAATCCTAAGCATATGTACTGGCCACAAGCCCTTTGAGCTCCATAAGCTTTGCTTTTTCTGATAGACATGTTTGTATAATTGGACTGTTGAGATGCACCCCAAAATGAAATACTTGTTTAACCTTGGAAATATTACGATGCATAATTTGTAGTCTGTGCTTGTTTTCTCTCTGTTGTGACTCTGTTGTTGAGTAGCTTGGTGGATTCTCTTCACAATACAAACAGGTGTGTGTTGCTAAAACTGCTGCAAAACACTCTGCTCCTGTTACAGATATTGGTGTGAATTTGTAGCCCTTGGGAAAGCTACGTTTGGGGAAGGGCTGTAGCTCAGCAGTAGAGCAGATAACTTGTGGAGAAGGTCCTAGGTTCAATCAACGTAGAGCATGAGGAGATGCGAGTTGGAAAAACTGGAGAGTCTCGCTCAGTTAGTGTGTGGATTAATGGTCCAGGCAAGCCTGTGTTCCTATGTACATTTCTCCAATGGCCATAGCAGGGATGGCCTAGTCTTCATTATTACACAGACAACTCCCTGTTTGCATGGGATAGGCACATGCGCAACTGCTGACATGTGCGCCTTTCAGTTCGCATGGGGGTGGGGTAGGCATTATGCGCACCCATCGGACACACACGGTGCCTCAGAACACAACCCCTGAGTAAATGGGGAGTTGCCTGTACCGGGTTTTCACAATTTAATTCTTGTCTTAGTTTAACATAAAGCAATAGAAACAGTTAGAAGATAAGCTTTCAGTTTATTCTTTAAAATGGTATTTAAAGAAAAGAAAGCATATATACTCACGCCCACATTGAACTGATCGTTTCTTTGGCTTGCCTCTTGGCCTAGGTGCTTAATGCTGTAGAATAGTCCCTAAGCCAGTTTGACATAGAGGCATAGCTTCTTCTTGAGTTAGAATTCCAACCCTGGGTTACTGGGGACTTCCTTCTTGTTGTGCTGAGAGGGGAGGCAGAAATCAGAGCAGGGTTAGCACCAGTGGTTGGACAGGTCAGGCTCTGGCCACAATGGATGATCCAGGGGAGTGTGACTGGGCTGGTCACACCAGTCACAGATCATCTGGGGTGCTACAGCAGGCACTGCGACTATGATGTCCAACAGAAGATGGTGGATTTTGGGGGTGCCACTGAAATTTGAGGTCCCAAAGTTCATCACTTCTGGCCGAGGCCCCCAGTAGCTCAGAAGAGCCCTTCACTGGCATAACCCAACTTGGCCACTACTGCCGTCTCCACTGGGACCCAAGATGGCTGTTTTAGAAGGGGGTAGGTGACGGCGCTGCTTTTGAACAGGCCTGTTGTCTTTGTCCTAGACAGCATCTTAAAAAGCAGAGACATCAGCTTGCCAACAAAGGTCCATATAGTTAAAGCTATGGTTTTCCCAGTAGTAATGTATGGAAGTGAGAGCTGGACCATAAAGAAGGCTGATCGCCGAAGAATTGATGCTTTTGAATTATGGTGCTGGAGGAGACTCTTGAGAGTCCCATGGACTGCAAGAAGATCAAACCGATCCATTCTGAAGGAAATCAGCCCTGAGTGCTCACTGGAAGGACAGATCCTGAAGCTGAGGCTCCAATACTTTGGCCACCTCATGAGAAGAGAAGACTCCCTGGAAAAGACCCAGATGTTGGGAAAGATGGAGGGCACAAGGAGAAGGGGATGACAGAGGACGAGATGGTTGGACAGTGTTCTCGAAGCTACCAGCATGAGTTTGACCAAACTGCGGGAGGCAGTGGAAGACAGGAGTGCCTGGCGTGCTCTGGTCCATGGGGTCAGGAAGAGTCGGACACGACTAAACAACTAAACAACAACATGATGTGGCACCTGTAAGAGTGCCAGTTCTGCAGGCTGAGGCAGCCAAGTGGGCACATATGGGGTAAGGTGATTGTTGATCTATATAACCTTCTCTGCTACCTACCAAGAGTTCAAAACTGGTAGGGGCATTTTCCAAGCAATAAAACCAAAATGGGAAGCTCGGTCCTGTGGAGCTGAGGTGGCACACAATGTATCTGATTTTATCTCTGTTAAATGAAGCAAAACCTCTGGGCTTTGCTCCATTTAGGGAGCAGAGCCAAAGGCTGCTGCCTGTGCCATCCTAATCTAAACAGCTGCAATTCAGCCAAGCAGTTATTTTCTTTTTGTAAGAGTGGCCCCTGGTCCCAAGGAGTACTTTTGCCTTGAAATGTGAACTGAATCAAATGTATCCCCCTCCCACCTTTATTCTCTATAAATCACACTGCGACTTACAACAACCTACAAGAATAACAGTATGCTTCTATGCATGCCTACTCTGGAGTAAGCCCCACTGAGTTCAATAGCACTTGCTCCCTGGTAATTATGCATAAGATTACAGCCTAAATCTCCCTGAGAACCCCCCTCCCGATAGCAGCCTATTCCAACCTCTGTGTTTGCCAACTGCAGTGAGAAGAACCAGTTTATAGACTGTTTGCCTTCAGAGCACCTCAGCAGTGGTGATTTGTATTTGGAAACACCCCAAACTTCTCTCACTCTGAAGAAAATATATGATTTTTATCTTGGGTGTTTCTGCGCTGCTCCATTCTGCCTGCTCTGCAGTCTGCATTCCATTTAGCACAAGTGTTGAAATGCAAAGCCACTAAAGAGTTTTATGCAAGTGCCTGTATGAAAATTATATTATTTATTAGCACATATGAAGCTGGGAACCAGAAGCGTGATGAGGGGTGGGGGAGAGTGATGGGGGCGCCTGGCCTGGGCACAGTCTGGTTAGGGGTGCTAGCTGAAGGTACTAAAGCTCATGTAATACGTTGACAGTTATTGCATAAATTAACTTCACTAGCAGATTCTGTATTTTTTTGTTTGTTTGTATGGAACATGTTTTCAAGATGGCAGATGAGAAGCGAGAGACCAGCTTCCTCGGAGGTTTAGTGAGGCCAGCAGGCCGGGCAGAAGAGTGCATATTGCATCTTCTCAGTGGTGTTTGCTGCCTAGCAAACCTCCCATTTTAATACTGCCACTGGGAGAGATGAAGATTGGAGACACCAGCTTGGTTCACACGTAGCACTAAGTCAAATTGTGGCTTAGTGCAAAGGCAAAAACATGCAGGTTTCAGAGAGGAGACAGTAACCGCTTAATCTGGTCCTGCTTCTGGCGTGATGCTGCGAGCTAAGACACACTTTACTTATCATAGCATCCAAACCCTAGGCTCAAGGTTTGTCTGGAAGAGAGAAACCATGGACGACAAACCATGGCTTACCTCACAACAGTGCAGCAGCAGCAGCAGCAAGACTGGAGGAGAAGCAAAATGGCTGTCATTTCCTCTCTGGAAACCTGCTTTTTTGCCTGCTCAAGCTAAGCCACGGTTTGGCTTAGTGGGGTATTTGGACTGAACCACTGAAAACCAGTAGCCAGCAAATATTTTGCAGAATAGCTGATGGTGAACAGGAGCAGTATGCTGGGAGAACTTTTTTTAAAAAAATTAAGCAGAAGGCTATTTCTTTCTATGATTATGGGATTTAAAGATCCACAAACTCACTCTGGTGTTTGTTCCTAGGGGTGTTGGAAAATGGAATTTTGAAACTGACCTAGGATAGTTCTGATGCTGTTAGAAGCAACATGCTTTAAATAATAATAATAATAATAACAACAACAACAACAACAACAACAACAACAACAACAACAACAATAATACCCTGCCCATCTGCCACTACATATCAGAGAAGCACCATCTCTACTGGCTTTTCAGTGCCCATTGAAAAGTCTCCCCTTTTCAGCAAACTTTCCAAGTGGAAATTTTAATCCAAGTCCATCTGCATTCAATTTGATAGTGCTTTCATATCTGCTGATATTTCTGTGATTTTATTTTATTTTTTGGTTAATTGCTTCATAGCCCAACCCCCTGCAATGCATGAATCTTTTTTGTCTGACATGGGATTAAGAGTCTCATGCTCTACCAGCTGAGCATTAAAAAATCTACCTGCAACTCTGCAGTGGGGAACCCTACGCTTCTTAGAGAAAAATCAGGATACAAATGTGATGGATAAATAAATAAATAAATAAATAGATAAAAACAGCTGGAAATTCACAGTTGAACCCTCTGAATGCATCCATCTGAGAATCTTCAAAGCTGTGGTGACAAGAACTGTTGCCATTTCACTCTTACTTCTAAAGTACTTGCTGGCCTTGGTGAAATTACAAAAAAACAAAAAAACAAACAAAAAACAGTCAGTAAGGTAACTTATTGACTGGTTTCTCTCTGTCTTTTCTAAATCATTCTTTTCACACTCTCCTGGCAAAACCCCACTATGAATAATTCTTGCTCTCCCGGAGAAATTTGCCCATCTTGTCTTTCAACCCCTCCCTGCACTGATACATGCCTTTCAGAGCACATTTTATAGCTAAGGGTGAAGACATGGGGGAAAAGCAGGGAAAACGGGAAGCTGAAATGTAATCGGAAAAATATTTGTGCTTCAAGGCCCACCACAGTTTTCTTACTAACGCCAGCTTCCCTGAGGATTCCCAGACGCAGCCACGCCTCAAGGATACAGCTCTGATAATCTTAGGGAAACTGACTTAAAAGAGATGTGGGTACTGTATTGTGTTTTTGTTTTTTAAGCTACAGATCTATGGCTACCTCAGTACTAAGCTGTGCTCATGTTGTGGAGAAAGAAAAAGAAACAGGTGAGCTTGAGCTGCAAATTAGATGTTAGATGCTGTTATCTGTACTAAATGATGGTCAGATAGAAGAGAGGTTTGCTCCCTTTGGATTGCTTCATGGGTTCCAAGCTGTGGACATCACCCTCTGTTAGAAAGGAGTCGTGAATTTCACTGTCTGGAACGGAAACGCTGGACACTCTCTAGACCAGCATCAAAGTGAAACCTGAACTCATGTCATTTGCCAAAGTGAATGCAGATACTTGACAAATATACGCCAGCTGTCCAGGTTTAGTGCCAACATACCTGTTTGCTAAGAACCAGTTAACAGCAGGCGACAGTATTCTGGAATCAGTGGTGGGAGACGAGAAACAGTGGCAACGTACCAGGTAATTGAAATGCAAGGTTTTGAGGGTCAGTTCCCGCTGGGTGCAGGCCATGGAATCATCACAATGAAAGGCACCTGGACATAACCTGTTTTCGCATGATTTCTCCATATGTGCATACTGACAAGCGAACCTTGTCAGCATCAGATTTGACATTTGAAACAGCCCTAAGGGGTGTGGAACTGGCAAGTGGACCTTGAAGCTGGTGAGCAACCACTGTCTGTGTGAACTTGGACCTCACAACCCTCTCCAGGTCCAGAAGGACATGTAGTGTCAACCCAGTCCAACTGGAAGGTGGTATGAAGCCCATTAGTTGTTCCCAGGACTTCACACGGACAGCAGAACAATGAGGCCTTCTTGCTACACTTCAGTCTTAGTGTATGTTGTCACCCACTGGCACCCTGAGCTGGGAAGATTTGTTCAGATGTGGTTAACCACAGTCCTGGATGGGTCTTGAAACTACCCCACTGCTAGCTTGAAGCAGAGATTTTGTGGGGTTAGGAAATGTATGTGCAGCATTCTATGCCTTTGAATACCAGGTGCTGCGAATCACAAGTGGGGAGTGTGACTGTTGCGTTTAGGTCCTGCTTGCGGGCTGCCCATGGACCTCTGGCTGGCCACTGTGTGGGCAGCACTAGATAGGCCATTGACTTGGTCCAGTGTGGCCATTCTTAGGCACTCAGAGGGGGAGTGGCTTAAACAGCATCTCTTCCTGTTTCCTCCCAGCTCTAAGCCCTGCATTACTAATAGACATTTCTCTAGGTGAGGAGTGTTTGGCTTACATCAGGGAATGGGAGAAAGGTTTCAATACCTCCTCTCAGATAATTGTTTCTGATCTTCAAAACAGCCCCCAAGGGGCTACTAATTTGCAAAACGAAAAAGCACGGGGAGATCCTAATTTTAGATATCCCAGAGCCTTGTTTGGTGTGGCCTTTCAGCTTCTGCTTTCTGGAAGAAGGTACAGGGTTAGAAAGACTAGGACTAGCCGCCTAAGAAACAGTTTCTATCCAAATGCAATTTTGGTTTTAAACACAGTGTAAGGTAGTCTCTGTAAGGACGCGGGTGGTGCTGTGGGTTAAACCACAGAGCCTAGGACTTGCTGATAAGAAGGCTGGCAGTTCGAATCCCCGCGATGGTGTGAGCTCCCGCTGCTCGGTCCCTGCTCCTGCCAACCTAGCAGTTTGAAAGCACAAAGTGCAAGTAAGTAGATAAATAGGTACCGCTCCGGCGGGAAGGTAAACGGCATTTCCATGTGCTGCTCTGGTTCGCCAGAAGCGGCTTAGTCATGCTGACCACATGACCCGGAAGCTGTATGCCGGCTCCCTCGGCCAATAAAGCGAGATGAGTGCCGAAACCCCCGAATCGGCCATGACTGGACCTAATGGTTGGGGTCCCTTTACCTTTACCTTTAAGGTAGTCTCTATGGGAGTATATTATATTTAATTATGGGGTATCAGAGTTTTAAGGGGGCCAACCAGGCTGGGATAGCAGGCTTGTTGGTTTTTGAATGTCTCATGTAGATTTTTTTCAATTTCATTGTTCTGTATGGGACAATGACAAGAAAGATTATCGTATTGTATCATGGTGCTGCCAGCCACTGGGCAAGCATAGAAAACAGTACTTTGCAGATTGGAGGCTACCTAGAAGGAGAGGCCACTGAAGCAAGACTTGTCAAATGGCATTAATACCCTCTCCCTTACCTTCTTGAGTGCTGTCTTGCATTCCTGATTTGTTTGATAAAGCACATACCAGAAATGTAAAGAACTTCCTGTGCAGTGATGACCTTAACCCCCACCTCCATGATCACTTCCTGTGGTAGCAGCATGAGGGCTCTAGATGGCCTGACCTGGTTTAGGGCACCTATTCTTCGGATAAGAGTTTGGTTTTGGTCATCTGCTGGGTATAGTTGTCTAGGGATGGGAGAGGAATTATGTCTTCATTTCAGTGCAGACCTACCTAATTCACAGGAACCAAAACACAGATATTCTTCAACATCCACCAATCTCTGAATTGTGTGATGCAATTCTTCAAAAAAAGTGTACAACAGCACACATATGAGGGGAAATTTTTGTGTAAAAATGAATACATTAGTGAACGTAATTACAGAAATTTATGAAATTGCATACAAAAATGCCAACAAATTTTTATGAGGTCTTCTCTCCCGCCCCATCTGCAAGCTGATTAGGTATTTGGACAAGCAGACTTCACACTGGGAAAATGAAGATCTGAGAGAGCCTGAAATTGATCCATCCATTCATAGTTTTGTCTCAGAGGCCAATTGTGCCTTGTCCTTGTTTTGGCCTTTTTGGGTGCAGAGGGATGCAACTGTTTCCTCCTAAGGTACACTCTGGGTTTTCTGTTAAACACTTGCACAAGGAAAGAAAGAATACCCTTCGTTGGTTGAGAGGAAGATCAGAAGAACAAAGACGTGTTCTTTGACATGTAAATTTGTTATCCAGGAATGTTTTGGCTGAGTTGGGGTGGAGAGATTTGGGGAATATGGAAGCCGTTGTCATGTCGCCTCTGCCTGCTGTCCAACCATCACACTCAAAACCTGGCAGTACGAAACAGACTACAACTCCACTTTTTATTTTTAATATACTAGATAAACATTGTTCTGTGGTGACCATGGCATCAGTCCAACAGGCCTTATTAAGTCAAAACTCCCCTTGGAGATTTCACTGGGTATATTGAACTCCAAGACAGACTAACATCTTTTTTTTTTCTTCCTGTAATGGAAACAGAAATTTCACACGTTATTCTCACGACAGGATATATGGCAGAAAACTGCACAAAGAACCTCGGCATTCTGTATCCTGTATCAATTCACGGGTAATAATATTTAGAAGTCTTAAAGCCCTCTCTGGGAGGGAGAAAAAAGTAAAATAATTTTGGCTGCCTCTCAGTAAAGTGCAAGTTGATAAAATGCTCAGAAAATATTATATGTCCGCACATGTATTTTATCTTGACAGGCTCTGTGCAGTGGAGAGTCACACAGCAGAGTCTTGCAGCCAAGTTGGAAGAAAAGAATGTTTTTCTTACGAGATTGTATTTGAGGTGGACTCTGGGCTTCTCCTAGAGAATGCCAGGTTCTGGAATCTTCTTTTCTAGCCCAGACTTTCTGGTGACTTACGTTAGCATAGTATTACAGTGGTCAGTGGAATGAACTTCAGCCTAACCACAATGAAAACTAATTCTTATTGAAATAGCACTTATGGTGAAATTTATGGCCACAATATCACAATTCTTTAAAAGGACGCTCTTTTTCTATCACCCCTTATGGCTGCTTTGGAGGGGAAGGAAGAGACTGGCCTCCCTTCCCCTCTGAAGTGATGGGACATCCCTCATGAGGAGGGATGTGTCATTCCTCGTGTCAGACGTCCCCTCACAGGAGATGACAATATGTGGTGCCAACGCTGACTGGCTTGGTTTTTGTAGACTGGCGTAGCCCATCTCAGCCACGTGTAGAAACCTTTTCCTATCCTCTTCTGCCTTAACCCCACTGGCCTCTCACAGTGTCTGTAGAGTGAAGACTACTTTAATGATGATAATGAACATAGGTGTATGATGGGAAGATATGCATCATTATGAAGAGTGAGATGGAGAAGAACTGGGGAAAAGCACCATCTATGGCAGGTTCTTGGGAGAGATCCACATGCATCTCTGCATGCTGTGTGATCCATGGGAATATGTTAACAGAGGCTACCATTGTCCTCATTTCAGAAACAGGGTCACTTTTGCCCTCCGTAATGGTGATCAGACATGTTGTAGTTTGCCGATGGTAGTTGTTTGCTTACATGCAGGAAAGCAAAGTTACGTTATCAGGGTCACATGATTGGAATGGGGCCAGAGTTGCCCCTGATGGCCTCGGTTTCTCCCCCCTTTCTCATCAGTGTTCCTATTTGCCAGCCTACCCCATGGCTAAGTGGGACAAACACTGACAGCCAAGGCAACTTCTGTTTGCATAGTCCTCCCCAGGGCCTTGGTCAGAATGTGAGGATATTGGAGATTGGCATACATATTTATAGACCACTGTCTCACAAAGCATCAGAGTGGTGTAAAGTAGCATAAAAATCCATGGATGGATGGATGGATGGATGGACAGATAGATAGATAGATGATAGATAGATATAGATAGATAGATGATAGATAGGTAGATGATAGATATAGATAGATAGATAGATTGATCACCTCCTCCGTAAAGACCACAAAACATAATGTAGGTCTGGGTAACCTATGTATTGCTCTCAGATTCATACACTTTTGTGGTCTGTAATAAGGCATGTTCTTTGTGGATGGGAAGAATAGCTTTTCTTCTCTGGTGAGTGTTTTTGGGGTGTGTTTGTAAGAATCTGTCCAATAGGCCCAGAACCGACATAACTAATGCAATTCTGTTTCTGAGCTGTCAGTATCAATATAGACTGGATCAGATGTTGCGTGTTATTCCCCCTCCCCATTTGTCTTTTTATTTTTTTAAACGTTCAATAAAACCTGACTTTTGAAATCTGCTTTTTAAAAGATGTTGTTTTCGAATAGCGTAACACTGACTCCCTTTCCCTCCGTCCCTCACCCCACCCTGCCTTTGACAGATGGGGGAAGGAGGCAGCCAGAAGGAGTGAGACATACTGGGCCCAGTTCCAGCAGTTGAAAAGATACCCTGGAACAGGATGTATGCGCAAATACCCACTCAGCAAACATGTAACATATTGATATATTTAAGAGGCTGAAGATTAGGACTATCCAGCCACCACTGGGAGTGGCCCTGTTTCCCTTTGTTTACAGTTTCAGTCCTATGAGTTGAAAGCTTTAAGGAAAAGTTTTATCTACTTATCAAATATTAGAATTTATGCGCTCTCTCTCTCTCTCTTTGGCTGAAGTACTTTTGGAGGAGTTGACATCTTGAAGTCTGCATGTTTGCTTGTTTGTGTTAGCTTAGCAGTTGTCAAAATTATCAAGTGGTCTTATCTGGTACTTTGTCTACTACTTTTCTTGCTTCCTTAATTTTGCTTCCTAGGAGAATTTATAACAACAAAGGGTCCAACAGGAAATATATATATTTTTTTGTTAGTGGCCTCGAGACCCATCACTGAATGACGTTTCCTGAGGTTTCCTTGCCTGGGAGCCATGGCGCAGGCTTGAAATTAGTTTGAATTTGTAATGCCGATATGGTCAGGTGATGCTTTTGTGTGAATCCCCACCCATGGTGAAAGATTTCCGCTGTGATGACTTCACAAGCTTTGCCATTTGGTGATTTGCACACTGCACCAGAAACAGTTCTTATGTTATGCTTAAACCAGGGGTAGGGAATCTGTGGCCCTCCAGAATTTGGGGGATTACAACTCCCACCATCCCCAAGCATTCATCATGCTGGCAGTCCCATCATGCTGGGAGTGGGAGTCCAACAAGTTCTCCATCACTGATTTAAAGGGGAAGCCCACTCACTTAAATTGAATGATGGTTAGTCAACTGATTTGCCTGTTCCCGTGAGTCAAAGAGATATCAAAGACACAACTTTTCAGAAACCAATTGGAACGGCAAGGGGGTACGTAAAACTTGGGGGTGCTGTAAATGTAATCTTGAGCTTTGATGGGAAATGGTGGCCACTTCTCATTCTAAGCCCCTTTTGTCGTTAAAGCTTGTAGAACTTTAATTAGAACCTGCTGGATTTTGGAAGAAGCATTTCAGCAAAATACTGCAACATAGGTCTCAAAATCCACATAGGTCTCAAAGCAGGCCTCAAAGAAGCACGTGTTTCCAAAAAAACCCCAAAAGTTTTGTTATGTTTAGAACATTCTTGGGATGTTGGTCTTTCATCACAGAATACAGTTGTAAGGGACATTTTCAAAATGTTGATGCAACACCAGGATATTTAGTATGTTGCTAGTTACTAATCTACTGCTTTTGCCAGAGAACCACATTCATTTTACTCTGAACAGATAATTTGATTTTATGTTTATTACTGAATGTCCAGTCTCTCTCTATTACATCTGTTATTGATAAATTGCTTTATGAATGTCCTATATATATATATATATATATATATAAAACTGGCCAATTGGCCAAACAGTATAAGTGAGGCCTCGTTTTCATAGATAGCAGATTAAATTATAAATCTGTGTCTGGAATGTACGACTGCAGACTTAAAGGGGGAATCACATGACTGAATATCATTTGTACAACATAAAATATATAATATTATATGTAAAAGACTATATCTGTGGCAAATGGATACATTCTTTAAGAAAAAAACAAAGCAAAAACATTCCAAAACAGTTAAAACATTCTAAGAACAGTTAAAATTAAAAACATCTAAAAGCAGTTACAGTTAAAAACATTGTTGCATGCAATGATATTGGGGTTGTCAGGAACAGTATTCTTAAGCCACTCGATGCCTGGGTAAGCAGGAATGTTTCTAATTCCTCCCAAAAGTTAATGATGATGAGGACAGAAACATCTCCCTTGAGAGGGCACTCCACAACTGAGGAACCATCACTGAAAAGGCCCTGTCACAGGCCAGTGGCAACTGGGCAGCCCCTGGTGGTTGTGCCACCAACAAGGCCTCATGTGGCTTAGCCTGGAATAGAGGAGACTGAGAGGGGATATGATAGTCATCTTCAAATATCCAAATAGCTGTCCCATGGAGGATAGAGTAAGCTTTTTTCCTGCTCTGAAGGCTAGGACCTGAACCAATGGATTCAAGTTATAAGAAAGGAGATTCTAATTAAACATCAGGAAGAACTTTCTGATAGTAAGAGCTGTTTGACAATGGAACTGACTCCCTCAGGAAGTTGTGGACTCTCCTACCTTGGAGGTTTTTAAGCAGAGGTTGGATGGCCATCTGTCCTAGATGCTTTATTTGATATTCCTGCATTGCAGGGGGTTGAATTAGGGGACACTCAAGGTCCCTTCCAACTCTATGATTGTAGAATTGTAGAATTCTATGACTCTGTATAAGGCAGCTTCCTAGTACAGTGGTTCCTCGGGTTAAGAACTTAATTCATTCTGGAGGTCCGTTCATAACCTGAAACTGTTCTTAACCTGAAGCACCACTTTAGCTAATGGGGCCTCCTGCTGCTGCCACAGTGCCGGAGCACGATTTCTGTTCTTATCCTGAAGCAAAGTTCTTAACCCGAGGTACTATTTCTGGGTTAGCGGAGCCTGTAACCTGAAGCCTATGTAACCTGAAGCGTATATAACCCAAGGTACCACTGTCTGATAAAAAAAAAGTGGTTATAGAGAGCTGTCACTTAGTACCAATGGTGTATATTACATTAGATCAGCTTTTTGTTCATAATGATGCCCATTTTTTGTTGATTATAGCTGCATCTCCGCTTGAACTGATGTCGTCGGTAGGGTTCCCATATTTTGAAGAGCAAAAAAAGAGGACACATTTGTCAGCTTCTACTTTTAACTACGGATCATGACGACTCCTCTCATTTAACATATCCATGAAAAAGAGGATGTGTCCTGGGAAAAGAGGACATATGGCAACCCTATATAGCCTATATTTTATCTTTACACTAATGGAGGAAAATAACAGAACCAAGGTATCCAGGATATATTCGACTCAAAGTACTCCTGCTAGGTTCTGCTCTAGGGGAAAGTTGTATGCTGCTTTAAGAGATGCCAAGAGTCAAGTTCAAACTGCTATGCAATGTTTATCAACCCTTTTTAATGCCTTGATGCTGGGTTGATAACACAAAAGGAACATTCCTGCCAAATACCTGATTTTTCAAAGAATGGTATTTCATGGAAGGGAGACCTCTCCGTTGCATTCTGCAGAGTTCACAGACCTCTGCAGTTTATTTTAAGAGATCGGCATTTGTTTGGCCTAGTTTAATGTCAGTTATCTAATCAGAAGCAGACACACAACATCTTAGGCTGCGAAAGATACCGAGGAATGTACTAAGAACTTCAAAGGGGAAAGTAAGAGTTCAGTACCCATCTTAACGGTGAGACCCCTTGCAACCCATCTCCCCCTTCTCTACTTAATTAGGTTTTGGGTTTTTTAAAAAATCAGTTTATCAGCAGCTATATTTCTTCTGCGTGAATCACAGCTAACAGAACTGCAGTTAAGTCAGCTTTGCTTATACCAAGACAATCAACGTTAAGAGGTATTACCATCGCCTCCACTTCTGATGCTTAGCAGTCAGTGCTGATGCATACGTAGTGAATAGTGTCTGTGCACAAGTGGACAAAACATCTTTAGGAGAAAACCCTAAAGTAGTGGGGAAAGGGCACTGCAAACCAATCCAACGAGGACCAAGCATGCTCAATGGCCATGGGGCAGAGGCAGGGGATCCCAGAATACTGAGTGGGAGGGGGAATGCAATGGAGCATCTGGAGGAGGGTGTGTCTGGCCGACGGAGACAGTGGACAGGTGCAACCTGTTGCTGCAGATCCCATTTTTATTCACCGGCATTGGACGAAGCAGCATTGGTTATGCTGGACAGAAACCAACCACCATATGTTTTTCCCATAGTCTCAGGCTGAGGACTCTAGGACAGTGGGGTTTCAGACGCATCATGCACCTGCCATTATGTAAGCCTGCTAGTGCTGTCACTGCAGAGGGCCTTGCCTGCTCAAGGAAGGGGATGGAGGCGCATGTGACATAAGCATATATATATATATATATATATATATATATATATATATATATATATAATCAATCATTTTATGTTCACAACCACCCTGGGAGGTGGGTTAGGCTGAGAGAAAGTGACTTGCCCAAGTCCACCCAGTTCCACTGACCTTCTTCAGGTGTATCTGAAGAAGTGTGCATGCGCATGAAAGCTTATACCCAGAACAAACTTAGATGGTCTCTAAGGTGCTACTGGACAATTTTTCAATTTATTTTGACTCCGTCAGACCAACACGGCTACCTACCTGAATCTAGACTCACTGACCTTATCTATTTAAAAAGCTGGCCCAGTCTGAACATGAAAACTCTGGATCTGGCCAAAGGCCATCTGTCATCTTGTTCTTGCAGTGCCCTGTGATTCCCAGCAGCAAATATTTAGAGGTATACTGCCTCTGACCATGGAGGTATATCTTGGCTAGCAACGTGCTTCTAAAAAGTGCTCTGCCTTGATGTGCCTTTGGAGTGTACGGGGGAGAGTGCTCTGGATTATAAAAAACGAAGTCAGTGAAATCTGCCAAAATGAAACCCCACACACACACACACACACACACACACACCTTGATTTCAGTTTGGGTGTCTCAGGTAGAAGGTTGCCCTGTGCTTTCTAAGTTCCACCACATCTGCAGGTCTAGAGTTAGAGAATCCAGATCAGCATCCGTTAAAGTTGCCTTGAGAATTCTAGACATTTCCTGTGCACCTGCCAAGTTCTCTATACATTCATTGTTTTATTTTCACTAGGACAGACACATTCACACTGAGCGGAAAGTGCCTGCTGTCCTGGAATTATCAAGATTCTGGAATTCTGTTTGTTACCCTTCAAGGTAAATTTTACTGAAATAACATGATGTTCTCTTGAGGAGAACACACACACACACACACACACACACACTTCCTCCCTTAAGAGGCAAAAGGAGCCCTTGTGATCTAGGATTGTATTTCTTTCTTTTGGTGGAATATCTCAGAAATCAGCAGGACAGGACTGTAGTAGTGTTACAAAAGAAGAAAAATAAGACAAAGTCGTCATGGAATATGGAATATGGAAAATTCCGATAATAGTTTGGCTTCCGTGTTGACAAAGAGGGTTGCTTTTGGCTTGAAAATGACCCTCTATAAACCAAGGAATTGTCTACATCTCCTCTTTAAAGACATTAAGGAGATCAAAATCCTGTCTTTTATTGGACCACATTGTGGGTAAGTATTTGATACGATAAGGAAGGTTTCACGTCATGCAGAGTCCTCTGTTGGGCTAAGGCCGAGACAGATAATTTACTAACTCAGTTTGTAGCCTGGCTGTCTCCTTAGACACTGGATTGGACATGGAGATGACAGCCATAAAGAAGGAAATGGGTGGGAAACCAAAGCCTATAGCCTGTAGTGCTGAGATTGTGCTGTGCAAGGTGTAGAATTCACTAGCATTTCAAAGGACTGACCCTGGCATGTTGGGAAGGAGAGAATGATAGATCCAGGGGGAGAATGGATGGGGAAAAGTCAGGTTTGCCAGGTCACTAGGAATGGACTGAAATATTCAGCTCAGTAATTTGGGGAGGTGCTAAAAAATAAAAAAGACTAGTTTGATTTTCAGGAGGCAGGCAAATTCTAAGGAACTTTGGGTAATGGGGATCTTAACTTAAATGGTGTTTCCATGTGCTCTGGCACCTGTCACGGTGTGCTGTGTGCCAGAGGCGGTTTAGTCATTCTGGCCACATGACCAAGAAAAGCTGTGTGTGGACAAAGACCAGCTCCTTCAGCCTGAAAGTGGGGTTAAGTGTCACATCCCATAGTCGAATTCCACTGGACTTATCCGTCCAGGGGTCCTTTATCTTACCTTACCTTAAAGGTAAAGGGGCCCCTGACCATTAGGTCCAGTCGTGACCGACTCTGGGGTTGCGGCGCTCATCTCACTCTATTGGCCAAGGGAGCTGGCGTACAGCTTCCGGGTCATGTGGCCAGCAGGACTAAGCCGCTTCTGGTGAACCAGAGCAGCATACAGAAACACCGTTTACCTTCCCGCTGGAGCGGTACCTATTTATCTACTTGCACTTTGATGTGCTTTCAAACTGCTAGGTTGGCAGGAGCTGGGACCGAGCAATGGGAGCTGACCCCGTCGCGGGGATTCGAACCTCCGACCTTCTGATCGGCAAGCCCTGGGCTCTGTGGCTTAACCCACAGCGCCACCTGTGTCCCACCTTACCTTATCTTACCTTAAAAAATTAGGTTCCTATGTTCTCTTGAAGAGAAGAGCACAACTGGATCGAGCTCATCTAGTCCAGCATTGTGTTTGCATAATAGCCACCCAGATGCAAGTGGGAAAGCTGTAAGCAGGAAGCTTGGGGGTGGGTCAACTTCAGTTCTTTTGGGGGACAGGGGTTCTTAAAAGTAGATTATCCTACCACAGAAATTCCACATCAGATACTGCCCCCTCCACAAAAAGCTGAACAAAGTGTGCTTTGCTCCTTGCTGATGCTTACAAATGATGATGATGATGATGATAATAATAATAAGAGTAATAATAATAATAATAAATAATAATAATAATAATAATATTTGTATCCCACCCATCTGACTGGGTTGCCCCAGCCACTCTGGCAGTTTTTACATAGGAGTCAGCCATATTTAATTTCTGCTATGCATCAATGATTCATGTAGTGGTTGGCAAGTCCTAGGCGCTGAGGTTTTACCCACAGCGCCACCCGCGTCCCTTACCTTACCTTAAAAAATGAGGTGCTCATGTAGCAATATGCTTCATTAACCAGCAGACACAAAAAGAGAGTATTTGAAGGGTATTTACTATTTAAGGATGTGCTGAAGCTTAACCTGTCCGACGAGGAAGGTGAAGTAGAGGAGGTTTCGACCCCAAAAGGGAAGTGTTTTCTTTCTTTCTTTCTTTCTTTCTTTCTTTCTTTCTTTCTTTCTTTCTTTCTTGGAAACTGAATGCATTCTACCCTGATATAATTTGTGTATATGGTGTCCCTTATGTTGCCTGTCATTTAAGTGCTTAATAGATGCATATGCCTAATGTGTCTTATTCCTCCTCCACTTTTCAAACTGCACATTATCAGGTTTCCAAATGCAGAGACTATTTACAGCTCTGTATTTTGTGTCTAGCTGCACACAAAAAATAATACCTTGCTTCAGGAAAGGGTTCTCTTTGGGGAAAGGCTGTAGCTCAGTGGTAGAGCACACAAGTTCTGTGAAAAAGATTCCAGGTTGCACTCCCAACTTCTCTAAGTTTTGCTGTGAGTGTCTCCTCTTTGAAGCCCTAGGCAGCTGCTGCCAGTCAGTGTTGACAGTCCTGAACTGGGCAGACCAATCATCTGACTGGGTATAAGGCAGCTCCCTGTTTTCCTAGGTTTTTCCTTTTTTTTTTTTGCCAAAAACAGAATTCAAAAGCCACATTGCACATGAACAACAGTACATGTGTTCCGGTGGAGAGGGGAGATTGTTGCCCCACCGATAGTTTTTGCAGCAACAAAGAATAGGTTGGACGCAGAGGAAGTTAGTTATACCTTAGACCCACTGGAATCAATGGGACACATCATAGCTGTGTGACTAACTTACCCCATGGATTTTAGTGGGATTAAAGCAGGGGTGAGCAAACTTTTTCAGCAGGGGGCCGGTCCACTGTCCCTCAGACCAGGGGCCGGACTATATTTGGGGGGGGGGAATGAATGAATTCCTATGCCCCACAAATAACCCACAGATGCATTTTAAATAAAAGGACACATTCTACTCATGTAAAAACATGCCGCTTCCCGGACCGTCTGCGGGCCGGATTGAGAAGGCGATTGGGCCGAATCTGGCCCCCGGGCCTTTAGTTTGCCTACCCATGGATTAAAGGATGTCCAATTTACTATGGACAACCTAGACAGCATCTTAAAAAGCAGAGACATCACCTTGCCAACAAAGGTCCGTACAGTTAAAGCTATGGTTTTCCCAGTAGTGATGTATGGAAGTGAGAGCTGGACCATCAAGAAGGCTGATCGCTGAAGAATTGATGCTTTTGAATTATGGTGCTGGAGGAGACTCTTGAGAGTCCCATGGACTGCAAGAAGATCAAACCTATCCATTCTTGAGGAAATCAGCCCTGAGTGCTCACTGGAAGGACAGATCCTGAAGCTGAGAAGAGAAGACTCCCTGGAAAAGACCCTGATGTTGGGAAAGATGGAGGGCACAAGGAGAAGGGGACGACAAAGGACGAGATGGTTGGACAGTGTTCTCGAAGCTACCATCATGAGTTTGACCAAACTGCGGGAGGCAGCGGAAGATAAAAGTGCCTGGCGCACTCTGGTCCATGGGGTCACGAAGAGTTGGACATGACTAAATGACTAAACAACAACAACAATTTACTGTCGATTCAACTCAACATGTTTCGTACTCCTCCCGCCATCCAACTGAGCACCTGCAATTAGCCTCTAAGGCCCCATCCCTTGGGTTTGGGGTAGCCATTGCCAGCCTGGTGCCCTCCAGATGTTTTAGACAATTGATCCCATTGGGCTGAACTTCTGGAGGGCACCAGGTTGAAGAAGGATGGCTTAAGGGAAAGAAGGAATACCATTTCAGAAGGCACAGAAACCAGACAAGCTTTAACCCATGGAATTTCTCGTTATGGAACATAAAACACAGCACACCAGGCAAATGCACTCAGAAGTTTTGGTTAGGCTCATTTCTGTAACATTTTCATCTATCAGCAGAAGCACACCTCAGTGGAGCGTAACCCTTTTTTGGCCCGAGATTTATACATTTCATTTTACAGCCTTTGCCAAACTTTTAAAATCTCTTATTCTAAAGTGGAACAACCCCTGCCCTCCTTTTTATGAAGTACAAGCACATATTTTACATTTATTTTCATAACTTCCACTTAAAAACAATCCTTTGGGGGGCTGTAGTTGGGTTAATAAAGCCGAGCAGAGTGTGGAAGGAGCCTTCGAGGTCTGTTCCGCACAAGGAGACAATGTTGGCTGAGGGACAGAAATTAAAGATGCAAGGACATGGCCTGGCAGCCTTTCTCCAAAGCAGGCCTCGGATCCAAGGGCTTCGTCCCAAGTGCACAGAAGGAACGACTTCAACAGTGCTTTCCACAAGATCACTTTAATGCAGATTAGCTGTTCTTTAACACCATTGCTGTTGGATTTCTTGGCAAACACAGGGCGAAAGCCAACGCAGTACTAAGCGAAAGTTCTCCCAACATGAGTGATTTTGCTTTCACTACAGAATCTTCTCCCCCTACACCCCACTAAAACTGTGATAAGGGTTCCCTTAACCCTCTTGAAGGACGCAGGTGGCGCTGTGGGTTAAACCACAGAGCCTAGGACTTGCCGATCAGAAGGGCGGTGGTTCGAATCCCTGCGACAGGGTGAGTTCCCGTTGCTTGATCCCTGCTCCTGCCAACCTAGCAGTTGAAAGCACGTCAAAGTGCAAGTAGATAAATAGGTACCACTCCAGCGGGAAGGTAAATGGCATTTCTGTGAGTTGCTCTAGTTCGCCAGAAGCAGCTTAGTCATGCTGGCCACATGACCCGGAAGCTGTACGCCGGCTCCCTCGGCCAATAAAGCTAGATGAGTGCTGCAACCCCAGAGTCGGCCACGACTGGACCTAATGGTCAGGGGTCCCTTTACCTTTACCTTTAACCCTCTAGAACAGATTTCAGGAGGGTGGAGGGAGAATCCCATTTCACAAGCATAAATCCTTGCACAGGTAGGATGTGTAGGTTGAATACTGCCCAGGAATTCCCCACATTCTTCTGGAACATTTTACAGGCTGGAGGGTGTTGACCTACCCTAACCACTGAGGAAACAACCTTTTTTTTAAAGCCCCGTGGGCACATTTGGGTTTTTGAGTAAGGGCCATGGCAATGATGGAAGCAATTGCATGTGTTTCAGTAGGCTAAGGAAGGAAGTTTGCTTCAAGCAAAATTTGAGAGCAAACTGGAGGTTTCTGCTTGGACAGAGCATCTGAGGAATTTTGATGGAAGTCATGCACTTTGGCGAAATGTGTACATAAGTGACAACTTTTTTTTTTAAAGGAACTTACTACTTAAAAAAATGAAATTAGCACACAGGGTGCATGTGTGTGCTTGTGTGTGTGTGGCATTAAAGGGTGGGGGGGGGGTAACCTCCAGCAGGAAACTGGTATGGGACTCTCACCCAGATTGGGAGCATGATCAAGAATGGGTCCTCACAGCTGTTTTACTGCAAAATAAGAGCGGCAAGTTTAATCACATGGCTCCCCTCCCCCACCTCCACAAAGGGTTTGGGCCAAAGTCAGGCTTGAAAAGAACAAAACATCAAGCATTGTAGCTCCTGTCCAAAGTAGCCAGCCAGCTAGCTGTGTCCTCTCCCAGGATACTCCATTGCAACCTCCCTCCCCATCTAGTCTTCCCTCCTTCCCTCAACAGCCAGTCAGCAAATCAGTGGCCGCTGAGCACGTGCAGTCCATGTATGCTGATATAACTCTCTGTTTCAATATCCAGTTGTCCTCCGCCCCCCCTGGACAACAACACACTTTCTGTATCTTAAGTAGATTTATAATCTGCCCTACTGCCCACTTCCCCCCCTTTTAACTGGATTTTCATTATGAGACGTTAGTGATATAAAACAAAATGTATGGAATGCTGAACACGTCCTTGGGAAGGCTGCAGAGCAAATCTGCCTTCTGCGAAAGCCAAAGGCACAGTGGGAACCAATAATGTGGCGTCTCCCTCCGCACAATGATTCATTTCATTTTTCATAATTCCTCTGAAATGTTTCGGCTGGAGATTTGCAAAACAAACATGGCGTGATATCCAGCCCTTTGATATCTTGCCTTCTAGCCAATCTATCACCCTTCCCACCCGCAAGACACGCTCTTTAAAGTCTCCCCCCGATCTTTCCAACTTTCACGTACATCCTCCGGGTCGCACTCTGGTTTACTGTAGACCTTTTAGCAATACAACAAGACTTAGTCTTCAATATGCCACATGAAAAAAGAAAAATAAACACAAGAAGCTGCCCACCACTTCAGTCAAGTCGCCATGGCCCGTGAAAGTGTGTGTGTGTGTGGGGGGGACTGCTATTATTATGATTATTTTATTATTAGGCTTCTCTGTCAGTATGCTTTCTACTAGGTTTTTATTATGTTTCCGTCCTTGATGTTTTGTAATGTATTTCTAATGTTGTACACCGCCCTGAGATCTTTTGATAAAGGACAGTACAGTGGTACCTCAGGTTACATACGCTTCAGGTTACATACGCTTCAGATTACAGACTCCGCTAACCCAGAAATAGTGCTTCAGGTTAAGAACTTTGCCTCAGGATGAGAACAGAAATTGTGCTCCGGCGGCACGGCGGCAACAGGAGGCCCCATTAGCTAAAGTGGTGCTTCAGGTTAAGAACAGTTTCAGGTTAAGAACGGACCTCCGGAACGAATTAAGTACTTAACCTGAGGTACCACTGTATATAAAATGAATTAATAATACTAATACTAATACTAAAATACTAATAATACAGCACAGGTGGCCACTGGCACATAGGAAACTGAAGCACCAATTTTTCATGGGGGTTTACTGTGGGGCACTTTTCACTGCAGCTCCTTATGCCACCTACAGGAGAACACTCTTGTGCTTGAATTCTGCTTGCGGGTTTCCCCACAGGCATCTGGTTAGTCACTGTGAAATCAGGATGCTGGCCTAGACGGATTCTCTTGAAAACGTGGAACCAAATAAACATAAGTCTTATAAGTCTCTGAAAGTCTTTGTAGACTATGCAAGCCTCTGAAAGAAGCAATAGGTCAGATTCTTATCTGGTGAAAACAAGCCGTAAAGCTTTGTTTTATGGTGTCCAACGCTGCCGAAGTGGTCCGCAAACAGACGTAGTGAACAGAATAGTGATTCCGGATATACCCACTGTTTCGTAGACTTCTTCAGCACAGCAGAAGGATACAGAAATGTTTCATAAACCCATCTATATGGTGAATGGAATTGTATAACAGCAATAACAATGGAGCAGTGGTCATAAGGTTATGACCTTATATTTTGGAAATGTACAGCCATGGTTTTTCTTCTTCAATTTTTTTGGGGGCCCCCAAGAGAGTGGGGCCCTAAGCTATTGCTTGTTTAGCTTATACGTCAATCTGGCACTGGGTCAGTATTGTCTACGGTGCTTGGCAGTTGCAGGTGGAATTTTAGGGGAGTGCGGCAGGTTCTGTCACACTGGGTGCGGGGCCTCGGGGGCTCTGCAACTATGATGCAAGGCAAGAGGCAAGGAGGGCATCGGATTTTGGTATTTCACAGGGCACCGCTGTAGTTTGAGACCCCAAGGTCTCATGGTTTATAACAGAGGATCTCCATGCTTTGTGACAAGAGGACATCTGTCAGGAGTCCAGGTTCCCAGCTTGATAGCACAGTAAGTGTAGGTAATTAAAAAAGAGGATTTATTGCAAAAATGCTCTGGACAGCTCTGACAAAGCCTCGGGCATCATTACTCAAGATGACCCTTCTGAAGACTCCTTCCACGGTCAACAGAAGATATTGAACTTACGACCCTTACATCTTTTGTTTTGCTTCCTGTCTAGTAACCCTCCCATTCACCGACTCTTTGGACTTAGTGGATCATCTCCAAACTCTTCCTGTTCTGAGAGGCTGTCTCTGAGTTTGTTCGCTCCTGTTTGTGCTTCCGGTGAGCTTTGGCTGTGTTCTAACCTGCTCTCAGCTACTACATTATCAGCCTGCCCGTCAAGGTCAGCTGTGCAGCTGCCAGCTCTCCCCTGTCTGGCTAACATCTAAGCCTCTCTGTTCCTGGCTGCTTTCTGCAGTTGGCTGCAAACCTTTGCTTGGAGCTGGCTCATTCCTGACAACATCCCCAGCTCTAGTTGGAAGTGCTTTGGGCCTCCTGCATGGAAAGTGGATGCTCTGCCACTAAGCTATGGCCCTCTGTGCTCAACTCCCTAAATTATGTGTTGTGCAAAGTACTAATCTGTTTCATTGGATCATGCTAAGTTCTACTAAGAGAGGGAGACATGCTTCTCTCTGTTCACTTTCTCCATACCAAACACCATTTTATGAACTTTGATCATGCTGCACTTAGCCACACCCCCTGCAAACCTAAAGAGGTCCACACATTTTTGTCTTTTCCCATAGGATCATGCAGACCTGAGACACGTAGATTGATAGCTCCAGAATCTCCAGTTTGGAATGGCAGTTCAGTGCTGATTCAGTGGTGTAGAAGCAGTGGTTTTTGAACTAGAGAACATAGGTTAACACCAGAGAGAATTACCTGACGGTAAGAGCAATTCTGCTTCCCATCGCCATCGCAGAATATCCTAACCTTGATATGTTTCCAAGGAATAGATGCTTTTGGCATGAAGACAAAGGGTCAAGGTAAAATATATATGCAAGTAATGAGCAATCCAATAGCATGTAAGTGTCCTAAAGAGGCAGAGACTAAAATTGACGGACCTGCAAGAGTGGAAAGGTGTGACTGAGACTGTTTCCAGGCTATTGGTATTTTGCAGGTGGGGTTCAAACATATACCTGCACAATTAATATGGATTTCGGGCTCTTGCACAAGCAACCTGCCTCCCACAACCAAATTAGACTTTTTGCAGCAAGGAAAGTGAAAGGAGAATGAAATGAAAAGTACAGGGTAACCATCACTTGATGTGATATCATGTAATCTCTGTACAAAATAAGAATGAATGCCCAATAAACAGCAGTTGTCATTTAACTTCAGTGCAAATATTGTGAACACAAATCAGGATGAATGTTCAATAAACGGTCCATATGGAAAACCTCTAAGTCTCAACCTATGCTATAGGCACACCGTTAATAAAAGTTTTCTTCAAAAGATCTGAAAGGGGGGCAGTTTTTGTTTCTATGGAAAGCTTTTGAGAAAAAAACCACTCACCCCTTTTGATTCAACCCTGTTCTAGATCCATCACTGAGGTAACTTTGCAAGCGATTGGTGTAACTGTCAAAGAGTAACGAAGTAAGCATTGATCCTGAAGCAAGTTAGCAAAGTCGGGGGAAAGCACTTGTATAGCTTGTTTCAGGATTGGTGCTAATGCTTTACACTTCAACGATTATATTGATAGGTCACAAATTTACCTCAGTCTCACCTGATGCCCTTTCACCCTTGGTTCAAGCCTATGACTTGCCTGTCTTTCCCAATCTCTTCATGGATGTCCAGTTCCCTCACTTACAAAAACATGAAGCTTTTGATCTTTCTACCCTTGCTCTCCTCGTCCTATTGAAGCGTGTACACCCACCTACCCACCCACACCCCTTCCCCTTCAGTATAGTTAAGCTTTATTATTATTGTTGTTGTTTTAAAAAGGTTGTGTGAACCTTTCATGAACCTGGGCTGAACTTTTTAAAAGATTGGTTATGCAGCTTGGACCCAGGAGATTTTCGCATGTTTTGGATTTTATTCTGAGCATTTGAGCTTTTCTGGGCTGTCCGTCTCCCAAGTGTTAAATGAAGAAAACCCAACACCGATTAAGAACTTGTATTTTCAACTATAATATTTTAATGGGCAGCTGAAATGCAGAGCTAGTCCTGTTGGGACTTGTAAGTATGCATTGAAAAAGGATAGTTATTCAAAACTAGAGTGCCACATGCATCCCTGTGGCACGGGAATTTAAACAGATGATGTTTATGGGAAAGAGTTAGTGAGTTCCATGATGGATATGTATGTTTCTTATAATTTTTTTGGCTGCGGCCTGCACTTCTTCCTGAGTGTGAGCAACAGAAGCATTGGCCCTCCTTTGGAAGGAAACCATATAGTTCTGTGGTGAAAGAACAGCAAAACATGGTGGATGGTAGACGAGGGAATGAAAGACCTAAATGGGTGACTTGGCATCTTCTGCATAGGACTGGCCCAAGACATTTTGACACCTGAGGCAGACCCCAAAATGGCAGCCTCCTCCCCACAAGGAAAGAAGGGATGAGGGAAGATCTACATCAGGACCAAGGGGGAAAAGAAAGGTCAACATTTGATCTGCTGTCCTGGTGGATCTTGTGGCAGCTTTGCCTTGCCCTCATGGGTGAACTTGGCCTGAATAACTATCTACATTGCCCATGAGGATTTTGCCACCTGAGGCAGTCACCTCACCACCTCATGGGTGGGCCAGCCCTGAATTACAACTCTTGCTGGCCATGGTGGCACAACAGCATCTGGAGGGCCACAGGTTCCCCTTTCCTGACCTAGAGTTTGGGGGTGTGGCTTACGTTCATCCTGGTCGCAGCCTATGAGGAAGAGGTGTGAGAGGAGCCCTTGGGTGGGGGGAAGTCCTCAATGAAACAACCTCCATCTGAATGCCATAGAGCAGCGGTTCTCAACCTGTGGGTCCCCAGATGTTGTTGGACTACAACTCCCATCATCCCTGAGCTCTGGCCTTGCTAGCTAGGGGTGATGGGAGTTGTAGTTCAACAACATCTGGGGACCCACAGGTTGAGAAAGGCTGCCATAGAGCAAGAGAAAGATTTGTCTGCTCCCCTCAAGGAGTCAGACCAGTTGGTCTAGCTCAGTATTGCCAGTGCTGACTGGTAACCACTGAAGGATTTCAGACAGGGAGTTTCTCCCAGCCCCGTCTGGAGGTGCCTGGGATTGACCTTGGGATCTTCTGCATGTAAGGCGAATGCTCTTCCACATAACAATGGTCTCCCCCCCCCCCCCGTGCAAGAAAAGAGAAAAGACATGCATTGCCAAAACAGAGGACACAGGTTGGCTTCAGATTTGCATATGCTAATTTGTATGCATAGGCTCAGATTTAGATTTCTGTCACCAGATTCTTCTGTTTTCAAAAGTTATAAATGCACTGTTTATGTTGGCTCGTGGGCTAGATGTTTGCCGCAGGCTGTTGTTCCACAAAAATGTATTGAAAGCCTTGCCAATGAAACTATGTAAAAATAGGCCTAAAGTACTAAAATAACTCCTAAAGAGGTTCTTCCCCCCACCCTGCAAAAAAACAACATGCCAGGTTTTTGATGTCACTCTGGTTAAGACTGCAGCCATACAGGATTATTGAGAACAAGTTCTACCTAACGCTGTGAGACATATTTCCAAGGGGGCAGCCAGTTGAGAGGTTCAGGGTAGGCTGGTTGTCCTAATCGTGTCTAGTTTGGGCCTCCAGATTCCTATCTAACTGTTATGAAACATCTGTATTTGTAGGAGTTGTAGTTCAGCAACATCTGGAAGGCCGCAGTTTCACCGCCGCTGGCATACACAAGTCCTGTCAATGTGACAGACCCAGCCCCTTCTAAAAGCTGTGCTAAGAAACCATCCTATGGAAGATTTTTGATGTACAGTGGTACCTCGGGTTAAGAACTTAATTCGTTCTGGAGGTCCATTCTTAACCTGAAACTGTTCTTAACCTGAAGCACCACGTTAGCTAATGGGGTCTCCTACTGCCGCTGCACCACCGGAGCACGATTTCTGTTCTCATCCTGAAGCAAAGTTCTTAACCTGAGGTACTATTTCTGGCTTAGTGGAGTCTGTAACCTGAAGCGTCTGTAACCCGAGGTACCACTGTAAAAATAAATCAAAGTATCACCTCCTCCAGTAGTCCTCCTCTGTCTCTTTTTCATTCAACTGTTGTTTTTCCTCTCTCCTCCAAACTGGCACAGCTGCGTACCTCCAGCAGATATTTCCTGTTCAAAACCTGCTCCAGACAGGATGCACGAGCTATAATGCAACCCAGGAGAGAGTATGGTGAGCCCTGCAGTGAACAGCAACAGAAGAGAGTGTGGTTGTCTTAACCACATGAGCTCTCATGTGTAAGCAGACTCTGAGAAGTAATAGCTGATGAAGCAAATCCATTTGCTTCGAAGTGTGGTGTTACAGTTCAGGGTGTTATGACCCGGGAGACTATGGTTTGAATCCCCACTCCGCCATGAAGTTCTCTATGCGACCTTGGGCCAATCACTAACCTACCTCACAGGGTTGTTGTGAGGATAAAATGGGGAGGGAAGAACTGTGTGACCACCTTGAGGGGTTTTTTGGGGGGTGGGGAAGGAAATGGCAGATTATGAGGGATTGCTGTATTTGCTTGCTTTCTTGCTTGGGGGTACAGATTAGGTAAGCTCATATTAAAATGTGAATGTAATAGATTTCTCCCTATTGCTGATGTCACCCACCCTCCTCACTCTTGCTACTCATTGGTGGGTTTGCTGACCAGCAGTGGCACTGTAGTGGACCGGGAGCCAAGTGACTGCTCAGATCCTGGCTCATTGCCCTTCTGGTGCCAGGTTAGCTCTCGAGAAAGTGTGAGTGGAGGTTAAGGCCTACCAAGGTTACTACCAAGGGGCCCAAATGGCACAGGATCTTGGAGGTCATAGAATTGTAGAGTTGGAAGGAAACCCAATTGTAGAGTTGTCCAAACCCCTGCAATGCAGGAATCTCAGCTAAAGCATCAAAGACAGATGATCATCCAATCTCTGCTTGAAAACCTCTAAGGAAGGAGAGTCCACAACCACAAACTGCTCTTCCTGTCAGAAAAGTTCTTCCTGATGTTTAATCAGAATCTCCTTTCTTGTAACTTGAAGCCGTTGGGTCAAGCCCTGCTCCCTCAGAGCAGGAGAAAACAAGCTTGCACCATCTTCCATGTGACAACACTTGAGATACTTGAAGATGGCTATCATATCTCCCCTTAGTCTCCTTTTATTCAGGTCCTGGTCAGCTCTGACTTGGTAAGCTGTGGGGAAACAGCCCATCGTCCATCCCTGCCCCAATCTGGAGCCAGGTCTTCTAACAAGAAGCAGAGGCAGCGGGGGTTTCTCCATCCTTTCATGACCATAGCCAGCCTCGAATCCTTTGAGACTGGAAGGAGTTCCCGGTCATACTTCTACGCAGCTCCTTTCATTTAATGTATTTCTGTTGCCTAGTAATCCATGTCTGCAATCACACAGAAGATTCCTCCTGCTTGGATCAAATAGGAACTCTGTCACACTGCCCGTGTGGGCATGTGGACAGAGATTTTGGTGGTGTGTGGGATCACCGGTAGCCCCCTGAACATTTTTTGGGCCCTGGCAAATTTCTTGACTTTGCCCACTGCTGATGCCAGCCGTACCTCAGCTGCCACACTGAGTGGGGCGAAATGTTTCATGTCTTCCACACAAGCCCCAGCTGATTATACTACTGGGTAAGAGCTCTTGATGGTTTTGAACCCGGGAAGGCACATCCCAGAACAAAAGTGAATTGGATTCTCCCTTCATGCATGGGTATATGCATACATCTTCCAATAAATAATGAGTTTAATTAAGCCCCAATTCCCTTTGGCCCAAGACATTGGTTCACAACAAAGAACCAATCTTGGACATTTTCTCTCCACTCCTCGCCTTCAATGTCTTTGTTCCAAGCCTACTTTTTCTGTACATACAGCAAGGAGCAAAATGACCATTTTCAGAAAACAATCAAGCCACAATGCATTAGTATGACATTTCTGAGCAATTCCTTGCGTTTCATGTAACTTGACCGCTACGGTACGCATGCCGAGCGCTGTGGGTTATTATTTTGGCACGCAATGGAAAGCTTTGTTGAAATGGGGTGTGTGTGGCCATTGTCTCTCATCTGTGTTGCTTCTTGGCATAAAAGAATGTGGTTGAAAAAAATCTGCTTTCTATGATTGGGGGAAAAATTGGGCACAGATGAGAAACTTGGAGCTAATTTCTGCAATTGTGGAATCCTCTTCCCATAGGCTTTAGAAGATCTTGGAAATGTATTGTAAGCAAATGTTGTAAGCAAAGGATGGATTCGGAGGTGTGTGAGCCACATCCCGTTCCCTCATGAGGCTCTTTTAGATGGCAGGCTGCGAGGTTCTGGAATATTTCTGCTTCCATCTGCTTCCCCCCTTCCATTTTCTTTCCTTCCTTTCCAAATGCCACACTGGGCTTGAGCAGAAGAAAGTCTCAGGATGAACCCATCCAGCTGCAATTGGCTGAGTTGCTCTGATGTGAGCAGGGAAGTATTTTGCTCAGGACTGCAGCAAGGGAGAAAAGGATTAAATCTCCGCTCTGTGTCTGATTCTGTTCGTCAGGGGTGGCTAACCCCTTGCAGCCCAGGAGCCACATATTCTGGGGCCACATTTTGGGAGTGGGAGGGGCCTGAGGCAAAGGTTGGTAGAGCAGTAAGCGTAAATGTTACCTTTGGACATTTTGCATGTTTCTGCACACACTCATACATCCTTCTCTATCCTCCAGCCAGGAGGGAAAAAATCCAGCCAGGCGTAAAAAACGGTGGGTGCAATTAGAAAGGAGCTGTGGCCTGGGGAGAGTTCTGGGGGCCAGACAGAACAGCCTGGGGGCCGCATTTCCACTTTCTCACCCCTGCTGTAAATGATCAGCCCCACCCCTATTGGTGCAAATTAATTCTTCTTTTCAAGTGCATTAAATCGAAACACATTTTAACGTCATGTACCGCTGGGTTTTTATTCCTTTTGAACTCTGTATTTGACCATGTGAGCAGAGGCTGTGCACCCAGGGGCAGGGCCATTGGGGCAGGGTAAGTGTTCCAGGGCGCGAGACGCCCATGGAGGCGGAGTGAGCTGCCCATGGCAGGGCGGGGGGTGGGGGGAGCCACTCCACTTTGCCAGCAGCCTTCCTCCGTTCCCTCATCCTTTTGACAGCTTGGGTGAGGCTTCTTTTGGGATACTACCAGGGAGACGGGGGCATCAGGCAGTCCTCCAGCTGGCTCCAGCCACTGGCCGGCAGCCGGTCTCTGTTGGAACAGCATCAATTAGCGACACGAGCCTCAGATACATTTAGAAACCTGTGCACACTCTATCAGCAGAGTGAGTAAATCTTCTCACAGCAGAAAAGGCGGACAGAGAAATGTGGAAGCATAATGTACAGCATTTTACTCAGCATAGTTCAGGAACAGAGGAAAACATGTCTGCTTCCCTTCGTCTCCAGCAAAACAGCAGTAACACAAAAGCTATACACAAACGGAAGTTCCCAGCAAGTGCTGGAAGTAAACAGGCATGTGACACACAAGTCACGCCTGCTCCTTTTAAGGTGGAATGGAACTATATCCTAACAGCTCCCCCCCCCCCCAGGAAGCAGCCCAGGAGCACGGGGCAGCAGTGCGCCACCCACCCACGACTCCCAAGCCTCCCCCAAGCTGTCAAAGCGAAGGGGAAAGGGAGGAAGGCCGCTGGCAAGGTGGCACAGCTCTGTCCCTTTCCCTGACTACTCAGGGTAGGCTTGGGAGTTGCGGGCGGGCGGTGCGCCGAATGTCACCCCCCTCAGTGATGACACCTGGGGCAGACCACCTCCTCCGCCTCTGCATGTGAGCACCCACACTTGAATTCTTGCACACAGAACTGAGGCTGGGCAGACCTGCAAGCAGACCTCCACGTCTCAGCTCTGCTCACCCCCCTTCACTTCTGTTTACAGTCTCTTTTTCATCAACTAGCAGCCTCCAAAGTGGCTGGCTGGGGGACCACTTCTCCTTTGGCGACAGGAATGTAGGAACAGTTGATAGCAAGTTCCCTTGAAGGCAGAAGAGACCCTCCCCCAACTTCAGGCTAAATGCTGGAACCACAGCGATACTTCTAGTGGAAAATGACACGGGGGGAGGGGGGAAGCTCAGTGAGTCTCCCATTGTTTCCTCCGCTGACTGCTACCTTGCCCAGTAAATACAAAAAAAGGGAAATCTTTTATCCTTCATAAATTATTATGATGTCTTTATTCAACCTAGTAGTGGCTGATGTCTGTTGGAACTGGGAGGGTTGTAAGGTAGGAGGCCAACAGTAGGTGGAGCTAAAGGTGACAAGGACATCTTCCTTCTGCATTCTGCAAAGGCAACACTTGAGGCTGAGGAGGAGGTAGCTGATAGCCCATGCAACCCCCTGGACTGGTTGTAAGCAAGGAGATAGGCAGGTGGAGGCTGCCTGAGGACATACCGGCGTTGGTGGAGCCAAATGGACCAGCCTCTGCTGATTCCATCCTCCAAACGAATTCACACAGTGGTGCACATGGCATTTCTCCCCATGCCCACAACAACTCTGTAGGGTTTGGGCTGAGCGATGTTTATTGGCCCCAAGTCCCTCAACAGGCTTCCTGATGGGAGTGGAGGGGGAGGTTTGAACCTGAGCCTTCCCTGTCCTAGCCCTGCCTTCTCACCACTGCCCCAGGCTGTCTGTCTTTTAAGTCAAGCTGTGTTGACATCTCCCTTTCCTCCAAAACGTGTCTTGGCTCCACTCCTCCTCCTCCTCCCTTGCTCCCCCCTGTCCCTTTTTGACCTCCTCTAGTTACACACAGGCAGGCAGGCAAGCTCAGAGGCAGTAATTAGAGTTCAATAGTCGCCATTGTTTCTGTGCGGAAAGTTATGACTATGACGGCTGCTGCCACAGACCATTATAATAATGATATTGTTGGGCATGTAGCAAAGCCAGCAATTCTCAGTTTTCTACGCCCTCGGGCTAGCCTGAGTTGGCTGCGGGAAGCAGAAGGAATCCTTTCCAAGGCTTTTTCTCTCAGCTGCCAGGTGGAAGAGTTTGCCACAACAGTGAGTGACTTCCAGCAGGTTGCTGTGTCAGCACTTGATGCGAATCTCCCTCCCTTTCTCTCTCTTAAATAGCTACTAGGGTTATTTCCCCCCGTCACCCCTTTTCATTTCACGATTGCACTTTGGCAGCAACCCTTTCGAATTGAGGAATGTCACGATGACATGTACCTGCTTCGGAGACAGGCGCAGATCAAGCAAATGTGTGGGATTTGCACTACTGCAGGTGTTCAGAAAGGAAGGTAGCAGCTGGGGAGGGGTCAATGAAACAGGGATGAAACTTGCACTCCAGCTATCCTTGTTTACTAGGGATGGAACTTATTTCCCTGGACTTTGTTAAATCACTTTCCTATTCCATCCTTGGTTGTTGTTGTTTTATTTGTGGGTCTTTTTTCGAGGGGGGACGCTTTGCTAGGCTGCTTCCAGACAGTTGCTATTTTGTAGGTAGGATTAAACTGCATACCAGCAAATTTAGGTGGCCCAGTTAAAGTGGTCTTGGTGCTCTTACACAAAAAACCCACTTCCAAACAAACAGCAAGGAGCGTGTTGGGAAAATGCACTGGAAAGTGTGGTAGCAAATCAGGGCAGGTAAAGGTAAAGGGACCCCTGACCATTAGGTCCAGTCGTGGCCGACTCTGGGGTTGCGGCGCTCATCTCACTTTATTGGCTGAGGGAGCTTCCGGGTCATGTGGCCAACATGACTAATCTGCTTCTTCTGGCGAACCAGAGCAGTGCACAGAAACACTGTTTACCTTCCCGCAGGAGTGGTACCTATTTATCTACTTGCACTTTGACGTGCTTTCGAACTGCTAAGTGGGCAGGAGCCAGGACTGAGCAACAGGAGCTCACCCCGTTGCGGGGATTTGAACCGCCGACCTTCTGAATGGCAAGTTCTAGGCTCTGTGGTTTAACCCACAGTGCCACCCGCGTCCCTATAAATTAGGACAAATGCTTAGTAAACAGGTTGTCTGGAAGCAGCTCTAGTTTGATTTGCTACAAATGTCAGCCTTCAGATATTAGGCCGCAGTCCTGATTGATTGACTGACTGGTTTCATTTTTACCCTGCTGTTCCTCTGAAATCTTTAGAGGTGTGGGCTGATATGGGAATAAGTCCTAGTTATTTATCTCTGAGTAGACAGGTGTAGGCTTGCATTGTTCACCTCCTGCCCCAGGCCTATGGAATTCAGGGCGGTTCACACCATGAAAATGAAATGAGAATCACAACAAGTTAGTAAAGGAAAGCACAAAGCAGTGGGTGAAAATCAGCAAAAGCAACACCCTTAACTAACAAAAGCCTGCCTTCGAAAACTGGGTAAAATAGGTTCCAGGCAAGGCTTCCCAGGGAAAGGTGTTCCAGAAACATGGTGCCACCACAGAGAAGGCCCCCTCCTCAGTCACCCTTACCATGCTCCTCATGGTAGGGGCACTCCCTTGATCTCAACACACAGACTGGCTCGTGTGGAGGCAAGTATTCCTCCTGCTATCCTGCTCCCAGGCTGCTTACTCAAATGCAGACACATGTCAACACCCACTCACTCACTCACCAGAGAACCCCATTCTGATAAGATTGCAGGACACTGTATTCCTCCTTTTGTGTTTCCCATCACAAGAGGGAGAGTGTGTACTCCAGCCAGCCAGCCAGGCTCCTCCCTTCCTCCCTCACATTTCTGGAGACCTATTGCATGTCATGTGTTGGGGCTGAATATCTGCAGTGCAGAATGAACCCCACACCAGCCGCCTTCCCACTGCATATGTTTGCCCTCCAGGGCAAGGAAGGCAATGGAGTCAGCAAAGGCACTGTGAGATGGGGCAGGGCTAACAAGCATGGTCCTGTTCTTCCCTTCATGCAGCTGGAAGTGCATTGTGTGTGTGTGTGTGTGTGTGTGTGTGTGTGAGAGAGAGAGAGAGAGAGAGAGAGAGAGAGAGAGATAGAGAGAGAGATAGAGAGAGAGAGATAGAGATAGAGATAGAGAGAGAGAGAGAGAGAGAGAGAGAGAGAGAGAGAGATAGAGATAGAGAGAGAGAGAGAGAGAGAGAGAGAGAGAGAGAGAGAGAGAGAGAGAGAGAATGTATAAAAAGGGCTAATGTTTTTCTGGCATAACTTTTTTTAAAAAAAACACCACATTGGCTTTTGAAACAACACAGAACAGGCAACTGCAAATGGAATGTAGTGGGTGGCTTGGAGCCTTTAATAGTGCATAATGCAGGAGGTGAAGTTCGGGAGCAGTGATGCTTTGTGTTAGAAGTGTGTCCCTGTTTTCATCTGTGAAATGCTAGTGTTCCACAAGACAGAAGGCATCAGATCTGCACTGCAGAAAAGAAGGCTGTGTATCAGCCTCCCATCGCCTTTTCTGTAATCTTCAGTTCCAAGGAGCTGCCCATTTCCCTGGACTAGGGGTGGACTGGAGGAAGCACACTGTTCTAGCTTAACAAATGCATGACATGTTTCCTGATGCCGACCCGACCATTAGGCAGATGCAGGCAATCACCCCAAGCAACGGATGCTGGGTCCCGGTGAGTGGCATAGAAATGTTGGAGTTCTCTGTGTGTGCATGCCCTCTAAGCAAGCTTGCTACCCTCAGATGTGGTGTTGGATGTTCTCCCAGCGTTGAAATGAGCTTCACCTGCCAGTCTGGTCCGCTTCTGCCCATGGAATGATGGAGGGCGCCATCTTTTCCTTTGCCTCAGGTAGCGAAATGTCTTGGACTGGCCCTGATGCTTCTATGGTCACTGTTTTCATGGCCACCCAAAAGAGGCTGGGGAAGGCACATACATCAAGACTGATAGGCCATTTTTAACAAGTGCTTTCTTCATTACTTCCTGTGAACTGAATCAAAACAGCCCTGGACCAACAATGTGATGTAATGATAAAAGAAAAGAAAGAACCTATGACCATTCTTGATGCTCTCAAGGTGGGAATCACGTGACCCTCCAGATGTTGTTGAACTCCATCAACCCAACGAGCATGCTCATTGACCAGGGATGATGGGAGTTGTAGTCCTGCAACATCTGGGGGGCCATAGGCTCCCCATTCAGATCTACTCTGACATACAGCAGCATAATGTTTCCCACGGTCTCTAGCCAGATGCCTCTGAGATGACCACAAACTGGACATGAAGGCAATTGTCCCCTCCCATCGTTTCTCCCCAGCAGCTGGCACTAGAAGTGACCCACACATAGGGGCGACAAAAATTCTGGTTTCCTAGGCCGGAGGGAATTTTTGACATACCTAAAATTTGCTGGGACTTCTGAGCATTCCAGCCATTTCAGAATGTTATTTCCTAAGCAGATTATTGCAATGCTTCCCATGGCACAGATAAGAGGAGAAACATTCTGAATGTCAAGGTATTTGCGTGGTCTGTTGTTTTTATAGGGGGGTGTCAAGAGTCAGCTAGTCCAAAGGGAAATTCCCAGCTATCAAAACCAGTTTTGCACTGTGATCTTCACAGTTCACACAGCAGGGATGCTTGGGCATTCAATAGGAACTTCGGAAGCTGCCCTATACTGAGTTAGAGCACCAATCCATCTCAGTATTGTCTACAGCCACTGTTCAGGATTTCAGGAAAGGGACACTCCCAGCCCTGCCCAGTATGGGACCAGGGATTGAACCAGGGGAAACTTCTGCATGCAGAGCAGATGCTCTGCCAGGGAGTTATAGCCCTTCTTCAGCAAATTACAAAGACGTAGGTCATGTGAGACTATTTCCATCTTTTATAACTTGCTGAATATTTTCAGGGGCCGACGACAAAATTCTCCTGTAGTTTCTTAAAAGTGTGAAGAAGCAGCACAGCTTCTTTCTTTCTTCTCCTTTCTGCCCCCCCCCCAAAAAAACTGCTGGAAGTAAGACCTAATGAGTTCCTGGGTTGGCATTTGTCATCCTGGGCGTTAGTGGTGGTAATGGTGGCAAGCTGCTGAGAATAACCAGCGAATATTCTGCAGAAGTGTCCTCTTTTTCAGAAGGGTTCTAACCCCCCCCCCAAAAAAAAACCCAAAGATGTCTCAGAGAATTCTTTTCATGATAATTTTTTTGCTTGAAGTGAAATAGTTTCTGTCTACTCTCCTTTTTGATCAAAGCTGCAGGCAGGTATTTTACTGCATTTTGGTTCAATGTGGCCCCATAAAACTCCCGTGGGGGCTAAATTTGGCCTGAGGGCCACCTGATCTCAGGAGCACCCTAGATGTCCTTCCTTCCTTTATATAGCCCAAGACCGTCAAGCAGCTTTTAACTCCACACTCCTTCTATGGTATATGATGTTTACTGTTGCATTTCACTGATGGCAGGGAGAATACCAAGCTATCTGCTTTCTGTAACACAGAACCACTGGCGGGCTGCAGTCAAGTTATCTGCTCTGTGCTGCAATTTCCCTGAGCCTAAGCAGAGGGCTCCTTGGCATTCTGCTTAGTTGTTAAATTTGGCCCTTGCCCGTGTACTCGCTTCCAGTCAAACATTTTGCTAACCATATTAGGCAATATGGACACCAGCCAACGAGCAAAGAGCTGGTTGAGTTGTTTACTTTTCGTGAAGCGCTTCTTAACATTTCCTAACCTCCCTCATTTTCGTTCAGCACATCTGTGGGTTCCTTCTGAGAAATGAAAGGAAAGCCCTAGTTTACTGTGGTTTACTGTGTTACATTGGGCAGGGGCATGAAGCGGAGGCTGATATTTTAGATGACAAGTCTCAAGCCTGTTTGGAACCCTTTTGGTCCCTAATTCCGGATCTGGTTGCAGTCACTCATGGATAAGGAAAAAGCATTCAGCACATGGTCAGAAAAACACTTCTGTTTCACATGTTGGCTTTGCATTCCTTAATTTCATGATACTCATACTGAATTTTTAAACCAAGATATTCTAGATCGGGGGGTTCCCTAACTATGGAGCTTCATTCAGCTGGTCTGTGGCATGTCCATATTAAACGCTCATATTGATTTTTATTTTTTGTTGCTTGTTATTTCTTATATTGTATTTAAATTCTCAATTTTAATTGCTTTTTATGCCTTATATTGCTTTTAGATTTGAATTCCATAGGATGCCATTTGTGATACAATATGAGAGAAAAAAAGAAGCACAAAAAATACTATTAAAAATCGCACAGCATCTACCACAGTGCACTGATAATTGCTATTACAGGCAGAAAAAATAAATAGGTGGTCTACCAAGACCACCAGCAATTTGGGGGGGATGTGTGTGGAAATAACTGATCTAGATCTCAAATTGACCTAGAAGCCCTAGACAAACATCTTTCCCCTAATCAGATACAGGGCTTGGGTGGGTTGTTAATGAATGGTGAACAGAAGGCACGGCACTCTGTCATGATGAAAGGCTCATTCTTCTGTATAGGAGTAAAACACACATAGTTCTGAGTGTTAATATTGTGTGTCTTAAATGACAAGCATTTCACATGATTTATGCTGTTGATTTATGCTGCTTGGTTTTGTAGCTGTGTGCTTGACTTGCAACATTATGCTAATATTAGGCAAATCCGTGTCCTCTTTGTTCTCAGTATTTGGTGATGCATTTCCCACCCACCCACAAAACAATGCGTAAGTGGCCAATTTATAAGCAAACTGATTACATTTTGCACCATTTCTCTACACAATTGTCATTAAACATTGCGTGCATGGCACGCCGCACAACATCGCATTGTTTGAAGGAGGCTGAGTGCTCTGTCGGAGCCAGTCACTGAATCTGCAGCATGCAAGGCATGTTGCGCGTGTGACGTTACTTGCACATGATGTGCACCAGGCCCCTCAACATGGAGGGCTCTCGGCCCCCTTCCAACAAATATTGAGGGGGCCAAGGTGTCTATGGCCCCCTAGAATTGGCACATCTAGGTAGGGTGGAGCTGTCTATCTCGGGAAGCAGATTTTGGAAGGTTGGGGACAACATCTGGATTTTCTGCCTCGTGTACCAAAAGGTCTTGGGTGCTCTCTGTGCCGCAGGTAAAAAGGGTCCACTCTGGGGGAAAAAATCCCCCTTCCTATGAATGGGTTTGCAGAATAAAAATTCCCATGTACATGCACTTGAGAATGAACCTGTGATTTCTATTTTTGTTAAAGAAGATTCTCTTTGGGAGTGAGAGGCTGGAGCTTCTCAAAGATAAGTTTGGTCAAAGAAAGGAATTCCCTTATTAGATATTTCTCATGTTTCCTGCATGCAGTCACTGATAAGGTGCTTCTGGGAGATTAGATTACATGGGCATCAGAATGAGGAGGGGATTAATCCTTCGGAGGGATAGGGGAAGTTTATACAAAGACAGCGCCTAAGATGAATCATTCTGCCATGTGATGGATGCGCATTATGAAGAATGCAAGGAAGGAGGGGACTAGATCAGAAGGGATCAAGGAAGATAATTTATGGCCAATGTGTAGAACCAATCTTAAGTCTCTGGGTGAAATACAAGCCTGCTTTCCTCATGGTGATTGTTTTTTAGCTTCTTGTGTTCATGGTCAGTGAAAGGACCAGCTTATATCAAATTAGTCTGTCTAGCTCACTACTGTTTACTCTGACTGGCAACCTCTCCACAAAGTTTACCTAATAACGTCAGAGTCAGGGCCACAAAATGGTGCAGGCATGCCCCCCATCAGCTCTCCCATCAAGGGGGAAAGGGCACCTGCAGTAGCCACCACTGCGTTCACTCACAGAGAGAGGTTATTTTCACATCTCCTCTGTTCAGAGCAGAAGGGTCCAGTCCTGGCATCCAGTGAGTTGCAGGTTTGTTGAAGGGTGCGTCTTCAATGTAGGAGAGGCTGAGGCAGTGCAAACAAGAACTGAGTAGGAAGAGCCAGCATTGTGCATTGTGGATTTTTAAAGGGATATTTGGTGAGACCTTTTGTGGGCACCTGAGTAGATGCTGATAGACATGCTGGTCCCATAATGTCTATCTACAGTCTCTCCACAAGACGAGCTTTTATTCCAAACAACAGTGCAGCATTGACTCAAATTAAAGTCATCAGTGGGTTCCTTGAAATAGGGCAGGTTTGGCTGCTAACCATCCATCCGTGGAGTCTCATTCTCCACCTTATTTGCACAAGACAAGCTTTGGCAATCCCCTTGTGGCTAGAAGAAGCAGAAGCTTGCACGAACAGAAGACTGCACCCAAAGCCCTCAGAAGGACCCCTTAAAACACATGCATCTTGGTGCATCTTGTCATCATCCCCCCCATGCTACGTGTGTGTGTGTGTGTGTGTGTGTGTGTGTGTGTGTGTGTTAAACAGCTCTGGTGAAAGACCTGGTAATTCTGGTTTATAGGTTCAGAGGACTTCACTGTACCTTGCGAATGGTTCTACCGTCCAAAGCTGCTACCCAATTCACCCTCGGTGGAGAGCAAAATGTGCTCTTTGTACTGTTGTGCTTTATGCCGTTCCAATCTTTTTAGCAAATCAAATCAAATCCTTGGCAAGGCACTAAGATAATTTAGGTACGAAGGAAGATTTGGTTTTACAGCTATTAATTGAGCGTGCAGCTACACATGGGGAGATAACGATAATTGAATGTCATGCTCTAAAGAAAAGGCAGATTTGCTTATGGCTTAGAATGTCAATCTACTAACCGACCCTGCATTTTGCTGGCCACAGTCACCTGCGCAAGATAAGGAGCCTGCAGCAAAAAGATAAGGAGCCCACAGCAACAGCCTGGGTGGTGATATGGAGACTCAAGTTTGCCCTGCACCCGAGATCCCCTCTTGAATCGAAAGGAAGCCCTAGATCTCAGCACTCTCATTTGCAAAATGCAAATATTAGTGTTTCTCCGAGTTTGTTTCACGGATGAACGGAACACTTACATTAAAAACATCATATTTGAAATTAATGATTGAAGGTCATAGCATGAGATTCATGTGGGATAAAAGGACCGTGTGGGGTGGTGGTGGTGGTGCAAGGGAGCAGCATTGCAGTGGCAAACTCTGACACAAACTACATGCATACATTAGGGCGGATGCGGAGAACCAATGCTCCTCCAGATATTGCTGAACTACAACTGCCATTAACCCTGGTCATTGGCTAGGCTTGCTTGTTCTGATGGGTGTTAAAGGTAAAAGGTAAAGGGATCCCTGACCATTAGGTCCAGTCGTGGCCGACTCTGGGGTTGCGATGCTCATCTCGCTTTATTGGCTGAGGGAGCTGGTGTACAGCTTCCGGGTCATGTGGCCAGCATGACTAGCTGCTTCTGGCGAACCAGAGCAGTGCACGGAAACGCCGTTTACCTTCCTGCTGGAGCGGTACCTACTTTATCTACTTGCACTTTGAGGTGCTTTCGAACTGCTAGGTTGGCAGGAGCAGGGACTGAGCAACGGGAGCTCACCGCATCGCGGGGATTCAAACCGCCGACCTTCTGATCGGCAAGTCCTAGACTCTGTGGTTTAACCCACAGTGCCATCCACGTCACCTGATGGGTGTTACAGATCATCAACATCTACACATGCCAGAAATTTGTACATATGTGGACTCTGTTTAGATATAATATACAGACTTAGGTTGGGAGCAGAACCTGCCACTGCATTGCTGACCCCCCCCCCCACCTGATTGGAAAAGAGCTAATGATTTACCCAAAGCACATCTTGTGACTTAGTAGGGACTTGATTTCCTGTCTTCTTCACAATGTTCTTTCAACCACACTGGGTTTTAAACATGAATCGAGTTATGGTCTGAGCAATCCCATTCATTCACAGCTGGAACAAAGTAGGGGCTGATTACTTTCAGACAGCAGTTGCAAGATTATTAGTTAAAGAAATGAGGAAGGTATCCCCTTCCATTCTTGCACCGTGAACAGTTCTGTCTGTTTGCTTTGTACAAGTCTGTTGCAGAAAGTTGCTTATATGGCACAAAATTGGCAATCTTCTGCCACAGAATGGTTGCTGTGAAATGGGTAGAACTTCTCTAACTTGATAAATTATTGGGTGGCTTTGTCAAAGCAAATGCCCTTGTTTCTATGCTTCCATAGAACTTATTTAGAGTTTTTAAGCATCAAAAGTAGTTTTAAAAGAAAAATTAACAAGGTAAAAGGAAGCAACTCCAAAAACAAAACAAAAATTGCCTGATTCTGCCGAGTGAAAGGGCATTAAAATGGTGTTATAGGACTCCTGTTGTAATATGTAGAATTACTATTTGCTTCACTTTGTGTGGGATGGAGGGAGAGAACTCCCACTTCGATTTTCAGTGAAATCACAATTTGCTAAATAAAAGGGTGTGTGCGCAGGAAAGGATTGGAATTAACATAAACATAAAAAACCTTAATATAAAACATAAGTGCATAACAAGAGTATGAAATGCTGGCACATCTTACCCTCATTAAAATTCTAGCTCCATGTTGTTAATTGGCTGTGACTCGTGATGCAGCTTGAGGATGTGGTGGCCAAGTTAGTGAACAACAGTCTGGATGAATGTGTGATGATTGGGGCAACTGTCCATGGTGCCAGCACAGAGAACATGCTCAGCAGAAAGTCTCTGTGTGCAGCCTCCCTTTACCATAGGGGACAAATCATAGCTCAGTGGTAGAGTAAATGCTTTGCAAGTGGAAGATTCGATCCCTAGTAAAGGTAACAGGACCCCTGACCATTAGGTCCAGTTGTGACCGACTCTGGGGTTGCGCGCTCATCTTGCTTTATTGGCCGCGGGAGCTGGTGTATAGCTTCTGGGTCATGTGGCCAGCATGACTAAGCCGCTTCTAGCAAACCAGATCAGCACGCGGAAATGCCGTTTACCTTCCTGCCAGAGCGGTACCTATTTATCTAATTGCACTTTGAGATGCTTTCGAACTGCTAGGTTGGCAGGAGCTGGGACTGAGCAATGGGAGCTCACCCTGTTGCGGGGATTTGAACCACAACTTTCTGATCGGCAAGCCCTAGGCTCTGTGGTTTAACCCACAGTGCCACCTGCATCCCAACTTGATCGCTAGTATTTCCAGTCAGTGGTGTAGCGTGGGGGGTGCAGGGGGGCCGGCCGCACCGGGCGCAACATCTGGGGGTTAGGGTTAGGGGGCGCAAATCCACGGGTTAGGGGGTGCAAATCCACGGGTTAGGGGGTGCAAATTACTTGTCTTTCCCCGGGTGCTGTCAACCCACGCTACGCCACTGTTTCCAGTTTAAAGAGCTAGTAGCAGATGATGTGAAAGACCCTCTACCTGGGAGGAATGCTTAGGTTGCAGACAATGCCTGTCTTCCACAAGCAAAGTTTTCAGAAGGGATGGGGAAGAGGCATCTGCCTCAGCTGCCAAAATGACTTGACTACCCTTGGGTACAATCTAGCATAAGAAGAGTCCTGCTAGATCAGACCAAAGGCCCATCTAGACATCAGTGCAACCGTCCTCTACGCAGTTGTGATTCCCAGTATTCCCACACAGCCATCATGACTACTAGTCATTGATAGCCTTTTCTTCCATGCTGAAAGCCTTCCACATTGGTGGCTATTACTATGTCTTGTGGGAATGAGTTCCAAAACTATGGGCTATGTGGTATTCAACTATGCACTGTGTGAAGACGCACCACAACCACTGCCTCCTCCTACCAGGCTATCTAGATGATGTGCGACACCTGCAACCTTTGCACCATGCAGGCAAATCACCATGTGGTCTACTTACCCTTCATTAATCCACCTATACAGTGGTACCTTGGGTTAAGTACTTAATTCATTCCGGAGGTCCATACTTAAACTGAAACTGTTCTTAACCTGAAGCACCACTTTAGCTAATGGGGCCTCCTGCTGCTGCCGCACCGCCGGAGCACGATTTCTGTTCTCATCCTGAAGTAAAGTTCTTAACCTGAAGCACTATTTCTGGGTTAGCCGAGTCTGTAACCTGAAGCGTATGTAACCTGAAGCATATGTAACCCAAGGTACCACTGTATATGTTCCTAATGATTGAGGAGTATTGTTGGTGTGAGAAGATGTCTCTTCATCTCCCAAGGAATGGGTCCTTTTTTTACTAGGAGCCCCAATTTTAAATCCAAAAATGAAAAGAAAAACTATATAAACATCAAAAACTATATAAACATCAAAAACAAAGCTCCACCTTGAAAATCATCACAAAGAGCATGTGTTGTTTCATACTGTGTATCACACTCATCTGTTTCCTTATTGGAAAAAGTGGGGTTGCCGGGCAAAACCTCCCCATCAGCTATAATTGCACGGCCTGAATTTGCAGGTATGTAGTTGAATCCCACCCCCCAAAAGTGTCTGTCTGGAAGCACCCAATAAATGAACCCTGTGGAGGCATATCTCCTCATTTCCTGAGGCATGTGGAATGTGGAATTTCCAGGGTTTGCTTGTGGCTTGTAGAAGTGGGGGTGCTGAATTCATTCCATTCCTCCACTGCCCAAATGAAAGCATATCTGCACTCTCTGAGGACCTGGCCACCCTTCCAGGATTCCAAGCTCCGCCTGCCTACAGATGGAACTTGGAAAGCAAAAAAACCATAGGCTTACAGAGCGTGTGTAGATATCCTGTGGTTCTTTAGAGTTTACATAACAACAAAAATTTAACTATTCAGGAAAATTCAAAACCCTAGGAAAGAAAAGTCGTGTCCAAAACCCCAAGGGCAATCCAGAACGAACCAACCAAGTAGAAACATGTGGAGCACGTCTCGTCTCTATGTGTGCAAGAACAAAGCTAGTGACCACAGAGAATCCTGCTATGTCTGTTTTCCCCCCTATAGCCATGTTTCAGTCCACGTGTATTATTTTACAGTGGTACCTTGGGTTACATACTCTTCAGGTTACAGAAGCTTCAGGTTACAGAGTCCGCTAACCCAGAAATAGTAGCTCGGGTTAAGAACTTTGCTTCAGGATGAGAACAGAAATCGTACTCCAGCAGCGTGGTGGCAGAGGGAGGCCGCATTAGCTAAAGTGGTGCTTCAGGTTAAGAACAGTTTCAGGTTAAGAATGGACCTCCGGAACCAATTTAGTTCTTAATCCGAGGTACCACTGTACTTATAAATTTAAAGTTTGCTTTATATTTACTCCAGGAATGCAGTGCTCACAGGAATGTAGGAAGTTGCCCTAGGCCAGAAGTAGCCAATGTGGTGCCCTCCAGACAACAATGGACTACAATTCCCATCAGCACTGCCCATCAGCCATGGGGGATGGAGCTGATAGGAGTTGTAGTCCAACATCAGCCCCAAGCAGTATGGCCAAATGTTGGGAAGGGTGCAAGTGGTAGCCCAACAGCATCTACAAGGCACCATGGAAGCTACTCCTACCAAAGTATTGTCCACCAAACCTAGTATTATCTACTCTGGTAGGCAGAAGCTTTCCAGGATCTCAGGCAGGGATTGTTTCCCCCTTCCCCTCCTACTCAGTCCTTTTTATGTGGAGACACCGGGGTTGAACCTAGGAGCCTTCATGAAAAGGGTGCATCTAACAACTAAGTCTGGGGTCACCCACCAGCACAATGGTGTCCTTGAGAACCTCCCCTCGTATCTGCAGAGCCTCTACATCCCTGCACACAGCTCCCTTCATTGGAAAGGTGGAAAGGGTGGTTTCCTCTTCCGCACTCCAAAATGGCATAGAACTGAGGGAGGAAATTGGAAGACTGGCAGTCTTCCAGCTCGGTGTGATTTTCAAGGTACAGATTGGTACACCTGAGAAGGTGAGGAACACAGGGAGATCAACAGGATGGAGGGGAAAGAGGAGTGAGCCTGAAGGGAAACAGAAGTTATCAGGGAGAGGTGGGGTGAGGGAAGGAAGTGAGGGTGCTAGAGGTTTCAGAAGGGAAAGAGTTCTAGAGAGTTTGAGAGAGAATATGGAGTGCCAGAGAGAAAAAGAGCAGGCACACACAAGTTGGATCAAAGAAAAGAGAGTCTATTGAAATTGTTAATTCGTTCCCCCTCAAATCACAGATCACGTGTGTCTCCATTGTCTGAACTCTAAAAATCATGGATCCTGCACTTTTTAACATTGCCATGCATAAAGACATGGATACAAGGCACGGTCCCTGATGAGCCTCATAATTTTTACAAGAATATCCTGAAAACCACCATGAAATCATAGGTCATCTCTGTGTCTGCAGATGGTCTTCTGTTGGTCTTGTTGTCATCTCATGCCTTGGCTCAATGGTTTTATGGTACTGGCAAGCTCTAGTAATGTGATGTTTTTTGGGGGTTTTTTAAGTGCAGTCACCAATTAAAGTTACAGTTTGATTTGGCGAGTGTGGCGGTTGCATGGAAAAATCATGCAAATCTATTTTAATTCTACTGGATTTGAGTCTAACCTTGACCCCCACGGAAAAGCAAAGTGTTGAATCCAACTATAGGCACTACCTAGAGTAGAACCATTGAGATTAATGGAGCTAATTTAGTAATGTCAATTGATTTCAATGAATCTGCTTTGAGCATGGCTAACATGAGACAGAACCCAGTGTTTGTGTGTGTGTGTGTGTGTGTGTGTCTGTGTGCGCAAGTGCAAATGTTTTCTTTCTGTCTGGGGTAGGTTGGGAGGGTGGAAATGTGGTACAGGAAAGGGAGAAGGAGAAGGAAACCCATAAGTGCCCATGGGTCCAGAGACTGGCAACCCCTGCACTAAGTCTTGGCCTCTCCCCAGAATTACTAGAAGAGTCCAGCAACTTATTGTGAAGTACTGAGCAAATTGTCCAGCCAGGACTCTGGCTTCTAAATATAAACTTCTAAATGTCCATATGTGGTGGGCTGTTCTGGGCAATCTTGATTCATTCTGAAGGTATGTCCCAATGAGGCAATCCTTTGGCTGTTTACTTGGGCACCAACAAAACCCATAACGATCGAAACCCATTTTTATGGACCGTAGCAGAAGCCAGGTAGTTCTCAAGGGGAATTTATGGGTTTGAACGAACAGCAAGATTCATGGGGCAAACTAGCAGCGTTATTTATAGCATAGGATAAAATTTAGGTTTACCACTAATTGCAGTTTTTTTTTATTTTAAAAAATTTAATACTTGCAAAAAAGAGACATGCGTGATTTATATGGAAATATGTTATGAAGTTTCCATAGTGAAACAGAGTGCGATAGAAAAAGGGGTTGTCTGTGTCTTATTATTTTCTAATGGCTGTCACAAGCAATTAATTCATTGGGCTCGTTCATTAATTTGAGTTTGTTGCAAAATAATGTATGGATTTTAATTCGTGTTTTTGCTTGTGTATTTATTTTGAGAACTGAGTCTAAGTGCTCTTCTGAAACTGAAACCTTAATAGGCTCATAACATAAAACATTCTTTCAGTTTCAGTCCAGTGGTCCAAGGAGAACCAGAAAAGCCCAAGCCAATAGCTTGTTGAAATGGCAGACTTTACCTACAATGCAAATATTTATTTACTTATTTTACACAAAATATTTATAGGGATTTTTTTTGATTAACGCAACATTGAAAGTGGGCACTTCAAAAAGAGGAAAATGTATGGGAGCTTTATGGTTAGCATGAGAGCTCAGAGATTAACGCATAAATCTCATTCGTTCACTCCCCCCCCCCCCCGTTCATGTTAATGGAGGGAGGGCTAGACCACTAGAAACCCTGGCAATCCCAATGCCATCAAAGATGAGGATATGCTGGGGGTTTATATGCTGGGCCTTCTTCATGTGTTCAAAAGAACATATGGAAGCATAAAGTGGATGTTGAGGCCATCGGTCTCACCCCCAAGTAGGGATGAACTTGTTTGATTCCAATCGTGAGTTCTGCTTTCCCCATTTCTGTATCAGCTTGCAAACTCCCCCCCCCCCCCAAATATCATCTTGAAAATTGGTGCTTATTTTTGTGTGTGGTTTACTCCTAACATACACGTTTTTGCACATTGTTTTCACATGTCCTACTTTACAAAGGGCCATTGTCTGCTTGAAATTGCCCTCTATTTGAAGGACAGGACTGCCCCTATCATTTGCTGGAGTGAGGCAGCTGCCTTAGATGGCAGGAGCTTTGGGACAAGGGGTGGCAGCCAGGTTTTAGAGGACAGAGATCTATGTGCCATGCAGTCTGCTCCCTCTATGCTAGCCTTCTGCCTTTAGGATTACCGTCCCATCACCAGTGTTGAAGTGAGACTCAACTTCCAGTCCAGTTGGCTTCTGTAATGGATTGGGGTGGGAAGCGCCATCTTGCTTTTTGGCCCAGGGACTGAACAGTCTTGAACTGGCCCTGTTGAAGGACTGTCTAGTCCGAATCCAGTTTAAAGCTAAAGAACTTTTAAAGAGGAGAGCAGGAAGGACCATGAAGTTGCCCATCAGCAACTTCATCAACCATCAGTTAGTATCACCTGGGCAGCAAACTGGGCAGGCACACCACTCTCCTGATCATAGCATTTATTTTCCCATACAGTGAAAGGTATCATGCTTCTATTTAATAATGTAATTATTTCCAAATATGTAATTAAATTGCAGTGGTTATTTCTAAATCTGTGTATGTAAACATTAGCATAATGCACATTTGATGCAAATCGCTGCTCTCTCTTTTTTTGGTGGCGTATTCCCACTTTTGGGGTGACACATAAATGGCCACCTTATCAAGCAGCAGAACCAGGAGCCCACAGAAAGCAGCAGTGGGGTCCACAGGTTTTTGGGGGTGCCTAATGTTTCCAACCTCTGACCTTGGCCCAGCATGGGTTCCTTCCTGATGCTTGGTTGTTTAGCAAAAGCAGCAAGAAGTACTGTCATGGTTTTTCCTTGCCCCTCCTCTGTTCTGATGACAAAAGCTTAAGAGACAAGCAGCAGTGGTTCTTCGTAGGAAGAAAGAACTATGAGCAGCACTTGGTTCCCGAATTCTAAGCACGTGTCTGTGCTGATGGCGTTTGGCACCTGCTCTGGTTGGTGAATCTTGCTGGGTCTGCCCAACCCTAGCTTAGAGAAGTCTGTGCAGGGTCCGCTCAGAATATGTTGGCCTCTCCCATATATCCTACAGTCTCTCTCTAGCCCTGTGTTGCTAGCTTCCTCGCTTGGATCAGGGGCTACAGTGAGAGGCAGGCCATATCTGTTGTTTTGCATCTTCCCCATTTGTCCTTGGAATGCGTTTGCTATTCTTGGCGTATCGAGAGATGTTGTTGGGAATTGACTAAGCTGCTTCAAGGTCTCTTGGCTCAGCTGGTGCTTTACTTACTTGACATTCCATTTTGTTAAGGGGTTTTTGTCATCCCCCCCCCCCATGCAAAAAAAGGGCTAGCGATTCAGAGGCCTTCAAGGCTGATTGCAACAGAGGAATAAATTTCCAATGAGAGTTGTTCATGGTTTTGCCTTCTCAGGGCATATTTATATGGCAATGGCTGGAGAGAGGAAGGGACTGCAGATTGCTGAGGAGAGCAGACTGCATAGAGGTTTCACCTGCTCTGTTTGCAGCTGACTGGGGGCGATGAACATGGGATTCTTAATCTGAGAGTTGTAAGTTCAAGCCTCACCTTGGGCACAAGATTCCTGCATTGCAGGGGGTTGGACTAGATGACCCTCGTGGTCCCTTCCAACTCTACAATTCTCTGATTTTGTGAAAACACAGACACTTGATCCATACTCCCCATTTCCTGGAGAAGTAGAGAGTTCCAGGAGCAGCTGTTTACAGAAGGGGTAGGGAACCTTTTCTGGTCAGTGGGCCAGATCCTTATTTCCTCACTTCTAGGAGACCAAATTTGACACCAGAGGTGTCAATCACCTGATGTCATCACTTGAAGCTGTGGTTTGAAGCCCCAGTGGTTGGAACGTCAAAGCACAGAGTGAAGCTGTTTGAAAGCCCTTTTCCAAACAACTCTGTGCTGCTCTTTGAAGCTCTGAAAACTATAGCTTTGAAGAGCAGTGTGGATCTGTTTGCAAAAGGGCCTTTAAACAGCCCCACACTATGCTTTGGCCACTTGCAACCAAATGGAGCAGGGTTGAAGCCTCTGCTCAACAGCTGATGAGCAAAGGGTTCAATGCTGTTGGTAGCAGTGGCCTACGTCGCCAGCACATTCCCTGCCCCACTCACATCACCCACTGATGTCAGCTGATTGACAGATGTGTGTGGTTTGGGGGAAATGGCCTCAGGGGTTGGAGATTGCTCACCCCGGGTTTACTGGGTAATTTCCTGCACTGTATTGAGACATAGCAAATTAACTATGCCCTGCCTCCTCAAACCCAATCCAGCCTGCAAACTCACTCCTTTTCTTCTGTGAGAAAACCTCTGGTCCCTCTTTGATTAATATATCTGTACCCTGCTGCCTGCACAGGAACTGCACCACCATGAAAGAAATGCAAACTCTTGATTTATTTTTGCTCGTAGTTTCAAGTTGTATTGCTGTAAAAATGATGAATGAATCTCCTTTCAAGGTTCATGGCTATGACCTGTGTCAGATGTGCAAGAATCTCAGTCTTCCCTAACGGCAGTAGAAAGTTTTTTTAGTTTTGCTCATCCAAAAATGGAACAAATGCTCTCTATGCCAAAAAAGGCAGAGATATTGGACTCACTCCAGCCAAAATAGCTTCGTTCCAGTGAAAACAGGAATCAGATGTACAGTCCTTATGATAGACTAATAGCACAGTGCTATTTGCCATATGTTAATTGCAGTGACATTAGACCCATATTTTCTCATATGCAATTGCCTTAATTGTTACCATCAGTGGCCTGCAATGTCAGGCAGGAATGTCATTTGAAGAAATTGCTATTGCAGAAGACATTTTGGTTCAGCTTGGGCATTCCTGAAAGTCGTTTGAAAGAGGGAAGCCGTGTTTGCATCTGTACAATCAATCCGGCAGGTAGTGAAAACAGATGGGACTCTATTTGGTGTCTCTGTTGGGTGGGGAAACCTGTGACGTTCCAGATGCTTACTTATTCATTATATATATATCTCCCACCTTTTCTCCAAGGATCTCAAGGTGACATGCAACACTTTGCTGCCTCTCCATTTTATCCCCCTTCGCTGTCAGGAGCTGGAGTCAGGTGCAGGTCAGATATAAAAAACATGGTGTCAGTGAAGTCAACTCTTCATACAAAGACACAAAAACAGCTCAGGCCTCGTGGTTCCAGCAACTCTTCCCAGTAGGTCTTGCCCCAGTGAGGCAGTTGTGAGGACTGATGGTCCTTCCTACAGCTGCCTAAGTCCCCTCCTCTCCAGGGTCCCCCCCCCCCAGCAATTGGAGACTGTGCCTGTGTGCAACCAATCTCTCCCCTGCTCTTTTCATTTCTCCTTGTGTTCTTGGAGACCGGAGGTTGGTGGTGCGTAGAGATGGTTGCAACAGGAGGGGGAGACTCCCTGGATTATTCAGCAGCTGGCCTCATCTCTGTCTCCTGGCCCCCCTCCTTTCCAGCCTTTGAATTAGGACTGCTCTCTGCCATAGCTTCTTCCTGCTAACTCAACCCTGTTGCTTCTTCTACTTCCAACACCTCCTCTTCCAAGTCTGGAGGTGCTGTTGGTTAAGCAGGAGGCAGCTTGTATGATGCAACTAGATTTCTATATACAAACAAGTTGTTCAGACTGCAGAGGTTGGCTAAGGTCTGTGGATTTATGCAATGCCGCTAGAGGCTTAGGTCACCTGAAAAGTGCCAGATCACTAAACTGTAGTACCCCCATCTGGCTGGGTAGTGCCCAAGAGCAATTATCAGTAGCTCCCTCTTCCGGCAAAACTCCTACTGTGATACAGGACTGACTCCTAGTGTTCCTGGTGCTAGATACTTGCTGCTGCCCTACTTGCATGTTGTGGTCAAAGGGGGCTTGTGGAAGTAGTATATAATCTCAGTTTATTGTTCCCAAATTAACATTCAAATAGAAGTGGGGTCAAAGTTGTTTTTGTTTTCAGCCTAGAACAGTCATAGGAAATCCATGGCCCTTCAGATGTTGACAGACAGGGATTATGGAGGTTGGATTCTAATAACGTCTGGAAGGTCATGGGCTCTCCCGTCTGTGGCCTAGAGCAGGGGTCAGCAAACTTTTTCAGCAGGGGGCCGGTCCACTATCCCTGAGACTTTGTCGGGGGCCAAGCTATATATATTTTTTGGGGGGGGATGAATGAATTCCTATGCCCCACAAATAACCCAGAGATGCATTTTAAATAAAAGGACACATTCTACTCATGTAAAAACACTCTGATTCCCGGACCGTCCACGGGCCGGATTTAGAAGGCGATTGGGGCTTAGTTTGCCTACCCATGGCCTAGAGTAGGCCTAGAGTAGGCCTACCCTGCACCCCGGCCCAGATTTAGGGAAAGGAAACCTTCAGTGCAGGGCTGGTCCACCCATGAGGCGAGAAGAGGCGACTGCCTCAGGCGGCAGATCCACCAGGGCAGCAGATTCTGATGTCAATCTTTCTCTCCCCTGCCCCTCTCTCCCCCGCCCCATTCCTGTTGTAGATTTTCCCTCACCCCTTCTTCCTTGACAAGGAGAGGGGCGAATATGTCGTTTTGGGATCTGCCTCAGGTGCCAGCTCTGCTGCAGTGTAATAAACAAGCATTCATTGCTCTAGCTCTTGTAAATGAACAGAAAGCGTACGTGTTTGATTCAACTCCGGTATTAATTTCAAGCCAAATAAATGTGTAACTGGAGATTCAGTTGACGCCGAGGCACCATTAAAAGCGAGAAAAGAAGGGGAGAAGCAGCCTTTTATCTCCGCAGTATCCCTTGCCAGGCGAGTGGATGTGACACATTGTCACATACAGACATCATTTCTGCAGTTCAGAGGAAGAATTTGAAGCATTTCGCTGCACTATTGAAGTGGATGGGAAAAAGTCAAAGGGGGACTATTTGGAAACTTTCAGTCAGGCATTCCAAATTCCTGCGAAGGCATCCCAGAGCGATCATCATTCTGGAGAACTTCTGCTGAACAGCACTCGTGAGACAGAGAGAAATATGAGAGAGAGAGAGAGAGAGAGAGAGAGAGAGAGAGAGGATGGCTTGCCTTGAGAAGAATAATGCCATTGTTTTCCTGATAATTACTTTGAGACTTCATTCAGTGGTGTGTGTTGGCATTCAAGAAATAGACGCTGCATAGGTCAGGAGCTTAGAATCCCAGCTCCCGAACTACTTCCTGCTATAGGTCTTTGAAAGGGCAGAAAGATACCAAGAGGAGGAGCCATAGCTCAGCAGCGTGGCTGAAGGTCCCAGGTGTTATCTCTGGCACCTCTAGGTAGGGCTGGGAGAGACCACCTGCCTGACGGTCAGTGTGGACAGTACTGAGTTAGATAGCTCAATGGTTTGACTTGGTATAAGGCAGTATCCTTCTATCTTCCTATGCTCCTAATCCATTTCTGTGAGTTTGGGAACATAGTGCCAGGTTTCAAGAGATGTTTGGGTGTGCTGAGCTCAGCCAAAGAAGTGATAATGGTGGTGTAATATCTGTCAATGTGAAACTGAGGGGGGTGGGGAATCTAAATTAGGGATGAGAAACTTAGTGGGACTCCAACTCCCATCAGCCCCAGTCAGCATGACCTGTGGTTAGGGATGATGGGCGCAACGACCTCTGAAGGGCCAGTGGTTCCCCATCCGAACCTATTTAGTAGTACAGTGGTACCTTGGGTTAAGAACTTAATTCATTCTGGAGGTCCGTTCTTAACCTGAAACTGTTCTTAACCTGAGGTACCACTTTAGCTAATGGGGCCTCCCGCTGCTTCTGCTACGCCACCACCGCATGATTTCTGTTCTCATCCTGAAGCAAAGTTCTTAACCTGAGGTACTATTTCTGGGTTAGCAGAGTCTGTAACCTGAAGCCTCTGTAACCTGAGGTACCACTGTATTTTAAATTCGGTTGATTTTTATTTTTTTAATTCTTTTACATTGCCTAGTGCCTTCATTTAAAGCAAGAACACACCTGTGAGTTTCTAGGAATGCCCACTCCACCCCCCAAAAAGTAATGTTTTATTTATTTGTTTACTTTTTAAAACCACAACATAAAAGAATAGCAGCGGGGAACCTGTGGCCCCCTGGATACTGCTGGGCTGCATCAGCCCCTGCCCCCATAGCCAGGGATGCTGGGAATTGTAGTCCAGTAGCACCTCAAAGGCCACAGGTTCTTTGTTCCTCCTGTAAAGGATCAGGCAAGACTGAATACTGTGCTAACTGGGGCAGATGGGGCACAGTCCAGCACAAGCTGGCAAGGGGTGTTCTAACCACTATACCACGCTGTCTCCCAGATACTGAAAGGTGTTTGGCATCCTTCCCTTATGAACTTGCATATGAGCATATCCTGGGAACAGTGGCGTAGCGTGGGGGGTGCAGGGGGGGCCGGCCGCACCGGGCGCAACATCTGGGGGTTAGGGTTAGGGGGCGCAAATCCACGGGTTAGAGGGTGCAAATTACTTGCCTTGCCCCAGGTGCTGACAACCCACGCTATGCCACTGCCTGGGAAGCAGAGAAGAGATGTCTAGCTCTGCCCCCGCCCTGTCCACACCCCCACTTCCTTTCTTCTTCCTTCCTTGCATTTTTCTCCCCAAGAAACAATGGAAAGACATTCGGGTGGATGGCAGCGGGTTGTGTAGTTCATAGACTTGAGTGCAGTCTTGAGAACGTTTAAGAGCTAACACTCAGCAACGAGTAAGTTTCCCATGAGAAGCGCAAAAATAATGGAATGCCATAAATAGCTAATACTATTTGTGTTTCCTGCAGACAAAGAGGGGGAAATTGGCTGGTTTTAAGCATCTGTCACAGTCATATTGAGGCATCTGGCTATGTTTTTGCAGTGCCCGTCTCACACTCCTTTGCCCTACAAGGCAGAGAGACAAAGGCCCCATCCGTGCTACACATTTAAAGCAGTATCATATCACTTTAAATGGTCATGTCTTTCCCCCCAAAGAATCCTGGGAAATGTGGTTTGTAAAGGGGGCTGAGAGTTGCTCGATAGGAGACCCCTATTCCCATCCCTGGACCATAATTCCTAAAGAAGTTTAACAATCAGTGGCTCTTCCCAGGGAATGCTGGGAACTGTAGCTCTGTGATGGAGAATAAGGGGCCTCCTAGCACCCTCTCAGCACCCTCAACAAACTAGTGTTCCCAGGTCCCTTTGGGTGAAGACACGGCTGTTTAAAGTGGTGCGATACTAATTTAAATGTATAGTGCGGATGGAATCAAAGAACCTTTTGCCACTCATTCAGTTTGAGTCTGTTTCCTGATATATTTCCTGATTATTATTTCCTGAGATAATCAATCAAAGGCCGACAAAAGGGAACAACAAGCGAAAATTCACATCATAAGTAAACTATTTGTGGGTTTAGAGGAATGCAGCATTGATTGGAAGTATTATGTATGGTCCACAGGAGGGAAACGGACTCCCATGCAGTGGTGTTTCTGAAGTGCCCTGCATGAAAGGAGTCTGTTGTATGTTATATTGCATGCTCACCTAGCTTTATGAGTGCAGGGCGTGCTCTGCACAATTTTCGATAAGAATAATATGAAACAAAAAACACACACACAGAAACCTCACCCTTCCCTTCCCTTCCCTCCAAGATGGAATGCTAACCAATCCCCTTATGGCAAATGCAGTGTTTATTTTTAATTAAAAAATAACAGAGCTGAGTTGACCTCAGTTTTCCCAGCTGCTATTCTTCCATCATAGCAGCTCATTGGTTGGTTTTCCCTTGCTGATTTCTGTCATTATTTGCACTGAGCCTGTATATGTGTGTGTGTGTGTGTGTGTGTGTGTGTGTGTATGTGTGTGTATATATATATATATATATATATATATATATATATATATATTCACATTGCCTCCCATTTATTTAGCAGTACAGCTGGCCAATTGTTCACTAAGGGGTAATGCAATATGAAACGTTTTGGGTCATGTAGGCTGGCATCAGCTGTTGCTTCCCCAGGCAGCTCTTGGGGACTCCAGGACCTTAGCGGAGCTCACCAATGAATGCTGCCAGCTGACCCATTAGGTGGCTAGGTCTGAGCTGCTCGTTTAGTTTCCCTCAATGCCCTGGAGCAGTGCTAAGTATGGGGCACTGTGGGGAAATAAAATGGTGGCTCTATAGTGCCTGGCATGGACTGCAGGGCAGTGGCTGCCACTGGGGCACTCTGAAGGGGCCCTCAAACTTGGAGGTAACCCTGAGGCTACCTATGGTTATATTTTTTCTGTATCACAAAGATTTTAGCTTGCATTACCACAGCATTTGTGGCTATATCTCTACCCAGCCCCACTACATTGAAACCTTGGTTCCCGAACGGCTTAGTTGCCGAACAAATCGGCTCCTGAATGCCACAAACCTGGAAGTAAATGTTCCAGTTTGCGAACGTTTTTTGGAAGCTGAACATCCAAAGCTTGAGTGCAGGAAGCTCCTGCAGCCAATCGGAAGCCGTGCCTTGGTTTTCGAACAGTTTCAGGAGTCAAACAGACTCCCAGAATGGATTAAGTTTGAGAACCAAGGTACCACTGTACTCAAATTACAATGGCCCAGAGAGATGCTGCTCTGAGGATGGAGCCTACTGGGAAGTTAAAATGGTACCTGTAAAGGCTACCAGTATGAGGGATTCAAGAAACTAATTGGCACCAAAGAGGGCTACACTGGGGTGCTGGAGCCTGGGCAACTTCCCCAGAGATTTCACATACTGATCCTGTGTGTTCGTCCATTCAAGGAGCGGCCTGTTCAACCAGGCTGGGAACATTAAATCTGCCGTGTGGCAATCCCTTGCAGACGGCTGCAGCACCTGGAGGCAATCAAGTCAGATCATGTATCCACAGCAGTGACCCGGGGAGGAATGACTGCCGGGAGGAAGGCAGAAAGCATAAATGCCATAGTATACCTGCATCAGCACAACTGATGCCTTCATTTGCCCCAGCCGTAACGAAACATGTCTCTCTTCTATTGGTCTCTACAGCCACAGCAGGTGTTGTAACTCTCCAAAGGTTTGGTGCACTCTGAGATAGGTGGGTGCCAGCAAAAGCAAGAGGAGTGTGTTTCAGGGGTGTTGGAGAATTCCAAGGAAAGCTGAAACGGGAGCAGGAATTGCCGGTGTCTGCTTATTTTCTCCATGACCAAAATGGAAATCAATTCAGCAAATATGACTGGTATTTTCTGCAGCTGTTGTTTTCGGTCTGAAAATACTGAAAATTGATTATGTGATCCTCCCTGCTTTTGTGTTGTGTTTCCTTCACATTGAAATGAATGGAATGGAATAACGTAATGACAACGTGAATCACACAATTTATGTAATTAATTATGTGATTTATGCAATTTTGCTACAGTAGCGAGTGAAATGAATAATGTAGCTTTGGGGAGAAGGCGAACTGCAGCCTGTTGGAAACAGTGGTGCAACACATTGTGAAATGGAAAACAGTGCTTCCTTCCATCCCAAGATTTGTAAACACAGAGATATATCACAGCCCATGTTAACACTGCTAACACTTCCTATATAATACCCAACCAATTCCACACTCCTTTGTGGTCAAATATAAGAACAAAAAAACCCCATTTTGCAAAATGTCTTGCAAAAGAGATTCATCTTCATTTTAAGTGACTGCTCTGCCTCTCCATTTTGAAGTAATTTTGTTCTCTGCCAGCTAGGGTAGTGTGAGCGGCTGCCAAGCGATGCTTCGAATGAGTCAGTTTCTATTTGCCTCTTGTCCCAACAGCTATTTCCTGTCTCCTTATGGCACTAATTCTGTGCGCATATTAAAACCCCAGAAAAAGCACTTCTTCAGCTTTTCCAGAAAGGCACAATGAACTCCACATCCTGCTGTCATTAGAGCTCTTGGTAGCAGAGCTTTTTGAAGCTAGACGGCAAACGGAATGTCTAGGGAAATGCAGTGAAGTAAGTAATTTTTATTAACAGCAGTAAACAGATTGCTCCGGCAGGGGTATTCTGTTGCAGAAACGCCTCTCTCCAATGGCCTGTGTCATTCCTAGATGTGAAGATTTGCAAAGAGATCCATGGGCTGTTTTGACTAAGACTCGATTTGGACAATATGCCGTTCATGTGGAGCCCACTGGAAACTGCCTCCACAGGACCACTGCTCCCTGTGGCAAGCTGCACACTTTTTGTTAAAGGCACATAGGGCTGGAATCACACCAAAAAACTTTATGCAGGCATGTGAGGAGTGTGCAAGCCTAAGACCGAGTTCCACAATGTTTTTAAATTAGAAGTGCACAAAAAAAGCTGCTCAGTTTTAACTGTGGTGAGATCCCAAGTCAGTAGCCATTATTCAGTTAATTGAATTATTCTTCAAATTACCCATGACCATAAACAGCTCCTAATCTTTCTGGCTGAGAGGAAATAGCAAAATCTTTTAACAAAAGTAAGATGACTTGAATAAGCGACATCCTTGTCAAAGCAGTAGCTGCGCTCCTTTGGCTGTTGGAGCTGATGAGGAGATGAAAAGGATGGGGAAGCTGCTCAGGTTGGTATTGTGGAGAGGTTTGGCAGTAAAGGTGAGCACTTTCTTCCAGAAAGGCTAGCTGCCATATCAGGTAGTTTAAGGCCTCTGAGATATCGTCTTCCTGTTCTCAGAGCTTGCAGGACATGTGGGGGTGATTGGGTTAAGGGGTCACAAGTCTTGCCTTCCTTCACAGCCCCGATTTTCTGTCAGGAACTGGATCGTGGCCAGTCTAGTCACTGGAGGTCCCATTAATTTGACATCAGCAGAAATGAAGATCTGGGTTTGGACCAGGGTGGCCACTTACACCTTGTAAACAAGAGAGACATGGCCACCCTATTTTGGAAGAGGGTTTTGGGTGACAGGAAAAGAGAAGGGTGCTTCTCTTGCTACTGTTTCTCACCTGACTTTGGTGGTTTTTGTAGTGGTTTTCACTTTGTCCATGAGTACTAGAAACTGTGTGCAATTTAAATGGTGTATATAAGCCAAAGTCCCCCTTATTTAAAGCCCTAAACGGCCTCAGTCCAGTATACCTGAAGGAGCGTCTCCATCCCCATTGTTCTGCCCCGACACTGAAGTCCAGCTCTGAGGTCTTCTGGCGGTTCCCTCACTGTGAGAAGTGAAGTTACAGGGAACCAGGCAGAGGGCCTTCTTGGTAGTGGTGTCCGCCCTGTGAAACGCCCTCCCACCAGATGTCAAAGAGATAAACAACTACCTGACATTCAGAAGACATCTGAAGGCAGCCCTGTTTAGGGAAGCTTTTAATATCTGAAGGACTATTGTATTTTAATATTGTGTTGAAAGCTGCCCAGAGTGGGTGGGGTATAAATAATAAAATATTATTATTATTATTATTATTATTATTATTATTATTATTATTATTATGGCTTCTCTTCTGTGAAGAGAAATCTTGCACACCTGCACACTCTTATGTGTGGGAAGCCTGTATCTATATTGCAGCTGCCGGATTAAGTCTGTTCTGCAAAAGTTCCTGAATGTAAAATGACAGTGTTATGTTGCCTTCGTCCCTCTTCAAGGGAGTTGTGCAATAACACAGAAATGCTCTGTGTGGACTGTATCCTTCACCTCTTGAATCCTTTTCTTTCCACAGCGATAGCCTACACAGGCTGCAGAGCCATCTCTGTCATCTAACCTCAAGCCTTCAGTCTTTGACACGTGACTGACCAGCTTTGACGTGCTTACCCAGCTGAGTCGATGTGAGTATGATGGATGACCTTTTGAAATTTGTGCTACTTTTGCACTGCTGTTTTGAGACATTCTCACTTTTCTTACTTAAAAACACAACACAGCAGCAACAAACCGTTGTAGGAAAACTGACCTTTCGTGGGTATTTGTACTCTGCTTAATGAGAAGAAAAATTCAAATTCTGTGCTGAGAAAACCTGCATTTTCCCCTCCCCATCATGCAAACCCAGTGGCTTTGAAAGGTAGAATCAGAATAATTCTAATATATTACATTGGGCTCTTGACATAGGTGCAAAACCTTTGCTCTATTAGCAGAATCAGCCTTTGAATGACAAAGGGTCTCCAAATGCAGCTTTCATCAACCCAGTGCTCTCCAGATATTTTGGACCAGAAATCAGGAGAAATTTTTATTCTATTTGCATTGAAAGGTGAACCTACCTAATTTGCTCTTTCCGGAACAATAGATCAACTGGGAACAGTCTTCAAAATCCACACTTCTCTGAGTTTTGCAGTGCTGTTCTCCAGTAACGTGTACCAAAATGCACATACTATGCATAAATATACATATATTAGTGAAACTAGCATGTAAAATTGTCTATAATTGTATATATTAGTGGAAATCTGCAGTAAAATGCTGATGAATTTCATGAGGACTTTTTAATAATTGCAAACTGTTGTGGAAATGTGAAAACTTAAGATTGGAAAAGTCAGCATTATAATAAAAAGAGTACAGAGGATTTTCACCTCATTATTAAGATTCCCACTTCATTATTATAAAAGATTCACTTGTTGGGTCTTTTGAAGCTGTTTTCTGGGGATGAGAAAAGCTGCCATGCATCATCCACCATTAAGCTAACCTTGAGAAGTTTGATTCAAAGCAAGACTGACGCTTGAAACAGGCATGATTCAAATGAAATGTGACGTTACGATACCAGCTGCTCCGCTGTCAGGCAAAAGAGGCACATAGCTTAAATAGCACCTTTCGTTGAAGATGGTCTAAGCTTTTTTTCAAATATCTGAGCCTTGGGCGAAACATTTTAGCCTTCCTTAGGAGTGTTAAATGTAGTCAGGTGCAGAATTGTGGGTTCTGGAATCTAAGGTTTTGATCATAGGACAGGGATGGTCAATGTGGTGCCCTCTAGATTTCGTGGGACTCCAGCTCCAGTCAGCAGCAGCCAGCATGGCCAATGGCCAGGAATGCTGGGTGCTGAAATCCAATGATCTTTGATTACCCCCATCATAGAAGATAAGCACCACTATCAGTTTGCAAATGATGGTTGTGTGCTTCACTGTTTACCCATTGTTCGACTTCCTGCATGCTGGTATCATGTGATTGGGACGCTTATCTGCATTAAAAATATATATATTATTCTGGTCATTTATGAGCATCTCATGCGTATAGATCCACAATCAGTTTAAATGGTGCTTCGTGTTTTGTGGTGGCACTGAAATAATAATGAAATAATAATTTATTATTTATACCCCGCCCATCTGGCTGAGTCTCCCCAGCCACTCTGGGCGGCTCCCAATCAAATGTTAAAAACAGTACAGCATTAAATATTAAAAACTTCCCTGAACAGGGCTGCCTTCAGATGTCTTTTAAAGATAGAATAGCTGCTTATTTCCTTCACATCTGAAGGGAGGGTGTTCCACAGGGTGGGCGCCACTACCGAGAAGGCCCTCTGTCTGGTTCCCTGTAACCTCACTTCTCGCAATGAGGGAACCGCCAGAAGGTGCTTGGCGCTGGATCTCAGTGTCCAGGCTGAACAATGGGGGTGGAGACGCTCATTCAGAATGGCCTATGTGTCTCCGAAACAGGCAAGCCCAACCCCCCGCCCCCCGACATTTGAGCCTAGCATAGGAAGCTGAGTTGGAGCCACTGGACTATCTTGATCAGTGTTACCTTCACTGACTGGCAGTGACTTTCTAGGGTTTCAGGTAGCAGACAATTCCTATCCTGGCCTGGAGGTACTGGGGATTGAACCTGGGATCTTCTGTTTGCAAGGCAGAAGCTCTACCTATGAGCTATGTTGCTTCTCTGGCTTGTAATGGGCTTCCCCCCAGCTCCAGCAATGCCGGCTGAAGTCATACAGTCAGTCTTCCTTGCTGCCTTGCTTCCCTTTCTTTCCCCACTACACTTATGATGAAGAAGGGGGTCCAGTGGAACAGAGGACTTCAGCAGCTTCAGAGGCCTAATTTTTAAGGCATGAGCGCTACTCAAAAGTGTTTCTTGCTTTGGTGAAGCCTGGGAAATCGTGTTCCCAGTGCTTCATCTGGTACACAGACTGAGACCCTCCCTGCCCGTGGACTGTCTCCCCTGAGTAGTGCATGCTCTGGTTATCTCCCGCTTGGATACTGCAATGCACTCTACGTGGGGCTACCTTTGAAGGTGACTCGGAAACTGCAATCCAGAATGCGGCAGCTAGACAGATGACTGGGAGCGGCCGTCAGAACCACATAACTCCGGTCCTGAAAGACCTATATTGGCTATGTTTCCGAGCACAATTCAAAGTGTTGGTGCTGACCTTTAAAGCCCTCGATGGCCTCGGCCCAGTATACCTGAAGGAGCATCTCCACCCCTCATCGTTCAGCCCGGACACTGAGGTCCAGCACCGAGGGTCTTTTGGTGGTTCCCTCATTGTGAGAAGTGAGGTTACAGGGAACCAGGCAGAGGGCCTTCTCGGTAGTGGCGCCCACCCTGTGGAACACCCTCCCTTCAGATGTGAAGGAAATAAGCAGCTATCTGACTTTTAGAAGACATCTGAAGGCAGCCCTGCTTAGGGAAGTTTTTAATGTTTGATGTTTTATTGTGTTTTTAATATTTTGTTGGGAACTGCCCAGAGTGGCTGGGGAAACTCAGCCAGATGGGTGGGGTATAAATAATAAATCATCATCCTCATAAATGACTTGAATTGGGAGGGGTGCTGAAAACTTCCACTGCCCATGTTTCCTCCCTTTCCCAGAAACCACTTCGTTTCAGCTCCTTTTTATCCCAGTGGGGTACTGAGCCTAGAAGTAACCCCCAGTGGGAGATGGCTGGGGGGTGGAGGGGTTTTTTTGGGGGGGGACATCATTTGCAGAGGAAGGTTGATTGCCCCCTCTTTGCTTCCCTTGTGCTGCACCTTAAATTGACCCCCAGCCTTCCACATTGTGGGAAATTGAGACAACCTGCGTTAGGACACATGGGGTCATGCCTCCTTTGCCCCTGACCTCTGCTTCTGAAATTATGTGAGATGCTTATTTAAATGAGTTTTGCCAAGAAATCCAGAATGCCTCAACATCTTGTTTTCATAAATGGTTCAGGGTGGAGAGTGGGGCTGCGTATGTCAACAAACAAAAGATCCGTGTACAACATCCAAAGCATGCAAACTGACCACAAATCCACACTTTTAATGGATTTTAAAAATGTGACATAAACACTCCAAGCTTGGTTGGTCCTGCCGGTCACAGGAATTCAGAGGCGGAGAGCAGAATGCCCTAGTGGTCAGGGTTTGCCCGTCTTCTTTCTCAGCACAGAGCAGGAAGAGTTAGTGGCAGGAATTCTGTTGTATGTGTGCTTTTGGAACTCTGCATTTATTAATCTTCTTTAAAATAACATTTATTCTAAATGAAGAACAACTTCGTGGAATGAGAATATATTGAGATAGTAGACAACATTGCCAGAAAGCCTGCCAGGGCCATCTTAAGCATATGAGGTGCTGGGGTACAAAGATCTGCCCGGCGCCCCCTAGGTTGCCCAGAATTGTCAACCTTTTTTTAGGGAGGGAACCCCCAAAGTTGTTGACCTTTTGTTTTAGGAAATAGATGTTTACCTTTAGAATGGTTGCGGGACACAGGGACTCACAGTGCCAACCAACAGGGGTGCCAGTGCCCCACGCACAGGGGCGTACGAAAGTGGGTGCAGGTTCCATGCTGGGAGGGACAAAATGTCGGGTGGCACAGTCGCCGCGCTGTCCACCCGCTGCCTCCCCCTCAGCTGCATGGCAGCTAACTGTTTTGGCTTCATGCGCAGCGCCTGGTGCGCCGTGTAACATTGTGGGTGCAGCGCGATGCATCCTGTTGTGTGTGCCGGGCTGCAGGTTCCTTTGCTGGCTTTTCCACTGTCGGTGCACGCTCCCAGAGCCACCCAATGTGGGCTGCCAGCACAGAACGGTGGGGAATGCAAGCGGCAGTGGAGGAGAGTTCTCTGGAGGTGATCCCCGCACTCCTAGTCGTCGGGTTTTGTTGCTGCCGTTGGCATTGTTGACATGCAGTGGATGCCATCCGGAGATGTTTCCTCTGCTGCCACTTGCATTCCCCATCATTCTGCGCTGGCACCCCACGTTGGGTGGCGCTGGGAGTGTGCGGCGACATCGGAAAAGCCACCAAAGGAACTCAGAGCTCGGCGCATGCAACAGGATGTGTCGTGCAGCACCCACAATGTTACACTGTGCTCCGAACTGAAACAGCCACCATGCAGCTGGGGCAAGAACTGACAGCCGAGCGGAGCAGAGCGGTGGCTCAGCGTGAGTTTGGGGTTGAGCAGTCGAGTCTAGGGAAGAGCTACCTGCGGCACTCCGATGGGATCTGCTCCGCTCGGCTGTCGGCAGCTCTTCCCCAGACTCCAACGCTCAGCCCTGGACTCTCAGCCTGGTGCCCAGTGGCGTAGCGTGGGGGGTGCAGGGGGGGCCGGCCGCACTGGGCGCAACATCTGGGGGATAGGGTTAGGGGGTGCAAATCCACGGGTTAGGGGGTGCAAATTACTTGCCTTGCCCCGGGTGCTGACAACCCACGCTACGCCACTGCTGGCGCCTCTGAGAGCCCGACACCCAGGTGCCATGCACCCCTAGCGCCAACAGTTAAGACGGCCCTGAGGGCCACTATATTGATCAAATAGAGGTGGTCTGAGCCAAGTATCAGATAAAGGCAAATAAAGTCCTATCTTGGACATGGACACCCAGATGCTCTTATCATTGCCTTGCTGGATTGGATTAACAGTTTATCTAATCCAGCATTTTGTCTTCAACAGGGATTAAGAATAAAACTGTGCCTTTCTACAAACTTTTGCAGGAACACTTGGACTACTGTGTACAGTTCTGGTTGCCTTACCCCAAATAGGATACTGTAGAGCTGTTAACCGTTCTGGTATCATAGAATTTTAGAATTGGAAGGGACCCTGAGGCAGGAATCTCAGCTAAAGCATCCATGACAGATGGCCATCCATCTTCTCCTTAACAATCTCCAGGGAAGGAGAGTCCACAACCTCCTGAGGGAGTCCGTTCCACTATTGAACAGCTCTTACTGTCAGGAAGTTTTTCCTGATGTTTAGTCAGAATCTCCTTTCTTCTAACTTGAAGCCACTGGTTCGAATCCTACCTTCCAGAGCAGGAGAAAACAAGCTTGTTCCCTCCTCCATGTGATAGCCCTTGAGATATTTGAAGATGGCCATCATATCTCCTCTCAGTCTCCTCCTTTCCAGGCTAAACATACCCAGCTCCTTCAACCACTCCTCATAAGGCTTGGTTTCCAGACCCTGGATCATCTTGGTCGCCCTCCTTTGCACACATTCCAGCTTGTCAACTTCCTTCTTAAATTGTGGTGCCCAGAATTGGACACAGTATTCCAGGTGTGGTCTGACCAAGGCAGAATAGAGTGGGACTATTATTTCCCTTGATCTGGACATTATACTTTTGTCAGGGGCGTAGCATGGGGAGGGTCTTCTGGGGCTATTGCCCTGGCTGCATGGGGGTGTGTGTGCTTTGTTCACGCTCCCCTCCCTGAGCCAGGCAGTAAAATGTCCTGAAGTCTGGTGAAGTTTAACCCAACATTTAAAGCATTCCATAGCCTTTGATGGCTCAGTTTTGGAATGCCTTAATTAATATTTCAGCTCTGCTTCTTTCACTACTACAGTAGTACTCAGCTGGAGTTACAAAGGAATAAGGCAGTGTCGCTTTACAAATAGGGAAACTGAAACTGAGGAGAGTGGAAGACGTACAATGAAATTCTGAGTTCTCGTGTCCCAGAGCCAATATAACTGTGACAGTGACGAAGTTTCCGCCATCCTGTCTAGTTTGGCTCTTAGTCTAATGCTGCAGCCACTAATCCACATCACCCTTTATCTAGGGTTTATCTCAGTTTTTGCAGAGTGCATTCCAACAAGAAACAAAGGCAATGAAGGGGCTGCTTCAAAGCCAATGCCCTGTTTAAGGAGATAAAGGTTGCATTTTTTCTCGACAAAGTTAGTCCTCTCATGATAGGCCTATAATCAGCAGTTCGGCTCACAAGTGATAAGCGTGTGGGAGAACTGAGCGGACCTTGCCTTGCTTTGCTTTTAAGGCTTTTCTAGAGGGAGTTGAAATCCCTCTACTTAAATGTTTCCAAGCAGGATGAACCATGCAGCACAACGACTGCACAACCGCTGAGTTGTTGTGTTTGGAATACATATGCACATACATGTGTTTGCTCTTCTTTGATGAGGAAAATGCCACAGGTCAGTCCTGTTCTCTGCAGATATAATTCAGACAGGGTCGTTGTTATATGCAAATAGGATTAGAAGGACCGATTTTGCTCATCCAAGAATGGAGCCTCTTTCTAAATTAAGCCAAAATATTTTAATCCCCCCAGAGTTCCTTTATCCTCTGCATCTGTCTTACACTGGAGATACATTTTTAAGATTTCTTTGTCAAAATTACTTTTCTCTCCCACCCCCACCCACCTCCCGCTTCCTCCAACTGTACTGTGGTGGGGTCAACAGAGTATGGTTTTACTCAGGCTGAGAAACATCTGAGATTAATCACGTACCCGCAAGCCGGAGAAAACCATCACAGAGGGTCTAATGAATCTTGACTGTTAGTCAGGCTGGAGAATCCCCTTACAGACAGTGCGTGCGTTCAAAATTAAAACAAAGCAAAATACTTCTTGCGCACTCTGGCTCTGTGAGGGAGGCAAGCTGTTCCATTTCACGACCGTTCAAAAGATGGAGGGTTAAAAGGGAGCCGGTCCCTGCTGGTGGCCAGGATTTTCAAGGTCCGACCCTTCACAACACTTGCTCTCTGGTGGGCAAAGATGCCATTGGCTCCTTCCATGCTGAGCACTGCGGCTCTGCAACTCATAAACGCTAAGGGTCTATGTAGCCACCATGGAGCAAGGAGCCGGCGTCTTCCTGTGTTTCAGGGCCCAGAGAGCAACCAAACTTAGATCAAGGTTATGAGGTCGTTCTCTGCAGCTCAGGCTCCCTGAGGGCTAGGATTGCCTGATTCAAAGCAGGAGAGAACATTTAGTATATACGTTTTCCACAGTGTGGCAAAAGCCAAGGCTGCAGCAACTTCTCCTGGCAGTTCCTTCCTTGCCCCTGTCTTCTATTCCTCCCCCAACGCTGCTGTGATTGATCAGGGCTCCATGCGTGCCACACAGCAAGCAGGAGTGAGGAAGTGAAGGACAGAGCCAGGGAGAAAATGGGAAGGAGGGACTGTGGTTGCGTCAACTCCTGTTATAAAGGTAAAGGGACCCCTGACAATGACGTCCAGTCGTGAACGACTCTGGGGTTGCGACGCTCATCTCTCTTTAAAGGCTGAGGGAGCCGGCGTTTGTCCGCTTCCACTGACAGTTTTTCCAGGTCATGTGGCCAGCATGACTAAGCCGCTTCTGGCAAAACCAGAGCAGCACGCAGAAATGCCGTTTACCTTCCCACCAGAGCGGTACCTATTTATCTACTTGCGCTTTGACGTTCTTTCAAACTGCTAAGTGGGCATGAGCAGGGACCGAGCAGCGGGAGCTCACCCTGTTGCTGGGATTCGAACTGCCAACCTTTCTATCGGCAAGCCCACAGTGGTTTAACTCACACCGCCACCCTGTAATAGCGACTCCTGTTATAGTGTGATATTTAAAAGTCTATGTGTGTTCTGTGGCGTTGGGCAACCCCGCTGAGGTCAGTTGCTAGAATTGGAAACTCCACTGGTAACTTTATCCTCCACGAACAGGTCTAATCCCCATTCAAAGCCATCCAAGTTGGTAACATCACTGGATCTTGTGGGAGCAAATTCCATTTGCTGCATGAGGAAGTATTTTCTTTTCGTCTGTCCTGAATCACCCATAATTCATCTTCATTTGATGTCCCTGAGTTCTAGGGGGGTTTTTTTTGGGGGGGGGGAAAGAATTTTTCCTACCCACTTTCTCTATATCATGCATAATATTATACAGTACATGTCTATCATGTCACCTCTTACTTGAATTTTCAAAATGCCTCAAATGCTGTAACTTTTCCTTATAGGGCAGTTGCTCCATCCCCTTGATTGTTTTGGCTGCCCTGAACCTTTTCCAACTCTACAGTATCCCTCTTGAGGGGAGGCGACCGGAATTGTGTACCTAGCGTTCCAACTGAGGTTGCACCATAGACATGGCAATCTCAGAGTTTATAACTTGGAGATATCCAGTCCACTAAGTGTTAAGAAGTTGGTAATTTGAGGGCTTGCCCTAAGGTCACATGATGCAGGCAGTTCCAGTGGCCTATGCATTGCTGCACCTTTATCTTGGGGAAGGGCTGCGGCTCAGAGGTAGAGCACACGATTTGCATGCTGGGTAGACAGTGCTGAACTAGATGGGCCAGTGGCTTGACTCCATATAAGGCAGATTCTTGTGTTCCTAGATCCTGGATGCTCAAGCCGTTCCCCCTTCGTCTAATCTGCCTGTGAAGCATCACAGCCATGGTACAGTCATCCTGAGATTGCACCACCTCAAAATGCATGTAAAAGGGGAACTGTGTGTGCAAGCAGAACAAAACAGAACCCAAACCCCCAAAACTATTACAACTTGGCTATGCCATGCTAAAAACCTCTCTCCTTAGCAAGCAAACTTTCCGCAGGCAGAGATGCTGGGATTCCTTTCATTGGCCTTCTGATCTTTAGTCCTTGGTGTACATGCAGGCTATGCTTTTGATCTTTTCTCCAGAAAAAAGAAACCACGAGACTCAGAAACGTCTTATGTGTGTGCATATTTATTTTTTTAAACAAAAGTTGGGGTTTCTGACCATGAATGCTGAAGCTTCAAGCAAACCTCCCAGTACCATGAGGCCTGCAATAAAAAGGCTCAGGTTGGCAAAACGACTGATGTAATAAACAGAAGCAGGCTTGTTTATTCAGACTGTTGGGCATCAGCTGAGGGTAATTTGCCTTAATGCCTGAAGAGCACAGCCTTTGCTGAACAGAAACTTGTGGGAAAGGCTGTCGTCTGCTCCTGAAAAATCTCGTTTAATTCATACTTTAGTTTAGACAATTTTTGGTGGTGTGAGCCTCATAGTCCTCGAGATTTTGCAGTGCATTTTTCCAACCAAAAAATGTGTACAAAACTGCATACCGGAGGAAAAAGTGTGTCAAAATGCATATATTAGTGAAAACAACAAACAAAACTGTATCATGTTAGGGGGAATTGTTTGCAAAAATATGTACAGTTGTACCTTGGATCCTGAACGCCCTGGAACTCAGACGTTTTGGCGCCTGAACGCCATAAACCTGGAAGTGATTGTTCGGGTTTGCAAATGTTCTTTTGGAACCCGAATGTTTGACAGGGCTTCCATGGCTTCCGATTGGCTGCAGGAGCTTCCTGCAGCCAATCAGAAGCTGCAACTTGGCTTCTGAATGTTTTGGAAGTCGAACGGACTTCTGTAATGGAGTCTGTTCGACTTCCAAGGTATGACTGTGTGTTAATCAAAATGCCTGGCAAAGAGTTTTTTATTAGGAGAAATTTGCACAGGAAGGCTTATGGCTTTTCTTTAAAATTGGGAATTGATGTGGAAATGTGGAGAGCTGAATTTAAGATTGGAAAAACAAGAAAGAGACTGAACTGAGCACAACAATATTCTAGGGAAGCAGTTTCCTGAGGGTGTCGCCAATGTCATGTGCTGACAGCTTCTAGAGCCACTGATGCAAGGAGCTGAATGCAAGGTGGAGAACAGTGGTGCACAAACGACCCCAGAAGGAGCAGGATATGTCCCTCACCAGAGGTACTACCCTGGCCCTAACACCTGGAGTGGAGTCCCTAAGGCCTTGTACACCTCCTCCTAGCAACTCCTGCAGCCAAGCTGGTGCCAAACATATTGCTCTCCTTATCTTTGCACACATCAACAAGGTTGAGAGGGATGTGTGTGTCTGGTCATTTGGGCAGTCCAGGACCTCCATTCATCCTATCCAGACTTGCGCCTCAGAGAGGTCACTTCGGTGCTGCTAACGCAGCCATTTGACTTCACCCCCGAATGCTCAGAAAGACGGATGCCAACAATTCTTGGAGGAATACACCTATATGCTATATGAAGGAAGTTGTGGCAAAAAATGTGTGAATTCTCAAAATGGGCCTCTCAATAGCCCCTTTCCCACTTGAATTGTGGGAAGGGGACACCACGCTGGTTCTGGGAGCAGGGCATTGTTGAATGTCAGGAAGTTCTGGGGTAGTTTCTTTAGAAGGTGGATATTACTATTATTTTATTGGGGAAACAGTCATCCTTACCTCCCCATCAGCAATCTGCCATTTGTGTGATCTAGGTCATGGTCTCCTAATGAAACTATGTGTTTATGCTCAGTTTCCCTTGCTATAAATGAATTATGTTAAGTTTGCTGCTTTGGTCTGCCCATATTCTTGAGTTATTTCTAAAGTTGCTATTAAAACTGAAAGAATGCCAAAGCCAAACACAATTTCTTCTAGTATGGTAAGTTATATTTGAACCATTACTGTCCTTGGAGCCATGGAAATAAATTCCATTGCCAGTGGGTGACCTACAGTGATGGAAAAAAGGACATTAGACATTGAAGACATTTCTCTTAACTTTTTTTCTGTAGTTTCTGTGCGACCAGAAAAGAATACCTCTGATTTTAATGCTACAGAGAAGGAGTTCACAAACTTTCTATCCCCACGATCCGTTTGAGAGAGATGAAAATTTACTGAGCACTGACCATCGCAACAAGGGGTGGATGTACACACAGGAAAATCCCCACTATAAATAAGTCATAAATTAAATTGTTATGACAAAGGAAATAAACCCTAAGTAAAATCTCATAGAAAAGTTCTATGCTCTACAGCACCATCTGGTGTTGTTTGTTTACAATGCATTTAAAATGCTGTTTTCTGACTAATGTAGCTGAGTCCATGGTGGTGCAGGGGCAGGGCCAATTACAAAAAGGTGGCAGGTAGAGGTGGAAATTGGCACAATCAGCTCACAACTACAGATATCATTTTCTATTGACAACTACTCCCTCTTTAGTAACTGCTAAATTCTTTACCATAGTGATTTCCTTGTTGCAAAGCGTCCCGCAACTTTAGCTTTCCTCAGGCTAAGTACAGATACTAGCTCTGGAGGTTTTGTGACTTATCCTCCCTGTTTTAGGCAGAATTTGCTGATCCAAAGGCTTTAAAGTGGAGAAGCCCTTTTACTTTATTTTTTGCCCTCCCTGCTGCTTCTTTTTTTTAAAAAAAATTCCCTGAACTACCCTTTCTCCTTTGGTACCTTTACATAATGTGTGGGGAATTGCTGGAGCTGTCCTCAGTCCATGCAAAAGGCTAAGGTGCGCCCAGGGAACAGGGCAGGAGAGCAGGGAGGCACACCTGAAAGTGGTCTGAGATGACACACACACACACACACACACACACACACAGAAAAAAAGGTGCAGGAACTCCGACCTTTTGGGGATGGACAACCCTATGTTGTTGAGCTTTTTTTTCCTTTTTTTAGAAAGGCAATTGTCATGATTGGCTGTAGAGTTATTGGAAGCAAAGCTGATCTTAAACTGTAGTAGTAGTTGTTGTTATTTAGTCGTTTAGTCGTGTCCGACTGTTCGTGACCCCATGGACCAGAGCACGCCAGGCACTCCTGTCTTCCACTGCCTCCCGCAGTTTGGTCAAATTCATGCTGGTAGCTTCGAGAAGACTGTCCAACCATCTCGTCCTCTGTCGTTCCCTTCTCCTTGTGCCCTCCATCTTTCCCAACATCAGGGTCTTTTCCAGGGAGTCTTCTCTTCTCATGAGGTGGCCAAAGTATTGGATCCTCAGCTTCAGGATCTGTCCTTCCAGTGAGCACTCAGGGCTGATTTCCTTCAGAATGGAGAGGTTTGATCTTCTTGCAGTCCATGGGACTCTCAAGAGTCTCCTCCAGCACCAGAATTCAAAAGCATCAATTCTTCAGTGACCAGCCTTCTTTATGGTCCAGCTTTCACTTCCATACATCACTACTGGGAAAACCATAGCTTTAACTATATGAACCTTTGTTGGCAAGGTGATGTCTCTACTTTTTAAGATGCTGTCTAGGTTTGTCATTGCTTTTCTCCCAAGAAGCAGGCGTCTTTTAATTTCGTGGCTGCTCTCACCATCTGCAGTGATCATGGAGCCCAAGAAAGTAAAATCTCTCACTGCCTCCATTTCTTCCCCTTCTATTTGCCAGGAGGTGATGGGCCCAGTGGCCATGATCTTCGTTTTTTTGATGTTGAGCTTCAGACCATATTTTGCGCTCTCCTCTTTCACCCTCATTAAAAGGACCTTTAATTACTCCTCACTTTCTGCCATCAATGCTGTGTCACCTGAATATCTGAGGTTGTTGATATTTCTTCTGGCAATCTTAATTCCGGCTTGGGATTCATCCAGCCCAGCCTTTCGCATGATGAATTCTGCATATAAATTAAATAAGCAGGGAGACAATATACAGCCTTGTCGTACTCCCTTAACCTGTAGACACTTTTAATAATAACCCTCAGAGTGCTTAGTCATTTCCACAATCATTTTAACATTTTGCAATGTGCAAAGGGGGAATCATATGTTCTCTGAGCAACAAGATGGATTGTATCCATTCAGACTTCCGGGTAAGTCTGCATTCGATATGTATGCATGTGTGTGTGTCTCTATGCTCTGATTAGCAGCACCTGTTTCATCCCCTACCCCCTCCCATGGTCTTCCTCATGAAATACGGTAGTTTACTTGAGGAACAAGTCTCCTGAATGCCCCTTAGATGGAAAAGCTTGCCATGAGCCATGAATGATCCGCAAAGCTCCTGAGAGTGGTTTCATTTGAAAGCAGGTAGAATCCCAAATTGTTGAGACGCTTTTGTTGTTGCTATTGCTGTTTTTAATGTCTATCTTGGTAGAGGAGAACACCAGGTTTTCCAGTTGCACAGAAGTCTTTGTGAGGCAGAGGCAGAGTCAATCAATCAATCAATCAATCAATCAATCAGAGCATAAGAACAAGAGCAAGAATAAGAACATCTAGTCCGGCATCCTGTTTTCACAGTGGCCAACCAGATTCCTGTGGGAGACCTGCAAGCAATTTCTGAGCCCAAGAGCACGCACGCCCCCTGCAGTTTACAGCGACTGGTACTGTATTTTGAAGCATTTCTGCCTCCATGGCTAGTAGCCATTGAAAAGCCTGGCCCACTATGAATTCATCTAATCTTCTTTGAAAACCATCCAAGTTAGTGGTCCTTACTGCTTCCTGTGGGAGGGAGGTCCACCATTTAACTATGTACTGCATGATACCTGTTCCGAATCTTCCAACATCCAGTTTCATTGCAGGTCCATGAGTTTCTGTTGTCATGAGAGAGGGAGAAAAACCTGAATTAGAGTGGAGGTTGGGTAAAGGGTGAATCTCGAAAGATGACTGCACAGTCCAGGAAGGGCGAATTGCACAGGTTTTCCTCTAAATGATAACAGACCCACATTTCTTCCCCATTCCTGCGCCATGCCTTCTGGTGCATTCTAGGATACTCTGGGTAGGTTCCCAACTACTGCTGTGACCATCAACATACCAAGTAAGTGCTTCTGGATCCCTGAGACTGCCAGCAACCAGAGCTTCAAGTCCATATCTTTGAGGCTGTCCTCCAGTTGGCTTTCTGGAAAATTCTAGAAGAGTAAAAACGATACGTGTGGTTGGGAGTGTCTGAAGCGGTGAGCCTGCTCTCTGCCGGCTTGTACGATTTAGGACCCTGCACAATGCCGTTTCTAAATCACAGGGGGAGCCTCTGTGTATAGAGCAGGATCCGTGCTTCAGACCTCGTCCTCAAGCATGCAAGTGTGGAGATGCTTGGTGATGGGTCAGCTACACACTCCCCCTGAAGGCCCAAATAAGGCTCATGCTGCTCTTTTCCATTCCACATGAAGGCATTATTAATTCATTTTACACAAAAGCATAAGCCCCCCCCCCAAAAAAAAAATCTGATGAGATCTTAGTACAGTGGTACCTCGGGTTAAATACTTAATTCGTTCCGGAGGTCCGTTCTTAACCTGAAACTGTTCCTAACCTGAAGCACCACTTTAGCTAATGGGGCCTCCTGCTGCCACCACGACGATTTCTGTTCTTATCCAGAAGCAAAGTTCTTAACCTGAAGCACTATTTCTGGGTTAGTGGAGTTTGTAACCTGAGGTACCACTGTATTGATTTCAGTATCCTGATTTTGATCATGTTCCCCACTCTAGCCATTTTAACTTTAAAAAATGTATTTTTAAAATTGTAAACTGCCCTAATGTTTTCTGCAGAAGGGTACCATATATGTTTAACAACAACTCTGATTTGTGTAGCCTCATGTTGGGCCAAAGGGGGTGGACTATATGTCCCTCTAAGAGAGAGAGAGAGAGAGAGAGAACGAGAACTAACTGACTGAACCCTTGCTGAACTCAGTGGCACTTACATACAACAAGATTGTACTGGTGAACTCTATAAATGCTAAGTATTATATAGGAATTATGTCCCTGTTTGTATCTGGCCACCCGAACTCTGAACAATCCCCGCACCCGTCCTCAAAGATATTGTAGGCTGCTGACTGCATCACATGGAATTACTATATTCCAGAATCCCCCCTCCCTGGGTGAAAGGTTAGCTCAGAGGATCATTGTTTGTCTTGTAAAATATACTGCTGAAAGCATGCAGCTAGCTGAATTAATTAGTGTTCCTGCTGGAATTTTACCTTTTGCATTTCCTGGCTTCTCGCGACTGTCCTTGTGCATGACCTTAATGTTTTGTTTAGTGCAGAGTTCTGCAAGATGCGAGGAAAAAGAGAGGGAAAGGAGGAGGGAGGGTGTCGGCCGAGTGATAAAAGCATTCATAAAACAAGCTCATTCACAGGTGATTAAGGCTTTTATATAGCATTTTAATTAAAAACCCAGAAGCGGATTTAGTGCTGCCGTGGGAGAGGGCCATTAAAACAAGCTGTCAAGTGCAGTATACATAGGGTATGTTCAGACATGACACCTATCCATGGATTTTTGTTACATGAATGTGCACTGAGGGGCCTGTGGCTCTTTCTTTTCCCCTGCATGGCAAGATACCTTCTTTCCAATCCTCACTTGTCGCAAACCATAGTTTACGGTTTTGTCCAAATGGGCAGAAGACGGTCAGTGCTTGCTTATGAACCAGGAGGGAATATTGTTGAACATGAGGAGTGAAACATACTTGGAGTCAAGAGTGGATTTCATGCTCTTTATTCAGCTCATAGTGGTGAGGAGGAATGGAAGTTCCCCCAGAATGTCTGCTTTATATACATTATTTACACAATGGGCCCCACGTGATTGGCTAATTCCGGGATTCACCTGTAGGCGAATCAGGTTGCAGATTCACTTCCACCTGGAGCTGGATTGGGTGGTTCCTGTGGACCAATCAGACTGCTACATTCTGGATCCTATTGTTCTAGGACCAATCAGACTGCTGCATTCTGAATCCTATTGTTCTAGGGCCAATCAGACTGCTGCATTCTGAATCCTATTGTTCTAGGACCAATCAGACTGCTGCATTCTGAATCCTATTGTTCTAGGGCCAATCAGACTGCTGCATTTTGGATCCTATTGTTCTAGGACCAATCAGACTGCTGCATTCTGAATCCTATTGTTCTAGGGCCAATCAGACTGCTGCATTCTGAATCCTATTGTTCTAGGGCCAATCAGACTGCTGCATTCTGAATCCTATTGTTCTAGGACCAATCAGACTGCTGCATTCTGAATCCTATTGTTCTAGGGCCAATCAGACTGCTGCATTCTGAATCCTATTGTTCTAGGACCAATCAGACTGCTGCATTCTGAATCCTATTGTTCTAGGGCCAATCAGACTGCTGCATTTTGGATCCTATTCAACTCAGTACATAACAAGGAGGAAAGTGAGAGGTCTATGGATGAGCCCAAGGTTCCTCAGTGCTTACTCACAGAATGCCAAACCACGGCTTGGTGTTGCGTCCAAAGATCTCCACAGATATGCACCAATTTATGTCTGTTTCAGAGTGAGAAGCCCATTCAGGAAATCACTTGAAAGCTGATTTACAATTTCAATTAATAAAGCTGGACTGAATTTTCTGAAAACAGTCAGGAAAGAGCGGGGGAGGGGGCAGATGCAAGGCAGGCCTCCTGTATCTTTAATAGCTGGATAGAAGAAGGATTTCAGCAGGTGTAGCTTGTCACCTATTCTACACAGTTACTAAAGGTGCAGAGGCCCTTCTTTTGCACCTGGCTGCTGTGCAGTATTCCTAGATTTGCTGCATGGATCTGTTCTCAACAGAGCAGAAAATGAATAAGGCCACCAGGGTTGAAAGTGGTTTCTCTCTTATCCGATGTGAAGGTTGGGGGTGAGTATGAGTTTGTAACTTACCAGCTTTGCCCAATGCAGAGTGAGTTTGCTCCACAGCCCTGATTTTCCAGCAAATAGGCCCTTGTAAAACTGTATTGAGTTGAATGGCATTTAGGAGTGTTGTTGTTGTTTTGCCTGGGATTGCCATGCCTTGAAAGTCTTTAAAGGCACACACAGAAGAATGAAGGGATGGGCTGAATTCAAACAAAACTTCTATGTTCACATGAGCTAATGTGTTTATTTTAACTGGCGTCCCAAATGAGCTGTTCTGTTTGGGAAGAAGCAAGCTGCTGGATACATATCCTTAAAAAAAAAAAAGTGGTGCACAAGTTCAGTATCTTCAATGAACATGGAAACATAGGCAAGTTTACAGTAAGGACTGCGTACATGGTTACATGAAAGGAACACAGAGGAAGAAGTCAGTCCAGAACAACCTTAAATGGAGGGGTTTCTTTTTTCCTTTATTTTTTTGAGCAAGGAGATAGGATGATAGATGCTGCCATGTTGTCTTGATTCCGAATGTACCTTTTGCAATGCAGTACATTTTGCATTGTAGGTTTTTGACTGATAAACCACCACGTCACACTCAATTTCATTCATTTATGACACAACAAGGATTGTCAATGGACCTCTTTTCACTCCCCTACCCTTTTCCACTCATGCATGCTTCCGTTCCCCTATGATTCACTGTGAGGTATGCCAAAATACTTCTAAATATTTCATTACGTGAGCAAAGCACCCACAATATGGGTTTCTAGGGCTGCAAATGTTTTTTTTTTAAAAAAAATGGGAATGATTAGCACAGAAATGAGCACTAAACTTCTACTACATTCCGCTAGATTTCCAGAAGCACATTTTTGTGTGTGCTATTTTGTCTAATATAGTCATTTTTGCAAGCAATTTCCCCTGTTGGGATGCTTTTTTGTGTGTTATTTTCAGTAATATATGCATTTGTGTTCCTGCTTTAGTCTAAAATACAGTCTGTATGCATTTTCTGATTGGAGGACTGTATCACAAAATGAGGAGGGCTGTGAGTTTTGAAGGACAGCTGCATTTCAGTTTGTGTGTGGGTCTCGAAAGTGTGAGCTGGGTAGGTTTTCACGAACATTTAGACCATGCTAATTTCTCCCCCTGGTTTACATGTAGCATGCTAAAGGGTTAAACAGGTGCCTGTGAGTGGTTTCAACCTCTTCTCAGTTTCTGCAAAACTTGTCCCTGTTTATAGCAGGTCTGAACAATGGCCAATGACCCCCCCTTGTAGTCTTCTGGAGAATTTTTCACTTCCAAATATTTCTGAACAGGTTTTGATAGAAAACAGATTTATTTGTTTTCCTTCCAGACGGACTAAGAATATCTAATTCTTTTAGATATTGCAGAAGAATGCTTGACATAGCTATAAATTCAGGGTGCCAGTTTAAACAACCTAAGCTCGAGTCAGGATTGCTGCTAGTTTGCTCGACTTTTCAGATGGTGGAGGGGGGTGGGGAAGGGAGAATTGGAATGGCTCACCTGTCTTCTTCCCTGGGGTCTCTTGCTTGTGGTTCAGCAGATGCCATAGCATACACGCAACTGAAGCAATACATTTTATACCCTCAAAGGCCAGAATGTCCAGTGCGCTTGGAATTAGCCATTTCACATCCTAGACGAGGCTACGCATATAAACAGACCCAGTCACTCTCATGCCTCCACTAATAGCAGCTGCTAAAAGAGTTGGTGACCTTCAGCTGTGGCCACTTTAACCTCCATCATCATCCCTCAATTTTTTCTAAGCTGTTTTTGGACACTGTGAATTGTTTACAATATGTGTCCACTTCCTCCAGATCATTTCTGCAGGCTCCTTAAGCTTTGTAGTATTGCAGACCACCACTCTAGCTTGTATCATCTTAGCGAAATCTTGCATGCTCTTACAATCCAACTTTTGGGGGGTGAACTGCATGCCTTCCCTGTGCCCCGATTTCATTATTCTAATAAGCATTTAAGGCTACTGTAGAGACTAGGATTCTTTTTTCTTTTTTAAAAAAAGGTCTTGTGATTCCCCCCTCCCCTTTTTGGACTTTTCATACTATTTTTTTTTCTACTTAAAAAGAATCCTAGTAAAAGAAAATGAGTGGTGTGATGTCATTCCACTCCACCCTGCTGTACCCTCCAATCAGAATCATCAATTTGGCTTTTGGAGGGCAAGGGGAAGGCTGATTGAGATGCCTGCCATATATTATGCTGGAAGTTACCAAGTCTATGGCGGGTGGGGAGATTAGGACATGAATCAGCCGCCGCCACAAGTCCCCTGCAACTTCTAGTTAGGGCCTGCATTCAGGAAGGCGGAGACATTTGATGAACTTCACATTTAAAGGTGAACTGCCCCAGTCTGCACTTTGTGAAAAAGATACACAAGGCAAAATGCAGCCACACTCTGATGTTTGCACAATTTTGGAGAATAAACCAATTGCTATACATTTTGGAAAGTTGCTTGTTCACTGTGCATTTGGATGCCTCTTAAATTATCATGAAGAAATGTTAGTTTCCAAAATCAGGGCTTTTGTCTATGTTTGGATACAGCTGGGCCCCATTTTGAATCAAGATGGTGGACTGAGCCTTTCAAAACCGCACTGATTTTAATCACTGATTTCATAACTGCACCAAGGCTGCTTGTATAGTATATAGCAGAACAGACCCTTAATCATTGAATACTATGGGGGGTGGGGGCACGATGTGGACTGCGATCCTTGAATGACGATTGAAGTGCTGCAAGCATATATCTGTTTTCATGTGTACAACACGGCAACGCATGGGTGCTTGGATGTTGATAGGTTGGCACAGCTCTACATCACTGATATGTTGGCCACAGAACACTGCTTTGAAGGAAAGGGACCTGGGAAGGCATCTAGTCTACCCACCCTGCTCCTAGCAGCTTTTGCAGCGTAGAGCGCAGCTACAACATCCTGACAGATGAACCCTTAGCCTCTGCTTAAATAACCCCAGTCAATCAGAACTGATCGTTTTCCTCCCATGCCTGCATTCAGTGTCTCTGCATCAGAGTGCCAGAAACTGAGTTTTCCTTCTGCGTTTGTCATCATTTGGCCATTAGGAACTTTCAGCATTTGTCTCCCATCGTTTGCCGCTCCTTGCTTTGGCTGAAACAAGCTGAAAATGGTTGCTGCCGTTTCCAGATCTAAAGGTAAAGGTAAAGGGTCCCCTGACCATTAGGTCCAGTCGTGGCCGACTCTGGGGTTGCGGCGCACATCTCGCTTTACTGGCTGAGGGAGCTGGCTTACAGCTTCCGGGTCATGTGGCCAGCATGACTAAGCCGCTTCTGGCGAACCAGAGCAGCACCCGGAAACGCCGTTTACCTTCCCGCCGGAGCAGTACCTATTTACCTACTTGCACTTTGACATGCTTTTGAACTGCTAGGTTGGCAGGAGCAGGGACCGAGCAACGGGAGCTCACCCCATCACGGGGATTCTAACCCCTGACCTTCTGATCAACAAGCCCTAGGCTTTGTGGTTTAACCCACAGCGCCACCCACGTCCCATTTCCCGATCTAGCAGAGCGCAATAGGTTTGCCAAATGCTGTGATATTGTGTGATTATTTGTTCTGGGTGAGAGCTTTGGGGGGTGAAGCTCTCTGCCAGAGGGCAAAGCCTAGAGCCGTGTTTGTCAACCTGGTGCCCTCTGGGTATTTTGGACTGCAACTGCAGCCAGAGAGTTACCGTTCCTAGAACACCCTTGCGAAGAAGAGTAAGTAGTTGTTAAACCACTCACGGAATTGTAGCTCCAGGAACGGAATAGGAACCTCCTAATTACTCTCAGCACCCTTAAGAAACTAGAGCTCCAATAATTCTTTGGGGAAAGCTGTGACTGTTTAAAGGGGTATTATGGTGCTTTAAATGCCACCACTTTAGCTAATGGGGCCTCCTGCTGCCATTGCGCTGCCGCTGCACAATTTCTGTTCTCATCCTGAAGCAAAGTTCTTAACCCGAGGTAATATTTCTGGGTTAGCGGAGTCTGTAACCTGAAGCATATGTAACCCGAGGTACCACTGTAATAGGAAAATATTTTATGGTTGTCCAGTTCCCCTCCCCCACCTTCGTAAGATGTGCCCTTCAACTCGATACGCATGGCAACAGTCTTCCTCTTCAAATATTAAGGAAGGAAGGCCTCTGCATAGGTCTCCCCTCCTCCTCTGTCTCACTTCCACCAAGTAATCATATGTGAGCAAGCCCTATATATACATATAATCAGCAGGCAAGCTTTAACTAATTCCAGTTTTCTTTTTGTCTCCTTAAAATTGCACTGTGCATCAACCCCATGTCCTCCCCTCCCTTCTCTTTCCTCTTTCCTTCCTTGCAAATGCCTGAACTTGGAGTAAAGGGTTGGAAATTTTGCACAAGGGAGGGGGGAGAGGACTCTTTTTCCCTCTCTCCCTTTTAAATAAAAAAAAAGCACCCTGAGTCTAGGCTAGAATTCCAGAGGAAGTTGAGGGCCTCCTGTTCTGCACAGGAAGCAATCTTGGAGCAGGCCTTAAATGCCAGATTCCAGGCAGAGTTTAACTAACCACTGACAGCTCTGTAAACAAAGCAGGGACAAAAAAGAGAGCAGCTTTCCCTTTTCTGGTAGTCATTTTTAAGTTTGGGGCCTGCAGGAGAATTCTCCTATATTTGTCTCGTTAGGATATAAACCAAAGGCTGAGAGGGCTTTGCATATGAAGGAACTATAGAAGAGAGCAAATATTTCATGGAGTAAACCCTCAGGAGGAAGGTAGGTGCCTCTTTAAATTGCAGGGATCAAGCTCTGTCTCTTTCTCCCCTTCCCCGCCCTTCTTCCCCCAAAACCAGCAGAAATGTGCCAACCTCCAGCTTTGCTTTCTGAAGAAGGATTTGTAGCAAAATTGCCTTTGACTGGATGATGTTTTAAAACACTAGGTACTCTCTCTCCAGCCCCTCCTCTCCACACCTAATGCCACCTTTAATCTTCCCAAAATTCCTCCTTTTAGTAGTGTGACTAGCAAGGGAAAACATCTTTCAAGTTCAGGGTAGAATTTTTCTGGGAGAAGTTGCTTGAATTTTTTAGTTACAGTTTTCCCCTCCTCTTTCTCTCTCTCTCCCCCAAGTCTGCAATTGTGTAATTGTGATGTTACAAATTAACTAATATTTCATTCACAGTTCCAGTAACCATACTAATGTTAAAATGTATACATTGCTCATGTTTATTATACTGTGGTTAAATAATATATAGTTGTTTTGTCAACTGTTGTGAAATCTTAAGGAATAATAAAATTGTTTATATATTTTTTGTTTCTTTTTTAAAAAAAGACTGTCCCCCTGGCACAAAAAAGCCTTCGCATAACAAATAGAAAATGTCCTTGTTTACTTTTAAAAATCTTAATTTCTAGTTAGGGAGCTGAATTCCAAAATGTGTTGCATCAAAATTTTTAACATTTTATCTCCGTGACTCTTTGGGGATCCAGTTTACTATCAAGGGGAATGTGATAGAGAACTGAATTTGGAGCTGAATTTAAAAGGCGAACAAAAATTTAATGTAACCCAGTTAATTAAAGGCACCCTTTCATTTCCATGTGTTGTTCTAAGCAACTTTCGCCTCTCTCTTTCTTTTTCTCCCTGAAGTTCAGTCTGATTTGGGGGGTTTATCCAAGTCTGAGTGCACGCCATGGACGACTTTGAACGTCGCAGAGAGCTCAGGAGGCAAAAACGAGAGGAGATGCGCCTGGAAGCAGAGAGGTGAGTAATTAAATTTTATTTGGAAATGCTGTCTGCAGTTTTATTTTTTACTTTAAAAAAAAGCCTTGTCTCTGAGACTTCCTCCTGTTAAAATGAACCGAAGAGACATGGTTCAACAGACCGTGCTGCCTGAAAGTTTAAGAAAAGCAACTTACTTTCTTTCTTTTTTTTTTGCACAGTATGAATGCAGCAGTTCCTCAACCACTAGGCCCTTCTGTGAATTCCATTTGCCACCTTTTGTGCCTTGGGAGGGAATTACCTGAAGGAGAGGGGAGGCAGAAAACAGTTTATAGGCCTTATTAGAAGGGAGCAGAAGAAGCTGGTAATAGCCATGTTTAAAGTGTCTAATTACTGTCAAGTCGACGCAGTCCTGTTTGAGAGCCTATGATGAAATTACAGGGTGTTTGAGTAGAAGCTGGTAGAGAACATTTTTAATGTGTCCTTAACAGTATAGTATGCAACAGCAAATACCATTGCTTATTAATAGTGGATAGAGTGTTCAATTCTAACACATCCTTTCGGACTATATCCTCTGGAACAATTTCTTGCTTGTTCCCTTTGTATGGTGCTGGTGGAGAACAAAGCCTGGGTCTAAGATATTTAAGCCCAGGATAGGGAACTGATAGCCCGTGGGCCAAATTCACCGCCTCCTGGCCCTTAGATAAGCACCTAATCCCAAGGATGCCTGCTTGGCAAATGCTGCAATGCTCAACCACTGTTCCCTGAGCTCAAACTCAGGTAAAGGGCTCTTTAACCACTTATCCACCTAGTATGAACTGCAACAGAAGTTATTCTGGGTGCTTCCTTTATATCCTACTGGCGAGTGAGCCAAATGAGAGCTGAGGTGTATATGGCAAGAAGTCTAAACACACACACATCCGGAACCCCCCAACGGACTGCTGTTATTAGTTCTGCGAAAGAGGGCTTAGCAGAGCTATTATTTGCATACCATCCATTTTTTTTATTGTGAGAGAAGGCGGCCATTTTGGTTGCTGTGGTCTCACGTCATTTCGTGTGTCCCCCCCCCCCCAAAGAAGCACTTTTTGCAGGGCTGCAATCTCGTGTGGCACTCCAAAATGTGTGTTTCTGGGCACGAAGCCCTGATAAGTGCTTTTTTGTGGGGTGGGGGAACCGCAGTGCAAAATCATTCAAGATCACAGCAACCAAAATGGCTGTCATGCTCTAATGATAAAAACCAGGAAGTTGGCGTCCCAGATATTGGCTTCAAACTGTTGGAGAATATGCATTTTCACGTGTTTTAGTTGGCATGGGAGTAAGCCAAGTGGGTGGAGCAAAAGCAGTTTGCCTTTCATCCTCATTCAGTTCAGAATATGAGACTTGTCGAAGAAGATTTGTTGTCCAGGGATTTTCAATGTAAGGAGCTGTTTTGAAAAGCTGCCCATTCCACTGTTCATATATATGAGATTGCTGACTCCTCATTTAGGCCAGCTTGTGTGTGAATGCAAATGGAGGGTGCACAGAAACTCTCAGCTAGTTTGGGGAAGGTCCTTGGGCCAGATGATCTCTGTGGGTTGGGATTCCCACTCTGAGCAGGCACACTACTGTTGCCATTGCCTCTCCCTCTGGACCCAGTTGGCACCACCTCCCAGAGAGAGAAGACAAAGCCTTTGGAGACTACTGTTGCTTCTCCTCGCTCTCCTCAGTTCTTCTGAGATGGCATGTCAACTGGAAGCCACACCAAGCAAGGAGGTTGGGAGGCTCCAAGGAGTGGGGCCCTGGCTATAGGGTGGGACTCAGCTAGTGCCCAACCATGTCTACCTTGACATTGACCTTGCTTCCAGTATTGAGCTGGTTCTCCCTAACCCCAGTTATTGAAGGTGGCTTGATGGGACACTTTTGCCCCCTACGACATGTGTTCATTCACCCCCCTACAGGTCTGTGGGCAGAGTTTTGTGAGTTTCTATACTGCTTTAAAATCAGCAGAATTTTCACAATTGGGAAAACATTTGAGAGAAAAGCCCCTGGGGTGATGCTATGTCAGGTCATAGCATTGTTTGAAGTGAGGCATTATGGGAGAACATGGCAACCCTTTAGGCCACTGAGAGAAAAAATTACTCCTGCTGTTTACACTGAATTTTTAACAACGAAAGGAAGAGGGTGGGGAGCTGCTACTTGTTCCCAGTAAGCCCCTTGCCTCTGGCAATGTGGAAAAAAATTGCCCACCCTACCTAGAAATTGGCTGGGTGGGAGATCCATCCCATTTTCACAGCTGCCAGTTGGGCTGGGGAAGTGGAGCAGCATTCTGGGTTCAGCTTCTTTCTGGTACAACTGGGTAGAACATCTCTCCTAATGTTACTGTTAGATTTTCACCCCCATCTCCATGGGAACATGGGGTATAACACAACTGCATGGCATGTCCTCATGGTGTCTCTGCTCCTGGCTGACTGTCACATCAGATGTTGTGCTTTGCTCTACACCAGGGAGTGGAGGAAACCGTGACGCTCCAAATGTGGCTGAACTCCAACTCCCATAAGTCCAAACCAGCATGGCCAGTGGTCAGGGATGATGAGAGTAGTAGTCCAATGACATTTGGAAGGCCACTGCGTCCTTACGCTGTTCTAGACGTAACCAGTGGTGGTAGCCCTATTTGTCCTGCAACACCTAGTTATACAATATACTTTAGATGGGAGCTTTAGAAATAAAGTAAAGTAACCATTTAGGTTAGGGGTTTAAAAAGTGCATTCTGTTTGCATTTCTGCAAAACGTCTGAAAGAAGTTTGCTGAGCCTTCCAAGGAATATATCTGTGGAGAAGTCAAGCATGAAGTCTGTGACCTGAAATGGCGTATAGATGGGGAAATGTATATGTTAAATCCATCAACTGATTGAAGATTGATTAGCTGTGCTATTGTAACTAATTAAACAAAAGGCCTGAAACCCACAGTATTTCCAGGTTTTAAAACACTCTAGGGATTTCACCGAACACTTGCACCATTCAGATCTGGCTTTAATTATACTGGTATCAGTATTTCTCTCCCCCCTCCCCCATATATCCAGCTGAAGTTTCCTGATTTGGCAAGGACTGGGGCAAGCTCATGGGCGTTTTGAATTCCTCTCTATACGTGTGGCCAACATCCAAGATGGCTGGCTGGGTAACAGTCTGTGAATGTGGGCATCTTTCTAGGGTGGCTGTTTAAAACAGCAAGAAACAATTCCTTTCTCTATATGGAGGCTCTATGGGTTGGAGGATTTCATCCTAGGTGCTTTGTCTAGGAGAACTCCTAGATTCATCTTTGTTGCTGAAGGCCCAAGTGGCGATGGTCATGGAGTCTTTGGACCAGATTCAGCCATTCCTAGACAGGGATAGCTTGACCTCTGTCATCCATGATCTGCTAAGCTATCGACTGGGTGACTACAATCCTTAAACATGACATGGAGGCTGCAACTTGCTGCATAATCTGGTGGCAAATATGCTGGGTAGAAGATCTTATAGGAGCCACATAACACTAGTCCTCAAATAAGCCCACCGGCTGCCATTGTTCTCTGGCCTGGTTTCAAGGCACTAGATATGACTTACAATGCTCTGAGTGGTTTGAGATTTGGCTACTTGGAGGAATGTCTTTCCCCTATATTTCCGTGCCTGACCTTTAAGACCCACCTTGGGGAGCAGGGCACTCCTTGACATCACCCTTTTGGGAGCTATACATTATGTGGGGTGTGAGACAGGTCTGCACTGCAGCAGCTTGATTACATAATGCCAATAGAGGTTACTTTTTGGTACTAAAATAAAACCTCTTTCTATAAGCATTTGGGATGGGCTCTTGGGACTGTTTGGTTACGACTTGCCTGCTGGTTTCTTCCTATTGATTAGGAGTGGGTGATTTTGTCAGGGTTGTTTTTTGGTTTTTTTTGCTTAATTTCAACTTCTCATTTTTTGAGCCTTCAGTTTAGTTCTCCACATTAGCTTGCATTTAAAAGGAGATCCTCATGAGTATTCTCCAGTATTTTAGAGCGAATTTCTCCTGACGGACACATTTTGGCAAAGCGGTCTTCCCTAATAAAACACATTTGTGTATGCTACTTTCACTAAAATGTCATATTTTTGCACTCTAATATATGCATTTTTGTAAACATTACTTGGCTAGAGGACTGTAATGGCAGAAGTGAGACTTTCAAAGGATGGCTGTGTTTCAGTTCTTTGTATTGTTTCAGAAAGTGTGTATTAGGTACTGTAGAATCATCTTTCAATAGAAACTGAACCAAATTCCTCCCCCATCCCTACTATTGATAGATCATATTTTTCTGCTCTTACCTTTTAGTATGTGTGTTATAACTGTTAGGAAGTTGTGCTCAGCCTGAAATAGTCATTGAAGTAAATATAAATGAAAAAAAACTGGCCTTCCCAACTAAAGTTGTGGGTATGAAGCATAGTTTGAACTTGGGCTTACTGCACCCTCTATAGTTAACCACCATTTTGTGGTGGGATGGATTGAGGAAATATTGTGCTGTGCTGGACTTTCAGAAATAGTAATGCTTGTTCGAGGACTGTGCTGTTGCTTAAAGGTAAAGGGACCCCTGACCATTAGGTCCAGTCGTGACTGACTCTGGGGTTGCGGCACTCATCTCGCTTTATTGGCTGAGGGAGCCGGCGTACAGCTTTCGGGTCATGTGGCCAGCATGACTAAAGCCGCTTCTGGCGAACCAGAGCAGCACACGGAAACGCCATTTACCTTCCCGCCGGAGCGGTACCTATTTATCTAGTTGCACTTTAATGTGCTTTCGAACTGCTAAGTTGACAGGAGCTGGGACCGAGCAATGGGAGCTCACTCCATCACGGGGATTCGAACCGCCGAACTTGGCAAGCCCTGTAGTTTAACCCACAGCGCCACCCGCGTCCCGCGTTGTTGCTTACTGCTTTTTAAAAAGAAGTCTCTTGTGTTTTTGTGTTTTGAACAAAACCAAATCCCAGAAACTAGAATAGTAAATGGGCTTTTCTTTAGCACGTTCTCCAGCTCTCCCAACTTCCCTGAGCGATCAGGTGTTATAGAGCTAGGGCTGCCATACACCTGGGTTCCCCCGAACATATCTGGGATTGGGCCCTCAGAAATTGCATTTGGGGGAAATTTCTGGTAAGTGGTAAAATGTCCAGGAAAACCCAGACGTATGGCAACCCAGTGCAGCCTTCCCAACAGCTCCAGTCACAGATGCAGCAGCAAAAGGGAGGCAGAAAAGGAAGCAAACGGTGGTTGGGCCTTCCTTGCCAGCTGCCTCACTGGCCCAGAAGCAGGCAGCCCGAGAGGCCCATTGACCCTCCCTGTGGGGCCACTGAGAGTGCCCCAGCTGCCCTTCCTGTGTCTGGTGCACTGCACAGTGCGCTTGGCTGGAGAAGACGTGACGCCTGTTGTGCGCCAGACTCAGCCACGCACCCGGCGGGAAGCACAGCGAGGCGACTCGGGGAGGAGCGCAGAGGCCTCCGATTGGCTGGAAATGGCATCCCCTGCCTCCCCAAACAGCTGGAGGCTCTGGGGAGCTGTGGGCACCCGGTGCCCTGCATGTGCCAGCAGTGTGTTGGGCAGCTCTGGAGCAAAGAGGGCACTGCAGCCTTGACACCTCGGATTGCCTCCGCACAGGATGCAAGTCAAAAGCCAGATTTTCACCTTTTGAAATATGGCAACCCTATGTAGAGCCAGAGTTTTTGGTTTCCATTGCCTAAGAGAACCTGGGAGACTTGGTAACTTTTGCTTTATACATACAGGTAGAGCATAGCTGGGCATAGACAGCAGGTACTCTTATCCATTGCACTTTTTAAATATAAATTGATAGGCATAGTTCTCCAGGGATCCAGATGAAGGTCTACCTGAAGACGATGGTCTTAGTATGAATTCCCATCCATATGCAAAGCTTGGGGTCTATCACTGAGGCATGACTCTTCCTTCAGTATTGTCCATCTAGTCCAATATTGTCTACTCTGACTGAACAGCAGTTCATCAGGGTCTCCTGTAGAGTTCTTTACCCACATCACATCGTGTAAGTGAAGATGTCCAGGACTGAACCTAGGACCTTCTTCGTGCAAATTACGCCCTTTACCATTGAGCTGTGTCCCTCCCTGAGGGGTCCAAACAAGAGAACGACTCAGAATGAAATGTCTTTGCAAGAGCCTCCTCGGGGCATATGTAAACCACACAACTTTACAGCTATGAGATTTATTTTCCATGTTACAGCTGGAAGCTCCCAATGCTGCTGTTATAGCTGAAAAAGGCATTTTCATTAAAGGACTTTGTTGTTTATGACCTTAATTTTCATCTGCTGATTTACAACAGCAATGTAAAGAGACCTTTAAGTGAGTGTAAGTAGTGTAACTATTTAAGAAAATATTTACACTCTCTTAAAAAGTTACTTTTTGAAGCTATTTTCCTCCGGGCCAAAAATCCAAGGACCCAGCGAGACTGGTGTTCTTGCACCTATGTGCTTGTGGGATGACTTTCCTTCGTTATTCTGAAGATACTGAAGTTTCTTAAAACCTTATATTCATTCCCTTTTAAATTCTGAAGGTATCTCACACTTCATAGATGGTGGGCGTATCTGATGTTTGTAAAGTATTGTTTCCTACATAAAAACTTTGGTGTGCTGCGTTGTGAATTTCCAGCATACCTTGGAGGAAGCCTCAGCTATTTTAAAGTGGTATGCAGTGGTACCTCAGGTTACATACGCTTCGGGTTACATACGCTTCAGGTTACAGACTCCGCTAACCCAGAAATAGTACCTTGTGTTAAGAACTTTGCTTCAGGATGAGAACAGAAATCGTGCTCCGGCAGCACAGCAGGAGCGGGAGGCCCCATTAGCTAAAGTGGTGCTTCAGGTTAAGAACAATTTCAGGTTAAGAACGGACCTCCGGAACGAATTAAGTTCTTAACCCGAGGTACCACTGTAGTGCAGATGGGGCCTAAGTTGCTGCCCTTTAAAATGAAGGCTGGCATCACTTATGGGAGCTGCTAGTCATGAGATAGGGAAGACAATCTTCCTTAAGTCTGTCTGCAAAAGACTTTGCTATCATTTTTCAAAGGCTACTGCTCCGTGGCAGCAAATGGGAGACAAAGACAGAAAGTTCGCTTGGTAATACTCCACTCTTGGTTTTTGTGTGTGAAATCTCAGTGAAGGCAATGTGGTTATGTGCGTGCAACTATGGGCTGGGGTTTGGTGTACAATCCCTTATTATGGCCAAACACTGTGTAATTTGTGTGGCATTTCAGAATTTTGTGGAGATGGCTCTGTTTGCAAACATAGGGGCTGCAAATGCTGCAGATGCGGTGACATGGATAATCCAAATGTTCCTAAAAGGAATCTCCGTATCTGTAAGCAAAGAGGCCCTTCCACAAACAAACCAAGTTTGTTATCTCAGCTGCTTCTTGAAGCCGAATATTCAGCAGCTGGAGATGTTGGGACCAAATCCAGCCCTATTGAGGGGTGAGTATCCCCAAAAAACCAATTACCGTACTTCTCCATGTATAACACACCCCCATGTATAAGACTCCTCCTATTTTGGTGGACTCAGATTTAAGAAAATGGGGGGAGATGGCACAAACTTGTTGAGCTTTTTTGGGGGGGAGAATTGCCCAGAGTTGTTGAGCTTTTTTTAGGGGGGAATGAATGCCAACAATCGCTCCGCCTCTCATATGATGTCCCCTTGCTGGTGGAAGCTGCCAATTGCCCACCCAATTGTTGCAGCGTCAGCCAATCAACACCACCCATTGATGCAGAAACCAATAAGACACACAATAGCCACTGACAGCCACGGTAGCAACCAATCAAACATCCACCCTATGCACTACCCATGTATAAGATGACCCTCACTTTTTAGCATGATTTTAAAAGAAAAAATCCTAGTCTTATACACAGAAAAGTACAGTTTCTTATTTCTTTATTACAAGAACTATAAATAATGCAAAAACCAACACAAGGTATGTGGTGTTTCTGGGAAAATTTTGGTTTCATTTGGCGAACTTTGCATAGGAAAAAAAAAAAACATTTTGCGTTGGAAAATTTTCTGCCACCTTACAGAGTGATCTGTTTTAGCACATTTATTTTACTTGTAGGTTTATATTTGTTAAATTTACATATCATTTCCCAGTAGGAAAAACAAGTAACTTATAAGCATGTATTTTTTTTACAAAAAAGTGAAATTACAAAAGAAGATTTAACAATTTAATATAATATCATTGCTGTCCAAAAGCCTGGGAAAACAAAAATCCTTGCTCGACTTGAAAGCAATGCCAAGGTTGGTGACACGCACCCTCCCTAGGAAGAGCACTCCATAAATACTTAGGCTTACCTGCATTTAGTACAAGGATGGGTGTTTGCTTAGGCCTGTACATAAATGTTTGTAACATCTGCATAAGTGATTACTAATAAAAATGATCACATTGGACATATATTCTGTTCTGTATTAAAGCCAAATGTGCTAATAAAACCCAAGGACCTTAGGAAGTCACCTCATGCCAAATATCATATTTATTGCTCATTTGCTTTTAATGATATTTCATGCAAACAAAAAGCTTCCTGCTAAATGCTGATATCCTGTCCATTTCGGTTTTGGTTCCAACGATAGTGGATACTAGTCATATTTTCGATCCTGTCCACAAATGAACATGCAGACTGTGCTCCTGTTTCCAATGGAATTCTCCAGAATTCCTTCCCGTAGTGTCAAAACGCTTCTACTGCAAGGAAGGGGAAAGGGGGGTGCTCTGAATTCTGTTGGACCCCCTAGTTCCACCATCCCTGAGTATTCTCCATGCTGGCTGGAGCTACAGTGGTACCTCTGGTTAAGAACTTAATTCGTTCTGGAGGTCTGTTCTTAACCTGAAAAAATTATTAACCTGAGGTACCACTTTAGCTAATGGGGCCTCCTGCTGCTGCCACACCGCCGGAGCACGATTTCTGTTCTAATCCTGAAGCAAAGTTCTTAACTCAAGGTACTATTTCTGGGTTAGCGGAGTTTGTAACCTGAAGCATCTGTAACCTGACGCGTCTGTAACCCGAGGTACCACTGTAATGGAAATCTGGAGTGCTGTGTGTTCTATGTCCCTGCAGAATAACTTTCCTTTGCGAAGGCGCCGTTTCTTCTCCTGTTTAGAGGCTGCTTAGATGTAGCACCTGCGGCCTGTTCCTCACCTTCAGCCTACCTGCTCAGGTGGTAATGGTGCACTGTAGATATTTCAGAGGAGTGGCCTGAGTTGAGACATCAGGCAGTCCTACAAATGCAGCCTCATCCCAAGTCAATGTCTCAATACGCAGACAGGGCTACGACATCCAAAATGTGTGCAGTGACAGATTTGGGTACTACGGTGGCCCGTGCAAGGCCAAAATTTGGCAGCCCCTCCCCAGACCTCACACTACCTTCCAAAAGGCAGATAAGGAGGCTCCTTTGGGAAGGAGGCGTGAGGGAACTGACAGGTTCAAGAGTCCTCCTACCACCTCCTTGAAGCCAGCAAAGTGCTGTCTAGGTTTTGGGAAAGAGGCGAGAGGATTTTAGGACCCTGCCTCCATCCCATAGCCCAGTGCCTCAGTTGCCAAGCTTTGAGACAGCACCCCCTCGGCTCAGTGCCCATTGCATGCTTGCACAGCCCGAAATCCACCCCGATGAGTGAACTAAGAAGCAATAGTAAATCTACTCTTCTGAGGGTTTTTTATTTATTTTTGGCTTTGCCTCGTTTATCTCTGGCAATGGTAGAAGCGGATAAAATATTTGCTCGCCCAGTAAAAATCTGCCTGGGTGGCAACTCTGCTCAGGTCCATATTTGTAGAAGCCACTAAAATGTCTGTTTCAAGATGTCAGGTCCCTCCAGTTCCCCACCCCCAGGCATAATCTATGCTAGCAAATTAATGGGCAGGGCTGCACACTTTGTCTGTGAATAGTTCATTTGCAGCCCATGTGACCCAACCGCTTCTTCTGGTCTCTGTTAGTGAGAACATTCCAAAGATTCTCCCTCTGAACTGTCACTTCAATGTCTTAATAAGGCAGCAGCATGTAGCTGTAAAACAGATGGGTGTTGCCCTTTTCTAAATACTGGTTGCCTGCAGATTCCATTTATGGCAAGGCTCGCAAACCTGGTATTCCATTGAAGGTCAGCAACACAGATAACAGTGCATTTCTCGCTGCAGCGCTGAGCTGGGTCTGATTGCAGGCGTCACGCCTTCGAACAAAGGATTGCCTTAGGGCAGAGAAATAGGGTGAAATAAGCAGAAAGATATGGGGCAGTTTGTGATGCCTCTGGGTTAAGGTGCCAGAATGTGGGGGCTGCCAAAACGCACGATATCCATCTGTTTTTACATGTGGGGTGATGGGAGAGGGTGCTTGGGGAATTAGTTCTTTGCAAATTCTGATTGAACTTATCCGATCAAAATCTCCCAGGCTATTTTGCATACTTTAGGTTAAGATGCATTTAGAAATGTGTATTTCATAAGAAACATCATTCAAAATCCATATTTAAAATATGTATTTGAATTTGGGTTTTCATGCTGTTTTTTTAAAAAGCAAATAAACAACTGGGATTTTATACTAGATGCTGTTCACTTCTTAACATGATGTTGAAGAGAAGCAACAGCTAGGAACCAAACAACCATGCAGGAAGTCCTGTGTGCCCTCAAGACCTTTAGGGGGCAAAACTAGAATTAGCTGGCTCTGCCCATCATTGGTTCTGGCTCCCTCTATTGTTGACCTCCCTGCCTTCTGCCTTACCAGTCCCATAGACTGGGGTCAGTTGAGCTTTGTCATCTATGGCTATATGACATATTGGTGCAGATTGGTTGAGTGGTTTTGGATAGAGAAATTGTGGGCAGGGATATTGGAGGGATGAAGGGAAATTTCTCTACAGTTTGTTTGTCTGTGTGTGGTGTTGGGGGACACTTTGCATCTTCCGCTGTTCCTTGGACCTATTGTTGTTCCAGGACAATGTGGGAGGAGAAGTGGTGGCGCATCTATGGGGGAAATTCTGCAAAGTGGACTTCCTTTTCTGAATCCCTCGCCCCCACTGAAAAATATATTCTGGGAAAATTTGGCTCCACCCAACCTCAGATTTCTTTTCCAGAAATAAATGAGGTGCTTATTTAGATAGAACACAAGCGTGTCTTCTCTTTCTCATGTACGTACGCAGACATACAAAGTCCGTTTGCCTTTGGACGGGCTGTATTTGGGGCAGATGTTCCCAGATGCTAGAACAGGCTTCCTCAAACTCGGCCCTGCAGATGTTTTTGGCCCACAACTCCCATGATCCCTAGCTAGCAGGACCAATGGTCAGGGATGATGGGAATTGTAGTCTCAAAACATCTGGAGGGCCGAGTTTGAGGAAGCCTGTGCTAGAACATACTGTAAGCCAATCAGAACAGCCCTGCTGAATCAGGCCGGTGTCCCATCTTGTCCACCATCCTGTTCTAACGGTGGCCAACTAGATGCCCACGGAAAACCTGAGGCATGCAGTGCAAGTAGTGCTTCTCAACTTAAACTGAACACCATCAAAGGCAAATCAGAGATGCAGAAGATGAAAGAAGTTATATCATATCCGCAGAAATTAAGCTCAATTTATTTATTTAAGATTTATAGCCATTCCCATTTTCTTACTTTGTTCATCCTCAGCCCAGTGACCCAGGTCACCAAATTTTAATGATAGGATATTGACGCCTGGGGGTAGTGAATTGCAGAAGGTCACCCAGCAGGTTTTTGTAGCTGAGATTTGCACTTTCACCTCTCAGGTAGAAGACCAACAATGATCAAATGCCCTTGTGTTTTTCCTTGCTCTAAGGAGGTTCTGCATGTTCACAAAATCCACAAATAAAACAAAACGTGATCATGCCTGATTCCACATTTTCAAGGCATGTGCAGCTTGTGTGAATCAGGGTGGACATTTCAGGAGGACCTCCCTAGAACATTTGGAACGGCATGTTTCTTAAATCCACAGTATCTCAGAAGCCCTTGGTCTTCATCTGGTGGGTCATGATGCTGACTGAACCAAAGCAGATGACAGCAGTGGTGCTGCCTCCATTTTCTGTAGTGGTTGTTGTATTCACATTTTTATTTGTTTAGCTGCAATCCATATCAAAGAAGAAAGACATTCAGAGTTGAGTTGAAAATCTGGTTATTAATTTCCTGGCAGCCAATGCAAACAGAGAAACATGCAGGCTTTCTGGTGGTCACATGGATGAAGCCTAGAAAACATCAAGGAATGGAAAGTGAACATATCAGTCAAAGAAACTCTCTCCCATTATAAACCTGCTCGCTTTATATTGCATCTATACTTTGGGCTATACTTTAGCCCAGATGAACTCAATGAGACTCTGTCTCAAATAAATGTGTACAGTGCAGTCTTAATGTCTGAATATTACAACTCTTTTAATAGGGCCCTGTTCTTTCTGCTCTGTATACTGGGGAACTACTAAGGCCCATTCAGCTTCTCGCTCAAGGCAACCCCACAGAGTTCACGATGGGGTACAGGGGGAGGGCGATAGACACTTGATCTGAGATTTCCTGGATTCAAGGGCAGCGCTGCATTCACAGGAGGGGACCCTGACTTTCCTTGAAGCCTCCAGGGCACGTACATAAAAAGAAGATAAAAAGGGAAGGAGAATCTGAAGAATGTACAGCAGGAAATGGCACAAAGCGTGAGCAAACTTGTTTGTTTACAGTGTTTTGTGTCTGCAAACAAAGAAAATGTAACATTTTCATTAGCAAAAGGAAGAATCAGGTCCAGATAATGCACCAAGCTGGAGGTAGCTCCTCAACCATTCATTGTTGAGTGCCAGATGCTTGGCAATTTCCCACCCTGTTTGTGTGTGTTTGTGGAAGGGGTGTCAGTCCCTGGAGGAAGGTAGAAAAACTAGGAGGTTTATTCAGCCATGGCTGTTGAGCTGTGATGAGCTACAAGCCGAAGTGCAATATAAGATGCCTGGCTAGTTTTTCTTTCTTTGGCTAGTTATCAGAGTGACATGTGGAGGTTACCAGTCGGTTGGATGGTGTCTTGGTGGCAGAACGATTGGAAGGAAGAACTATTACTCTCATCCAAAGAGCCCAATAAAAGAATGAATATCAGATGTACGAAAGCCTGTTGAGCCACCAAGGGGAGAACAGAATGTCAGTGCCTTAACCAGCCACGGCCCTCTGCATATCCCTTACCTAATAAATCCATATACTGTGACTGAAATATGGGTGTCAGAGTGTTAAACTACTGGTGTGGTCTCTTGCAGCCTCCTTTGCTTCATGTGGAATATATTAAACCACCAGTTAGATTTAAGCCAGCTAACTCTGCTGTATTAACTCACTTCTCCCTCTAGAGAAATGGGAAGGAAGTCTTAATGACACCCATGGAAAACTAGCTATTTATTTATCCTAGTGATATGAGTCCCATCACTGGAGGGACTGAAGAATGAATAGCACTCAGGTGCTGGAAATAGGTTCAAAGGGTACATGTTGTAACATGGGACTCTCTCTTACACCAGGAAATTGTCTAGTGCAGTGGTTCCCAACCTTTTTTTTGGCCATGTCCCACTCTAAGCAGCTCTAAAATCCTGGTTGCCTCCCCCCCCCCAGTGACATATAATTCTTATTATTCAAAAAGCCAACTCCTATTCACATGGAGGAAGCCTAAAAAAGGCCATTAAATTGGTCTAACTCATTCTTGAATTGCCCTCCTTAAAAATCAAATTGCCCCCCTATGGGGTGTGTGCCCCACATTGGGAACCACAGGTCTAGTGGCTGAACTTCATTGGACTTCAGATCTGGGCGACCTGGATTCAAATCTCTGCTGAGTCCGAATGCTTAAGTGATGCTGGGCAATCTAATTTATCTCACAGGTTGTTTTGAGGGAGAAAATATTGGGAGGATGTGTGTCATGAGTAAAGGGATTGGTATAAAAAAAAAATGTAATAGTTATTTTAGGATTGTAATGCTTGGAGAAGGATACACATTAGGGCTGGGCGATATATTGATATATCGTCCAAAACTGGTTTGAAGTCCATCTCATGATATCGGTTTCATAATTTTTGACATGGCAATATATTGCGAATCAGGGTGTTGGGTGTGCTATGCAAAAATCACAATGTGGGAACAACCGTGAAGCCAGCCAATGTTTCTCTTGATTCCTGCAGCCTCTGCTGGCTCAGCTCTCTCCAGCCTCCTGCATAGGGCAGCGAATCACAAGAGTGGGTGCCGGCAAAATTCAAGATGCAGGGAAAACCATGAAATTAGTCAGCACCACTACATAGCTCCATCCTTATTTCAGACATCACAATATATCGGTATATCGTGATGTTTAGCTGGTGATATATTGTGATGTTGAAAACCAGATATTACCCTGCCCTATTAGGCATTTCCCCCCCTTGAACCTTGCATCTTTCTTAGTACCTTGACAGACAGAAAGTAAATAGGCAAAGCTTTCTCATCTCTTCATCTCCATGTCAGAAAATGCTTCCTTTAGGAATGGAGTAGGGTTCCACATCTCGCCAGAACTTGGACTAGAATTCTAGTGCTCCCCCCTGGGGAAAGCCGCCAGTCGGAGCAAATGGCAAGAGGGTTTCTGGCAGATTGTCGTTTGTTCTGATTTAGAGCTAAAGAGCGGGTTTTCCCTGGGGAGGGAGTGGTTCAAGCAGAAATCTGCTCAGACCCATGGCTTCTAGGCATGGGAGAAGTGGAAGTGTGTGAGAGCCTTTAATTTCCATTTTAGAAAAGAGTTATTAAAGCTTCATACAGCAGCTATTGTTGCTGTAAAAATATTTGACATTGCTACCCAATACATAGGAATAATATGTGTTTAGTCCCAGGGTAGATATCAAGCAAAAGTATTTTAAACCACAAACATTGTTTAGAGTAGGAAACTCTTCTCTGTTTTCCATTCTATGTTGTTGGCTCCCCCCCCCCCCCACTTTCAGCCTCTCCCTGCAAGATTAAAGATAATAGCTGACCTGCATGAGAGGCAGACTTGAATGTGTGTCTGTGCGCCTTGCAATCCAGACTTGCTAATTTTGGCTCTTTGCAACCCTGTGGGAATTTAGAACAATTTCTGGAGTTTATTGGAATGTGAACAAGATCTCTTGCAGTGTCTCACTATGAGTCAGGTAAGTTGGCTCAGGACAATTTGATTTGCAAAATGGCCTATGGCCATAGCCATAACCTTTCCAGACCCAGGACCGAAACGTAGCTTTGGGGACCTATTTCTTAATCTTTAATCATATATTACCATGATGGTAGTTCTCAAGTTGCAGCCCACCTCACGACTCACCAGTTGAAGACTATGAGACGGTTTACTTGCTGCTGCTTTGAGATAACTATGGTTTTTTTATGCTCTGTTATGTACTTGGAAGTGTGATTTGTGAACTGCCCCAGGATTTTGAAATTAAGAGTGGTATATGAATGAATTTAATAAATGAGTACAGAATGAATGCTCTATAAGGGCATAGATCATCAGATGAAGGAATGTGCCCCTTGGAATAACAGTACCTATTTTATACAGCCACAGAAACTATTCTTCTTCTTTTTCCTTCTGACAACTTTGTGTGAACTGCTGACGGAGCTAAACATTTGCTGCAGCACCATCCTGTTGGAATGTGCTTTCACACTGAAGTAAAAAGCAAGAACCCAAATTCGGAGAGATAAGTTGACATCTGATGGAAGGGCATTCCACAGGGTGGGCGTGACTACTGAGAAGGACCTCTGCCTTGTTCCCTGTAACCTCACTTCTCGCAGTGAGGGAACCACCAGAAGGCCTTCAGAGCTGGACCTCAGTGTCCGGGCAGAACAATGGGGGTGGAGAAGCTCCTTTGGATATACAGAGTGCAGGTTGTTTAAGATCAACACCAACACTTTGAATTGCGCTGCCTTGAAGTCTGTATATATAATGACTGTTGCAGTTACCTTTAGCTCTCATGGCAGAAGCCTGCAGATATTGGTAGGAGGGCATAAGACAGCCTTGAAATTGTGCAAGTGGGAATTAGCTTCCAAGGAAGCATTGATTTCCTCTTCCTGTTTTTCAAGAACTTTATGTGGAGTAGGGGGGAAAAGACTTCTGCTGCATACACATTGCAGGGAACACAATTGGGACGTTGAACTCAAACGTTTTGTCAGTCCTTAAAGGATCTGTGTTAAGCTTTCACTTCCTTGGGGGGGGGGGGGCTCCCATTAGAAGAATCTGTACTTAGACCAAGGCCACATTCATTTTAGTGGAGGATACATTCAGAAAGATTATGGTATAATCTCATCTTTCCTTTTCAACACATGTGCACCATATGTCCTTGCGCACGCCTCCTATGGCAAGTAGCATTCCTGAATGCCTCTAGTCGCATGGAAGTGTCTTGCAGAGCTAGTTTCCATTCTGCACGGCTGAGAGAATTGCCTGCTCAGTTTTTGTTGCATAATTGCTGGTCTGGTTCCGAAATCCATTTGCTAATAAATGCCTTCAAGTGCAGCTGTGATTTGAATGTTCTTCTGAGACAGAAGCATGATGCACAAATCTGCAAAGGTGCGATCTGAACTCTTGCTTGTGTCAGCTGTGTCATCCATTGAAACAACTAGGATCATGGCAGAAGCCACTTTGAGCAGATCTGGTCAGCAGTGAACTGTGAGCAAGTCCTGTAATCAAGGGGAGAAATTTGATATACAGTTGTACCTCAGGTTAAGAACTTAATTCGTTCTGGAGGTCTGTTCTTAACCTGAAACTGTTCTTAACCTGAGGTACCACTTTAGCTAATGGGGCCTCCCGCTGCTGCCGCACAATGTCTGTTCTCATCCTAAAGCAAAGTTCTTAACCCAAGGTACTATTTCTGGGTTAGCGGAGTCTGTAACCTGAAGCTAAACCTGAAGCCTGTAACCTGAAGCTAAACCTGAGTCTGTAACCTGAAGCGTCTGTAACCCGAGGTACCACTGTAGTTGAAAGTTCAAGGTCAACTTGCCCAATTTGAATCTTTCAAAACACAATAACCCAGTGCTATTTTTTCTAGAAAAAGAGGTGCCAGAACTCACCACGAATAGCTCCTTTGTCCTCTTATAATGGCAATGGTACCTACCTGAGAGGTGCCGGAACTGAGTTCCAGCTGAAAAAAAGCCCTGCAATAACCAAAACACAGTGTCCCTTGAAAACTTCTCCGATTTTTGTCCTGCAGCTCTCTACCCAAGTAATGTGTACAAAAATGTGTATGCTATTGCAAAACCATACATGCAAATCCACAGATAAGCGAAAACAACATTAAAATGAATTGTATGGGGCAGAATTGCTTTGCAAAAAATATGTATGTTAGGCGAAATTGCATACAAAAGTGTATGTATTTGGAGAAATTCGCACTGAAATGCCAGTGAATTTTCACGAGGACAATTGATGTGGAAATGTGGGGAAGTGAACTTCAAAAAGACTGGAGAAATTAGAAACTGAGAATAACTAAAATTGATGGATTCACCAATTGCCACTGTTATCACAACTATCAGGCCTTCCACTCACTGCTCTTGCCTCGGGGTGGGCAATTGAAAGGTGAGGCAAGCTGGAATATCTCAAAGAGCCATATTTTCTGCTGGGATCTCCAGCTGCTGACCCCTCTTTAAATAAGTGGAGTAGATCTTTTAGGCATAGGCAAACTTGTTAGATTATAGACAATTGATTGCAAACCTGAGGTGTGTGAATGCACCAAACCTGATTGCACACCCAAGCTTTCTCATGCATAGCACCTCTTGATGCTGACAGTCAACCCTCTTTTATATTTATCGAGGCTTCAACAAGGGTTGGAGCTGCTGTATGTCTATAAAAAAAGCCTTGAGGAAGCTCTGAATAGAAACTATTTTTATATTTTCTACTGGCTTTCAAAAGGAAAGGAAAGCATCATCTCCTGTCTTCAATTAACTCTGTTAATGATTCCCAGAGCCTTACAGTATGTGTGGTGGTATTTAATTAAATCAGAGGAGACATGATTTGAACAAGACTTTAGTTTCACTTTGAAAGTTATTAAATAAACTGATATGGTTTTGTTCCACTAAGGTTCCTGGGAGCATCCGGCTAAATTTTAATCATGAGCAGCTAGTCAAATAGTGGCCCTCCCAAAAAAAACCTGAGGATAATAACTAGATATTTAAAAAAGATGGTATGTAAGATCATATCTAGCAGCTTTAAACCCGGCACCCATCTGAACAGTGTACAACTTTTGCCCAACTAAATGAAGTTAATGATCATCTCACAGAGGCCTGTTTAATGTGTTAGGTTGCAATCCCAAACATGTCTACTCAGAAGTAAGTCCCATTGAATTCAGTGGGGCTTACTCCCAGAGAAGTGGTGTTGAGACTGAAGCCTTAAGTGCTTGCTGACATTCCATTGAAAAAATAGTGGCTGGGTATTGAATGGGCAGGACTGGTGGTTCTAGAAGGTTCTGCAATGATCATTCCACTGCCTAGTACTGTACAGTAGATTCCAAACTGTCTCTGCTTAAGGAACATTTTTCAACTTGAACAGGCAGCTGAGGGACTCTCCTTGCATCTGCTATGCAATCCCATATGCACCACAGAAAATTTTGCATGCATTCTAGTCATAATATTGTGGCAGGTAGAGAGTAGCTAACCTCTCTTTCTTTGTCTGACTTTTCCTATGGCATCTAGTCTGTTTCACCCTTGTGTACCAAGGCAAGAGAGAGGGCTGGTTAACATCCTATACCTTTTTAAATGTGTTTGTGGGAGGAGATAGAGGTGGAGGGTATTGGTTTGAATTGTCCCTGCTTTTATTATGTATTTTGTGTTGTTCATCTGGAATTTCAAGTTGTGAGGTCTGTGGATGAAGGGATGTATACAAATTTAAACAACAACACAGTTTATTTCCAAGCACTTTAATTTTACCATTCATCTCCAAACCCAAGGTCTCCAGCTGCTATGTTAAGGATATTTTAAGAAGGAGGGTTTTTGTTCTACATGTGAAGGCAAAGTGACTACGTACAGTATAGTGCTTTTTTCTGGGGGGGACGCAGGGGTATGCATACCCCTAAACATTTTGTGAATCAAAGTTTGGCCTCATTGAGGAGCAGTATTTCAATATGACTAGGAAAATGAGAGTACCCCTAAACATTTTTTTTTAGAAAAAAAGCACTGACTACCTATATTCAAGTAGCAGAATCAGCAAAACTTAGGAGTTTTGCAAAGGGTGCAAAACTGACTTGGCAATTCATTCCACTCCATGAAGAGTGGGCTTTGGTTTCACATGGTGAAATGCTCCTATTATTTTTAGATCTGCTCATTTTTTATCATTTAATAACAATCATGCTATCAAAATGTCTTTATAGAAGCAACATGTTGTCAGAAACAAAGGACATTTCTGTTTCTCTGATAAAACTCAGACACCAGAATCCTTTCCCTTCTGTGTAAAATTGGTATATTTTTGGTGTGTGGGAACATCTTAAGAAAAACAGACAAATGTATCCACCCAAACAGACTGTGGTATTTGTGCTGGAGCTCTCTGTGCAGATCTGTTTCATATGTACTTAGGTTGGCAGAGTTGATCCTGACCTGGTTAATGAGGCTGGAACTAGACGTTAGGGCAGATGCACGAAGGCTGTTGCTAAGAACAGCAGTCCTGTGTCTCATTCTTCTCTCCTTGGTAACATCAAGCAATGCAAAATTTATCAATTTCATTTTTATCCCTCCCAAGAAAGTCAGTGCAGTGCAAGGTTGGGCAAATATGTCAACCTGCCCCTATTTTACTTTCACTGGAGTGATGATGCGCCAGGCTATGGAGATGGCTGGAACTGCTGGTTTCAGTTTCTCTTTAATTCTCATTTTCCTAATCTTAATATTTGGCTCTCCTCATTTCCACGTCCATTTGCAATTTATTATTACTATATTTTTAAAGGTCATTTATCAGCATTTTAGTGCAAATTCTCCTAACATACACATTTTTGTATGTAATCTTTCCTAATATGAACATTTATGCAAAACATTTTCCCAGGATATAATGCATTTTGGATGTTACTTTCACTATCATATGCATTTATCTGCACACTTTAGTACAGTGATACCTCCGTTTTTTAACATCTCTGTTGATGAACGTTTCGGTTTTCAAACGTCATAAACCCGGAAGTAAATGCTTCGGTTTTTGAACAAGCCTCAGAAGTTGAACATGCCATGCGGCTTCCATATTGAGGTTTCCATTTTGAGGCTTCGATTTTGAGTTTTCGGTTTTAGAACGTTTCAGAATTCAAACGATCTTCCGGAATGGATTATGTTCGAAAACCAAGGTACTACTGTATACCTATTTTTTATGCATTACTTTGCTGGAGGACAATATTGCAAAATTTGTAGAAGGGTGAATTTTGAAGGATGGCAGTGTTTTGATTTGTGTGTTGTGTAAGAAAAGATGAATCCAGTAAATTTGCCTTTGAATGTGAGCTGAATTGAATTTTCTCCCCATCCTCAACCTAGTGTACAGAATTCTCTTCCCCAACCCATTTTATCAACCCTGTTAAGTAAGCTAGGCTCAGAGAGAGCAGCTGGCCCAAGATATTGCTAAACAGGGATTTGAACCTGACGCCCTTGTCCATTCTCCCTCCCTCCTTTGAACTGTAACTTGCATGAGCCCCAGCCAGCATGTCCATTGGTCGAGGTAATGGGAGTTGTAGTCCAATAACCTGTGGAGAGCAATAGGTTGGAGAAAGCTGCTCTAGTCACTATACCATGCTAGACTTTGATGTATGTGTCGTGATGTTTGCACATGCATGCAGTGCAGTGGAGTGTCATATTGCACATTTTGAAACACAAGGCATTAGAGGGAGGAGAGTCAGAGAGTCGGGGCTGTTGTCTTCAAGACCACCATGTATCTGCTGCAGTGTCTGCTTCCAGTCTGAGGGTGCAACTAGCCAAGGGTGATTGCTTCATGACTGCCGTTTTGTTTATTATTTGTTTGCATATGAATATGGCAAACTGCTTTTTTCATAAAGTGCATTTAGTGTGAGTTATAGTGTAAAATGCAAACTGAAGATAAAATTCCTATCAAAATAACACTAAAGCGAAGCATGACATAGACATGATCCAGCCAAGTCAAACACTTTTTAAGTCCCATTAATTTCGCTGACAGAGTTAAAAGTTATTTTACATTTCTCTCAGTGAGAAGCATTTGAACTTTAAAAGTGCTTAATTTGGACTGGATTGTTCCCATAATAGACCGCAGCAGCAAAGGCACTTTAAAAAAAATCCAGCTGCCAGAAGATTCAAAATGCCACAGAAGCTAAAAATAACCAAAGAGAGAAAGCTTTTTTTAAAAAAATAAAAACAAAACAGTACACAGGTCTGTTGGCAGGGAGCTTTGTCACATAGATGCCACTTGTAAAAAAATAAAAATAAAAGCTTGCCAGTATGACCTAACACTGTCTGCTTCCAGGTGAAGTCTATATCGAAGCACCAATTGCCCTGATTTGCTTTCACAAAAATTGCATGGAGGTCATATTACTTCTCTCTAAAGTACTGTGCACTCTCGGCCGGAGTTTTCTTTCACTTTTCTTATTGCATAAAGTCTTTTTCTTCTTCTTGAGTGGGTTTATTGTGCAAGGGCTCTGCTTAGATATTGCTTTTTTATTGCAGTGTATCCACTTCCTTTGTGGGATAAGAAGGTACATTCTTACTGCACAAAGGGAAATGTATTTGTGTTGAGAGTCGGTATGCAGTGGTGGTGAAGAGTGTTGGGCCCAGGACCTTGAGGCTGCAGTTCAAATCCCAGCTCAGCCATCAAGTTCACTGGGTGACCTTGGGCCAGCCACTATCCCTCATCCCTCAACCTAACCTACCCCACAGGGTTGTTGTGAGGGTAAAATGGAGAGGGTGGAGAACTATGTATCCCACCTTGAGCTCCCTGGAGGAAAGGTACGATAGAAATGTAGTAATAAATAAACAAAGTTTACGTAAGCCACCTGGAGACCTTTAAGGTAACAAGTGACTAATCAGTTGAAAGAATAATAAAAATATACCTGCACCCAAACATGGGAGAGATTTGTGCAAACTGTGGCAGTCTGGAAGCTCCCTGGAAAAAATATACAGTGGACGCTCGGGTTGCAAATGTGATCTGTGCGGGAGGCACATTCGCAACCTGCAGTGCGGGTCATGATTTGGCGTGTCTGTGCATGTGCAAAGCATGATTTAGCGCTTCTGCGCATGCGCCAGAACCCAGAATTAACCCATTCTGGTACTTCTGGGTTCAGTGCAGTGCGCAACCCGAAAACACACAACCTGAGGCATCTGTAACCCGAGGTATGACTGTATTTCAAGGCAGATTCTGGCCCCATCCTGAAGATACTACTGTATTCATTTGCTTATTTTGAATACTTAAGGAAATCATAGAATCATAAGGCTGGAAAGGGGCCCTGAGGATAATCTATTCCAACCCCCTGCCATGCAGGAATATGCAGCTGCCCCATACAGGGATTGATCCTGCAACACTGGACATCATCAGCACCATGCAACCAACTGAGCTATCCAGGCTGCATCAAAGAAGCATTGTTATATCACTGTAGCCCTGAGAAGCTGTCAAAGATTAGAAAAGATCCTGGGAATAAAACCGTGCTCAAACCTAATACAGGAGCAGAAATGACGTGGTATCCATATGGAACCAGCGTTATGCAGGCAGCTCTTCCTGTCCCTCTTCCTGCTGTTTCCTGGTGTCATAGACTGAGAAGCCAAGCAGCTGGGTCCTGCTGAACCATACATTTATCGTGTTGTGATGCCACTTAAAACAGTGATGGCTTCCCCAAAGAATTATGGGAGGCTGTGTTTTGTTAACGGTGCTGAGAGTTGTTAGGCAATCCCTATTCCCCTCCCAGAGCTACGTGGTGCCTGGGTTTTCTAATAGCGTCCATAACAAACTCGGCTTCCATCAGCCATAACTAGCATGGCCAGGAATAATGAAATAATGAAGCCACGTTACAGGGAAACCAGGCAGAGGGCCTTCTCGGTAGTGGCACCCGCCCTGTGGAACGCCCTTCCACCAGATGTCAAAGACAACAACAACTACCAGACTTTTAGAAGACATTTGAAGGCAGCCCTGTTTAGGGAAGGTTTTAACGTTTGATGCATTACTGTATTTTAATATTGTCTTGAAAGCCGCCCAGAGTGGCTGGGGAAGCCCAGCCAGATGGGTGGGGGGGTATAAATAATAAATTATTATTATTAGTTCCACAACATCTGGAGGGCCACCGGTTCCCTATCCTTTCCACCACATGGGATCTGGATGTGTAAGTTACAGTATTTCTTGAGGGATGCTTCAGGCTGCCGCTCATTGTAATAAGCTTTGATTTCACCCGGCAGCTTCCACTTAATGATTTTAAAACCAGTATCTCTATGCTGTATTGATATAGCTCTGGTAAAGGAGTGTGGCTCTATAGTACATTGTTGGAAGCCTTCTAAATTAACTGGCCTCCAGACATGACAAGGAGATCATTGTTCTAGGCTTTGTATAATGTACCCCACCACCAACGGTACAGCAGTAAAAACAACTCAAGGAAAGACTTGGATGGAAATAGCCTCCCTTTCTATCACAGATTTATAAAATATTATGTTCCTTTGTTGCTGGATTTTGCATCACTTTGTGGACTGCCGACATGGAAGTTGGTCCTAGGAAATGTGGTTTTCTAATCAAGTTTCAGTTTGCAGTGAGAAAGGGAGCCAATATGATATCTTGCTACTCTTTCTTATAAAGGAGAGCTGCCAGAAGGCAAAAAATTATGGAAAACTCCATTTTCTGAACTCTCTAGTGGAATGCTGTTCTGATAGAACAGGGCTCCATTATGTTCTATGAGGCTATTATGTTTTGGAAGAAGGGAGAGTTTTTAAAAAAAATTATAATAACAGGTACATAGACTGTTCACGTGAAACCTATCTAGCTATTTCTTCAGGTGTTTAACAACCGTTAATGTCCTAAACATTGTGTACCAGTAACTGAGCGAAAGCCTGTACTTCGGATTAAATTCCACTTTGCCCTTCAGATTTTAGTTGCATTCAACATTTATAAGTCACTTTCCCAATAAAACCACCCGAAACCACATACAGAGAGTTAACACTATTCAGCAACAATCTTAAAATGGAGAATGTGAACCAATAAAAGCAGCAACCATAAGTAAAAACCTGGTAATCTGTTCCAAGGCAGTAATCAAAGCTCATGGGCTGTGATTTCTTTTGCTTGATGGCTTCAACTTTATGTTTTAAAACAGTGGCCAAGCTGCACTGATATCTCTCCACTAAAGGAGATGCATCAATTTTTGATCTGCTGGTGGAAGGCAGGGAACAAGGAAGCCTACTTCCTTGTTATGGGCTTCCACAGGGCAATCTTTTAATGGAATTGGGGCCAGCACTAAAAAAGCCCTGTCCCATACGTTTGGCAGATTTCCCTTTATACACTGAAAGGACATGGAGCAGACCTCCTTTAGATACCCCAAGAGACCAGGGTGGTTGATGGAGATACTTATGTAGTCATCCTTTCCAGGACCCCCCCCCCAATCTAGCATAGACATACAGGCTACTAACCTCTAGTGAAAACATTGCCCTCGACTGATCAGTCTTGTTGAGGAGGGAGAAAGCCAGTCTTCTGTGTTTCTGTGCTGTCTGTGGAAGGGTTTCCCTTCCTCAGAGCCAGCATGGTAACTAAATGACATATGAGGAATGGAGAGATCTGCCCCTGCTTCTATCAATCTGCTTATTTACCTGCCAAGAATTCTCTGTTGTCTGTGCCTCTACCTTCTATGCCTTGCAGGGGGGTTGGACTAGATTGCTCTAGGGGTCCCTTCCAACCTTACTATTCTGCTTCTATACCAGGCAAGGCTGGTCAGTAGTATGTACAGAGGTACCTCGGGTTACATACACTTCAGGTTACATACGCTTCAGGTTACAGACTCCGCTAACTCAGAAATAGTGCTTCAGGTTAAGAACCTTGCTTCAGGATGAGAACAGAAATCGTGCTCCGGCGGTGCAGCGGCAGCAGGAGGCCCCATTAGCTAAAGCGGTGCTTCAGGTTAAGAACAGTTTCAGCTTAAGAACAGACCTCCAGAACGAATTAACCCAAGGTACCACTGTAGTTCTATTTCCCTCCCTCCACAAAAAACAACAAGGTTGTTTGTTTGTTTTTGCTGTTTCGCTGATCAGCTCTCCATAGCAATATTTCCTTAAAAAAAGAAAACTCTGGTGTTCTATTCAGAGATCTCCCATATAGCATGCAGTTTAGCTCACAAATTAAATGGGATTGAAATGGGATTGTAATTGCCACTGAACCTCAAATTGCTTCCAATTGCTTTGAATATGCAGGTGCTTTCCCTTGCCTGTTTAATTAGCCAGATAAGAATCTGCCGCTCCTTGCAATACCCAGAATTAAAGGGATAAAGAAAGCTCTCTTAAAAAAGAAAGCATTTGAATGGGACTCAATACAGAAGGCTGGGTTAGCAATGTATGTTATAAAGGCAGAGTTGCTGTGTATTCTGCAACAGCAACAAAAAGTTGTGACAATCTTGACTTTCCCAGGTAGTGAAGAGTTAATATTATTATTTAAACAATGAGCAGATGTTAATGTCATTATGCTGGATTTTTAACAACAAACACATTTCTTTTTCCTGCACAGCGCCAATAGCTTTGTGGAGCCTTTGGCAGATAAGGCTGTTTTCTGAGAAGTGGTACATGGCTGGAGTTTGTGTGTTTGTTGGAGAAGCTGGCATCTCTGAAATAAGGCAGTTGTATTTGTATCTATTTCCCCCTTCCATCTTCAGTGTAAAGTTCAACGGAGGATAAATACCATGTTTACCAGGAGGTGAAAATAACAACTTTTTCTTTAAAAACAACACGTTTATCTAGTAAGCTACGTTATTTGAGATTCCTGGCACTTTGCATCTTTTCCTCTCCAACAGACCCTGTGAAAGCATGTGGGGACTGAGTTCGAATTCAGACGTGAAATGTCGTTAAACACATGTACCAGAGTTCATTTGGAGAAATTATTGAAGGAGAAATGGTGCTACAGATGTACAAATAAATGCCAATGAAAGCAAAAGTTTCCCTTTTACATCAGCCAACTTTCAGGTTTTAAAAATAAATTAAAGCCATTTAGCAATATTCAGTGTGAAAATCTTGTCCTGATGCAGAAAGAGCGGCTGGTGCTCAGATCCCCCTTTGAGTTGCACATGCAAAAAAAGGTGAATTCCTCCATGTAATACCAGGGTTATTGGCACAGTTCCCATCTCTGGAGCAAGGCTTCATATACAGTGTGAAACAGATGCTTGATGCTATCAGCTGCCCCTCACTGCTGAAGGTAAAGCCAGGAGATTAAATCTAGGCCCGCCCTCCCCTTTTAGGGGTGATTGGTTCTGCCACCTTTGATGCTGCCAAACATTTGTTGGGTGCACATTCATGCTGCCTGCTAATACATGCAGACAGAGTTCCCATTTCGTTTTAAAAGAGGAAACATAGCTTGCATGTGTATGAAATCAAGGCACAGTCTCTGCTGTATTTCGTACTGTGGCCTGACATTATGTTGCATAACTACTATTGCAGACCATTTGCTGAGTGTGCCGACTCTTAATGACACTGGTGGAACATACCCAACCTGATAGCTTCCTTAGAAAGGCAATAGGGGCCATTCCCTCAAACAGGACAAGACTCTGAGTTCAAGAGACCATATTGGCTGCCATTCCTGGAAGACCTGCTCTTCACCCTTGCAGGTCATTTCCCCCAGACCTGGGAGGGTGGGGCCTGGACTGACTCCAGCTACAAAAACTGAAGTTGATTAACAGTTTCTGGGGCTGGGGTATTTAGTGGATTTTGTTGCTGGGCAGTTGTTGCTGTTTTTAAAAAAATATATTTTAGATCTTATTATTATCTATGTAGAAATTATTCAATTTGATTGCGTACTCTTTGATATTTCATTGTTTATGACTACTTTTGTTATGTTTGTAATTATGTGATTTTTGTTTCATGTTGTAAGCTGCCTTGAGCATGTTTTGAACTACGGCAAGGCAGCAGACAAATGAAATGATGTACGTATGTAAGTTCTGCATCTCACCGTAAAGAACTATGTCAAGTTCCCTTGGGGCAAAACTATATTTACGTTGTAACTTAGCTCCTGGAAAATCCTCATTTCCATAGAGGGTCGAACTGGACATGCCAACAAAGAGGTGCTCAGATGTGAACCTTTGGGCTTGTAAAATCAGTCTCACATGAATGATGAGCTTTCAAATTCTAATAATAATAATTTATTATTTATACCCCGCCCTTCGGGCAGGGTTACCACAGCCACTCTGGGCAGCTTCCAACAAAGATAAAAAATGCATTAAAACATCAGTCATTAAAAACCTCCCTAAACAGGGCTGCCTTCAGATGTCTTCTAAACATCAGATAGTCTTTGACATCTGATGAGAGGGCGTTCCACAGGGCAGGCGCCACAACTGAGAAGGCCCTCTGCCTGGTTCCCTGTAACTTGGCTTCTCGCAGCGAGGGAACCGGCAGAAGGTCATTGGCGTTGGATTTCAGTGTCCAGGCAGAACGATGGGGGTGGAGACGCTCCTTCAGGTATACTGGACCGAGGCCGTTTATTCTAAATTCTTCTGCAGTTCAGATCAAAATCAGAGCTAGAAAAGTATTCCTGACACTTACTGAAGGGGCATAGCAGGAGTAGAGAATATTCTCTGCGTGCAGAAGGTGCCAATTTCAGCCCTCAGCATCTTCAAGTAAGCTGGGGAATGTTCTCTAAAACTGGGTGGGATTCAACTGAAATGCAGTGGTTCCCAATTAGCCAAATCCTGAACACCCCTTATATTTCAAAAGCCAAGCCACAAACCTGCTTTTGAAAATTTGGTATGTCTATGGTAGTTTTTGTTGTGTGAATTGTGCCACAGGCCCCCTGTGTGGGTTACAGACTCCTTGGGGTCTGTGGACGACCAATTCAAAGGTAAAGGGACCCCTGACCATTAGGTCCAGTCGTGGCCGACTCTGGGGTCGCAGCGCTCATCTCGCTTTATTGGCTGAGGGAGCTGGCGTACAGCTTCCGGGTCATGTGGCCAGCATGACTAAGCCACTTCTGGCGAACCAGAGCAGCGCATGGAAACACCGTTTACCTTCCCACTGGAGCGGTACCTATTTATCTACTTGCACTTTGACTTGCTTTCGAACTGCTAGGTTGGCAGGAGCAGGGACCGAGCAACGGGAGCTCACCCTGTCACAGGGATTCGAACCGCCGACCTTCTGATTGGAAAGTCCTAAGCTCTGTGGTTTAACCCACAGCGCCACCTGCATCCCTGGACCACCAATTGGGAACCACCAAACTAATAGGTCCCGTCCATGGAAGCCCAGTGCAAGGACTTAAGTTTGTGCAACAGGGCTTCCCCCCTCCTCTGTCCACCTCTCACAGGCTCCCTTGCCCCCCAAATCAGCTCTATGAGGGGTTGGGAGAACCCAGAGGGTGGAGAAGGGAGCATTGCTGTGTTTGGCAAAACAAAATGCTTGCCTTGACATAACTATTGCCTTGGTGCAACATAAAATTAGGCAAAATTGCATGCAAAATATTAGCAGACATTTACTGGTGAATTTCCATGATTATAAAAAAGAAGAAGAAAACCCCCCTGCAAACTGCTACAGAAATGTGGAAAAATGAACTTGAGACTGGAAAAGGAGAAACTGAAATTGACAGATTTGCTTATCCCTAATTCAATCTATAACCATGCATAACTGAAAAAAGTATCTTACACATCTGGTGAAGTATTCTGTGTCCCACAAAAGCTCTTTTCACAAGAAAAAAATTGTTTTTAAGATGCCACAGGCCTTGTGCTTCTGCGTGTTTGCTGTTCAGACAGGCTTTTGACCTGAAGCCCTGCTGTTAACACACATGCTGGCTTACCTGGAATGCGGCTCCTGCTGCAAACAGGACATTTGCAAGTAAACAAACACCTTTGCATTGTGTTTCACGTCCCAGCAGCTGAGTGCTCGCTGCAGGCAAACCCAAACTAAAGAAACCTCTATGCAGCAGACCGGTATCTGCTTACCGGTGACATCACAGCGGAGCAGCTGGGAGAAACCTGTAGGATCCTTTCCAGTGTTTGCAAAGGCCTGAGCTTTGCAAATGGGGCTCTATTAGAGAGAATGCAGTAAAGGTAGTGCTGGGGGTGGGGGCAGCTTGGGATCATGTGATCACAGTGCAGAGGGGACTAAGTGGTTGGAGGATTCGGGCTAGAGAATCAGTAGAACAGAGGGCACAACATATAATACACCAAAGGGTCGTTCCAGAGCAGTTTGCTGACAGGGGAGGGAGCGAAAGCAGCCAATATCTTCTCTGGCTGCCTGAAGGCAAGAGGAATATTTTTGCTCCCTCCTTCCACACCCTGCTCATTCCTTCAGCTGCTCCCTCCAAGGCTGTCAGCCGGCAAAGCACCATTCTCTAATCCCTGCATTCCAGGGATGATCAGCGGAGCCTGTTACAGGAGAAACCTATCAGGTCTTTCCATGTGAGTTCCTGATTTTTGATGCTGTGTGTGTGTGGGGGGGAGTTTCTAACTTTTCGGTCTGTGGGGTTTTCTTCCTAAAGTTGGAGAAAAATTGGCTCTGATGGTTCGAAGAAGCAGAATAGGTTGCTACATGTGGGGAGAGCTGTGAGTCAATGCTTTCAATTGTCTTATTCCGTCCCTGCCCCCCTCCACCCTCTTTTGCTGTAGTCAAATTTTGCTTTCTTGTAAAAATGGCCACAACTCTGTATGCATTCAGAAAAGATCTAGCAATCAAATTTCAAATGAAAATTGGCTGCTTAGTTGTTATAGAAGTTGCTTTCGTCTATGTGAAATTTGGAGGCTGCTTAATCTCCTGGTAAATACTAGACACTGATTAACTCAAGGGGCATAGAATGTGATGTGGTATCTGGTAGTATGATATTGAGAGAGGAGTTGTATCATTGCACTGCATGTTTTAATTGCTGCTATTGGCAAAGTGTTCTTTGGATTTTAGAAATTTGCAGAAATGTTATATGGGGGTATTAATCAGGGTACAGCAGACTCTAGCAATCAAATCAAAACTGGGGGTAGTTTAGAAAGCCTGTTTTCATGATGACAACAATATGACCCACATGACTGCAGAGAGGTGAACATTGTATCCCTTAAACATTCATAAATAACCAAAACCTCAAAGGATCCAAATGTATCAGTTTTAGTTACAATGGTTATTTATTTATTATTTATAACAATATTTGTATACCGATGTATCATAAAAATATATCACAGCGGTTTATGGCGGTTTGCATAAAACCAGACAATAAAATCACAAGTTAAAAGCAAGTTTAAAGCAAAAAGGAACTAAAAACAAACAACATTAGGCCATTGCGGGAGATGTACAGTACTCTTAATTGCACCCACAGGCCTGGTGGAATAGAAGAATTTTCAGCAGGCCTTTAAAAGTTGGCACAGAAAAGTGCCCACGGAATCTCTAGTGGCAGGGTGTTCCAGAGGACTGGGCCGATAACACTAAAAGCCCCATTTCTTAGTTTTTTAATTCACGGTGGATTTTATGGCATGGTTCATAATGTGAAAATCTGCAGAGGTAATTATACGATTTCCCTGCAAAAGGAGACTTGACAAGATTACATACACTGAATCTGGATAAATTGATGCATAGTGGTAGTTATTTCTTCCAGCTGAATGAGATGAGTGGGAAACGGCGATGCACCACGTAGACAGTTAACCACAGGGACTCAATTTTGTCTTGCTGAAGTCAGCTCAATTTGGCGTTTCCACATAATTCTGTGATTCTTCCATCATATCTCCAGCGATCAGCTCAACCCTTCCCACTCATTCATCACTCAGCTTTGTCAGAAGGTGACACATGCTCATATCATGATTGAGGGTCACCAGGCTGCCTGACTCAAAGCTCCCAGTGTCTCTCTCCTGTTAAAGGGATAAAGGCTCAGACAGGTATCTAGACAGTGACTTTGTTATCACACGGAAACTGGACTCAGCAGCAGACAGAAAACGAAGTAAATATTAAACATTCCTTTGATACTTACATGTCCCACAACATTGCACCAACGAGCTTCACAAGTTACTCAACCTTTTGTGAATCACAGGTAATAAAAAACTTACTCAAGCAAGTCAGATTTGCAGCAGGACCTAGCAGACTCAGTGGCTCCAAATCCCTGACAGATTGAGTGAATCCAACCAAATTCCTCGATTCTGGATACTTAGATTCATATCAAACTGCTGGGTTTTGTTTTTTCTTTTGTTTTAACAGAGCTGAAGTCAGCTGCAGCTGCTGTGTCAAGCAAAGATTATGTATGCAATAGGTCAACTTGGTACTGCAATCTATAAAAGGATAACCTGATATTAAATGCAAAAATGCATATATGGCAGATTTGGCCTTTCTGTGTGAGAACCGAGCCTCAAAATGGCCCCAGGAATGGGTTCTTTAAGATCTCTTTTTAGTATGTAACGGGACTTGCAGAAAATAAAAATACAAAATAAAGTTGCAGGGTAGAGTGCTCTACCATACCTACGTTCGGGATGTTCCATTCCATTTCTCACTCAAGGTGGTTTTCCGCTTTCCACCCAGCTGTCAGTCAGCATGCTCTAGTCACTGGGCATACTCAGACTTCAATGAAGGTCTTGGCCCCCACCCCTTAGGGGTTTTGTACTACTGCAGACCTTGCGGTTCTCTCCCCAGCCTGCTGTGCATGGATGTGCATGGATGGTGCCATCTAGGCTGCCTAATAATTGACCCTCTACATGCATTTGATATTAAAATATAGGATAATATACAGCATTCATCTGGTGATTTTATGAGTGCTTTTAGCACCTCACTTACATTGCGTTTTCACAACAGTTCTGCACGGTGGGTCATTATTATTGTCCCTATACAGTGGTACCTCAGGTTACAGACGCTTCAGGTTACAGACTCCACTAACCCAGAAATAATACCTCAGGTTAAGAACTTTGCTTCAGGATGAGAACAGAAATTGTGCAGCAGCAGCAGCAGTGGGAGGCCCCATTAGCTAAAGTGTTACCTCAGGTTAAGAACAGTTTCAGGTTAAGAACGGACCTCCAGAATGAATTAAGTTCTTAACCAGAGGTCCCACTGTAATTAGAGATGGAGGCCTGAGGATAAGCACAATGGCTTCTTGAATGTGCTGTAGTAGTTAGTTTTGCTCAGACTGGGGAGAACCAGGTGGATAATGCAGGAAGCTCACAGAGTGTCCTTGCGCCGTTCACTATCTCTCAGACCTGACCTACCTCTCAGGGTTGTTGTGAGGACAAAACGGAGGGGGGTGGGAACAGGACCTGGTGCAGCAGCCTGAGTTCCTTTGAGGAAGGGAATAAGAAATGTAATGTTGCCTACTGAGCAGAGGCAGCAATACACTGCATAGCCCTTACTGGGGAATAGCAGCAGGGCAGGGTTCCCCCCCCCCCATGCCCTGTTTGTGGGACTCCCACAGACGTCTGGATGGCTGGTGTGGGAAAGAAGATTGGGGACAAAGTCAAAATTCGGGGATCCTGCGGGGATCTTCTTATGTCCTTCAAGAAAAGACAAGTTAGAGGCGACATGGCAGAAGTGTACAAAAAAGTATGGATGGGAAGTGGATAGAGAACCTCTTTCCTCCCTCTCTCATTAGGCTAGAACTCATGGCCATCGAATGAAGCAGAAGGTTGGAGGGCAGAAAGCACCCAGGTAAACTGTGGAACTCACTGCCACAGGAGGCAGGGATGGCCCTTGACTTGGATGGCTTTGAAAAACAATTGAATGGTTCCCAGGAGGATAAGGCTGCTACCCTTGATCTCCATGTTCTGCCACCGCTGTTGGAGGCACCATGCTTCTGATTAAGGGTTGCTGAGAACTGCAGAAGGGAAGGGTTGCTGTTGTGCTCAGGCCCTGTTCACAGGCTTCCTGTCCTCACAGCTTCTGGTTGGTTGCGGTGAAGGCAGAATGATGGAGTCGATGGGGCTTTGGTCTGATCCAGCAGCGCTGTTTCAAAGTTCTTAGAAATGAGTGTTGAACGGGGGACTTCTGAGCCCTAAAACGCAGCCTCTTAACCATCATTTGCATTAACTCTCACTACAGCGTATTATTAGCAGTAGTATTTGTTAAATACTCGCCATTCTTCCCAAATGAGTTTACTGATAGCTATATCTCTACAAACAAGCTAGTTTGTCACCACTGTCTTTGTAGCCAGAGGGCTCTCAGTACAATGAATGAAAACTATTTCCATTCAAGTAGATATATTTGTGTATGTGCCGGTTTCCACTGGTCTCTCTAGAGGTTTATCTCTCTCCCGATTGAAAAAATAATATTTCCATACAGAAGTATTTGGTTGTGTGTGTACGCGCTTTGCATTCGTGTGTTTGTGCGTTCCTAGTTTTCCACCACTGTGAAAAATATTTTCTCATTTTAAATGTGTTGTTTTCCCTCACCTACTACCTAACTTTTTCCGTGCCATTTTTGGATGTTTCCCCCCCAATCCAATTGGCTCTCAAAAGGATGGAGTTTCGTAGACTTAGACTTTGCCTACGTTCTCATTGGAGCTTCTTGTGTATTCAGCAGTAAGACATCCCAAAAAGTAAAAGTGAAGGTGTGGTTTATTTAAAGCTGTGGTTTATTTAAAATATATATAATTGGCTTTTAAATGGCTTTCAAGTGTCTTTTCATCAACATTTCTTTCACAGTAGTAATCACTTCACTCATGAGAGTTCTACCTTCTTTGGAAGGAATGGAGGGATAGAAATTTGGCAAATACATACGCACAAGGGTTTTACAATGCATCAAGGAAGGCAAAACCTGCAGAGCCGGGAAAATTCCTTCCCAGCTCCAAATACAGCAACCCTTACAAACTATAGCAAAGCCCACAAAACATCCTGGAAGGAAAGGTTCAGGACACCAACACAAAGGCAATAACGAGCAGCGGGTGGGTGATGCTCCCGGCCGAATGTACTGCCGAGAGCAGCGCCAGCCCCATTATATAGGCTGGGAGCGGACCTGAATGAAGACTGCCACACTCGGGTCCACTCCCCAAGCCCCGCCCCCCAGACCGCTGTGGATTGGATCAAATCAGGTCTGGCGGGAACCTGTGATGCTCTGCAGTGGCTGGGGAGGAAGCAAATGGCTGCCACACGACAGGTCACAACCACCGCCCACCCTGAACTGGTAAGGGGCGATTTCTATCATAATTGAATATTGATCCTTCTGGATACTTTGCTTGCGTTTACTTTGGCTTTCAAAGAATCCTGGCTTAGTGTTGAATTGGTTTAAAGCAACGCCCAGTCAGCGTATAAGCAAGCTGACTTCAAGCTATGTGTAATGAATACAGTTTAGTTCAAACTTGCCTCAGCACCAACTAAGAGTTTGCTTCCTTGGTAATCAGGCAAATACACTTGGTATGTGCTGAGAGGCACTCTGTATTTTACAGGTTACAGGATGCAGATCTGAGTCCTTGCTAAAATTATCAACAAGATAAGATTACTCTCTTTTTTAAAAAATAAAATCTCTCTCTCTTTTTTAATTGGTCACAAATTCTGATGCAGTTGCACAAACCCAAGTGAACTCCCAGGCTTTTATTTCTTCCCTGTTCCTTTTAATTTCCGATGCATGCTTTATTTTATTTTGCTTTTTTATTGCTGATGTGCAGCGTATTTTCGCAAAGTAAACTTTAGGGCCCAGAGGTTGATAACCAAGATTGTCCTAATAAGGGCAAAAAAAAATAATGCACAGCTTTTATTGGCGAGGTCAAAGAAATGAGGCAGTGCATATATTAACTCCCTCTCTCACTGAGGAGGATATGGTGTGGTTTGGCCTGCGCAGCGGTGGTTTGGCTTAGCTGGTCACGAGTCAGTTTGTTCCACTGTTGAAATCCCTTGTAGAGTCCATGGTCACGACATTATAGCCTTCCTTCCTTCCTTCCTTCCCTCCCTCCCTTCATTATATTTTATGTATCTGCTCAATGAGTCACTCACCGGTGCAGTGAACAAAGCTGAAATACCTGGAGCCAGAAGATGCTGCCAGAAAAACTGTTGTCCCACCATGAATTGGGGTCTCCTCCCCATTTATTGAGCATTCACCATGATTTGCTTGCACAAAGCTTACCTGGACTTTATTTTTTTTTTTAAAACATTTTTTATTGCTTTTTTAAAAGTACAGAAATACAGAAAAAAGAATAAAGAGTGGTTATAAGAAAGAGAGATATAAATAACAAATTTCCATATTCTTTTTCCATCTAACCTATAGGACTTCCCCACATCCTCCGAACCCTGCGTTCTCTGTCTTATAAAGCATCAGCAATTTGTTAACTTATTTCAAAACTTATTGTAACTTCCATTTATCATGTTCCCTATTTTCAATTTTACTGTCGCTCAATTCTTATATGTTTTATATTTAACACAATAAAGTTATTTCATTATTTTACCTCTGAATTCTTGTGTCTTAATTTTCATTCCAATAACTTACATTTGCTGAAGCTAGAGTTTCCTGAAAGGTGCATTTTTTTTTTAACATTCATACAACTTATAGTGTTTTTTCAAATAGTCCTTAAACTTTTCCCAATCCTCCTCAGTTGTTTCTTCTCCCGCGTCTCGGATTCTGCCAGTCATTTCAGCCAGTTCCATATAGTCCATCAACTGCGATTGCCATTCCTCCAGCGTGGGTAAATCTTGTGTCTTCCAGTATTTTGCAATCAGGATCCTTGCTGCTGTGGTAGCATACATAAAAAAGGTTCTGTCCTTCTTAAGCACTCTCTGGTCCACCATGCCCAGAAGGAAGGCCTCTGGTTTTTTAGGTAAGGTAAATCTCAATACCTTTTTTAGTTCATTATGGATCATTTCCCAGAAGGCCTTCACTTTCGGGCAGGTCCACCAGAGATGAAAGAATGTCCCTTCCGCCTCTCCACATTTCCAACATTTGTTGTCAGACAGATGATATATCTTGGCTAACTTGACTGGGGTCATGTACCACCGGTATACCATTTTCATAATATTTTCCTTCAAGGCAGTACATGCCGTGAATTTCAAACCGGTGTTCCATAACCTTTCCCAGTCTGCAAACATAATGTTATGCCCCACATCCTGAGCCCATTTTATCATAGCGGATTTGACTGTCTCATCCTGTGTATTCCACTTAAGCAGCAAGTTATACATTCTCGAAAGTAGTTTACTTTTTGGCTCTAACAATTCAGTCTCTAGTTTCGATTTTTCCACCTGGAATCCAACTTTTTTATCTATTTTAAATACCTCTTGAATTTGCGCATAGTGCAACCAATCTCGTACCTTAGTTTTCAATTTCTCCAAACTTAGCAACCTCCAATTGTCTCCAGTTTTTTCAATTATTTCCCAATATTTAGGCCAGTGGGCCTCCATGTTGGGTCTCTTACGTGCCTTGGCCTCCACCGGTGAGAGCCACCTCGGAGTTTTACTCTCCAATAAGTCTTTGTATTTTATCCAGACCCTCCAAATTGCTCTTCTGACAATATGGTTTTTAAACAATTTGTGCACTTTGGCCTTGTCATACCACAAATATGCATGCCACCCAAACGCATTGTCAAACCCTTCCAGATCCAGGACATCAGTGTTCTCCAATAAAATCCAATCTTTCAACCAGCAGAAGGCTGCAGATTCATAATATAGCCTCAAGTCTGGCAGGGCAAATCCCCCTCTTTCTTTCGCATCAGTTAATATTTTAAACTTTATTCGGGGCTTTTTGCCCTGCCAAACAAACTTAGAAATATCCTTCTGCCACTTTCCAAAACATTCCACCTTGTCCACGATCTGTAGGGCCTGAAACAAAAATAACATTTTCGGCAATACATTCATCTTTACAGCAGCTATTCGGCCTAACAAGGAAAGTTTCAGTCTTGACCATATATCCAAGTCTCTTTTGATTTCTGACCAGCATTTCTCATAATTATCTTTAAACAAATTCAAATTTTTGGAGGTCAAGTACACCCCTAGGTATTTTACTTTTTTAACCACATTCAACTCCGTTTCTTTGGAGAACTCATCTGTTTCTGTAGCTGTCAAATTTTTTGCTAAAACCTTGGTTTTTTGCTTATTTAACTTAAACCCCGCCACCCGACCAAAATCAGAAATTAATTCTAACACTCTTTTAGTGCTGGAGACTGGTTCCTGAAGTGTTAATACCAAGTCATCTGCAAATGCTTTCAATTTATATTGTTTCACTCCGACCTCAATTCCCTGGACCAACCGGTCCTTTCTAATCATATTTAGCAACACCTCCAGGACTGAAATAAACAATAGGGGGGATAGAGGGCACCCCTGGCGTGTCCCTTTTTCAATTTTAAACTCCTCTGTCACCACATTGTTTACTATCAATTTAGCTTTTTGTTCTGTGTAGATTGCTTCTATACCATTTTCGAACCCCCGCCCCACTCCCATCCCTTCCAAATTTTTCTTCATAAACATCCAAGAAATATTATCAAAGGCCTTCTCTGCATCAACAAAAATCAAAACCGCTCTGGTATTCAGATTTGTTTGTAGAAGTTCCAAAATGTCAATAATGTTTCTTGTGTTGTCAAACAAATGCCTACCAGGGAGAAAGCCAGCCTGGTCTTTGTGAATCACTTCATTTAGTACTTTTTTAAGTCTATTTGCCAAAATATCTGCAAAAATTTTATAATCCACATTTAGGAGTGAGATGGGGCGGTAGTTCTTAAGTTGGGTCTTTTCAGTCTCTGATTTAGGTACCAATGTGATGAAAGCTTCTTTCCACGTTTCCGGTGCCCTCCCTCCCTCCATTATCTGGTTGCAAACCTCCATCAAAGGTTGTATCAAATAGTCCTTTAAAACTTTATAATATTTGGAGGTTAAGCCGTCCGGGCCTGGGGACTTGCCAAGTTGAAGATTTTGAATGGCACTTTCAATTTCTTGCTGTGTAATATTACAGTTCAGGTTTGTTCTCATTTCCAGGGGTATTTTTTGTAATCCATTAGTTTTTAGAAATTGATCCACCTCTGAGGCTTTTTGCGGCCCTTGTGTATAAAGTTCTTTGAAGTACCTCTGGAAGCACTTTCTGATTTCCTCGGGTTTCTGAACCATTCTCCCTTCGATCTCTAGATTTGTAACCGTATTAAGCTTTTGTCTCTTTTTCAACTGCCAAGCTAGCAGTTTCCCACACTTATTCGCCGATTCGAAGGATCTTTGTTTCATTTGTTTAATTTTCCATTCCACCTCTTGATTTATCAGTTTTGAATATTGCGCCTGGAAGAATTTCACTTCTCTTAACACGTCCTTCGACTTAGGCCTAGATCTTAATTTTTTCTCACCTTCTCTTATTCTCTCCAATATCTTCTCCTTCTTTTCATTCCAGAGCCTTTTCTTAATCGTGTTTTGTTGTATTAGAAACCCTCTCATGACTGCCTTACTTGCGTCCCAGATTGTTCTTTTTTCCACAGTAGTATTCAAGTTTATCTCAAAATAGTCCTTTAGAGTTTTTTGGGCCTTCTTGACAATCTCCTGATCTCTTAGAATAGTGTCATTCATTTTCCATCTAAAGGATCCGGTTGTATTTAGTCTCAATTCCACTTTCAAAGCATTATGGTCGGAGCAGGTTTTTGGGCAGATTTCCACTTTTCTAGTCTTAGGTGCCAGTCCTCTAGTTGTCCAGATTTGGTCGATTCGTGTCCATGTCAGATGAGCTTCAGAAAAGAAAGTCCCTTCTTTCCCTAGAGGGTTCTTAACCCTCCAAATGTCTACTAAATCCATATTGTCTGTCATTTCAAAAAAGGTTTTGGGTAGTCTGCCGTCTTTCGATATGTTAGCACTTTGTGACTTATCCATATTTACAGACACGACCCCATTCATATCACCCAGCATAATGATGTTGCTATAGTCCAAATAATCCAGCATAGTCTCATGCAGCTTCCTGAAGAATTCCGACTTTCCCTCATTTGGAGCATATATTCCTAATATCAAAATTTTTTCTCCTTGCGTCTGTATTTCAATCGCCAAAATTCGGCCATATTCATCTTTGAATAAAAATTTCGGTGACAGGCTCTCCTTTGCGTAAATCACCACTCCTCTCTTCTTAACTTTGTCTGAAGAAATAAACTCTTGGCCTAGTCTTTTGTTAATTAACACTTTTCTATGGAGCCTTGTCACATGTGTTTCCTGTAGGCAGATAACGTCCAGTTGTTCCTTTTTCAAAATGTGAAAGACTTTCCTTCTTTTTTCCGGGGAGTTTCCGCCATTTATGTTCCAACTAAGAAGCTGTAGAGACATCCTGAATCAATTGACGGGTTCTACAATGGGGTATCTAAGCTTCCTCCCGATCCCGGGGGAGGTAATGCTGGTCCTGGTCCTGGTGGTATAACTCTTGGAGATGGTCCCGGTGGTGGTGGAGGCCAAGAAGCTGCAGCTCCTTTTTGCAGGTCCTCCTCGTGGTCGTGTAGGAACTTCTGCTGGTCTTCAGGTGATTTAATCTTTATTTTCCTTCCTTTGTAAGTAAATGAAAGTCCTTGTGGAAACTCCCACCTGTAAGGAATTCCGTTGTGTCTCAACAATTTGGTCAAATCTATATAGGTAGTCCTAAGTTCCAAGAGATATTTGGGTATATCTCTGTAAATTTCGGCCCTTTTACCTTCTACCTCCAAAGATTTCTTAAAATGTAGGCCTAGTATCTTATCCCTTTCTTCTCTTGATCTCAGAGCAACCAAACAGTCTCTGGGCTTATCTTTCTTTACTGATTTTCCCAGTCTAAAGGCTGTCACAATTTTAAAGTCCTTTTCTTCCTCAATTCCCCAGAATTTGGAGAACAAAAGTGTCAAAAATCCCTCTAGATTATTTTGTTCCAATTCCGGGATAGCCCTTATCCTGAGATTACTATCTTTACTTTTCAATTCAACCAATGCCAGGTAGGCTTGTTGTTCCCCTACCTGCCTTCTCAAAGGTCTTACCTCTCCTTTAATTTCATCCACCTTTAAGTTCGCCTGTTCTGCTTTTTGGTTGGCTTCCACAGCTAATTTAAAGTTTTCTGCCGTAGCTCCTTGCAATTTCTCAATTGCCTGAGTGTGCTGCGAAACCTGTTCAGTTAATTTGCCAATAGAGGATGTAGCTTGGTCAATCTTTGATGTTTGATTGTCCACTTTTTGGTTTAAGACTGCCAATTGTTCCAAAATTTGTTTTAAAACTGTTTCAGATCCTCCAGTTGCCATGTCTTCTGCAGCAGGCTGCACTAGTTCCACCTCCTGTGCTGTCAGCACAGTTGGGACAGATGATCTGCGGTGATGAGTTAAAGTTGTTTGCAAAAGTTGCCCAGATTTTTTCTCTTTTTCTTTATCTTTAGCTTTAGCTGCTCTTGTTCTCCCTGTGCCGCTCATTCCACACCTGCCTCTGTTCAAGGTCAAATGGTCTTTTGTCCCATGGGAAAAACAAGTCCCAAATATAAATAAAAAGAACCACAAAAAGTTTCAATAAAGCTCAGTTCCCATGCAACTATATTTCCACAGTCCTATAGGGGGAGTATTTCAAAGCTTCAAAAAAGAAAGGAACTATTTTCCGCCATTGAAGTTCCTCGATTCCCCATATTGAGTTTTGTAATTCCCAAACACAAAAGGAAGGTTTCCAGCACTTCTAATCTCTTAAAATCCAGCCATAAAGTATCGATACAGGTCCATGCAACAATGTTTAATGTTAGTATCTCAGTCTATGCAACAATTTCGATCTCTGCAACAATGTCGTCAGTTTGACAGCAGTTTGACAGTTCTTTTTCTATGCACTGGCAGCCCGGTGACGGGGTTATCTCTTTCAGCCCCGTTTAGCCCAGAAATTGGAGGATAGTTCTAAAGAATAAAGGTCTATACAACCCACAGTTCTTTCCTTTTTATCTTCAAAATACAGAGTCTCTCAATGCACCCTTTCTTCCACTTTTACAATCCCTTTTTAAATACTTCAGCTCGTTTCCGAGCCCTTGCTTTGATCTAATTAGCAGAGTCGGGAGGCGGACTTCCTGTTACTCGCCTCCCGCTTTCGGCCGAATTTCTTCAGTTTAGTTGAAAAATTTAGGACCCTTACTCACGGGTATGTTGCTCCAATTCCGATAATTTCAAGAAGAAAGGTCAGCGCTCATCAGCAGCAGCAGCGCGGCTTTGCTTCCACGAAAAGAGCGATGAACTCACAGCGCCGCTCCCCCTTTCACGTTCCGGAGCCTCTTACGAGGCTCCTTCCCCGCTTCTGGGGGGGCTCCAGGCGCCCGCCGAGTCCCACGGCCGCAGGCTCACTCTGCCTGCAGTTTTTCTTGATGGGTCTCCGCTTTGCCGCAGCGGACGACCCTTTTTCGCGGAGCCCCTCTTCACAGCGCAAAGAGGACCGCCATTGCTGTTTCGCGCCGCCTCCGGAAGTCTTACCTGGACTTTATTGAGGATGGTGGGGAAGCTATATGACAATGATAATTCATCCTCTACCTGCCCTGATTTGCTTGCGTGATGCTTATACACCACAGATCCATTATATCCTCACAAACAACCCTGCAAGGTAGCTTAGGCTGAGAGAGAGCGACTAGCCCACCCAAGGTGACCAAGTGAGATCCATGGTTCATTGGGGATTTGAACCAGGATCTCCCCAGTCCTTCTTTCCAACCACAGCACCACACTGATAATGTGCCCATTTTCACAGAAGTAGAAGTGTGTGCTGTGAAGGTCAGAACTATTGGTGCATAATGCTCTCCCCCGTTCATTTTTGATGTGCAGAAAGTTACTTTTATACATCATTACTGAGTGGTGTGCAGATCCACATCTTCAGCTGAAGCAAAGCCTAGGTTTGTGTCTTGGTACAGCATCTTAAAAAGCAGAGACATCACCTCGCCAACAAAGGTCCGTACAGTTAAAGCTATGGTTTTCCCAGTAGTGATGTATGGAAGTGAAAGCTGGACCATAAAGAAGGATGATTGCCGAAGAATTGATGCTTTTGAATTATGGTGCTGGAGGAGACTCTTGAGAGTCCCATGGACTGCAAGAAGATCAAACCTCTCCATTCTTAAGGAAATCAGCCTGAGTGCTCACTGGAAGGACAGAAGCTGAGGCTCCAAGACTTTGGCCACCTCATGAGAAGAGAAGACTTCCTGGAAAAGACCCTGATGTTGGGAAAGATGGAGGGCACAAGGAGAAGGGGACGACAGAGGACGAGATGGTTAGACAGTGTTCTCGCAGCTACCAGCATGAGTTTGACCAAACTGTGGGAGGCAGTGGAAGACAGGAGTGCCAGGCGTGCTCTGGTCCATGGGGTCATGAAGAGTCAGACACAACTAAATGACTAAACAACAACAACAACTAGCCCATCTTAACCATCATCCAGGTCCCTTTGCATCTTTCATTCCTCTGTTTCTCCTTTTCCTCTGGAGTTTTGCGCACTGCTGAAATTCAGTGCCAGCTGGGATGCAAGCTGGGAGATAGTATTTTATTTTATAAATACATAAGGGGTGTGCATAGGGGCCCTTCCATCTGTGCTTTTCACAAGATCAGCCACCCTGCTTTTAAGGCAAGGATGTGCCCTGCCAGGTACTGTTGGATTCCCATCAGCCCTGACCATGCTCTCTGAGGCTGACGGGAGTCTGAAGCCTAGCAGCATCAGGCTCCCGCTTCTGTCTTTGAAAGGTAGGGCAAATCTGGTCCGGGGCTCCTCTTTGCTGCTATTCTGCTGATCTCTGTCAACTGGACTTCTTCCGACCATCCTCCACCCCCTGCCCTATCCCTCAGTGCTTCCTCCTGGAAAGGAGCTGGAATGTGAGGGAAAGTTTTCAGATGGCTGTCACAGCAGAAAGGGAACACAAAACAAAAATGTATTCCGCTTATTTTTGGTGCTTTGAAAGTGCCCGTCAGTAGCACAGGAAGGAGGAGGCGGGTGTTTTAAGAGTGCCAAATGGAACAAAACAGACAGCGAAGAATCTTCCCTGTCTGCTGCAGCACTTGCAGTGAAGAAACAATACCACATTCTTTCAGTGCTATCTCCTCCTTTCTGCTGCTGGGATGGATCGGTGGGGATCTTTGGAGCATGTTTAGTTGGCTTGGTTTCCCAGACCTGAAGACTCAACGGCTCTAGTTTTAAAAGCTATTCTCTGAAACCATGAGAGCTAGAAACTTAGCAGGAGTTTAGATAAACAGATAGACAAATGTAACATGCTGTTTATGTATTTCTTCACCTTTTTAAAACTACCTGAATGGGGAAGAACTAGAGCCTTCCTTGTGGAAGCAGCAGGTCTTCCATATGGTCAGGAAATGCTTCTGCCCTACCTGGAACCCAGGATTCTGATTTGGGCAGAGCTCATGCTCACTTTAAGCCTGAACTGCAAGACCTGTTTGCCAGAGCTTGGAATAAAGGGATGCAACAATGTTTTCTTTGTTCCAAACGGCAAAGATCTTGTGTAGAGTTCTGCTTTGATCTTTCACCCGAGGTTCTACAAAGCCTACTAAAGTGCAGTGTGCGTTCTTTCGACGCAGCGTGAGTCATTTGCAAGTGTGCTGCAAAGTGCTCGTTAGCTTTAAACGGATCTGAGCTGTGCTGCGCAGTCTTCTGCACTGAATTAGCAGCTGGACTCAAAGACTTAAGAGTTGATAGCATTGGTTAGAACCCACCTCACTCACACACGAAAACAAAGATCACCACAGCCAATCACAAGCAAACAATCACACCCTAGGCCAACCCCAACCTCTCTCACCACCAAAGGAACACAAGTGAACAACACAAGCAACGCTGACACCAAACTCTACATACATTAAACGTAATAGAAACACCGCCACCCGACCCCACCCCTATCTCTCCACCCCTTTCTTTTTTCTTTTCTTTTTTTATTTTTCTTCTCCCCCTAATGCCTCAACAAATGAAACGGATTTGTAAAAATGTTACATAAAAAAAAAAAAACCGAGGCACTACACTACTGTAAAACAAGAAAATCCTTAATAAAATATTTTTTAAAAAGAAAAATAAAACTCCCGTGGAGTTATCAGTAACCAAAGGGAGAGAGAGAACATCAGATCAGAGTTCGTTGTGGGAGAATAGAAATCTGCCTTAGCAGTGAGAAATTCCCACCTGACAAGTCTAAATACATAGCGGCCAAATAGGAAGATTCTCCCCAAATGGCGTTGCTACAGTTGGTCACTGCTGCCCACTTGTGTGTGGCCTAGAATAGGCAAATAACACAGTGCCCACTTGCTACATTTCTATATTACGTCCAAGCCATCAATCTCTCCCAGAGCGTTGATCATATTGCTGAGAAATGGGAGGCATGGGGGTGGATTTCGGGCACATTAGGGTCTGTGGCAAATTCTTCTGTGTGGTTTTCTCCCACGCATCTGCAGAAAACGAACCACATTTTGTTCTGCTTCTCAGTTTCGCGGAGGGCGTTTTAGAAATAATAAGAATAAGAATATGCTGTTCTTTGTTATTTATATAAAACTTTTCTTGCAAAGAATGAGAAAACAGGAATTACAGCTTCCCGCAGCGCATAGTTGAACTGTGGAATTTGCTGCCACAAGATATAGTCATGGCTCCCCAATTTGTGTCTTTAAATGGAGATTAAAGAAACACTAATGGAGGATAAGGCTTTTCAGCAACTATTTGCAATAAGGGCAATACACCAGCTCCAATATCAGAGGCAGCATGCCTCCTTGAATGCCTGTTGCTGGGGGTCATGAACTGGAGAGAGGTATGATGCTCATCTCTTGCTTGTGGGCTTCTTGTGGGGGTCTGGTTGCCCACTCTGAGAACAGGATGCTGGGATAGATATGTTTGGTCTTACTTTCTTAAGGCCTTTCAGTCCAAAAACAGACTCAAGTGGGACTTTTTTTAAAAAAACTAATTATTTATTTATTTCCCCATTCTTTATTATCACACTTTCATCCAGGATTGTCGAATAACTTACAAAAACAAAAAAACCATTCAGTCGAAAATCTAACAATAACATGCATCAAAATCATCCTCCTATTAGTTATACATAACAATATATACTTTTGTCCCTACTAATTTATCCTAATTTCCCCCTCCCTCCCCTTTACCCCTCCCCCCAAAACTTGTTATCTCTTCAGATCTTTAACCATGTACACAGATTATTCATTCTAATTTGGATGCTTGAGTTGGCTCCCCCCCCCCCCGTGTTATCCAATTCCTATAACTTGTCCATTTATTCAAAATCTTTTGACATTTGTTTCCCCATCATTACCTTTTCAAATATATCAGATAAGTAGGACAACTGAGAAAGGAAATGGAAGCAAGGGGGTAAAGAGGGAAATAATATGTGATTGTTTCAGTTAGCACATTTTGGGGATGAGTTGTAGTTGGGCTTTAGGACTAGCAGGTTGTCCAAAAGATCTCACTGACGTATTTTGAGGATAAGTGTGAAGTCAAGGAAATGTTTCATGGATGCATTCCTGAAGGCATTTCCAGGCCCAAAGAGCAGCAAGGGAGAAAGTGTGGAATCACCGGAGAGCTTTCTCCAATGCAGGGTTCTCAGAAGTTGTTGGACTACGAGCTCTGTAATGCAGCCAGCATGGCCAATGGCCAGGAATGATAGAACTGCAGTTGAGCTGCATGGAGAGATGCAAGGTTGGGGAGGTTGATGTTAAAGGAAGCAAGAGATCTTCAGGAGCCTCAAGGTGGTGAAGCTATAGGACAATGGTGGAGTTCTCATTCTACTTCCTAACATGCACAGAATGGTTGCTAAACATAAATTTAAGGTAAAGGTAAAGGGACCCCTGACCATTAGATCCAGTTGTGGCCGACTCTGGGGTTGCGGCGCTCATCTGACTTTATTGGCCGAAGGAGCCAGCGTACAGATTCCGGTCATGTAGCCAGCATGACTAAGCCGCTTCTGGCAAACCAGAGCAGCGCATGGAAACGCTGTTTACCTTCCCGCCAGAGTGGCACCTATTTATCTACTTGCACTTTGACGTGCTTTCAAACTGCTAGGTTGGCAGGAGCAGGGACCGAGCAACGGGAGCTCACCCCGTCACGGGGATTCGAACCGCTCACCTTCTGATCAGCAAGCCCTAGGCTCTGTGGTTTAACCCACAGTGCCCTGATAGCAAAAGAGAGCAAATCAGGAATGCACCAGGAAAGGAGAAAGAGGCTTGTGCGTGAACTCAAGGCAGACACTCATATGACCCCCCCCCCCATGGTTCCTTATTACAACATTTTCTTAGAACTTTGGTAAATGGCATCATCGCTGTCACTCATCGGGTGGCTCATTAGCGACATTTAGCAACCAACGCCTTGTAAGTCTAGCAGCAACCAAAGCTAAGCAGTCTTCCTCGTGTTATCTTTGGAAACATTTTTGGCCGCCTTGCACTGCTTTTTCACTTAACTAGAGGCAAAGATGAGCAGATCAGCATGTGCATAGGAACGTTTTGTGCAATTGAAGTCAAATTGGATGAAACCGCAGATTAAATGTAAGAGGTGACTGCCGGCGCCGAACTCAGCCCTTTTTCTGTAGCTCGTTCTTTGGCTCTCTGAAAAGCCTTTTTGGGGTAGTTGGGTTGTGAATCTAAAACAGAACATATCTATTTTAGATAGAATATATCTATTTATCCCCTGCCATGGTAAGCTACAGTTCCCCCCGTCTCTGAAGAATCTGACACTGGGGACGGCGTGCCTTTAAGTTAAAAGCCCTGAAATAAATGTGCCTGCGAACACCTGATACAGAGCCTTGGCTTTTGTTTGGCTCAGTGTAGCCAAATTGCCTACAGGCTTTTAGCCATAAAACATATCACTCATGCTGTGTGTAGGCCTGAAGCCTCTTAAGCATAATTACAGCAGAACTTTGCAGCGCCAGAAATGTTAAATATCTTGGCAGTGAACTTCTCTTTGTAAGAAGCTTACCCAGGGACAGATCTACAGGAGGGCAACTAGGATTCTGAGGGTTAAGAAACCTGCTTTGTATCTTCATTTTTGTGAACTATTATTTTACACTTCTTCATATTTATACCCTGCTTTTCTTTAATTGTGGTACCCAAGATGGCATAGATATGGTTCCCAGGTGGCCTTAACATCCAGGCACTGAGCTGACTCAGGCCTGCTGGTTTCAGCCAGATGGTGACCTGGTGCCTCATCATAGTCAGAAGAAATAGTTTCTTTGGGCACAGAAGCTGATTCAACCAGGAGCAGTTTGGGTTAAATCTGCCTTTTCAGAACCACAATAGTGACAGTGCTATATTGGTTTTGTCTACAAAGGCACTTCAATATTTTCAGTACCCTTGGATAGTTTGGTTTCCATTGGTTAGAAAGGAAGTTCAGCAGCGTATTTTTTAATTGCACCAAAGTGCTTGGCAAAGGTATGCTGCAAATCCCCCACTTTGAAGAAAGATCCTTTCTGCTGTGGTATCTATCCATCCAGCAAGTATATGGAGACGTTGGCGATGTAGGAATGTGGGGCATCTGATTCTTGTTAGCTCTGTTCTCCACATGCCACACAGCTCAGCACAGCACATCTTTGGGAAGCCAGGTCTCCCCTCCCTCCAAATCAGCCCAGTTTATTTCAATTAATGTGAAATTTCACAGTCAGCTCTTGTTTGGTGTGGGTCTTTCTTTCTTTCACACGCATGGCTTTCTGGTTGCTAGCAATAGTTAGTCCGCCAGCTGGAAAAGGAGGGAGGAAACACTCCATCGATACGTATCATCTAGGAAATGCATGCAGAGCACATCCTTTTGGTTGGGAAGCCTGCTCTCTGGTAGAAAAGCCATCACAATGGGGACATTTCTCACCTCTCTTATTAGAATATGGATATAGCTGTGCAATCTAAGTTGAGCACATAGAACATAGACTTGTGAAGAAGAGCCCTGGTGAATCAGGTCCGTTCTGGACCAGTGGCCAATCAGATGCCAATCAGAAGCCTGCAAGCAGGACCATGGTGCAATGCACACAGGGGTGTTATTTCCCAGTTTTTCCTCTCGAGGTGAAATGAGAAGTGCTGCCCCACTCTGTCTCCCTGCAGTGCCTCCTCCTTTGCTGGACCACTCGCCTCCTCTGGCCCCACTGCACCGCCTCTGCCAGTGGTGGAGAAATGGCCCTGCCATAGGCACCGATTTTCTGCCAGATCTCATTTCTTGTGCTCCATAAGGTCTCACGAGATCTGGCACCAGAATTTGGTGCATAATTTGCTGCTGCTTCTTTGACAGAAGTTGGGCTGCTGCTTCACCCTACTTCCTGGGTGGGCTGGCCCTGAATTAATACATTATGGAACAAACTCTGTTGACCGCATGTCATAGCCCTCTGTTTGAAGGGTTGTCTGGTCCAAGTCAGTTTAAAGATAAATAACTCTAAGAAGGAAGAGCAGGCGGTCCTTTGTAGCAGCACATCAACCCCAAAAGACTAAGCAGGCACACAGTCACCTGGTCACAATCTTCCCCACAGCGTGGAGATGGATTTCTTCTAAATTGTTTCTAAATTTGCCTCTGTTCATATGAATTCACATTTGCCAATTTTATGCAAGTGTCTATCTTTCTGTCCTTTTGGGGGGCGGGGAGTGATTAACTTTCTCTTTTGGCAGTGTATGACTGGCCACCCTAGCATCAACATTTATTCCATTCCAAGCAAGGTACATACTCCATAACTTCCATGTTTAGTTCCTTTTATTTTGCCAGTGTCTGTGATTTCCAGTTCTATATTATCCCACCGAGACAGCGATGGGACTTACAATACCTGGCCAAAGAGATATTTTGGTGCTGCCACTATGTTTTATATGACTGTGCACAATACAAACTAACATGGAGAACTGAATTGGAGATTGGGAAAATGAGAAATTGAGAGAAGCTGAAAATGGCGGATTTGCCATCCATAAAAAACAGAAGTGTGATATCCCACATTTGGACATGTGTATCTTTTGGGTTGTCTGTGGCAAAGGTTAAAACAGGCTGCCCTCCCAGAGCACTGAGTCTCAAACCCATCGTAGATGCGGCAACCCAGCAGACCATTGTAGACTCCGCATATTGAGCACATTACTCGCTTTGGCTTTGGGATGCTTCCAGCAAAGCCCTTTTATCTTTTCGTTGGAGGCAAATTTAACATTGTTTCAGTAGCTGAAGGTTTTATTTTTGCTCTCTTTACAGGCTGCCTTGCCTGCAGTTCTTCCTGAGATATAAGCAGGAGGCAATTTATAGACTTGCTGCAGATGTGTTTTGTAGAATCAGCTTGCGTCTCATGCTACGAAGCAAATGATCAGTCTTTCTACCATTTTTTTTAAAATAGGGGCTGCCTATAGATATTGGTGGACTTTATCCAACAAAGTAGCCTATATGTTATGCAAAGGCCTACGGTCTCTAATACTGGAAAATCTATAGGGCACAAACCAGCAAATTAGGTTGGTTTTGCTTTAAAATACAGAACAAACTAATTTCTCCTTCATCGCTATTAGCCGCTCTGAATAGCAGGAGCTCTCCAGGCAGGGCCGGCCCACCTATTAGGCAACCTCCTCAGATGGTGGGATTGCCAGGGGCAGCAGATCCTGGTGTCAAATTTCTCCCCCTCTTGTTCCTGATGTAGATCTTCACTCACCCCTTCTTCCCTGGTGGGCAAGGGCGTGCTATTTTAGGCTTTGCATCAGGGGCCAAACTGGCTTGGGGCAAGGGTTTCTCCCAATTATGTTACCAGGCTTTAAAGTCAAGATGTTGCAGGTTGAATTGGGAACTTCCTGCATGCAATGCATGTGCTCTACCATTGTGGTCTCATAGGGAGAATGTCTTCACATTATAATTCACGGTGTGCATCTGAACTCATGCAATTGGGGGCTCTTAAATATGGTCCATTCTAGCACCCAATACAGACTTCAATTCAGCCCTTAGTCTGTGATGCTGTGATTCCCCAGGAGACATTCTCCATTTCCTAGCTGCTTTGCCAGGCTTGAGCTTCTCCGAGCTATATGTTTGCCAAGATGTATTTTTAGATAGGAAGAGATGAATTAAATTTTAAGAATAGATTTGTAAACAATCCAGCTCTGCATCCAATTAATCCACCAAGCTGCATGTTTTCTCCTTCTCCCCCCTCTTTTTTTGCAATCTGGTTGGCGTATGTAATACTTGCGCGGGACGTTCCTTGGAAACAAAACCTGCAACTTCTCCGTGCTGTACCTACCTCAGCGGTCTGGATTGAGACATTTTGGAGCTTCCCTAAGACAAATAAATACTATTAAGTGTAATGCAGCTGATGAGAACAGACAGCTCAAAAGAGAGAACAAGCAGCATCAAATCACAGAGCCTTGATGGGCAGTCAGAGCAAAAACCTACAGCTCCGAGTGGAAATAGCTGAAATGTCGAGAATTTTTGTCGCAAGTGGCCAAAACCATAATGCCTCTTGAGGGAGGAGATTGATAGCTGGTGGTGTATCCCGTTTTATTTTTAGCAGGATGTAAATGCAGATATTAAGGGCAGCTAAGAACTCCAACCACTTCCTTGGCCCGGTATGTACATCACATTAGCAAGCTTAGCAAGAGAAAGGGCTCCTCTTTCCCAGTGAACCTTTTCTATGTGCACGTACTGCAATGACTTTGTCATTTAAGGTAGGACTATAACAACACAACAACTGCCTCACTGGAATAGTCTAAGGTCCTTCATGATGTGCAAACATTTTCTTATAGGTACTGGAACAAGCAGACAGAGATGTGAACTTACTCGATTCCCACTTCCTGAACCGATACATGAGCTGAACTACAGCTCTCCTTCAAAATCTACATTTCAGATTTGGTGACGGGAGTTCTCCACCACCACCACCCCAAAAAAATCTCTGTGTGTGTGTAACATAACTAGGGTCAAAATGTTGAAGTCATGAAACAGAATATCTGGAGGCACTTCTGGAAGGAGAGAGGCATTACGGTAAAAGAAGGCATACCTGTCTTCTCGGTCCCTTGGCTGGAGGTGGTGACATCAAGGTGTGTGCAAGACGGAAAGCAAACCATAGGCTGGTAGATTTTAGATTGAATTGAGAAAGGGACCACCTCAGCGTACGGGGCTCATCTTGCGTACAGCTTATGCAAGACAAGTTGCCTGACCTATCTGGACCTATTTATCTGCTTGACAAGCCAGCAAGCCTTCAAAGGGTTTCACACACATTATCTCTGTGGTTCCTACAAAAGGCTCAAGCAGGGCTTTGGTTGATGAAACCAAGGGCCCGCCTAGTTCAGCATCCTGTTTCTCACAGTGGCTGTCCAGATGTCTCTGGGAAAACCCAAAAGCAGGACATGAAGTCCACAGGCTTCTCCTGCCGCTGCTCCCCAGGAACTGGCCTTCGGAGCTAAGCTGCTTCTGAACATGGAGACTCAGAGGCGAACGGCATGTTGATGCTTAATGCCTTGAATGCTGTTACATCCTCTGTTTTTCTGTAATTAATTACAGGGGGGGGCATGGCATGTGTGTCTGTGTCTATGTCCCCAGTATGCTAAGAAGGGAGGGGTTATTCCTTCCCCAGCCACAACCCCTCTCTGAAAATGCCCCCTCCCCCTGGTATGGCATATTAAAAATGACTATATAGAAAGGAGAGCCAAGCAGCCAGGCTGATGTAAAAACAAAAGTGCAGTGGCAGAGGGCCTTTAGAGTTATTCCAGCTATGACTCTCTTAAGGCAAGGTTGGGGTGAGATTTTCAGCCTCTCAGTGCTAGAGCCTCTGCTATGCATGCAGAAAGTGCATCTTCAGGCAGGACCAGGAAAGACCCCTTGTCTGAAATCCAGGAGAGCTGCTGGCCATCATTGTAGACAATATTGAGCTAGATCAAGTGTTTCCCAAACTTGGGTCTGCAGCTGCTTATGGACTACAATTCCTATTGTCCCTTGCTAGCTAGGGATGATGGGAGTTGTAGTCCAAAAACAGCTGGAGACCCAAGTTTGGGAAACACTGAGCTAGATGGACCAGTGGATTTGACTCCATAGAAGGCAGCTTCCTGTGATCCCATCATCCCTGACCATGGGCTCTCTAACTGGGGCTGATGGGAGTTCAGCAATGTTCAGAGGCCCCCTGTGATCTACCCCTGGTTTATCGAAGCAGTGCACTTCCTGTTCCTGGTTGCACCATATATGGTTAATGCCCCGAGCAAAGAGCGAAAGAGAGAAGAGTGCTCTTATCTCACAACATCCTGCTTTCAGCTGAATATTTAATAAGGCATATCAGATGGTCAGGAGAGCAGAGAAGCCTATCATTATGGAGCTGTTTTCCCAGCGGTGACAAAATAGCTTGCAGCAAGCAGATGTTCAACCAGGGAAAAGGTTTGTTAAGAGACATGCTGCAGGTAGAGAGAACGTTATCTCAGTGTGGATTGTGCAAGTTGCATTCTGGAGATGGGCATTGTTGATTTGACATCCTGGGTTGCTTAGAAAGGAGGCAGAAATGAATGTTTGCCCTGGCTGGGGAAATATCTCACTTGCATGGAATGTTGCAGGGGGCCCACAGCATGCATTATGGAGCTTTGGTGGGTCCCAGCTTTATGGTGTTTGGTAACAAGTGTCTGCCTTTTGCAGTTTATGTGTTTATTAAGAGAAACACATATGTAGCATGTTCTGGATGTGGCAGGCACAGTTAGCCAGGCAAAGTATGAGGTGTCTGTGAGGACCAAATTAAGCATTACCTTTTATTGATTGACCTTTATTTTATTTATCTCTTGCATTTCTTCACTAGACCTAAAACTAAGCGCATGGCTAGCAGCTGTACGCCTTGTTCATATCTTTCCTTCTGTAATATTGGGAATGGATGAAATGCAAAATGCTGCGATGCCAGGACATCTAAGTTGAATTAGAACTCCCTTTTGGGGTTGGAGAACTGTTTTGCGAAATTCTGTGAAGCGTGACTATTGCAGGACAGGTGTGTTTTGGTTTGTGTGTTGTTTCGGGAAGGGCAGATTAGATAGGATTGTATTAATATGCAAACCCAACCCAATTCCTTCCCCATGGTGTTCCTTTTCCTCTAGCTGGCAACATCACCTACCAGGGCTAGATTTAAGTTTGATGAGGCCCTAAGCTACTGAAGGTAATGGGGCCCTTTATGTGTCCAGCTGTCCTTTCTCAACAGCAAATTGTTGCTGTTTCTCGTGCTGAATATATGCTATATGGTAACGGACCTAATAGGTATCTCAAGCCATTTGCACATAACAAAATAAGTATTTTATCAAAGTAATTGTTGAACATGCAACCAGTCCATGCAGAATGTAGGCACCCTATATATAGAAATGAGCAAACCAGTGTTTTTTTTTAGGGAGCAGCCTAGCAGGCGGGGGGGGGGGCATTACTTACATCATAGGAGCCTACACAACATAAAACACTGTTGCTGTACGTAGGTTTTATTTTTATTTTACGTAGGTTTGTTTTTTATCTTATATTTTGGAAATGTACATCCAATATTTTCCCTTTAATTTTTTTTGGGGGGCCCCAAGAGAGTAGGACCCTAAGCTATAGCTTGTGTAGTTTATACGTAAATCCAGCACTGGGTGGGAATCTTTTATGCATGGCTTCCAGGGTTCTAAATTTTTAAGTAAAGCAGATTCCCTGCTGCAGATGCTCACCCAGAGTTGGTGCCTCATTGTTTTGAATGCCAGGATAGGGCTCTGCTTTATCCCTTATTCGTACCAGATCCTTCTCATTTAGGGTCAAGCCTTTCTGCTTTGTCTCTGCTTTGAACTCTTCCAACCGCAAGGGCTGCCCTGCTGACACATGCCTCCTCCCACTTTTTCTTCTTTTTATGGCATGGTCTCACCAGCAAGATTAAAAGAAACAGTTGTGGTGGAACAAGGGGCAGGGGCAAAGCAACCACAACAAAAGCTTGCGCCGTGCCAAAGCCAAGAAACGCAGCATGGGAGCATAGCTTCCACTCCAGCTCTGGCACATTAACGGCAACATTGGCTTTTAAGTTTCTTTTGGAACTCGTAAAGCCAGGGTGTGAAATGTCTGCTGATACAGCTTTTTCTCCCTTTCTCACTCCTCCCCCTTAGGGCAGCTTCCGACATGACGACTCCACGTTCCCCCGTGAAAAATGTGTTTTTGCACCAAGCTGTTGGTAAACAGCCACATGGGTTCATTTTGGAACTTACAAGGCCCTTGATGCCCCTCAATGCCTGAACATCCCTCCTGGAGCACCTCATGACCCAACACCTTTCACTTTTCTCCATAAAGCCTTTCACTTAACCCTTTGGTTCTCGCCTCCATCAGAAACAAAACCAGGGAATATTAAAGGAACCCCTGACAGTTAAGTCCAGTTGCGAATGACTCTGGGGTTATGGCGCTCATCTCACTTTATAGGCTGAGGTAGCTGGCGTTTGTCCACAGACAGTTTTTTCGGGTCATGTGGCCAGCATGACTAAGCTGCTTCTGGCGCAACAGAACACTAACCCCAGAGCAGCACATGGAAATGCCATTTACCTTCCTGCTAGAATGGTACCTATTTATCTACTTGCACTTTGATGTCCTTTCGAAGTGCTAGGTTGGCAGGAGCTGGAACTGAGCAATGGGAGCTCACGCCATCGCGGGGATTCGAACCACCGACCTTTTGATCGGCAAGCCCAAGGCTCAGTGGTTTAGACCACAGCGCCATGTTAATTGCATGCAATTCCTGGCAATCACCTCTTGCTTTGCCACCCTACTCCTTTCCCTTCCCTTCCCTTCCCTTCCCTCTTCTTGTAGACTTCCCACTCTGGCCAAATTTCAGATTGTAGGCTTGCTGGGTACAGAGACCTGCCTTCTTTCTCTTCTTTTCTGTTTTGCTTCCTCCGCGCATATGTTGCTGGTGTTGTACAATAGCAGAAACTCTGTAACCTTAGAAACAGTCTAACGTCAATGCACCGCTGAATGAACAACAGCAAAGTGGTTTGCAGGCTCACAATCGCTCCAGAATGGATTGAATAAAGGCTCTGACCTCTCCCAAATGGTCTTTTGCAGGTTAGCCTACCAAAGAAATGACGACGACGAGGAAGAGGCTGCCAGAGAACGCCGCAGGCGGGCCCGGCAAGAAAGACTGCGGCAAAAGGAAGATGATGACTTCACAGGGCAAGTGATAGAGAAGCCTGAAGTCAATGCCCAAAACAAGTAAGACTCGACTCTATGACTCTGTTCTCGGCTTGCCTGACAAATCAGGGCAGAGACGTGTCAAGTAATGTAATAGCTCCTGCTCAGGGGTGACCTGTCCTGTTTTACCACCTGAGGCAAAAGGTGAATGTACCGCTTTATGCTGCTGTGCCCCTGAGGCGGCTGCTTCACCCGGCCTAATAGGTGGGCCGGCTCTGTTTCTGCTGTTTAACCCAATGTTCTATATCAGGCACCCCCAAACTTGGCCCTCCAGATGTTTTGGGACTACAACTCCCATCATCCCTAGCTAAAAGGACCAGTGGTCAGGGATGATGGGAGTTATAGTCTCAAAAACATCTGGAGGGCCGAGTTTGGGGATGCCTGTTCTATATCATCTACTCTCCCAACTGAAAGAAGTGTTTAGTGTAATAGAGGCACCAGTAATCTGGAACACAAAGTGTATTTTTAAAAACAAACATTTGATTGAAAGTTTTAACATTGCCAACGTGGAAGAGAAGAGTGCTTCAAATTGAGCAGCCCTGGTAAGTACAGTCAGCACAAGCGTTCAAACCAAAGATACAGTAAGAATTGCAAACATTGGGTTCGTGACTAGGAAGCGAACATACATATGGTTTGCATAATTGCATTTGTAAATAGGTCTGCCACCCTAAAGGAAGCCTGGGTGAAAGGAAGAGGAGGAGGAGCGAGAGACGCACCAGACCACAAGATGCACCTAGTTTTTGGAGGAGGAAAACAAGAAAAAAAATATTCTGAATCTCAGAAGCCAGAACAGCAAGAGGGATCGCTGTGCAGTGAAAGCAGCAACCCGTCTTGCTGTTCTGGCTTCTGGGATAGCTGCGCAGCCTACATTCGCTCTATAAGACGCACACACATTTCCTCTTACTTTTTAAGAGGGAAAAAGTGAGTCTTATAGAGCAAAAAATACGGTACTTGTTTACATAACTCACTAAGAGGGAACCAAACTTTGTCAAATTTATCACATCTGGCAACACTTCCCCTAACTGAAATCAAGCAGGCACTTACAGTTCTGATATTTAAGAACATAAGAAGCGGCTGCTGGATCAGACCAGTGGCCCATCTAGTCCAGTGTCCAACCAGAGGCCTGTGGGAAATTCTGTAAGCAGGACCTGAGCTCAAGAGCATTATTCTATCATGCTCTTTCCAAAACCTGGTATTCAGAAGTATTGCTGCCTCTAGCTGTGGGGGCAGAGCATAGCAGTAATGGCCTATAGCAGGCATGGCCAAACTTGGCCCTCCAGATGTTTTGGGACTACAATTCCCATCATCCCTGACCACTGGTCCTGTTAGCTAGGGATGATGGGAGTTGTAGTCCCAAAAACATCTGGAGGGCCAAGTTTGGCCATGCCTGGCCTATAGTCATGAATGTCCCTCTCCTCCATGAATTTGCCTAATCCTCTTTTAAAGCCATCTAGATTTGGTGGCTTCCTGTGGGATATAGACGTACTTTCTTTTATCTGTCCCGAATCTTTCAACATTCAGCTTCATGGAATGTCCATGCATTCTAACATTTGTCACCCCTGAAAACATTCTTGTTTCTCCAGATGTTTTTAGAGAATTCATTTGATTCAGTGTCCATCATTTGTCCTGTACAGTAGTACCTAAGTTCGCGAACAGCTTAGTTGTCAAACAAATCAGCTCCCGAATGCTGCAAACCCGGAAGTGAGTGTCCTGGTTTGTGAACCTTTTTCGGAAGCTGAACGTCTGACGCGGCTTCCATTTGAGTGCAGTAAGCTCCTTCAGCCAATTGGGAGCCACGCCTTGGTTTTTTAACAGTTTCGGGAGTCGAACAAACTCCTGGAACGGATTAAGTTTGAGAATCAAGATACCACTCTTTTATGATTTTTCACTTTGATGATATTTTACTGATTTCATTGTGCTCCTCTAGGAGTTGGCGGCTTATAAATATCATGATAAAGAAAGTTAATGTAATAGTTGACGTAAAACCAAAGCACTTTGTTGTGGCTGAAGGCTCACAGAGTATTGCTAATTTTGTGTCTTATGTAGCATTGAAGAAGAGACCAAAAGTACTATGACAACAGTTACCACCGTTACAAATAGTCAAGGGGATGGGGATGATGATTCCATGTTCCTGGAGAGGCTGGCCAGGAGAGAAGAAAGGCGCCAGAAGCGTCTCCAAGAAGCCATGGAACGCCAGAAGGAGTTTGATCCGACAATTACTGATGAGAGCCTGTCACTCATAAGCAAAAAGGAGATGAACAATGTGGAAGAAAACGAGACCCCAGAGAAAGATGAAAAAGTGGACACCCATAGGAGACGCTATGAGGTAGAGGAAACTGAAACCATCACCAAATCGTACCAGAGGAACAACTTGAGACAGGACGAGGAAGACGAGAAGAAAGATGAAGAAGACAAGGAAGAACCTCAAGACGAAAAGCCAAACCAAAGAACCATAGAGGATAATCAGGTAGAAGTAAAATTAGAAAAGGAAACAGTAGACAATGCAGAAGAAGCTGTGGTGGTAGAAATAAAACATTTTGAGGTAAACGCAGATGAGGGAAAAGTAGAAAATGGCACCGATGCCCTAGCAGTTGGGGAGGAAACAGGGAGTGGGGAGGTAATAAATATTACCGTAGCCTTAGATCAAAAGACAGAAGAAGAAGATGAAACAGAGGCAGAAAAGAAAAAATTAGAGGAGAAAGAAAGGCTTGAGAGAGAAGAAATGGAGAGGGCTAAAGCAGAGGCAGAAAGCAGGGCTGAGGAGGAGAGAGAGAGGCTCGAAGCAGAGAAAAGGGCAGCTGAGGAGAAAGAGAAGTTAGAAGCAGAGGAAAGGGAAAGGGAAAGGATCAAAGCAGAAGAAGAACAGAAAGCGGAGGAAGAGAGGAAGAGGATTGAGGCAGAGGAGAGAAGGGCTGCCCAGGAGAAAGAGAGGCGTGAAGCTGAGGAGAGGGAAAGGGCTAAGGCGGCCGAAGAGAAGAAAGCTGCTGAGGAAAGGGCAAAGGAACAGGCAAAGAGGGAGGCTGAGGAACGGGAGAGGGCGAAGAAGGCAGCGGAAGACAAGGCTAAGCTAGAAGAGGAAAGGTTGAAGGCAAAGCAAAAGGCTGAGGAGACCAAGGTAGATCAGACAAAAGGGAGGAAGGGAGACGAGAAGAAAATAGAAGACAAACAGGTAAAAGAGAAGAAAGTGCAAGAGGAAAAAGCCCCGGCAGCTTCCCTGAGAAAACAGGTACAGTAAACATTTTGCACTCAGCCAACTTACTACACTTGTGTTTCGTGGGAAATGTAATGCATTTTACCAAAACAAAAACAAAAAATGGCTGGATTGCGACTTGCTCACAGTCATTCCTCTGCACTTTTGACCACTAACTCTTGCAAAAAAAGGAAAAATCTTTATTATTATTATTATTATTTGTTCTTAAACTTATGGCTTCCAACTCTCGCTAACATAGTGCATGGTGGTGCATGTCTGTTTGTTCCCTTCTTGGCTCTCAGATCTTCCAGTGGGATTTTGTGCATGATCTGAAACCCTCACCGTCTCCCTAGCCTTCTCTTTCCGCGGCTGCCAGTCGGCCAGGGGCAATAGCCGGGCGCATATGCAAGGTACAAAGGCACGGCATGGGCGGTCTGCGGACGAGCACCCAGCAAACATTTGTGGCGGGAGTGCCAGATAAGCACCCTTGAGTATTAGAGCCAAGCACAGACCGAGCTCTGCTGGGCTATGCGCAGACACGGGGCACTCCAGAACAGAGAGAAGAGAGCACGAGCGTGCAAGAGGGATGTGGAAGTCACTGTGCTACCACCCGGAGGGAGTTGTGTTGCACGGCAGCAGCAGCAGTGGCACGGAACCAGGGGGTATGTGAGCACAAGCTTGGTTGATGCCGTGGCAGATGGGGCAGGGTTTGCCATGGAAATTGATCTTTTCGTCTTGCGGAAACATTGCAAAAGGGGGAAGAGAAAGAGGTTAAAGTGGAAGCTAAAAAGGAAAAGCCTCAAGATGACAAACTCCGACCAGCCTTCAAAAAAGAGGAGGTAACTAACCTGTTGCTTTGGGGGGGGGGGGAGAGCGTGTGGGAAGTGGAACAGAGCCCCAGACATTTGTAAAATAAGCTCAGAGGAGAGTCACTCAGCAAAAGTCAAAGCCATTTAATGCGCCTTCCAAGTGTAAGAGCACCTTGATTCCAGAGCGCCGTTTCCCACTGGGGAAAAGGAAAGGAAGGTCGCAAGAAGATAACAGCCAATAGCAAGATGTGAGCTGAGTCAAAGCTTTGTGAAACTGGGTGTGTGTGGTAAAACAGGCATGAGGCTAGTTTAGCATGCCCCAGCCTTAGCTTGCATCCAGGCGTAAGATGAAACAATCACATTCCCATTTTACCAAAGAACCAGCTTCAGTCAACCTCAGCCCACATCCCTGTACAGAGTGCAGGATGTGATCACTGGTCCTGTATTTTTAGTAGGTTAAGGGAGCATGTGGTGTTGGGGTTCTGGACTGCCACCGACTAACCTTCCATTTCTCAATTTCTCCCTCCATTTCCTCGTAACTTCTCTTCCTGGAATTGGTAATTTATTCTCTTAATGACGGATACCCCAAGAAACCTTTAGCTCCTTAATCTGAACTTAACTAATGATTTTCCATTTCATAATATAAAATACGCAGACTCCAGCTTCCTCCCCCTTGTTGAAAAAATACATTTTTACAAAATACAGTGCATTGCATTTCTTCTGTAAACACAGGAGCTGGTGCCATTGTGTTTCACTGTATGGTAAGTAAAGAATACTGGGCCCCAGAGTATCATTCCGAAACTCAGGGTCTGGCTCACTTATGCAAGAACCATAATGTAGGTTTCGTTTGAGTGAATCTTTCAATTTCAGTTTCTCGTCCCCCCCCCCCCAGTCTTTAGTCTAGTTTGCATTTATTTTCAAGTCCTCATAATTCTGAATTTATCCCAATAACCATTTTTTTAAAATTTAATTTTGCCTACATACGCATACTTGCAAACAATTTCCCACCAATCTATGCCTCTTTATAAAGTTTGCCTGAGTATATGCATTTTTGAACACATTACTTGAGTGGTGAACCACACTGCAAAATTCAGAGAAAGGATTGTTGTGTTTCGGTTCACCTGCGAATTGGGTAGATTTGACTTGAAATGTAAAGTAAATTGACTTTCTCCTCCATCCCTTTTCACTACCCATGGTCCCAGTTCCATGAGGATCAAACTGGCAAGTATCATCTGTTGCCTGACCCATAAAACAAAGTATTTACCTGTGTACTTTTAAAGCAAGCTGAGAAAAGGCTATATTTTGGTCAGTTCCCATCCTTAAATGCTAAATGAAGTGCTATGTGTTGTTGGCAATTAAGTGATGAGCTTGACCATTCACCAATTTCTCAAGGAAAAGCAAAACTGTGAAAACGAGAAGAGATTCCAGTTCACAAGGGCGACCATCGTTCTGTATCCAGTTCAGTTTACATCCTACAGTCAGTTTGCTTCTCTAGACTACCTTAAAATTCTGGGTGTGCAGAGCTGGTCTGCAAACGTCTTACTGAAGCAAGCTTTCTCATGACATGATATTTGTGGTATTTCCTGCTTCCAATTTGGCTAGACATGCAGCATGAACCACATTTTATTTTCCTTTTCTTTATTTACAGAGTCTCCACCCCCCTTTTTTTTCTTTTTAAAATGCATTTATGTTTACAAGAGGATAAGCTCTTAGTCTAAATTGTGGTCATAAAAGGCTCACAACTTTCTTTGGAGAATTTTGATCTTGAAATCCAGTTAGGATTTGGATTGTCCAAAAGAAGTATTTGAGAGATCCAGATTAAAATACCACACATTATATATTCCTTCTAAGTCAGCTGGTTGCCAGTCAACTGATTAAGGAGCTGTTGGTAAATTATCTACATTTTAACTGAAAATTAAGTAATCACAATTAAATGAGTTTGCAGGATATCAAAAACTTGTCTAGGTGTCTTTGGGGGCAGGAATATTAGAGGAAGTGTGAAACTGAAAGAGCAATGCTATATACACCTACTCATAAGTAAGTGCCATTGAGTTCATTACCCCTGTAAAGTGTTATAGAATTGCAGCCTCAAACTTAGAAAAGCTACCATGTGTTACTAGATTTGGGTTGGAGCTCTGCCCTCCATGATGGAATCTCAGTTTCTGATGGGGATGGGAGCATTTCTGAAGTAGTTCGCTCTGTTACCTGGAAGGTTTATTCATTAATTATTATTTATTTTTATTATATATTTTTAGGAGGGCTTTAGAGGATATTGCAGCCTGGTGGTGGCTGGTTAGTGGCATTAGTGACGTGCTTCCAGCTTTTGTATTTATATTTCGTCTGGGTCCTTTTTCTCTTAATTGATTTTTTAAAAATGTTATTGTATTTTTTATGTGCATCTTGAATATCAACATTGAGAGAAAGCTGGGGAAACATTCTACCCCGCCCCCCAAATAATGCAACTGCTGTGATGCAACAGTTGAAACACTATGTTGTTGTATGTCTGGGTTTCATTCCTACCCTGAAATTGGAATAAATGTGTAGGAGAGCCATCTTGACATACCTCCCCCCCTACAAATATATTTGGCAATCTCCAAAATTCCTTTCTCAAAGACTTTAGCATTTGTGCATGGTGAAGGTTGCTCGGTTGAGTCAAGGGAGAACATTTGCATTTTTGCTCACTGCCATTTCAGGTTTGCTTTGGCTGCTAGTTTAACGGATGTTCTTCCTGAGAATACAATTTCTCTTATGTGTCAGAAGAGGGGTTGTTGTTTTTTAACGCTGCACAGTTCCAGTGAGCATCCAGGCATGATGACTCAGTGTGCTGAAGGGTCAGGCTGTCAGCCGTGGACATAAATGATGCTAATCCCAAATGATGCCGTTTGGGGTGGGAAGGACTTTGCAAGGATGTTGCATCTGACTGAGAATATCACTAGGCCAAGAATTGTGCAGCAAAAGGGAAGAACTCCACTTGGCTTGCCTTTGGCATTGGAGCTCAACCTGAGCAGTAGAGAGCCAGTGTGGTGTAGTGGTTAAGAGCGGTGGACTCATAATCTGGTGAACCGGGTTCGATTCCCCACTCCTCCACATGCAGCTGCTGGGTGACCTTGGGCTAGTCACACTTCTTTGAAGTCTCTCAGCCCCACTCACCTCACAGAGTGTTTGTTGTGGGGGAGGAAGGGAACAGAGAATGTTAGCCGCTTTGAGACTCCTTCAGGTAGTGATAAAGCAGGATATCAAATCCAAACCGCTTATATGCTTGTGCAAAGCATATGGGAAGGACTGCAGCTCAGGCTACCTGATTTGCTTGAACAAAGTCTCAGGTTCATTCTCTGGCAACTCCAGGTAGGCCAGAGAAGGAGAGAGGCCTGTCTGAAATCCAAGGAAGGCACTGGCAGTGAGCTAGAAAGACCAATTGTCTTGACTTGATGTAAAACAGCTTTCTATGGTCCTATAGGTATGGTGGAGTCATGTCTGCACCTACATGTGCCTGAAGCCATTAAAACCCATAACCTGCGCATGGCACAGGGAACAGGAGTTAGTGGCTCACCTTGACAGGAGCAGGACATGCAAGTTGTGGCATTGAGCACAGGTGGCTAGCCCACAGAGCAAGAACCATCATCATCCCTTGAGGCCCTTCTTTGTGTGCCTCTTCCACAAGAGGTCTGGAGGATGGCAACACAAGAGTAGGCCTTTTCTGTTGTGGCTCCCCCATTTTGGAATGCTCTCCCCACAGAGGCTCACCTGGTACCTTCATTACATATCTTTAGGTGCCAGGCAAAAACATTCCTCTTCTCCCATCCTATGACCCTTTTAAATGTGTTTGTGGGATGTGGGATTATTGGTTTGTTTTTGTTTTGTTTCATTAGGGATCCTATGTTCTCATTTTGTATTTTTTTCTGTTGTGAACTGCCCTGGATGAAGGGTGGTATTCAAATTTAATAAATAATAAAATAAAAAGCAGAGACCAGTTATAGTTGTAAGGGGTGTGCGATAAAATGGCTTTCCCAATTTCCCCATCCTTTTTGCACAGAGCAAAGTTGGGGCTGGCATTTCCATAATTTTTTTGACGGGTTGTAGCGTCATCATGAAGCCAGTTACAGTGGATGCTTGGGTTGTGAACGTGATCTGTGTGGGATGCACATTCACAACCCGCAGTGGTGCGTCTGTGCATGCGCGGGTTGCAATTCGGTGTGTCTGCGCATGCGCAAAGAGCGATTTAGTGCTTCTGTGCATGCGTGACCGCCGAAACCCAGAAGTAACCCATTCCGGTACTTCTGGGTTTCGGCGGTCCAGAACCCAAATAAACACAACCTGAAGCATCTGTAACAAGAGGTATGACTGTATAGTGAATTCAGTGCTTCCTCAGAGAATGCTAGGAGGGTGAAAAAACGTGGCAAACAGCAGCTAAGGCTGTGGAGTTGGTTATTATTGATTCCACCAGAAGTATAAAATACATGGTGGTGCTGGTGGGAAAAGTTGAGTCAAGGTGCAGTTTTGTGAAGCCTTTTCTTTGTCCTGACCTGCTCTGGATTTTGCAGGGTTGGGGAGAACTTTCAACATTGCCCAAGTTGACTTGTGCAGGAACAGGATTGTCCATGGCCAATAGTGGGGGTGGGGAGGGAGTTGATCTTCCTGCCAGTTTCTCCAGCTTGGTAGACTTGTGATGAATCCCTGTTGATGAACTACAGCTCCTATCATCCCCAGCCAGCATGGCCAATGACCTGGGATGCTGAGATTCGTAGTTCGGCCCTGGGTTCCCCACACCTGTTGTAAGAGCCGCTGCAAAACATGGATCAGGAAACTGTGGCCCTTGAAATGTTGTTGTATTATAACTCTCATCACCCCTGACCATTGGCTATGGCTGGATGGGGCTGATTGGAGCCCAGCAACATCTGGCAGACCACAAGTTCTCCTGCTGCAAAACATCTGCAGAAGATTAATGGCTCATCATCTGCTTGCTGGAAGCGGGAGAGGGATGCCTCTCCCCTGGGGTGCTAGGATGTAATTGGTTCATTTTCGCAATGTCGCCCTAGCAGATAAAAGACAGCAAGCTGATCAGGGACAAAGCACCCAAAGAAGAGGCTAAGCCAGGCTGGGATCGCAAGAAGGGATTTCCCGATTCGAAGCCACAGAACGGGGAGCGTTTCCAGGAACTCCCTGCCCACAAACTCAAGCATACGGAAAATGCTTTTAGGTAAGAGATACACTCGTAAGGGGGCAGTGTTTATACTTGGGCCTGGTGTTGCCTTTAATGGGTCTTGGCTGCAACAGGATGAACTGTGCCGTAGGAAAGACAGAAGCCATTTTTACATGGGAGGCTTGAAAGGGTTTCTCGCCAACCTGTTAATCTGCAATTTGTATATAAATCCCATGTTGGCTAGAGTTCCCGTTCTCGTTCCCCATGATTTCTCTGCCCCATTGGCAACAAGTACAACAGTTAGGTCAATAGTGCAGTGAAATGGCCAGACGTCAAGCCTCCTGCATGGCTTTAGCTGAGTCCTGAAAAGTTTAATCTTGCACAGCTTACTCTGTGAAGCACTGGGCAATTTGCACAGGGCAGCGACGTTGGCGTGGTGCTTCGGCCTGCAGTGTTTATCCTTTAGGAAATTAAAAGGTAAGCGGTGAGTTACCTATAAGAGCTGGAGTCTGCCAGTGTGGTGAAGCGGTTCGAGTGTTAGATTAGGACCAGATAGGCCCATCCAGCTGTGAAGCTCATGGCATAATAATAATAATTTATTATTTATAACCCACCCATCTGGCTGGGCTTCCCCAGCCACTCTGGGTGGCTTCCAACAAAATATTAAAATACAGTAATGCATCAAACATTAAAAACTTCCCTAAAGAGGGCTGCCTTCAGATGTCTTCTAAAAGTCTGTCTTCCTCTTAGCCTAACCTCAGCCACAGGGTTGTTGTTAGGATAAAATGGGGGGGGGGGCATATATGCTACCTTGAGTTCCTTGGGGGAAAGGTGGGGTGGGAGGTCTGCTTCTCACAATATAAACCGACCTGGACTCTGTATTCATCATCTGAGGCCTTTGTTTGTGGGCCCTCCTCCACAAGAGATCTGGAAGGTGGCAAGGGGGCCTTTTCGGCAGTGGCTCCTTGTTTGTGCAATACTCGCCCCAGGGAGGTTTACTTGACACCTTCACTGTATATCTTTAGCTGCCAGGTGAAAACGTTCCTCTCCGATCAGACCTTTGGCCGATTAATATTCTACAGCCTTTCAAGTGTGTTTCTGTTCCAACTATTTATTTGTGCTCTTCTCTCGTGTTTTTACCTTGTGGACTGCCCCGAGATCGTCTGATGAAGGGTGGTATATAAATCAAGTAAAAATTAAAAGTAAATAAATAAATAAATCAGGTTATAAACAATTAAACGTTGCAACAAATTCCCAAGATTTGGTGTAGGTTGACATTCACATGATCTGAATGTCGGCCTTGAGGGGGATTTTGCTAGCGTCATTCTCTGTCCCCCGGCTAGCATGAAAGTTCTCTAGAGAAACTTGCCTCGGGACTGGGACACTTCAGACAACAGGGCAAGAGAGCTCACTTTGACCACGTGAGAAACACAGCTCAAGAGCCAGCGGCAGAACCTCGTTTCTCTTATTCTTATGATCTGCCCAGATTCACCGCACGTTCTCAGATGCCTCTTGCAGCCCCATCTCAATGTGGCCCTGGGAAATCAACATTGCTCTACTTACTGTAGAGGTTGGATTCGCCAGCTGTTTTGTTTTAATCTCCCGCTCATTTCCCCTGTGGCCCTTTCAGTAGATGAGATGATATTGTAAACGCCACTCACAAGCCTCCATTTCTGTAAAGCTGAAGCTATTTAGGGTTGTAAAGATGACCCCTGAAGCTGCATATGTCTGCAAACCTAAACTATGTGTGTTTGAGCCATATAAAGATAAAGTGTGAAGGAAAGTCCAGAGAGGCTCAAAGAATATTGATTGTTTCCCATGCTTTTGACACTTGCAATGTACACTGTTTTTTTTTTAAAAAAAACCAAGTAATAATAAAACAATACGTAATAAAACTGTGTGTGCATTAATGCATATATGCATTAAAAATATAAAGTACAGCAAACACACAAGTGCAATGAAACGGTTATATATTTTCTCCCCATCCCTGACAAACAAATACCCAAGGCAGCTTGCAAAAAATAAATGATAGTCGTTTATTTCCTTGACATCTGATGGGAGGGCATTCCACAGGGCGGGCGCCTCCACCGAGAAGACCCTTCTCCTGGTTCTCAGTAGCTTTACTTCTCGCAGTGAGGGAACCACCAGAAGGGCCTCAGAGCTGGACCTCAGTGTCTAGACTTCAGACTGCAAGTGGCAGAGTTTTATTTACAGTGCTCTCCCATGTAAAAAGTGCATAATATATTTTCATACTGGGGAGAGAGCTAGGCAAGAACCACTCTCCCTCATGTGCTGGTTTATTATATTGAGGGAGTTTTTTAAAAAAATGTAGAAGAGAATTGAAAGCTACGACACCCCATTCTGCGCTCTGAAGTGGTCCAGTTCAGGGTACAGCGGTCTCTGCCATCCATTCCATTTTGCATTATATCTAGATTGATCTTCACAATGCCAATCCTGACAAGCTACAGAATACTCTTCCTCACTGTCGCTTGCTTCTTTCTCTCCCAGCCGCCCAGGCCTCAAACCCACCCCAGATTCTGAAGAAGCCAAGCCGGTGTCCCACGTGGAGGCTGGCAAGCGGGTGGAGGAGCTGCGCCGCCGCCGAGGCGAAAACGAGAGTGAAGAGTTTGAGAAGATGAAACAGAAACAACAGGAGGCAGCCGTGGAGCTGGAGGAACTGAAGAAGAAGCGCGAAGAGCGCCGGAAGATTCTGGAAGAGGAGGAGCAGAGGAAGAAGAAGGAGGAGGCAGAAAGAAAAACTCGGGAGGAGGTAATAGCTGCTTGATGTATTCCAGGCTTCCTCAACCTTGTTTTTGGCCTACAACTCCCATGATCCCTAGCTAGCAGGACCAGTGGTCAGGGATGCTGGGAATTGTAGTCTCAAAACATCTGGAGGGCCGAGGTTGAAGAAGCCTGATGTATTCAGAACAAGACATTGTTGTGGTTGATGGAGGAAACTGCCTCATACGGATAGATTCCACTGGTGCATCTACACAAGTTTTGTCTACACTGGTTGACAGGAAAAGGGTAGGCACTTTGACCCTCTGTGTGCATGGGTGTCTTTGTAGAGCAGTGGCATTGTACACTATATCCTGAGCATAGTGAGGGACCAATTGCCCAGCTTTTTACCATAAGAACAGGATCATTGGTTTGGGTAAATATCTCAATTGGACCTAAGAACTGTGCCTAGCTTCTGGTTGTACATCTCTGAATTAGGTTGCTCTGTTCCTTTGGCAAAGATCCTTCTGGTGGTGTTGTGACTCAGACTTACTTTAATGGAAAAATCTGGTTTGGAATAAGCTCTTTAAACGGAGGGTAATTGCCTTTTAAAACTGAGCGTCTAGCTCCTAAAACCCTATGGCTTTAACGAAAGACAGCAGCACATTCCAAAAAATGATGCAACCAGTGACTGATATTGAAATACACTTTAAGGGAAATACTCCTCTCAAGAGATAATTGTATTGTATGAGGTGCTCTTTCAAACCTTGCAATATTGTTGGTTCGTTTCGTTACTTATTTCACCAAATTTGCACACCGCTCAGTTGTAAGCAACAGCAACAACTTCCTCAAAGCAGCTTACAAAATAATAAAAAAATGAAATGAGTTCTTCTCTTCCTAAGTTCTGCTTGCAATCTATGGATTATCCTGCCTTTTTTACTGTTGTGCCACAGGTCAGGAATTCTGTTCCCCTGCTACAGTTCTAGCTGGGTGTGGGGAAGATACAGAAATTTACCGCAGGGGTAGGAACGGATAGATCCCAACTGTTTGCTTTTAAATTGAAAAACTGCTCTGTGGAGAATCATGGAATCATAGAGTTGGAAGGGACCCCACGGGTCATCTAGATGAACCCCCTGCAAGAACAGAGAAAGTGCTTTGTGATGTCACATTCTCCTAACCAATCGGTGCTCTGGACAGCCACTTCAGGCTGGGCCCACAGCCTCAGTCCATGAGAGATGCTTGCCAGACTTAGATAATCCTCTGGTGTGATCTATCGGGGCTTGTCCTTAGCTCTTAATTTTTATTGTGTATGTGTGATTGCAACAATATTAAAGGAAGTGCAGTTTCCACTGGAGCCTGACTCCTGTCTTCATGGATGCCTATATACACTAGTATAGAAATGCCACCTTTGGTTAAGTTCCCACCAATTTTTCTTCTAATTTCTTCATAACTGTAGCCTTGTTCACTTAACAGTACTAGTTTACATCACTTTTTGGGTGACCAGCCAACTCTTTGTACCATTTCTTTAATTTTATTATGTTATACAAGCTCACTAAATGAAAGAACCAAAAAACAAAACAAAACAAAAAACCCCAACCAACTTGATAGCAATCACACAACACACTGACAAATGTCCTCCTCTCAGCTCTGGTACATAACATCAGTAGCTGAATCCTACTGTGACCTGATTGGATCATTGCCAAAACAAGATGACACCTGATTGGCTCTCTAAACACTCATGCTCATTGGCTACATTCAAATGAAGGAAAGCTGCCACATATCAACCTAAGCAAGTTGTGCTTTTTTCTGGTTATTTGGATATAACTTTTGATAGAATACTGATAACTGAACAAACTTTGTTGCATTACATCCTTCATTAAATTATCTTTCCATTGATATATAGATGTATGCTATTACTCCATGGTATTGCGCCACACTCTAGCGGTGGCTTTGCTGAAGCAGCTGTGTTAACTGCTGTCCTGAATTTGTGTGTGTGTGTGTGAGAGAGAGAGACGTAAACATGAAAATGAGCTACAAGCTACTCACTCACTACATATTGTGAGTTTGGTAGGAAGAGAAGAGGCGGCTGAAGGAAGAAATTGAGAGGAGAAGGGCGGAAGCTGCCGAGAAACGCCAGAAGATGCCCGAGGAAGCCCAGAGCGAAGACAAGAAGCCATTCAAATGTTTCACCCCAAAAGGTTCCTCTCTCAAGGTAAGGCTTCCTTGGGTCCATGTGGAGGGTTAATTGCAGGTCAAGGAGGAATTTCAGCTGGCTCCTAGTGTCCGTACCGTTTTAATCTAGGTTTGATGAAATGTATCCCCTATTTCACTTGCAAAGTAGGTGTGGCCATAATGCCTTCCTTGGTTCTGCTGATAGCATCTAAAAATTCTGATTGCTATACAAAAATTCAAAGCAACAGTACAGGCCTTGCCTATTGGCTCACTCCACCATGACGGTCAGATCATACTTAAAGCACTTTCAACACATTTGAAGCACATGGCTTCCTTCTGCCACATCCTGGGCAGAAGGAAGTTTTCTCCTCACAGGCCTATATGATTGCCAGCACCTTTAACAAGCTACAGTTCCTGCAATTCTTTGAAGGAAGCAAGATGCTTTAAATGTTCGCTGAATCTGCTTTGAAGACAGGTGCACCGACTCCTGAAGGCAGAGGGGTCTTCAGCCCCCTCAAGATCTTCTGGCAGGGTGCCGAGCCTCTTTGATGTTCAGGGGGCCAAGGAGGCTGAGCACAACAGAGGAAGCCACGTCACGCTGGGCTCCCCACTCAGCCACTCCCAACGATGCAACGCCATGCGCTCTCCAAACACCCTCCCCCTCTAATCTTGGGCGCAAGACAGCCTCTGTTTAACGGTATGGTTTGGCTGCAGCCCACCTCCCTTATTTAGTTTTTGGAGGGAGTGTCCAGGCCACATTCAAATAAATGCTTTTGCTCTATAACTGTGCAAAGTCTTTACTGCTAACGGTCCTGTCTTGAGCTCAACCCTCTGGGAATAAGGTTACCAACTTTTTGTGTGTCTGTTTTGGTGCTCTGTGCTTTGTGACCAAAAAGATACGAAGTATTCTCCCACCACCACCACCACCACCACCAACAGCAGCAGCATGTGGGGTGTTATGTACTAAGCTTGGATCCTAGAACAATAGGCAGGTAGGATCCTAGAATGCAACAACTGATTGGCCTGTGGGAGCAGCCCAATCAGGCTCCAGGAGGGAAGCAGAATCAGCCAATCAGACGGGACCCATTGTGTCAATAATGTATATAAAGCCAGAGGGGTGGTTTTTTTGGGGGGGGGATTCATTCACTGTTTTATGAGCTGCAGTAAAGAGCATGAAATCACTATGCGACTCTGACTATATTTCATGGATGTAGCAATGAGAAGAAGTAAAGCTTTGCTTGCCGAATTTGCTACCCTGTTGAAGAGTTTGGATTTGATATCCCGCTTTATCACTACCCGAAGGAGTCTCAAAGCAGCCAACATTCTCCTTTCCCTTCCTCCCCCACAACAAACACTCTGTGAGGTGAGTGGGGCTGAGAGACTTCAGAGAAGTGTGACTGGCCCAAGGTCACCCAGCAGCTGCATGTGGAGGAGTAGAGAAGCGAACCCGGTTCACCAGATTACGAGTCCACCGCTCTTAACCACTACACCACACTGGCTCTTAGGTCAGTTACGGGTCAGTGCCAACTGGGCAGCCGCTCGTGGTGGCAGCGCCACCTACAAGGCCTCATCAGACAATCATAAGAGATCATAGCTCAGTGGCAAAGCACGTGCTTTTCATGCAGAAGGTCTCAGTCCCTGCTATCTCCAGTTTCTCAAGCTTAGAAGCAGCAGTGGACAGCAGGGTTGGGCTATGCCACTCACCCGACCTCATGCCAGCTGAGTTGCTACTGCATACTAGGATGGAGATGGCAAGGTCGGGGCTGTGCAAACGGGCTGGCAGAGCCAAACCAGTGCTCCTGCTGGCACGTTTGCACTGCACCTACTGCATGCCTGTCTTGCCCTTCATCCCAGTACGCAGCAGCCACTCGGCCAGAAGGCATGATGCACCATGTCATCTGCTGCTGCTTTAGAGGATCTGATAGCAGATGTTCGGTGGGATTCTGTGTGCGAGACCCTGCAGAGCTGTTTTAATTGAAATGGACAATTGTCAGAGCTGCCCCTAGGTCCCAGCTCACAGAGGACCAACGCCAGGCTGTCGTTATGTACAAAAGTCTTTATTGAAGTTCAGTTTCCATTTCAAAGCCGCAGCGCGCAGCTCTACGTCTTAAACCCTAGACCGGCGAAGCTCCGTCTGAATCTCCTCCCCTCTGACACCAGTTTAAGATCCTAGCCCTGCTCCACCTCTTCCTCTCCTCTCTCCTCCTCTGGGTCCTCCTGCCCGCTGGGGCATTCACCATTCTGGACTCTTCTGACGCTGAGTCGCCTGACTCCTCCCCCTGCCTCCTGCAGGCTTTAGGACCTGGTTCCCAATCCTCGTTCTCTGCTGTCCCGCGCTCCTGTACATTTGAACTTGGCTCTCGCGCCAACCCCGTGATCCTCCTCCTGACCGTTACACTGCTTCTATCACTGCTTCCTTCCTTCTGGAAGCTGGCTGGACGTGACCTACTCTCCGATGTAGGCGTGGTCAACCCTGACTCATCTTCTCTCCCTGGTGGTGAATACGCTGGCCCCGATACCTGGGACTCCTCCCCCCCACTACGCTCTGGTGGGGAAGCTGGTCCTGATCTCCAACTGCTGCTCTGGGAGTCCCCGCTGGCCCCTTGTTTCTGGATTGTTCCCCTTGGGCCCCCCCTTGCCCTGGCCACCGGCGCCCCCTTCTGTGAATCTTCCGATTCGCTGGAGAGGCTCATGGAATCTCTCGGGCTACTGTCATCTTCTCCTACGCTGCCCTCGGATTACTCCCCCTCGCTCTCCATCTCCTCCCTTCCCTGTGTTCCCGCTCTTGAGTCCCTGACATCCATCCCCCCCTCGAAGCCCCCCCCTTCTTGAGTCCCTGACAACAATGCTCATCTGGATGGGCTCTCGTAAGTACTGTTTGCAGATTCCTACAAATTTGGAAAAGAGATATCACCCTTCCCTGACCGGTTCTCTTCATTCCCAGCTTAATCTACATCTGGAGTTGACTTTGGGCTTCCTCAAAAAAATAAAAAAATAGGAAGCTGCAGAGTAGGTTTTACTGTTACTGTTGTTCTTTTTCATTGCTTATGCTTCCCAGAGGAAGATTCTTATGTGCTGCCTTGTGAATCCTGGCATGTGTGTGTGTTGCTTGCACTCAAAACAGAGATCTGTCTCTGCTGCACAGAACCATTAACAGCAACAAGAGTTTTGCCGCTGATTTTGAAAGGACAGTGCATTAAACCCTATAGTTTTAGATTGAACAGGGTGTAAAATTCAGACTGAGAGAGAAAGAAAGAGGCTGGGTTTGGAATTTGGATTTTGAGAGATCATAACACCTACTACTTTTGATGTCTTGTTTTACAGATTGCTGCTTGTTTTTACAGATCTCTCCTGCTTTCTGTCTTGTTTTACAGATCTATTTTGTAATTCTGTTTACCGTATGTGGCCATAACATTTCTAAGTCGTGAGCATGCTGGTGTTGTGCAGTGACATCTGTTTTCCTGTGAATAATCTTGTGTTCAGCTTGATCAACTCCTTCAAATACGTTTTCTTTCTCCCATTTTTTTGTAGGCCGGGGGCAGTCAATATAGTTCCCTCCAGAGGCTGTCAGACTCCCAACTCCCATCAGACCCACCCAACATGGTCCATGTTTGGGGGGGAGGGAGGTCAGGGGTTCTAGTCCAGCAACATCTGGAGGGCACCAGGTTGGTGACCCCAGTGTGCAAGCCTGCAAATTACAAAGCAATATTTAATTTGTTTGTTTGTTCATCCCATTTATCAGCCAACCGTTAAAAAACTACAAGCAACAATAAATACAATACAAACCACAAAAGCCAAACAGCATAAAACACCAACAGCAGGTAGAGATAAAAAACCAATTTAAAAAGTTATGTAAAAAACGCAGCATCACAGTGATCCTGGGCAGATAAAACAGTGTTTCCCTGAAGCCAAAAACATGGGGTGCTGCAACTAAAGGCCCTGTCATGGGTTACTGACACCCATCGTACTTCTTAAAGCAAGAGCCCCGGAGGAAAACCTTAGCAGTCATGCAGGTTCGTGTGGACAGAAGCCTTACAATCTCTTGACTAAAAATTTTAGTGTGCTCAACATGGGGCTCAAACTCACAACCCTGAGATTAAGAGTCTCGTGCTTTACCGACTGAGCTATTGCTAAAACCTAACCTACTGTACAAAGGTAGAGATTCAAACCTGCTGCTCTGTCCATACTTGAGTCTGCTTCCTCCACCTGCATGTGGCCCCCTAGAAAGTTCCTCACTAGGAAATACAGCCCTTGGGGAGGAAAAGGGCTCCCATGCCGTGCTTGACCTGTGACCTTCCATGTGCTGCTGAACTAGAACTCCCAGCAGCTTCAGCCAGCATAGGAAATGATTTGCAACAGCGGGAGTTGTCGTTCAGCTACATCTGGAGATGGATCACAGGTTACCCACCTCTGGAGTAGAGATAGATTTAATCCATTGGCTTCCAGTCCATTTTATCTTTTGCATGTATTCACTCACAAGTCTGTTCTGTCTTCTTTCCGCCTTAAGCTATGATTATTATTTTTAAATGCACGAAAACGTGCATTTAGCTGATTATTTTAAATGCATTTTCTCTCAGAAAGTGTTTTCTCTCAAATTGCACATTTAAAGACTTGGTGTGTGTGCGTGTTTGTGGCAAAATATGGGACATCCAGAGAGTAAAAGAATCGGATGGATTGCTAAATTCCAATCTGCAAATTAATCTGGGATGTGCAGTCAGGTCCGTCCATGCCGGAATTCTTGAATTCCTCAAGGATCCCTATATACTGGGTGGTCTGACAGAAAAGCACACTGCCATGTTTATCATTCTCCAAGCAGGTATCTCTTAGTGATTCTCAATTAAAGAAAAACATGAATATTTGGCGCAGAGGAGGACAAATAATACCAGCCAGACAAGAAGAGCAAAGTGGCTGGCCATTTCAGATGTGATCGATTTCCTCACAAGGAAGTGCCCAGAGATATAGCTGTAGATACAAAAATCACTGAGAGTGTGCAAATTATTGTTACGTTCTGATTGCATATGTAAATGTTTCCCTGCATTCAGCCATGGCTTTCTAGCGCATACACGTGGGTTAAAAACATGTAACTATATGTGGTTGCTAGACATGTGGATTGTATGTCTCCCCATCCCAACTTTGAAATACTATTATCTGTGTTGGAAATACATGATTTTTGAAACACCCTGAGAGAGGTTGAAAGAAGGAGAAAATTTGAAGGGGAACTACCGGTATATCCTTCTCTCTGTGTTATGTTGCCATCTTGTGGTGGTGAAAAGCACACTGCGTTTGGGGCCATCTGCAACCCCAAACCTCCAATCTGAGCAACAGTTCAAGTGCTCCAATTCTGCAGTAAGACATTATCATGCAAGTGAATTATCCAGCGTGCGATTACTCCTTGCATGTTGGATTCTTCGGCACGAAGATCCCAGATATCTCCTTTTAAATGCGCTTGTGGGAGGGAGTTACTGGGTTTGTTTTATTGCATATTTTAATTGTCCCAGCTCTACAATTATATGATTCTAAGAGACTCTCATGCTTACAGAACTGCAGAATCCACAGGAGTCCCTAACTAGCCATGAGTTCCTTCCCCTCCATGGTCACTTCATCTTGTTGCGGTGGTGTTGTGTGTTGTGCTACTGTTTTATTTAGTGCATCTTTGCTGATCACTCCGCTTTTTCTCTTTTCACCAGGCTCTGTTGCCTTAGCAAACCTTGAATTTTATTTTACTTGACTTTTTTCTTCTTTTCTAGATAGAAGAACGTGCAGAGTTCTTGAACAAATCCGCCCAAAAGAGGTAAGAGAACCTTGCTGTAGCAACAAGAGCATTGTAAAAATCCTGTGCCCAGCAATAGGGAGTAATATTTTTCCATTTATTTAATTTTTTTACATAGTGGAATGAAACCTACCCACACAACTCCAGTCGTCTCCAAGATAGACAGCAGGTTGGAGCAGTACACTAGTGCAATTGAGGTGAGCTTATTGCAGCTTCAGGATGTATTGGGTTCCTCTGGTTGGTTGCTGGCAAGGCCCAGACAATGTACTTGAGGCTCCAGGCCCAGGCAAGAGTAAACTTGGATGTAACACAAAACCATGGTTTGCTTAGTGAAATTGGTTAAACATCTGAACCCAAAGTCTGCCTACAAACTCATGTGTTTAGTGTCAATAAACCCCAAACAGAAATCTCAGCCTGAAGCTGGTTTGTAAAGAACAGCTTTTACTAACTACAGTTTGATGTAGAATCTGAATCTACAGATTATTGAAAGCCATAGTTGGGGCCAAGCTCACAACCATGGTTTGCCTATTGTTTGTTTGGAAGAGCAAACCACGGTGTGGGTTCTTAACTATGGTTAGCACAATCCACGGTTTTATGTTCTGTCTGAATCCAGCCACTCCCTCCCAGTCCCTTTTGTTGAAATCTTGGTTCTTCTCCAAGTGCTTGCATACTGTAGCTTTAAGCTGGAAAGGAAGAACCGAAAGCATCCTTAGAGGAAGAATCTTTGCAGCTGCAGCTTAAATTATTTTTGAATTCAATCGGAGACTGCAAAGGAAGGATCGGAAGCATGCTTAGGGCACGCTCTCGGTTCTCCCTTTGCAGCCTCAGCATGTGAATTTGAATCGCATGGTGTCTGATGATTGGCAGCTGGGCACTCCCATACACCTGACCCTATGGCTGGATGCAGTTCCCTCCCTCTGCATCCCCACCTCCAGACACTAAGCAAGCAACTGCTCAGCTTTGCCTGAAACAAATGGCACAGAAAAACAGAAGTGGGTGTTGTCCACATACTGAGGCCACTTTGCTCCAGATCCCTGGATGACCACTCGAAGTGGATTTAATCTTTCTCTCGCCAGCAGCATTCACAGCAAAGTGCTCCCCTGCCCCCAACATGGCTGTGGTGCTTAGGGAAAACTCCTCCCACTGGTGCACCATAGATCCCTCTGCAAATGGAATTTAATAATAATAATAATAATAATAATAATAATAATAATAATAATAATAATTTATATTCCGCCCTCCCCAGCAGAAGCCGGGCTCAGAGCGGCTAACAACAATAAAACTAACACAGCATTCTAAAATCAATTCACTCTAAAATCAATTCAAAATCAAATTAATGGCAACCATTGGCCTAGCGCTCTGTGAGGGTTACCAAAGGAGGGAGTCAGGCTGTGCCTTGGCCAAAGGCCTGGTGGAACAGCTCTGTCTTGCAGGCCCTGCGGAAAGATGTCAAGTCCCCCAGGGTCCTAGTCTTTTGTGACAGAGCGTTCCACCAGATCGAGGCCACAGCCGAAAAAGCCCTGGCTCTGGTTGAGGCCAGCCTAACCTCCCTGTGGCCTGGGACCTCCAAGATGTTTTTGTTTGAAGACCGTAAGGTCCTCCGTGGGACATACCAGGAAAAATCATAGCTGCTCACTATGCAATGGAAGGAACATCTGATTTGGCCTGGAGACTGACTGGGTTCTTCCTGCAGGGCACCAAAGCTGCAAAGGCTGCCAAGCCAGCAGCCTCTGACCTCCCAGTTCCTGCCGAGGGAGTCCGAAACATCAAAAGCATGTGGGAAAAAGGCAATGTGTTCTCGTCACCTTCTGGCACGGGGACGCCCAATAAGGTAAGTGTCCCCCCTTCGATGTCACACACACATTTAAGCGCCTCTGCTCTGATTCCAGATAGCGGTCAAGGCAAGGGAGGAAAGGATGCTTAGGTCCACTTGTTGCAGGGCTTGGGGTAGTGGAAACCTTAACCGGTCCATGTCTATTAGGCATTGCTGATGGATGGAGAATCACAAGTGGGAAGAGGGGTGTTGCATTCAGATCCTGCTTGCAGAATTCCCAGGGGCACCTGGTTGCTGACCACCGTAAAAACAGGATGCAATACGATACGATAATCTTTACTGTCATTGTCCCATACAGAACAATGAAATTGAAAAATCTACATAAAACATTCAAAACCCAACAAGCCTGTTATCCCAGCTATCCCAACCTGATTAGCCCCCTAAAAACTCTGATACCCCATTTTTAAATACAATATACTCCCATAGAGACTCCTTACACAGCGTTTAAAACCAAAATTGCATTTGGGTAGAAACTGTTTCTCAGGCAGCTAGTCCTAGTCTTTATAACCCTGTACCTTCTTCCAGAAGGCAGAAGCTGAAAGAGATCATTTCTGGGGTGTGCACTATCCTGCACTATCTCTTCAGCTTTCTTATGGCACCTGGAAGCATAGATTTGATCCAAGGTGGGAAGAGTGCACCCAATTATTCTCTCCGCAGTCTTTACAACCCTGGACAGCATTGTTTTTCCCCTGACCATGCAGCTCCCAAACCACACACACAGACCATAAGATAATACACCCTCAACAGTACAATGGTAAAATGCCATCAACAGGTCCTTTGAGAGATTGTTTTTCCGCACAATGTTGGACTAGATAGGCCACTGGCCTAATTCAGCAGGATTCTCCTTATGATCTTAACCTGCACTTTGCATCTAAATGGCAATGGGGGCTCTCCACTGCACAGCCCTCCTAGACTACAGCATCTGTTCTAAGTTTTGAGGACACATCACTTCAAAGCCCACCACTTCCGTGAAGTTGCGAAACACAGGCTTGAGATATTTATTATATTTCGACGCTGCTCTTCACTGGAAGGAGTCCCAAAGTGGCTTACAAACAAGAAGTAACATCACAGAACATCATAACTCATGTAGAATAATTAACGAATCATCAGTAGAACAAGTGCAATCTATAAAAACTCTTTCACAAGGCTGCAACTAAGAAATAAGCTAAACATTGCAACTAAAGCAAAGGTCATGTTACTAGCAAATCAGCAAAGCGTTTGTAATCTATAAAACAACATTACAAAATAGCACCAGCTAAAAAATAAGGTAAGCATCACAATAAAAGCAAAAGTTGTATTACGTGATTAACAAACCAGTGCAGCATTCATAATCTATAGAGCAATATAATAGCAACAATAATAATTTATACCCCGCCCACCTGGCTGGGTTTCCCCAGCCACTCTGGGTGGCTTCCAACAAAATATTGAAATACAATAGTCCGTCAAACATTAAAGCTTCCTAAACAGGGCTGCCTTAAGATGTCTTCTAAAGGTCTGGTAGTTGTTTTAACAAAATATTATCAAAATAGAAGCAAAAAAACAACAACTAAGCACTGTTCAGTTCATACACAAACGCTCCACACTCCCATTCCTCATAATCTTTCACTCTGTTCAGCTCATTAGAATAAGCATACACTTTATTCCCGTGGCAGCAACTCCCCTGTGAAGTGAAACCAAACACCCCTGATGGCAAGCAGACTCTCTCTCAGCTCGCTATTCTTCCTCTGGAAACTGTACCTTTATGGAGGCTCCTAGGGCTGGAGGCCCTGTGGGTTAAAGCCTCAGTGCCTAGGACTTGCCGATCGAAAGGTCGGTGGTTCGAATCCCTGCGGTGGGGTGCGCTCCCGCTGCTCGGTCCCAGCGCCTGCCAACCTAGCAGTTCGAAAGCACCTCCGGGTGCAAGTAGATAAATAGGGACCGCTTACCAGCGGGAAGGTAAACGGCATTTCCGTGTGCAGCTCTGGCTCGCCAGAGCAGCGATGTCACGCTGGCCACGTGACCCGGAAGTGTCTCCGGACAGCGCTGGCCCCTGGCCTCTTAAGTGAGATGGGCGCACAACCCCAGAGTCTGTCAAGACTGGCCCGTACGGGCAGGGGTACCTTTACCTTTACCTTTAGGGCTGGAGGGTGGGGCAAGGCAGGTGGAGAAAGCCATTACTGCTGGCCAACTCAGTGTCTCTCTCCCCTCACTTTGGTTTCACTGCTAAATCCCTTACCCCCCCCCGCACCTTTTATAATTCATCCTCGCATGCAACCTGTAATCACATTGGGAAATGAATCTTCTGCAGGAAACAGCTGGACTAAAGGTCGGCGTCTCCAGTCGCATCAACGAATGGTTGACCAAGACCCCAGAAAACAGCAAATCGCCTGCTCCCAAACCATCGGTGAGTGCTTGCCCTTCTATTTACAGTAGCTTCGTTCATTGGTAATCAAACAGCTCCAGTTTAACACAGCAAGGTGAAATGCCAGTAACTTCCTGCAGAAGCGAGTCCAGAAGAGGACAAATTCTGCACACAATGGGAAGAAGAACAAACTCTGGTACTATTTCTGGGACGCGGGTGGCGCTGTGGGTTAAACTACAGAGCCTAGGGCTTGCCGATCAGAAGGTTAGCAGTTTGAATCCCCGTGACGGGGTGAGC